>NC_058371.1:15370000-15977500 GCF_018350175.1 Felis catus | reverse complement strand
AGGCATGGACCACCATGTCCACCCCCGTTGGAGAATTTGTCTTTGTTGAACAGCAAGAGTTCAAGTAGATTCTGCAGCTTAGAGTTATTTTTATTTTTATTTATTTTTATTTTAGAGGGAGGGAGAGAGAGCGCGAGTGAGCAGGAGAGGGGCAGAGGGAGAGAGAGAATCTTAAGCAGGCTCCATGCTCAGTGTGGACGACCTTGGGATCGTGACCTGAGCCTAAATCAAGAGTCGGTCACTCAACTGACTGAGCCACCTAGGCACTCCTAGAGTTATTTTTAAAAGACACAGCATTCCTAACATAGATTTAAAATAATAATAAAAATATTGGGGCACCTGGGTGGCTCAGTCGGTTAAGCATCCAACTTTGGCTCAGGTCGTGATCCTATGGTTTGTGAGTTCGAGCCCTGTGTCAGGCTCTGCTGACAGCTCAGAGTCTGGAGCCTGTTTCAGATTCTGTGTCTCCCTCTCTCTGCCGCTCTCTGCTCACACTTTGTCTCTCTCTCTCAAAAATAACATTAAAAAAAAATTTTTTTTTTCAACGTTTATTTATTTTTGGGACAGAGAGAGAGCATGAACGGGGGAGGGGCAGAGAGAGAGGGAGACACAGAATTGGAAACAGGCTCCAGGCTCTGAGCCATCAGCCCAGAGCCCGACGCGGGGCTCGAACTCACGGACCGCGAGATCGTGACCTGGCTGAAGTCGGACGCTTAACCGACTGCGCCACCCAGGCGCCCCTAAAAAAATTTTTTTAAATAATAAAAAAATAAAAAATTTTAAAACAATAATTTAAAATGTTAGGAAAGCATTTGTAGATGAAGGTAAGAATCGGCTGAGAGAAGAAAAGTGAACAGTGTTTTAAACAGAGATGTTAACATAGGCAAATGTCACTGTATTAGAATGTGGTACCCATTTCTGTGAATGTATGTCACATTTCAGTGTTTCACTCACTCAATGTTATAAAGAAGTTCACAGATTAGGCAGAATTTTTTTTTTTTTTTTTTTAGTAATAGGGAACTTTTGTAAAATTGGCACACTGCTAAAATAGGACGTTATTTATTTTTATTTATGTTTAAAAAAATTTTTTTTAATTTTTAATGTTTATTTATTTTGGACAGAGAGAGACAGAGCATGAGCGGGGGGGCGGGTGGGCAGAGAGAGAGGGAGACACAGAATCTGAAGCAGGCTCCAGGCTCCGAGCTGTCAGCACAGAGCCTGACACAGGGCTCGAACTCACAGACTGTGAGATCATGACCTGAGCCGAAGTCGGACGCTCAACCGACTGAGCCACCCAGGCATCCCTAAAAATTTTTAATTAAATCCAAAATAGTTAACATATAGTGTAGTAATGGTTTCAGCAGTAGAAATGGTTTCATCACTTACATACAACACCCAGTGCTTATCCCAACAAGCACCCTCCTTAATACCCATCATCCATCGCCCCATTTAGCCCATTCCCCCACCCAACACCCCTCCAGCAACCCTCAGTTTGTTTTCTGTATTTAAGATTCTTAAATACAGTTTGTCTCCCTCCCTGTTTTTGTCTTATTTTTAAAATAGGACTTGTGTGTGTGTGTGTGATGCCACAGAGTTGGTGCCCAGCATTATGGTGAAATACTTATTCCTTGTTCCTGGTGTCTCTTTCCATGTTGAGTGAGCTCCGCTAATGACATTCTCAGCTCTACTCTACCCTCCTTGTTTTCTCCTCTCCAGAAACAGAAGAGTAACTTTTCAGATTCGGATTTTGGAAGAACCTCTGTCCACAGGATTCATGCATTTGGGACTGCTCTCCCATGCCAAAAGTTTTGTGGGAGTCTGCTCTTACCGTGGGAAAGTTGAGATTTTTAGACTGTGATTAGGTGATAATGGAAAGATCTTTGTTGCCATATTGTCCAAGAGTTCTATCAATAATAAAACTGACCCATATGATACTCCTTTATCTTTAAATTGGTTCCAGGCTCTGGTGCTAAAAGCAGAGGTGTTACTGAACCCCCTTAAGCAACAGTATCTATGGCTTAGGTACTCTGCATTAGTGCTTCTCAAACTGTGGTCTGAGGACCTGTGGGAGTCTGTCCTTGAGACCCTTTCAGAGGCCTGGGCGGAGGGGAGCAAAACTGTTTTCTTAATAATACTAAGATGTTCTTTGCCTTTTTCATTCTTGTTCTGACAAATGAACAGTGGAGTTTCCGGAGGCTTACATGATGTGTGTAATAAATACAAACGTATACGGGTGTGTGTGTGTGTGTGTGTGTGTGTGTGTGTGTGTGTGTGTAATCTCACATAATAATCTCACATAAGTCGAGACTCTTTGGGGCCCTCACTAATTTTAAGAGTATAGAGGGGCTCTTGGAACAAAAGTTTGAAAATTGCTCTCTAAACCATAACGGGAAGACAAATGCTCTTGCCTAAAACTAGAAGCTTCTGGGTGGCTCTGTTATGGAAATGTGTAAGAGATCCCCCAGGAGATAGCTTACTTATTTCAAATAGGAAAAAAAAAAGGGATCGGGAGCTCTGTGATTTTAGACATTACCATTTACCCAACTCAAGAATGGAATGGATGAATTCATAAGCCAGTATTCATTGAGGGTCATCTCTGTGCTGGACACTGTTTCCCAGGCAGTAGGGGTTCAATCACTGCCTTCTGGAAGCTCACAGTCAAGTAGGGGAAACAAACCAATGAAGAGACAGTGGTAATAGGGAGTGGCAGGCATACTACAGAAACACAGAGGGAGGGGGGTGCCTGGGTGACTCAGTGGTTGAGCGCCCAACTTCGGCTCAGGTCACGATCTCATGGTTTGTGGGTTTGAGCCCCACGTTGGGCTCTGTGCTGACAGCTCATAGCCTGGAGCCTGCTTTGGATTCTGTGTCTCCCTCTCTCTCTGCCCCTCCTCTGCTTGCATTCTGTTTCTGTCTCCGTCTCTCTCAAAAATAAATAAACATTAAAAAGAAAAGAAAAGAAAAGAAAAGAGAAAAGAAAAGAAAAGAAAAGAAAAGAAAAGAAAAGAAAAGAAAAGAAAAGAAAAGAAAAGAAAAGAAAAGAAAAGAAACACAGAGGGATATCTAAATCCAGGGAGCAAGGAGAGGGATGAGCACTTTAAACTGAGTCTTGAAAACAGGTGAGAATTAGCCAGAAGAAGAAAAGGTGATGGAAACATTAAAATATACAAAGACTTAAAACTGTTTTTGAAACAGTTGATTGGGCCCCATTAGTAGGTCATGAAATCAATTTCATGTGTCATGGCTAGCATTAAAAAAAAATCTATCAGAAAGCATCTCAGATAGTATGGATAAGTATTCTTTCATGAAACTTCCCCTACTCCTGCTCCCTCATTGTACGTGTGTGTGAGAGAGACCGGGGGAGGGAGGGAAACACTGTACTGGGTTACAGTGTAAAATGTATTGCATATTGTTGGTTGAAATCATGTTTGAAACCATTGGTCTAGAGGCATGAGAGGAAGCATCATATATTTAACAGATTGTAAGCAGTGATTCGATACGGATATAATAGGAGTGGCAAGTAGGTAGTGCTGCTGAAGGGGTAAGTAGGAACCAGATCATAGAGAGCCTTAATGACTTACAAAGTAGTTTGGATTTTATCCGAAAGGCAGCGAAGTACCATTCAAGGATTTTAGGAAGAAGAGTAACACGATCAAGATGTAGTGGTTGAATAAAAATCATTCTAGCAGCTGTGAGAAGGATGGATAGGGTGGTGTTGGTAAGATCTGATGCAAGGAGGCCTCTTAAAGTTACTCTAAAAATCCAAGGGCCTGAACTAAAGCAGGAGGAATGGAGATGGTTATAATAGTTTTTAATTTATTAGCGCTCTTTTTAAAAATTGTGTGATTATTCCTCTTAACAGCATTCTGCCTAGTTTCATAGGTACATTATACACTAGAATATAAGCTACATGAAGACAGGAATTTTTGTATCCTTTTTAAAACCTCAGCATCCTCAGAAATGAGAACAATACTTAACATAAATCAGATGCTCAATAAATCTTTGTTGAATGAATGGGTGGTAAATGAATTTTCTTATCCTCGGAAAGTATTAATTATAGGAGGTTAAGTTTTCTTCTCCCTGTGTTGTCTTTGTAGTCTCCTTTTCCTTCCTTTTCTTTTCTTGTTTAATTTAATTTATTTTTTTAATTTTCTCGATCTTTCGTGGTAAGGACTTTCCTAAATGTTCAGTGACCTTTCTGTGTTCATTTATTTTCAAGGCAGTTGAATGCTCCCTGGGTGTTGGTGGAAAGACAGTGATTGCTGAAGGTCCAGTCATTTCATTGGGTGATTCCCAAATGTCCACTTTGATGTCTTTTCTCTTATGTCCCTTCTGTAGTAGAGAATCTTTTTATCTTCTGCCTTGGGAATAAGGTTCTGGCCACCAGAATTCTGGGGGCCAAAGGGGATGAAGGATTTGGGGTTGAACTATTGAGTGGGTAGACTTCCACTTAATTCTTGGTTTTAGTGTGACTCTTGACCCCTGGGCCTAGTTTCCCTGATGTGTCTGAAGGAGAGCCTCACTGGGTCAGTTTCTCTAAAGATTAGTTTTCTCCTCTGTTGGTGGGAAGGGGGGAGGGGTGGTTGTCCGTTTGCCTGGGGTCTGTCGGCTCTTTAGTCGAACTTCCTACCTTCTTTTTCCAGCACCTTTCCTTATCCTTGCCTTCCAAGGTCTCTGATGCATCCAGATTCTGAGCCTATCCAGGGGTCTGTGCTGGGAATTCACTTCCTTCTCATCCGCACACCCCTGTTCGTGTCCTGAGGCTTCAGGTCTGCTCCTCAGCTACCATTCATCCCTATGCTTTCAGCATCAAAATTTTGTTGACATCTCTTATATCACTGTCGTCTTTACTACTGTGCTATTTGTCCTTGTGAGTCGATAGCATTTTTATTCCCTTACTGTCATTTTAGAAGGGTTTCAGGAATCAGTGGAAACAAACTCATGCATTTTATCTCTCATGTTTAAACGGAACTCTCAGAAAGGCAATTTAGAGAATAGCCTTGAGTAGATTAATGACTAGTCCCACTTTCTCCTTCATTTTCTCAGATTTACTCACATTCGTTCAGTTATCTAGGAAAAGCATTTTAGAGTATCGTTCATGTGCTTTGATTTTAGCAATACAATTGCCCTTCCAGTGTAAGGAACGATGCCAGGATCTAGGGATGATTCTTTGAGAACATGTTACATTACCTGAATATTTACACCCATTAATAAATTTAACCAGTCAGTGAGTTCGTCTTTGGCCTTTAGCAGTTTTGACATGGAAAAGCCTGATAGAAAATCTATCTGAGATAAATCACTGGGTTCTACTCCTGAAGCCAAGACTCCACTGTATGTTAACTAACTTGAATTTAAATAAAACAAACAAATGAAAAGAATATCTTTTCCATTTTCTATAAAAAAATCTATCTGCAGCAACTGGAAAGTTTTGATACATTACTATACATGGGAAAAAATTACTAGAATGATTGATCATCGTAAAATTAAGAAAATATTGAGGCAGTCATCAAAGTGCTTTAAAAAAAAAAGTTCCTAAATAAATAAATGCATGTCATGAATGCATCCTGTCTCTTGTTTGTGACATAAGAGCAGGGGAAAATAAGGGCTGAAAATTTGTTGACCAGATGCTCTGATTCCACATCAGAGTCCCAGGTAATTATGATGTAGCATTCTGTCCTAATTCCTCATGTTACCTAACCACTGCTGAATGTATTCCGCAGAGCTGAAGATAAACTATCGTTTTATCTTCTAAGAGAGAATTCACGGCAGCACCTTTTCCAAATGTTATGTGGCATCTGCTGAAGTCCTTCTGGTCTAACACTCAGGCGAGCAGTTAAGATACTGATTCTTGCCCAGATTTATGTATGTATGTGTGTATGTGTGCGTGTATTTAAAATTCCCAGAAAATTGGATTAAATATGATTATCTGGTGGGTGTCTTTTGATATATGCCTTTATTTTTATTTTGTAACTCAGGTAAACTGAGGTATCATATACAAATAACAAAATTCACACCTTTTAGGTATACAGTTCAGTGGATTCTGCTAAATGGGTGCCACCGTCACCATTAAGACCCATCCATTGTCTTCACAATGTATGGTCAGTCCCCTCCCCGACCTCCAGGCCACCACTGATCTGCTCTCTGTTCCCATTATCCACTGATGTCAGAATCTGTTGGTATGATTTTAGCAATAAGAATATATTGGTGTACAGGTAATGAGGTGCGGCCATAGGCTCTTTGGTGGGAGTCATCGCTTCTTTGCAACTTTTGTTATGTTCTGCCCAGTTGGTTCTTACTGATGAACTGAAGGGATTTCAGAGAAATGTAGGATTCCAGGAACTTAAAATAAGTCTTATGAGAGGATTTCAGGTTCTCAAAACACACAAGTAATGAGCTCTCCTTTGACCTGTCAGCCCCAACAGCTTCTCGGCCACACTTTCTAATTTCTAGAACCTTGAAGTTCGTTTCAGCCCGGGCAGGTTGGATGTACTGACCGGAGTGGTCACATCCTGAATTTTAAATCACAAAGACGATGGATGAACAACCCCAAAGCAGAAGGACTCTGTGAACACTTTATTTCCCACACGCAAATGCACCCCATTCCGATAACCTTGGAATGTGTTTCTCTCAGCCAGAGCAGTTATCTGAGGGTATCTGTATCGAGCATGTCTATTAAAAGCAGTAGGAATGGACACGTAGTTACATGCCAAGTCCCTTCTGATTTTGACAGTGCTGGGTATTTTTAGTTTTAACATACTACCGTGTAAACTTTGATAGTCTAAAGTAACTAGTAACTTGAAATGTTAAAGGAAAGTTCATTTGCCTCAGTATCCAGATCATTTACTTTTAACTATATTGGGATGTGTGTTGGTTTATTCCCAGAAAATTTCCCATTCGGCAAATCTGAAAACAACGCATTTAGTCAGTTATTTACTTATTTTTATTTCTATTTTTGTAGTGTGTTATTCCCAGGAGAAAATTCACGTTTGTAGGAAGCTAGCCCTAAAAGGAAGTTTAGAGGTCACATTGTCCATCCTATTTCTGGTACAGGGAAGGAGTCTGAGACTCAAAAAGATGACTTCCTGGGGACGCTGGAGCAAAGATCAATTTCAGGAATTTTTATGTAGTCTAAGTACTTATCATAGTCATTTAATATTTCTAAGCCTAAATTAGTAATACATATATCCACATCAGAGCTCAAACTACCAACCCACATTTATTCCACCAGTCATTAAAACTTGTATTTTGTAACAACTCCTCACCAGGGACATTGGCATGCACATTATCTCACCACTGTCACGGGTATAAAATTAATTAAATTTGGTCTCCTCTGAAATACTCGCTAAACATTTACCTGCACGTAGCACCAAGATAGCCACCACATTACTCAACACCTGGCAAATCCAAGTCTGAAGGCACATTTTTTATGTACCTGATTGATGACCATGACAGACACCAGATACTATTTTCACCATCTACACGGTCGACAAGTACTGTATTCTTAAGAATTTTAAGAAACTACAAATTGTTAGACACTTTTGTGTTTTGAGGGAATATTCTTGTGATTGGATCAGGGTTTCAGGGACTCCTGGGTGGACTTGGCTTTCACCTTGTGATAATTCTCCAATCTTTGGAAAAGATAAATCAGATTTAGGAAACAGCATGTGACATGTGTGAGTGTTTACCCCTTGCTGCCTCGCTGGGCAGCAATCATTAAGTATAGTTCTAGAAATCCTATTATTGAGATGACTTCCAATATGGCAGCTGTAGTCCTTGTAACCATGGCTACTGAGTATCGCGGTACCCCCTGTGCTGAGGCCTCACAGACACACTGCTGTCAGCATTCGCACTTGGCTTGCTCTCCTCTGTCTTGTTTCCTCACAGAAATGATTCCAGTGGATTCTTTTTCTGTTAGACAGTGTGTCAGTTAGGATGAGGTTCTGTGTGAGTAAAAGAAACTTGGCTTCTGTCTGTTAAACAAAATAGAAGTGGTTTTCCATCCCAGAAAAGAAGACGGAGGCAGGCAGCCCAGAACTTCTCAGTCCTAGTGGCAGGCCTGAAGAAGAACAGAAAGCAGAAGGGCAAACTGGGGTTTCTTTCCACTGGGTCTGTTCACTTTAAGTACCATTTCCAGAAATCTCACACAGCACTTCTGTTTATAACAGGTAGCTGGAGTGTAGGCATATGGATAAGGCAGGCTGCAAGGGTGGCTGGGAAATGTAAGCGTTTGTTCTGAGTAGCGATGTGCCCAGCTAGGAAGAGGGCGAGGGAGGAGGGGCAGATGAGTGTTGTGGTAGAGAACTAAATCCCTGCCGCAGATAATTTTGCATTGCAATATTCTATCTGTATCCATGAAGCCTTAACTGCTCATAAGTAATGACCACCATATTACAGAAATAATAATGTGGAGAGCTGGCTGGTGCAGTTAGCCCAGTAAGCAGTCCTTTGGACATCCTCAGAGAAGCTCAGAGACTTTTCTTATGTCATAGGAGTACATTCACATTAACTATTTACTCTTATTTTTTTTTGATGTTTGTTTATTTTTGAGAGAGAGAGAGAGAGAGCGGGGGAGGGACAGAGAGAGGGAGACAGAGGATCCAGAGTGAGCTCTGTGCTGACAACAGAGAGCCCAATGTGGGGCTCGAACCCACGGACCATGAGATCATGACCTGAGCCGAAGTTGAATGCTTAACTGACCAAGCCACCCAGACACCCCTATAACTACTTACTGTTTACTAGAATGCTTTCAGTTACAGGAATTCAAATAAAACAGAGTTTAAAATAAAATCAAAAAGTTATTCAACCCATATCAAATTTAACAGAATCTTGGGGCATATAATAGACTGAATAAAAAAACATGAGAAATCTAAAACACGGCAAAATAGGCTATAAAAGTTATTAATGGCTTCCTATGAAAGAAAAATGGTTGCTTAATGCAGTCCCCCAAATAAGCTTGTTTTAATTTTTAGGGAGTTTGAAGAAATCCAGTACCAATTTATATTCTACTTCCTGCCTCTTTCTTTGCATAGATTCATTAATCATAGATCTTTCAAGATAACTTCCCCTGATATTTTGTACTACCATTTACTAGTTGTGTGATTTTTAAAAACAGGTTGATTGAGGTATAATTTACATCCTATAAAATTCGCCCATTGTAGGGGTGCCTGGTTGGCTCAGTCAGAACATTCAACTCGATCTTAGGGTTTTGTAATTCAAGCCCCATGTTGGGCATGGAACCTACTTAAAAAAAAAATTCACCCATCGTAAGTTTACAACTCAGTGATTTATGGACATTTATAGTGTTGTGGAACCATCACCATTAGGCAGTTTTAGGATATTTCCACCTACTTTCTATCTCTAAACATTTGTTTTTTCTAGACATCTTTTAGAAATGGAATCATTCAATATGTATTTTGTGTCGAGGTTCTTTCGCTTAGCATAATGTCATCAAGTTTTATCCATGTTGTAGTACTGGGAATTCATTACTTACAATTGACAGATATTATTTCATTGTATGGATATACCACGTTTTGTTTACTCATTCATCAGTTGATGGACATTTAGACTGTTTCCAGTTTTTATTTTTTATTTTTTTTTAATGTTTATTTATTTTTGACAGAGAGAGAGTCAGAGAATGAACAGGGGAGGGGCAGAGAGAGAGGGTGACACAGAATCTGAAGCAGGCTCCAGGCTCTGAGTTGTCAGCACAGAGCCTGACGCGGGGCTTGAACTCACAGACCACGAGATCATGACCTGAGCCGAAGTCGGACGCTTAACCGACTGAGCCACCCAGGCGCCCCTGTTTCCAGTTTTTAATTTGGCTGTTATGAATAATGGTGCCATGAGCATTTGTGTGGACATGTGTTTTCATTTCTCTAATAGGTTCCTAGGAGCGGGGTGGCTGGATTGTCTTACAAGTTTATGTGTAACTTTTTAAGCAACTGACAAGCTATATCCCAAAGTGGTTGTACCATTTTATATTCCCATTCACATAAGGGTTTTAGTTTCTCCATCCCTTCACAAGCTCTTATTATTGTCTACCTTTTTGATTATAACCATCCCAGTGGGTACCTAGTGGTATCTCCTTACGGTTTTAATTTGCATTTCTCTAATGACTAGTGATTTTAACCATCTTTTCGTGTGCTTGTTAGACATAAGTATATCTTCTTTGCAGAAATGTATATTCAAATATTTTGCCCATTTAAAAACTTTGGTCAACTGTCAAGTGCTCTCTATATATTCTGATGCAAGTCTTTTGTCAGATATATGGTTTGTACATATTTTGTCCCAGTCTGTGAGTTGTGGTTTTTTTTTTTTTAATGGTATCTTTTAAAGTGCAAAAGTTCTAAATATTGATGCTGTCCAAATTACTAGTTTTTCTTTAATGGCTTGTGCTTTTGGTGTCAAGTCGTGGGATCCTGAGCAAGTTGTCTAACCTCTTGAAGCCTGAGTTCTTTTGTTTATAAAATTGGAATAAGAATTCTTACCCCTAAGGCAACTGTAATTTGAATCTGATTTCTCTGCATCTGTTTGGGAAAGAGGGAGGTATAAGCAGAGACTGCAAGTTCAAAGAAATTCTGTTCTTGACACTTGTTTTGTTCTTATTGTGGCTTTCTGGAAGGGTGGACTTGGTATGTGTAAAATCTGTTGAAAATATCTGCTAAGAAATTTTGCTTTCATCTTTCTTGTTAAAATTTATTTACTTACTTTGAGGAGGGAAGGGGCAAAGAGAGAATCTCAAGCAGGCTCCACACTGTCAGCACAGAGCTCAGTGTGGGGCTGGGTCTCATGACTGTGAGACCATGACCTGAGCCGAAATCAAGAGTCAGATGCTTGACTGACTGAGCCACCCAGGCGCCCCTTGCTTTCATCTGATCCAAGAGATCAGCTTCACAGATGGAAGGGAATAAGCAGGATATCCCAAAACACATAGGGTTAAAAAAATGGATGAAGTTGCCTGGGAAAGGTGAGGGGCAGGGGTAAGGGGTTCTGAAGGGGCCTGAGGAAGCTTTTGGAATCATAGCTACGGAAGTAATCTTGAGCATGATAGTGGTTCACAAGTGTATACATAGGTAAAAACTTAGATTATATGCCTTAAATATACTGTTTATCATATACAAATTATATCAGTAAAGCTGCTTTTTTTTCCCAAAAAGCCATTAGGATGGCTGTTTAAAAAAAAAAAACCCAAAATAGTAAGTGTTGGCGAGGATGTGGACAAATGAGAACCCTTGTACTCTGCTGATGGGAACGTGAAAGGGGAGAGCCACTGTGAGAAAGTGTGCGGGTCCCTCAAAAAGTTAAACATAGAATTAATATGTGATCTAGCAATTCTCCTCCTAGGTAAATATCCAAAAGAATTGAAAGCAGGCCCTCAAACAGGCATTTATATACCCATGTTCACAGCAGCAGTATTCACAATAGCCAAAAGGTGGAAACAGCCCAGGGGTCCATCAACAGACAAATGGAGAAACAGAATGTGGTCTGGCCCCTCGAGCAGAATGTCGCACGGCCTCAAAAAGGAAGGAAAATCCGACACGCACTGCAACGTGATGAATCTTTACGATATTATGCTTGGTGAAATAAGCTACACACGACAAGATAAATATTGTGTGGTTCCATTACATGAGGTACCTAGAAGAGGCAAGGCATAGAGATGGAACATAGAGACTACCAGGGACAAGAGGAGAAAGAGACGGGGAGTTGGTGTTTAATGGGTACAAAGCGTCTGGGATGATGTAACAATTCTGGAAATGGATAGTGGTGATGGTTGTACAACAGCCATGTGAATGTCCTTAATGACACCGAGCCATATACCTAAAGACGGTTAAAATGTTAACTTTTATATTATGGATGTTTTACCAATATACAAAAAGTGCAGGAGAAGGGAATTGTGGCGTCATAAATGAGTTGAAGTGGTAATAACAATAAAAATATGTAAGGAGAAGTTGACCGATCAGCCCCAGGGATGAAGTCAGAAGTAGACAAATTCTGCTTCCTTCCTGGTTCTTTTATCTTGCCACTCACACCTATCAATTATTATAAATTTATTCTCCTGTTTCTCCACTCCCTTGTCAGGCATTTAGATGGAGGCGTGGGGAGATAGGAAGTGGAAAATAAGTGGAATGCATTTAGCCTGGGGAAGAGAAGATTTGGGGGAGGCCACGACAGCTGTGGTTAAATATTTACAGGATTTACAGGGCTGTCAGGCGGAGGGAAAAGGAGGCTTACTCTGTGTGCTCCAGCAGACAGAGACAGGATTTCATGGGAAGATCTTTCCTGCCCCTGGAAGAGGAATAACATTTTAATAAATAGAAGAAGACTCCTTTGAACGTTGGCAGTGAGCAGACAGAAGCTGAGGATGCTGCGGAGGGCTGTGCTGCATTGGGTGGGAGGTAGACCAGGCGTCTCTGTGTCAGCATCCCGGCAGGAAGAAGGAGGACCTTTCAGCTGCCATTTTGAAGCATATTTAATGAAGGAACCCTTCCAGAGGTGTGCGCAAGATTGAGGGAGCCTGTGAGGGATGTGGCTCCCAAGACCTAGCGCAGTGGGAAGGCCTTCCCATCAGGCCTGGAGTGGCGAAGGGAGGCAGCGCTATTGGAGGAGGCCAGGGGAGCTGGAGGAGAGGACCCTTCAACCGCTGCAAGGGGGACCACCCAGGAGGAGCTGCTAGTCACGGAGGGAGCGGCCACTGGCAAAACCGTGGCACCCAGGCAGAGGAACCGCAGGGATGGAACTTCCTCCCAGCCTCCCATCTGCTGCTCCTGACTCTCTCTGGGCAAACCCAGCAGCCAGCACGCACGAGGAGTGAAGTAATGCAGGTTGTAGGGAGAGACCATCTTCCTGGGGCACTGAGCAAGACAGAGAAATGTGTCTCTGTGGTCTCTCTCCTTCCATCTCAGAGACCTGTAAGCTTTGAGGCTGGGATGCACTTGCAGCAGACGGCTCAGTTCTATTCCCCCCACCAAAAGACAACACCAGAAAACCTTGAAAAAAGCAAAAGACCCAAAGATTGCACCTGATGGTCTGTGAATGACTAGTATGTCATATGAAATTAAGGAGGTGCTTGTGTTATCTGGGAATATCTATAGGGCCAGGGAAATGCCCTTAAGGCTGGAAGATAGGAAAGAAGCTGTCCGTCAGGCAACAGATTTATTGAGCACCTACTGTGTGCTAGACACCGTTCTAAGTGGTATAGATCCAGTGGTGGGTAAGACAGAAGCTCTTCTCCTCTTACCTAGTAGAAGTAGGAGGCAGAAAATAAAGATGTAAATAAATAATTCTAGGTGCTGTCTATCACACGGTATAGTGAATTGGTTAGATCACCAAAGCTTGTGTGACCTTTGTTAAGTTACGTGACCTTCGTCTCTGTTCCATATCTATAAGTGGGGATTAATGATTACACTTGCCCAGTGGTGGTGTTAATGAGGATATTACTAGTTAGTGTCCGTACAATGTTCAGATCCGTCCCGGGCACATAGAAGTGCTACATATAAATGTCTGTTATTCTTATCAGGCTTTGAGAAGTATTAGATAAGAGATAATAAAGCAAAAACAGAGAAAAGAGAATGATGGTTCTGAACATGAGGACTGGTGAGCAGAGTCACTGACATCAGGGAAGGGCCAGAGTTCCTGGGCCACCTGCACCTTCAGAGTGCCGTCGGTTTTGAGGGACAGATGAAATGACACTGAAGAAAGCACATTCTTGTGGCCTGTTTAATGATAAATGCAAGGCTGAGTTTTCCATGAAAATCAATGGTAACTCTTAGTCAATGTCCAAAAAAGCACAAGAAGACAAAAAACCAGAAGTAAAAGATGCTTGCAAGAGACAGAACCACAGTATCTAAGAGCTCAGACTCTGGAATCAGATTGGTACCAGTTCAAATCCAGCTCTACCATTTACTGTTGTTTGACCTGGGGCAAAGTACTTAACCTTGTTGATGACCAGTTTCCCCTTTTGGAAATGGAAATAATAATACCTACCTCATGGGTTATTTTGAGTCTGAAATGAAACCATCTAAGGTAGTTGCTTAGCATACTGCCTAGAACATTCTAAGGCATCTATCCAGAACATGTTGCTGTTGCTTATTGCTATTATAAAAAGAGAGAACGAATACCTATGTATGACTTGAAAAGGGTGAGCCCAGTAAAATACAGATTTTTCTTTTTGCTTTAGTTGCTCTTTATGACCTCAGGGTTTAAAAAGGACAATTTTTGAATTTCTTGGCCAACTCCGAATTATCCTAAGAAGCGGCGTCCTGTGATGCCCTCACCAGACCAGAGCATCTGCTCGTGTTCTGCATGAGTAGCCACCAACAGAAAAAATCTCCACTCAATGAAAAAGCAAAATGTTGTAATGATAAAATTCAGTACTCGAGCTTTATTTTTGAATGATTATTTTGACATTTCAAGCTTACACCAGGTAGTGAATTAGATATTGCTGATGAAAATTAATTGGAAAAATTGATACTTAAAAATTTTGTGATTTTTTTTTCCAGCTCTTTTCTGAGCACAGTCTGTTCCCAGAGCAATCTTAGGGTGCTGATTTTTAAAATGAGTCCATTTTGGTGATAGCTGCTAATTTGTGTCCTGGTAGTTTCTAATAAATCAAACTTTGATTAAAAGAAAGTAAAAAAAATGATGGTGATTCTCCTCTTCTCCCTTCCATAAAACATTTTGTGATTGAAATATTTCAACTTTAACTCTTCAAAGTTACTACTCATTTGCAAATTGCTTACAGAGCACAAATTAATACATGAGTATCAGAGTTGGGTTTGTTCTTATTTTTTTTTTTAACATTTATTGTTGAGAGACAGACGGAGTGCGAGCTGGGGAGGGGCAGAGAAAGAGGGAGACACAGGATCTGAAGCAGGCTCCAGGCTGTCGGCACAGAGCCCGATGTGAGGTTTGAACTCACTAACTGTGAGATCATGACTTGAGCTGAAGTCAGAGGCTTAACCGACTGCGCCACCCAGGCGCCCCGGTTTTTTTGTTTTTTTAATGACATGTTCTATCTTCTTATACCAGGAAAGACAAACTGCTTTTTTCCTAGGTAGTTGGGTTTTTTTTATAAAATACCTTGGGATAGATCTTTACTTTTATTCCTTTTATTCTGTTATTAAAATAAATATCCTCCTTAATCTGCAAGAACAGGAAAGAAGTCTCGTCTATTCATTATGAGAAGAATTTTAATGTGCTGCTTAGTTATTTCAGATACCTCACTATCCGTATTATGAATGGAAGCCTAACTAGAAATAAAGTGCTTTTAAAACTCCTGTTCAGAATAAGCATAGATTAAATTGTGATGTGCCACAAACCAAATAGAACTGTAACATATGAAAATTAATTATGGGATCCAGAAATTGAAAATATAGCTAAGGAATTTATAATTTTATGAATTATAAATTAGAATTATAACTGCTATTGGTTTTAGACTATCCCTTTATTCTCAGATAAATCCAAGAAGTTTATGAGGGGAGAAATTATTTTGAAGTTTTTATTCTTGAGGCAGTTTGTCATTTACCATTAAAATAGTTACAACTTGCAAATTAATTAACGATGTTTGGCAATGTGGAAAAGTCCTCTGTAGTTTTCCTTTTCTCCTTTAGGACTTAATAATTTATTTAGTACTTGAGTACTAATCTATTTTAGGGACCAAGGACAACTGAATATGTAAAACAAAATCTTGCTGTTGTATTTAAGGACATTTCCTTTGGTCATTTTTTTTTCTCTTTTTTTTTTGTGCCCCTCCCCCACCCCCCACTCCTTCTGGGGAAAGCTTACCTCTTTATAGTGCAAGCGATTTTTTTTTGATTTGAATATTGTTTATTTTATTGCAGATTTAATTTGTATATTCTTGCTCACAAAAAATCAGTAAAGGATATGATGGCAAGCGATTTTTAATTCACCTTGAGAGGCAGCTGTATATTATGAAAGGCAGTGTTTCCCAAGTCAGATCATTTGTTTCGTGTCCGTTGCCAATCTTGTAGAAAGATTCTCCCTCGGGGATCTTCGACTGTCATATAATATCTCCTTTGCAAAGTGGGCCTTTCTCCTTAAGGAGAACTCACTAGCGTGGGGTCGCTGGCTTCAATATGTACAGCTTCTTGTCTGAGCCCCCCACGCTGAGTTCTTTTTTCTGTTCCTCCAGAGGTCATGTCCGACACAAGTGTCCCCACTGTGCTGGGTCAGCAGGAACACAGGATGACCATTTTCATTCATCATTATCTGCCTAAATTTAGGGAAAATAATATCCCTATTGATTTCTCCCTCAGGTTTCCCCTACAAACTGTTGCTGTACAGAGAGAGTAATTATTTGTTTTCATGCTGTAGGCATGTGTGAGAGGGAAAGGTGGATTCTGTGCGTTTCAATTTGGTCAGGACATTATTGAATAACGAACAGGGTACAAAGAACATCTGATAAAATCTTCTTATTTCTGCCAGTAGTCACATTGAGACTATTTCAAGCATGTACAAGATCAAGCATCCACTAGACCTTTTTTATTTTTTGTCACTTCTGCGGGTTTCCATAGAACTCCAGAAGTGCTGGGCCCTCTTTTAAAAATTAAATTAACTAAAAAGGGAAAGAAAAAGAGCCTGCATTTTCGGGGGTTTCCCCACAGGCTTTTTATCTGTTTAAACTAGCGGGGATTTTTCGCATATTGACATAAGCATTCATTTGCTAATTTCTTGGACATTAAACTGCATGGAGCCTTCCCCAGAATCTTGAATGAAGCTGAAATACTTGGGTCCTCAGGGCTGCTCAAGGCCTGCATCATTCCGTGCACACATATGGTTTTTCCTCCTCTATCTCCTTAGATAAAAGTCAGTGCTGATCGCCTTAAGGAAAGAATGAGTTAAATGGACCAATATTCTAGGCCTGGATCTAAAAACCCAGCCTTTTCAGAGGCCCCTTAGCACCTGCAGCAGCAAGGTCATTTGCACATACATAAATAAATAAATTAACAATGAATAAATAATTTAATCCCAGCCACACAATGCCACCTTGCAGATTTGATCCTTTGCAGCTCCCAGTGAATCTGTCCATTTTCTAATTCTTTCTGATAAAGTCCTCAGATACTTGCTGACTGTCAGGCTCATTTTCTTATTGTTTTCGCTTGATTAGTTCTGTAGCACCCAAGGTTGCCCTTAAAATCCACGTCTCTTGTGAAGACTCGGAAAGTCTTTCTTTTTAGCAACCTTCCCCCCTCCCCCCCCTCCCCCCCCCCGAAAAGGATGGAAAACCTATCCTTTCTCCACACAGAAGCTTGGAAGGTTTCCGTCACGAGCTTCCTCCACCCAAGGGCAAAAGCAGTTCATTAGGGTAGCGTGTGTTCGTGGCTTCTGTACCCAGTGCGCTTGTGTGCCTGTGTCTTGTCTCCCATGTCTCTTGGCCCAGCTGGGCGCCCTGTTGGAGACAGCACCAGGCCTTGGTGCCCAGCCACCCAGTCTGTTGGCCAGGCTGTTTGTTACACGGTCTTTCAGGAAACATGGTGGCGTTTGCTGGAGAGGAGAGGGTGGAGGCTTAGCTTTTTCTCTTTTCTTTTTCAACTGGCCAACTGCTCATTCCCCGTTTTCAGGCTGCACATTTTGTTTAGGCTATGGGCCCAGAGGCAGGACTCTCGTCTAATTCACAAGTGTCTGATCCCCATGTCTGGGCTGGGCCTTAAGTGCCTGGAGCTAAGGCCTCCTCATGTTGGCTTACCACTGCCCACTCACAAGCCATTCTCTCCCCTCCCAAGGGGGCAAATAATAGCCTTTAAATAATGGGGACCAAATTCTGATTTATCGAAAAATTCCGACTCTCTAAGTCAATTGTTCAGTATCCTTCAACATTTCTATAGAAGTTTTCCGTGATTTTTGACTGTCAAGACTTTGGGATTTTCAAGATTTACTTTGTAATTTTTTTTAAAGATTTTATTTCAGGGGCGCCTGGGTGGCTCAGTCAGTTAAGTGTCTGACTTCAGCTCAGGTCGTGATCTCACAGTTCATGGGTTTGAGGCCCGCGTCCAGCTCTGAGCTGTCAGCACAGAGCCTGGATGGAGCCTGCTTCAGATTCTCTGTCTCCCTCTCTCTCTGCCCCTCCCTCTGTCAAAAATAAAATAAACATTAAAAAAACTTTTTAGGGGTGCCTGGGTGGCTCAGTTGGTTGAGCGTCTGACTTCGGCTCAGGTCATGATCTCACTGTTCATGAGTTCGAGCCCTGCATCGGACTCTGGGATGACAGCTCACAGCTAGGAGCCTGGAGCCTGCTTCAGATTCTGTGTCTGTGTCTCTGCCCCTCCCCCACTCCCTCTCCTTCCCTCACTCTCTTTCTCTCTCTCTCAAATATAAATAAACATTAAAAAAATTTTTTTTGAAGATTTTATTTTAAGTAATCTCTACAGTCAGCATGGGGCTCGAACTCACAACCCCAAGAGCAAAAGTTGTATGCTTTACTGACTGAACCAGCCAGGTGCCTCTCTGTAATTTTTTTATCCTTCTTCTGGACCGTGGAGTGAACACTCACTACGTGGAGTTTTACAGTTGTTTCTTTTGACTAACAGTGATTCTCTTGAGTACGTAAAGGAGATGTAAATGAAAATTGTGCTACCATATGAAAATTTGAAAAAGTAGACTCCACAACCTGCATGGAAATCTGCTTCACGTGTTCTATAATCTCATTATGTATTTCCTTTTATGTGATAAAATTTTAAGAATGGATTTTGATATATTTGGGTGCATTTCAGCAATTGCCCAGAAGGGCAGACTTCCTAGGCTGAACTGTCAGAGCCCTTCAAGAACTTGGTTCCATCGTCTGAATCCTAAAAAAGCTAATAATCTTGGCTCCAGATGAAGTCAGGACACCCTGTCAACGAAATCCCTTGGCTCAGAAGGCTCTGGAAGAGCACACTGCTGTGTGTAACGCACAGGGAGGTGAACTCTGACCACAGTGATATTTTGTGCGTTGACACTGTTCCAGCTCAAACACATCTTCAGACCACAGGCACCAAAGTCATGAATTTGTATCAATCTGTCATCTCTGAACAACTTAAAAAAATTGGGGGGACACTTGGGTCGCTCAGTCATTTGAGAGTCGGACCTCGGCCCGGGTCGTGATCTCACGGTTTGTGAGTTCGAGCCTCTCATTGGGCTTGCTGCTGTCAGCACAGATCCGGCTTTGGATCCTCTGTCTCTCTCTCTCTCTGTCTCTGTCTCTCTCTCTCTCTCTCCTCCCCTTCTTGTGCTCTCTTTCTCTCTCAAAAATAAACAAGAACAATTTAAAAAATTTAAAACAAGTTTCAGTCTCCCAGAGATCCATCATTTGGATGTTAATAGTGAAGAGAAATTGTAATTTCAAACGCCTGCCTTACAAGTTTGGGCTCAGTGTTTTTTGTTTTCACACAGTTACGCTGGGGATACCGGGGCAATCAGCACTGCACTAAGGAGAAAGGATGATTTCTTCTTTTTTCAGGGGAGGGTTATCCGGTCTTTTTGATGAGAAATCTCTCTAGTGGATGTCTCTGCGCTTTGTAAAGAGCAGTTTATGAGAAGCCAGAAGAGTCTACACTCCCAGAAAGAAAGACCACAGCGGAGACCCCAGGAACAGCAGAACTTCTACGGAGACATCACGCGCTATGTCTTCACAGCAATTGTTGCTCTTGCTTGCTTTAGGAAGTTACAAAAACATTTCAAACTCACAGACTAATAAGAGAATGCTAGAGCAAACACTTGTTGCCCTACTCCCCAGACTCAACAGATGTTAACATTCTGCCCTATTTGCTTCAGCTCTTTGATCACATTTTCAGATGTGACCAACACCGCCTTTGTCTCTCTCCCTGATCACACCCCTGCTGTGTCTCCCCAAGGTGATTCTGAAGATAACTATAGATTTCAAGGAAACTTTGCTTCATTCTCTTTGTCTCCATAATGTGCCTGGTAGAATCAAAGTATCGGCCCGGTGTTGTACAGATATGGGCCACGTGTATGAGCGCTCACACACGTGCACACGGAGCAGAGGGTGAAGAACGTTCATGAAAAGGTTAACAGTTGGTGTTTGACCGAATTTGGGATGTTTCTTCTTTGCACTTTTATGAATTGTCACATGTTCTTATTGATCGTATGCTTAAGTGATGATAAAGTAATAAGAAATAAATAATGATAAAAATGTTATGAAATAATAACACCTTTTACATTTTCAAGTATCACATTGTAAGGAAAAGTATGCCAAGGCTCTTTCTAACTCCTCTAAGACTACCGGAAGCCTACCTGTAGCTACTCTTCATGGCAGCTTCCTCTGCCAGAGGGTGTAAATCAGTAAGAAAACAATCAGGCATTGATGCTCAAAGGGGTATCAGATTAGCTCCCAGGAGATGAACATCATCATCGTCATTTTTTTTTTTAAAGTAGGCTTCATGCCCAGTGTGGAAGCCCAACGTGGGGCTTGAACTCACGACCCCGCGATCAAGACCTGAGCTGAGATCAACAGTCTTAACCAGCTGAGCCACCCAGGTGCCCCAGATGAACATCATTACCGAGATTGTATATATCAGCAAATGGGATGAGTCACTAAACCTGCATCTGGTGATAAATATCCAGACATTTTTAAGAACAGGGCTGGGGCAGAGGAGAAAATCTCAGAAAAGTGTTAAGGAACTGGAAGATATTGATAAGAAGAAATGCCAAGATCTGGTATCTCCGATGACACCTTATGAGTGAGGACTGTTCTAAGTGCGCTGAGAGGACAGTCTCTGATAAATGTGAATGAGGCGAGGTAGTTGGCTTTTCCACGGAAGCAGGGAGGAGGCCTGTCCAACAGAGCTGCCAGCCTAATGTCACCTTTACGCAAAGCTAAAAAGGCCACCCCCAGCCCCTGGGTGGACACAGCTCTTTGCAGGACACAGCACTTAGAGGGCAGGCTGGTTTCAGCCCGTTTCCCCCTTTTTCCTGGTGCCTTTGTACAATGCCAGTGTGTGCAGCTGTACACGGTCTCCAAGGCCAGCCTCTTCTATGCTCCTTCAGCGTCATTCCCTCTTTTCTCTGGTTCCGTGGAAATGGCCTCTCACTTCAGAAGATAGGTCTGGCACTTGGGTGTGAGCCCTGAGGAAAGCAGGCTTTGGACTGTTTTCACAGCCTACTTTGGTTCTGATCAGTCTTGGTGAAAGGAAATTCTTCAAGCTGAGTCTTGCTCACTCAAGCTCTGCTTAGTGGTAGGGTGGAATCTTTTGCTTGTTAGAAGCGTCCGTTTGCTGTGTCTCATCCTCTTTGCCTTCATCTTCCCTCAGAATCCCTTGAAAATGGGTGGTCTAGAGCAGGGTTAGGATATTCTTATTTCTCATATCATTCCTTAGTCATAAGCCAACACCTCAACATTTGTCATCGCGAGCACCCATTTAGACAGAACTCACCGAAGGAACTCAACAGAAGGAGTATCTCATCTGCTCTTAAAGCGAACGATAAAATGTCCTTGGCCTGTTGGGGCAGAGTAAAAGGCAATGTCCTGACCCATTCCTACTGGGGAACCAAGGGGGAGGATGAGTGGGAAAGATCCTGAGCTCCTTCTAGAGGCCAACTGGGCCTCCATTCTCTTCCTCAAAACGTACAGGCCCTCTTCTGGATCTCATTCCCCTAGTAACAAGAGTGGTAAGCATGTCCATGGGCCAAACTCCAGCCTGACCAGCAGAGTCTCACTCTGTACAGGCTTCTCACCTCTTGGTAGGGTAGTTAACAAGCAGGGAAAGAAGGACTGGGGTAACCATTGGGTTTGTTACTCAGCTGGCGGTCGGAATAGTACTAAAGCCTGCCAGAGGTCATTTCTTCTTTAAAAAAATTTTTTTTTTAACTTTTATTTATTATTGAGAGACAGACACAGAGTGTGAGCAGGGGAGGGGTAGAGGGAGGGAGAGACACAGAATCCAAAGTAGGCTCCAGGCTCTGAGCTGTCAGCACAGAGCCCGATGCAGGGTTTGAACTCACGAACTGTGAGATCATGACCTGAGCCAAAGCCTATCGCCCAACCGACTGAGCCACCCAGACGCCCCTGCCAGAGGCCATTTCTATCAGATATATTATCAGTCAACTGAGCTGGATGACAGGAGATAGCTATCCATGTGGTAAGTGAGGACCATATTACACTTGTCAATTCCAGGACCGCTGTTCCTTCTTGTGAGTTTACTACTTGTTTTGTTGTTCTTGTAGATGCTGCTATTAAGTGAATTTCTGTCACCAAGGAACTTTTTGTGGTGTTTATCTGTGATTCCTCAAGATAACTATATTTGGAAGTTTCTGGTGAATTTTAATTGTCTTATGTAACCTAAATAAAAGTTGGAAGTGAGTTCTGAGTTTCCTCTTGCTGCGGTTGGATTAAGTTAGTATTTAGAAAACGAAGCTTCCTTTAGTCTTTTCTTTTTTCTTCCCAGATTTATTTAAGATAATTAAAAATCTGGTTTCCAAACACTGGCAGGCAGTAGAGATAGGATTTGAATATGTAGATGAAGTGAACTTAAGGGGGCTCATGCTGGAAAACACGTACATCCCTTTAAAGAGGTAAGAAGCCTTATATTGTTTAAAGAGGCTTTTTTTAAGGTCATACGGTTGCACTGACCTTTTTTTCCTGAGGTTTCATTTCCTTTCTCAATGTATACTTTTACTCAAGAATACATTATAATCGAGTTTCAGAGAAAAATTGATAATCTCCTAAAGAAAAGCGGTCATAATTCATTATGTGTGATCCAGGCATGCTTTCATTTGATGGAGTTTATTGGAAGCATCCGCTTTATTATGAGCAGCTTGCTTTTCTGTAAGCCCTTGAAATAGCATGAAGACATACACAACTCAATGGCATGAAACTGAGCTGGGCTGTATCTCTATACATATATTTACCCTCGTTCCTTTCAAGATGAGATCTCTCGTTGTTCCAGTAGTCATACCACTCAAAATATTGTATCTGAAGCTTTGGTATTCATCCTGAAATAACACGAGGAGAGATCCCTACTCTTTGGGAAACACCGGTCGCAAACCAAGACAAGACTCTGAACCTCACACAGTTTGTAAGACATTCTGGCCACTCACTAAAATCTGTCCATTTTCCCCATGCCAAAATTAGCCCCCCCTAGAAGAGGTGATAGCTCCTTCAAGGTGTGTTCTAAGACATGCAGCTGTGCTCCAGATGTACTTGTTGGTAGAATACGAACAGAGCTAGGACGTCACATCCCTGGTGAGCCGAGTGGCCTCAGCCTCTGTGCACCACGGTCTGGAGCCTCGCGGCTCCTTTCGCTGTGAGGCCAAGGAATGAAAGGAAAGCTGTTGATGACGAAACATTGATTCTGGTCTCCCAGCCGAGCCTCAGAGGGTATCATGGCAAGGAGTACGGGAGTCACTTGTTAGATTTCTCCCAAATAGGAAATCCTCTCCTGTTCATATCTGTCACATCACTCCTGCCCTCACAAGAGTGACTCTAACCCCATCCCTACAACTCAGTATGTAGCTCCTGGTTCCCCTTACTCTTTCCAATGAATAAGGGCTGTATTTAGTTATGTTCTTTCTTTCACTCTCCTGTTATTTACAACCATTTTTTTTGACACAATTTAAGGCCCCCCCCCCCCCGCCAAAGAATTTTACTGAATATTTAAGAAACATGTTTAGAAAATTCAAGCATCATTGTTTTTAAGCCAGCCGCCTACTGAATTTTGACACATAAGAAAGATGCTTAAGGGTCTAGGGCGGTGATAGGGTCTTGGGCATCCAGGGGGACATTGGCTTATTAGGTAAGTAAGGACAGTCAAAGTTGGATTTGAAGGTCTGGCTTCAGTGTTAGTTTGTATCAGTATTTTATCATGAAATTGATTTTGGTCATTTTCACCTCTCATTAGAGGACATTTTATTTTTGTTGCTTCCTTTTCGCCTTCTGGTTTGTTCTTGGTCCTGTTCAGTTTGTACTTAAAGCAATGTTACTTTTTGGAGGGGGAAGGGTGGCTGGTAACAGCTGACTTAAAAACCTCATGAGCTCCCCCTGCTGTTTCCCAGATGACAATACAAGTCCCATTTACTTTTAAATCCCAGCAGCAAGTAAGTGAAACAATTGAAGAGAACCCCTTCTGGTTTTGCTTGATCTACGTGGCAGAAAAATGCTTTTTAACTTTCTCCTAAAAGTTCACAAAGTCAGAAAGAAATGGAAGGCTCTTTTAGCATTTTTTCCAGGCTCTCTCTTAAGCTATGAAGCAGGTCTGTACCACTTTTGAAAAACTGCCGATGAAGAAATATATAGTGAAGTCACATCACATTTGCAGTGGACAGATTAAACCTGAGAGATGTGTTTTTAGTCATTTCATTTTTAATCTGTAAAGGTTTGGGGGGGGGATGGTTTTCAAATAAGCCATTGACAATAGTTTCTGCTGTGTTTAATTTTTTCCCCAACATTTCTTGAAACTTAAGGTTTTCTTTAAATGTATGCACCTTAATTTAGTGTGCCTTTTCAAACAAAAGATAATTAGCACACAGAAATCACATTTATTAATATTTTTCATATAAATAAGTTAATAGGGTACCATAGTGTATATCACAAGTTATAAAACATCAGAAAATATGTGTTCCTCAGACTACAAATATATATATCGGAACACCTGCCAGTGTTCCATAGGATGGTGAGTGAAATAGGTTTCTGCCTTTGTGTAATATATAGTCTATAGCAGGAGGCATTCATAGAATAAAAATTCAGATAAAAACATAATTAAAACTTGTGAGAGGCTCCCGGGTGGCTCAGTCTGTTAAGCGTCCGACTCTTGATTTCAGCTCAGGTTATGAGCTCACAGTTCATGAGCTCGAACCCCCGCATCAGGCTCTGTGCTGACGGTGCAGAGCCTGCTTGGGATTCTCTCCTTCTCCCCCCCCCACCGCCCCCCCCGCTCCTCCCCTGCTCACATGCGCTCTCTCTCTCTCTCTCAAAATATATTAAAACAATTAAAAAAAAACCTCTTGAGTGATTTGTTGGATATGACACCCAAAGCAAGGCAACAAAAGGAAACATAGATAATTTGGACTTTATCAAAATTTAAAACTTTTGTGCCTGAAAGGACACTGTCTGTAACAGAGTGAGACAACAGCCCAAAGAATGGGAGAAAATATTTGCAGATCACATATCTGATGAAAGGTTAATATCCAGAATATATAAATAACTCCCACAACTCAACAACAAAAAGCCAACCCAATTAAAAAAATAGGCAAAGAACCTGAATAGACCTTGCTCCAAAGATACAAAAGTGGACAATAAACATACGAAAAGATGCTCAACTTTTATCATTTGAGAAGTGCACAACGCGATACCAGCTCACACCCTTTAGGACGGCTGCTGTCAAACCAGAGAATAACAAGTGTGGGTGAGGATGGGGAGAAATTGGAAACTTTGTGTGTCGCTTGTGGGTATATAACGTGGTGCGGTCGTTCCGGAAAACAGTTATGTGGTTCCTTATAAAATTAAGAACAGAATTACCATATGACCTAGCCGTTCCCCTTCTGGGCATATACCCAGGAGAACTGAAAGAAGGCTTGGACAGATGTTTGTACCCCCATGTTCGTAGCAGCATTAGTTACAGTAGCCAAAAGGTGGGGGCCACCCAGGTGTCCATCAATGGATGGATAAACAAAATGTGATCTATACATATAATGGAATATTATTCAGCCTTAAAGAAGAAGGGCATTCTGACACATGCTAGAATGCAGATGAACCTCGAGACATTATTGGTTAAGTGCAATAAGCCAGACACCAAAGGACAAACGTCGACTGGTTCCACTTACATGAGACGCCTATAGGAGTCACATTCACACAGAGAGTAGAAGGGCGGGTGCCGGGGAGCAGGAGGAGGGAGGAATGGGGAGTTATTAGAGGGGACGGAGTTTCAGGAAGCGAAGACGAAAAGGTTCTGCAGATGGCTGGTTGGGGACAGTTGCCCAACAGTGTGAATGTACTAAATGCTATGGAACCATACGCTTGAAAACAGTGAAACTGGTTAATTTTAGGTTGTATATGTGTTGACCACATTTAAAAATAATTATGATGAGTAGTTTGAAAGAGAGAAAAGCAACAGGTTTCCCCTGGTGGGTTTTTTAGTGGATAAGTGAGTGGCACCTGACAGGGAAAGCGTGAGAGTGAGGGAGAGAGTGTGCGAGGGGCCCCAGGCCGAGGAGGACAGCCACTTAGAGGAACCGAGGGAAGACCCGGCAGGCGGGCAGCACAGGGAGACCCGTGGGGAGAACAGGGATGAGGAGGTGGGAGGGGTGGACAGGAGTCTGGAACCCACCTCCGGGCTGCGGTGGGGAGTTTGGAGTTCACTGCAGCAGCGAGAGGTGATTGAAGTCACTGGTGGGGAAGGAAAGGAAAACACGATGTAAACTCCACGTAAACCAGCCGCTCAGACTGCCGTGCGGAGAATGGGTTTGGAGGAGCTAAAAGCGTAGCCTGGATGTCCAGTTAGGCCACGCAGTGTTGTTGATGAGAAATAGTGGCTTGGACTGCAGAGTGTCACGGACCGTGTGGACAAGTGGAAAAATGTAAGCCTTTGGCGAAGGACTGTGTGTAGAGGCGAGAGAGGAAAGTGCCGAGGCCGACTCCCGAGTTCAATGCTGTGTCATTGGCATGTGAGGCCGGGATGGCACGTGACTCAGTCTGATCTGAAAAATAGGATCTGTTTATTCTCCCTCTGGAGAAATCCACTGCTGAGGTAGTTTTAATTCTTCAAAAAACAGTGCTCCATAAACTTTGGTTATTAGCACGACTGTCGTAAGCCATCCATTACCGTGGTCAGACTTCATTTCTGACCAGCTGGCTCGTAGGATATGCTGATGACAGTGATCGGGTAACTATCCTGTTGTTTTGAGTGCCTCTGGGACAAAAGTGCATTCGGAAGATAAAAAGTGACGTAAAGGTATGTTTCAGAATTTTCAGTGAGGTCCCTGGAACAGTTTCAAACTTACATTTTTTTTTTTAACATCTATTAGTTTTTGAGAGAGAGGCAGAGCATGAGCAGGGAGGGGCAGAAAGAGGCAGTCACAGAATCCGAAGCAGGCTCCAGGCTCCGAGCTGTCAGCACAGAGCGCGACGTGGGCCTCGAACCCATGAACTGTGAGATCATGACCTGAGCCGAAGTCGGACACTCAACGGACTGAGCCACCTGGAATAGTTTAAAACTTTAAAGTCAGGGGCACCTGGGTGGCTCACATCGGGCTCGGTGCTGAGAGCTCAGAGCCTGGAGCCTGCTTCGGATTCTGGGACTCCCTCTCTCTCTGCCCCTCCCCTGCTCAAGCTCTGTCTCGCTCTCTCTCAAAAATAAATCAACGTTAAAAAAATAAAATAAAACTTTAAAGTCATTTTCCCCCCTTCAGTATGATTGAAAGACATATTTGGGAAACAAGTGTGGAAAAGACAAGTATGTTGGAGTGGAGGAGGAGAGAATGTGTCCATTCCGTGAAGCTTCGTGGGTGTCCTGTCAGTGAATACAGTCAGCAGGCCAGGCCAGCCTCCGCCCAAAGCAGTGAGAGACTAGTGGCTTCCCTCTGCGTCAGAGATGCTGATCAGGGCAGCGAACTCTTCGGGCCAAAAGGGGGATGTGCACGGACACGGTGAGCATCTTCCCGACGGACAGACGGACAGCCGAGAGCAGAGCAGACAGGCAGAGCTGGGAACAAGTCTGAGGGAGCCCAAGGTGAAATGCAGGATTTACTAATAGTTCATTCCGGTTTAATAAAAATGGAGTGCTTCGTTTTGTCAAAGGAATCCAACCTGAGTCTGATCTAGCCTCTGGATCCAGCTGCAGGCTAGGAAACGCAAGAGGAACGTGTTGAGCCGGGCACGAGTTGACCACCAGCAAAATCTAGCCTCTGCAAGACCCAAATGGCAATATCATCTTTATTATTTGACCATACCAAATGGCATGGGCCTCCCAACAGATAAATTGTAAGGAAATGAACCGGGATGGAGGGGAGAGTCTACAGATTAAAGAAGATTTAGAAGATATATCAAATCTTGTTTAGACGAGCAAGACAAAAACGAAACTATATTACTGTCCAGGGATGCGCGTTTGGGTGATAAAGCTGTTTTTAAATATCCAAGCAAGTGGTTGCTGTGGAAGTCAGGACAGTGGCTACGTGGTTGGGGATCCAGGGCTCGGGACCGGGCTGAGGCGACACGGAGATGGCCGGGTTCTGTTTCTTGACCTGCGGGGTAGTTGAGAGTGTCCGCCTTAAAATACATCAAACCAATAGTTGTTTCATGTGGTTTCCTGTGTCTTTAATTTTACAATGAAAGATTTTAAAAGGTGTTTAGTTCTTATGAAGCATTTTGTTATCGTTAGTCTCTTCCCTAACATTGGCAATGCCGTCACCGGCACGGCAGTCAATTCGGCCGCGTTTCCCTCCGGCTTTATTCTTGTGCGCAGGGAATTCACACTCCCCGAACCACTGTCATTCGTGCCCGGCATTGCCTGCACAGGGATCTGTTTCAGTGGCCGCTTACGGTTAGACCTTTGGGTTGCTTCCACTGCTGTAGCTAATGCTTGTCACGTGTTGTGCCATTTTGGAAATTGGGGTTAGTTTCATAAAGATGATATTGTTTTTAATTTGATAGTATGTTTTAATAGGAACAGTAGGAGACTGTGTGGTGTTGCATTCTTGCTCTATTCTGCTTAACAAGAAATGAGCCTAATCTTAGGGCGTAAGCTATGGGCTTCCATTGGTCGTTTAAAGACCTTTCTTGAGCCCCTAGGCTGTGCTATAACCTCTGCTACATTCCGGTGCTAAAGAGAGGAATATAATCTGTTGCCCTTTCATTCATTCATTCATTCATTCATTCATTCATTCATTCATTCATTCTAGTGCCCTTTTTATCTTCTTTTGATGTTTGTTTATTTTTGAGAGAGATAGGGTAGGGGGAGGGCAGAGAGAGAGAGAGAGAAAGAATCCCAAGCAGGCTCTACACTGTCAGCACAGAGCTCGATGTGGGGTTCAAACTCATGAACTGTGAGATCATGACTTGAGCTGAAATCAAGAGTTGGACGCTAAACCGACTGAGCCACCCGTGTGTCCCTAATCTAGTGCCCTTTTAAAAGGCTCAGAAACAAGGGGGCCTGGGTGGCTCGGTCAGTTAAGCTCCTGGCTCTTGGTTTTGGCTCAGGTCATGATCTCATGGGTTTGTGGGTTCAAACCCCGCACTGGGCTCTGTGCTGGCAGTGCAGAGCCTGCTTGGGATTCTCTCGCTCTCCCTTCCTCTGTCCCTCCCCTACTCATGCTGTCTCTGTCTCTCTCAAAATAAATAAAAAGGCTCAGAAACAATCAGCTGTCAAAAATAATGCAGAATCCTAAAACTTG
This sequence comes from Felis catus, assembly GCF_018350175.1. Lineage (NCBI taxonomy): Eukaryota > Metazoa > Chordata > Mammalia > Carnivora > Felidae > Felis > Felis catus. Next base: position 15,948,166 of record NC_058371.1, on the reverse strand, counting down.
AGTTTATTGGGTTTATTGGGTTTCAACTCTGTAGAGAGAAATCTCGTGTAAATGCTACGAACACGGTTCCCCCCATCTCCATTCCTGCGCTGAAGACTCAGTCCACACAGAAATCGGAGTGATCTTTGTATTTAAAAAATTCTTTTTATTGAAGTATAGTTGACACGATGTTACATTAGTTTCAGGTATACGACATAGTGATTCATCAACTCTTTATGTTATGCTGTGCTCGCCACGGCCTACCTACCATCTGTCACCATACAAGGCTACTACAGTTCGGCCGACTGTATTGCCTGTGCTGTAGCTCTCGTCCCATCTGTGTTCCAGAACTGGAAGCCTGTGCCTTCCACTCCCCTTCACCCATTTTGCCCTTCCCCTCCCCCCTGCTCTGGCAACCACCAGGCTATAGAGTGATCTTTTTAAAATTTTTTTCTAACGTTTATTTATTTTTGAGACAGAGAGAGACAGAGTATGAACAGGGGAGGGGCAGAGAGAGAGGGAGACACAGAATCTGAAACAGGCTCCAGGCTCTGAGCTGTCAGCACAGAGCCCGACGCGGGGCTCGAACTCACGGACCGTGAGATCATGACCTGAGCCGAAGTCGGACGCTCAACCGACCAAGCCACCCAGGCGCCCCATAGAGTGATCTTTTTAAAAGACATATCTGGTCAAATCTTAAAGCAATTCACTAGTCATCTGGGCAACCATGAATTCCTTGAAAGTTCCTCTTTCATGCTTCTGAGCCTTCATACAAGATGTCTTTTCTACCTGAAACCCTCTTCCTTTACTTCCCCAACTCACTTCCTATTCTTCCTTCAGGCATCAGCTGAAATTCCCCTTTCTCTGTCCCATTTGGACCAGTTGGGAGCCTCTGCTGGGGACACTGCCCCCACCAGCACCCCACATGGTCCTTTTTTGCATTTATCACACTTTAGTTGTTTGCCTGATTTCTTCTATTAGGCTATATAGGCTTAATGATGGCTATCGGGCCATCGCTTGCCTTACTCCCCATTTCCTCAATCCCTGGCGTAGGCACCTAACAGGTATTGTGAAATGAACGACGGACTGGGGCTTTGGCAGGTGGAGTGAGTAACACACAGAAGGGCTTAATGAGAGGGGGAGGTAGGGAGGCGGGGCTTCAGGGGAAGCCATCCAGAAGAGCAGGTGAAGCCATCTCAAAGGGGAGGCTGCGGTTCAGCAGGGAAAGAGGGGAGCTTGGGAGGTTGGGGGTGGTGGTGGAACCACTTTATAGAAGAAAGGGGCAAGGGCGTTTGCAAAGGCAGGAGAGGGCTTGGCAAGTTCAGGGAGCTCCAAGCAGTTTGGAAGCCAGAATGGTAATGGGTAGAACAGGCAAGCTGTTTAGACCCAGTGGCCCTTACTACTTAGAAAGACGTGATTTGGGGCGCCTGGGTGGCTCAGTCGGTTGGGTGTCCGACTTCAGCTCAGGTCACGATCTCACAGTCTGTGGGTTCGAGCCCCGCATTGGGCTCTGGGCTGATAGCTCAGAGCCTGGAGCCTGCTTCCGATTCTGTGTCTCCCTCTCTCTCTGCCCCTCCCCCGTTCATTCTCTATCTCTCTCTGTCCCAAAAATAAATAAACGTTTAAAAAAAATAATGAAAAAAAAAAGACGTGATTTACCAGAAGGATGTTGTCCAGAGACAGCATCACACATCCCATTATAGGGGCAGCCCACAGGATGCGGTTTCTGATTCCTGTCTCAGGTGCAGTATTTATGGGATGATCTCAGGAAGAAGTTTCAAGAACTTGGTCCCTCTCTCACCGGATTTATCAGCAAGGCAGATTTTAAGGTGATTTTGGCTGGCCCTGTGCAAACCACCTGAATGATTATGAGTGCAAAATGCTAGGAAGGACATGTGATACTACAGGAGACAGAAGATGAGTCTGATCTAGAGAGAACGAAGTACTAGGTATATGTTTATATCTACTCATAAAAGAGTGTATCCTTAAAAAAATTCTTTTTAATGTTGCTTTTTATTTTTGAGAGAGAGAGAGAGAAAGAGAGAGAGAGAGAGAGACTAAGCACGAGCAGGGGAGGGGCAGAGAGAGAGGGAGACACAGAATCTGAAGCCGGCTCCAGGCTCTGAGCTGTCAGCACAGAGCCCAACGCGGGGCTCGAACTCATGAACCATGAGACCACGACCTGAGCCCAAGTTGGACGCTTAACCAACTGAGCCACCCAGGCACCCCAAGAATGTACCATTTTTTTAAATAAAGAGAATTGGGGGTGCCTGGCTGACTCACAGGAGCATATGACTCTTGATCTCGGGGTCGTGAGTTCGAGCCCTACATTGGGTGTGTCGATTACTTAAGTAAATGAATAAACTTAAAAAAAATTTTTAAAGATAAAGAGAAATGTAAAATGACTTAGTTTATGTACATGCACGGACTATCTTTTAAAGGATACATAAATAACTGGTAACAGTGACTGCTTCCCAGGAGAAGCACTGGCTGGCTGGGGGCAGAGGTCGGAAGGAGACTGACTTTTCACTGTTTACGCTTTTGTACTTTTAATGTTTTATATCATAGAAGCATATTGGCTATTTAAAACTTATTTTAAAATTAGTGTGTGCATAGTAAGTTTTTAAGGAAATGTATAAAAAATGTTAGTGCTTATAACTGGATGGTGGGATTATAGGTGTTTTTGTGTCCTCTTTTATACTTTTGGATGTGTTTATAGCCTTCTGCAATGAGCATATGTTGCTTTTGTAATTAGTTTTTTTAAAGTTTATTTGTTTATTTTTAGAGGGGGGTAGGGACAGAGAGAGAAGGAGAGAGAACCCCAAGCAGGCTCTGCAGTGTCAGTGCAGAGCCCCAGGTAGGGCTCGAACTCACGAACTGTGAGATCATGACTTGAACGGAAATCAAGAGCCAGATGCTTAAGTGACTGAGCAACTCAGGCGCCTCTGTAATTCGTCTTTTAACGGGAGGTTATTTTTTTCAACCTGGATTTTAGAGACTTTAGGACATCCAACTGCCTGGTTTTGAGGCCCCAGAAAACCACAACTGGGCAGAAGAAGAGTATTCTTGAACTTAGATCCAAACCAGACTGTTCTAAGAAAGTGTGAAAATGTTCCTGATTGTGGCAGCTGTTGCACAGAAGAAAGAGCTCTGGGCTGGGGAGCAAACATATGATGGTTCAAATCCCAGCTCGGCCACAAAAGAGACTTTGTGTGACTTAGGACAGGCTCTCTGAGTTAGCCTTCATCTGAAACTTGAGGGTGATGTGACCTCCCACAGAGGTTACCGTGGAGATGAAGTAGAGCGCCCAGCACTGTTCCAGGCAGGGAACCTTGCAGGGACCTCAAGGAGTGCCTTTGGGGGATTGGGCCATCTCTTAATTTTCCTCAGCTCAGCTAAGGCCTCCCCAGTGGGCGTGTTTGCAGCTTTAAGACCAATCCCCTCGCCCTACTCTGTCCCCTAGCTGCTCTGAACTCCATTTAGAACCTTCTGTGTCTGATACCTAGCAAGTCCTAAAATAAAAACCTCTTCCTTTCTTCCGTTCTAGATGTCTTCTCTGATGCAGAGAGGAAAACTAAGGAACTAAGGAAACTAAGAAAAACTAAGACTGGCTCAAGAGAAAAGAGACAATGAATTGACACGATGAAGTTCTTGTTTTTGTTTTCTTGAAAATTCAGTATCACGCACACACGCAGTCGGTTAAGCGTCCGACTCTTGATTTCGGCTCAGGTCATGATTTTGTGGGATTGAGCCCCACTTTGGGCTCCACACTGACAGCGTGCAGCATGCTTAGGTTTCTCTCTCTCTCCTCTATCTCTGCCCCTCCCCACCCCTCAAAAATAAACATTTTTTAGAAATTCAATATTTTTAATAGGTTATCAATTTCAAAGGAAATTGTTTTAGTCTGTATAACAATCTCATGCATATTTCAGCCATAATAGCTAAATTACTGGATACAGACCATTGTCCAGGCATTGCTCTATTAACAATTCCCCCATTTCCTCTGTGGGGTAGGTACCGTCGTTCCATTTAACTAGGGAACTGAAGAACAGAGCTGTTAAATAATTTGTTCAAGGTTATACAGCTAGAAAATGGTGGAGCCAGGGGGCGCCTGGGTGGCTCAGTCATTTGAGCGTCTGACTCTTGATTTCAGCTCAGGTCATCATCTCAGGGTCACGGGATTGAACAAGCCCAGCATCAGGCTCTGTGCTCAGCATGGCGGTTGCTTAAGATTCTTTTTCTCCCTCTCTTTTCCCCTCCCCCCCTCTCGTGCTCTCACTCTCTCTCTAGAGAGAAAGAAAAGAAAAGAAAAGAAAAAGAAAAAAAAAAAGCATTTTAGCTCCAGAGCCCAAGTTCTTAATCACCGTGCCTTACTGAAAATATTGAATGCCTCAAACAATGATGCTAATTGGTTGATTTTAAAAGTCCAGGGAAAACATATAGACCAGAGCATACTTTTCATGTAATTTTTTCAGTGTTTCATACCTAGAGCTTCTGAAGCCATGTCAGAGAGGGGTCTGTATGAGTGGGCGCAATGTTGCTGCAATCATGCCTTCCCACACCTGACGAGAATCCAGATCAATATTTCGTCAGAGAAGAGTAGGCAGGTCTGAGAGCGCTGCCCGGTCGCCTAGGGGAAAAGGTACCCGAAACTTTTCTTTGCCTCTGAAATGTGGCGTTTGCCATAACCCACCCGGCGTGAAAGAGAGCTCTGTAGTCCTGAGCAATGAAAGAAGTCCGTGTGCCTGATGTTGAGTGTGGGACAGTGTCAGGCAATGGGGCCTGGGAAGTATGCAGGGCCCACGGTAGGAGGACCTGACAGGGGCTTGGACTTTATCCTAAGAGCACCGGGAAGGCACTGAACAATTCTAAACGCGGGCATTTTGGATTTGTGTTTTAGAAAGAAATCACTCTGGCTGCCATGTTGACAGTGAATTAGAGGAAGCAGACATGGAAGCTGGGAGAATTGGTGGGAAGAACAGAAGGGGGACATTGGCAGGCTGGTCTCTGGCTGTGGCAGTGGAGATAGCAATGAACGGATTCAAGAGGTAGCAGGTAAAACCAAGCCGATGTGACGACGGTGTGGATGTGGAGCTGAGAAGGGAGAGAGGCCGGCTGAGGCATAGCGGTGACTCAGCGGGAGACACACTGTGAGTCTACCTGGAGGCCGGGAGAGCTGAAAGTGAAACCGAAGCACTTTCCCTTCTGTTGCCTAGGATGCCTTTGCCTAGATTAAGGAAGGCAGAAGAGACCTTCAGGATAACTGGATCCTACCCTGTAAGAGAAAAAGTTGGTGATCGGGGCAGGACGGCGTGGGTAGAGGAAGAAAGGGAGAAGGGAAGGGAGGAAACATTTAAGTCTTGATATATTTATATATTCTAGGGCGAAAGAGTTGATTCGTCCAGTGGCCTTCTCTCCTGTAGCTCCAGGGTGACTGGAAGACCCTCCAGAGGGCTTTTGCAGAAGCTGGAAGCTGGATGTTGGTAGTAGTGTCTCCCTTTCCCTCCCAGAACTCGGATCAGTACCGACGCTCTCCAGCTTCCTCCTTAATGAAGATGAGGTTCACCGTGTCCCGTCAAAGTATGACCAGATGTTAGATGAGAAAGCAGACGACGGATCTTTCCTGGAAGAAGTTTGCAAACCACAGCACACACCTTGTGTCCAGAGACCCCCATCAGGTACAACACAAATTCGTCCTATATTCTCTTTCTCCACATCACTTGGTTATTACTCACAGGACTGTCCTCGCAGGAGGTCCTTCCACGCTTCTTGGGAATCACCGTTTCCAAGCATCCATCACCCTCCAAAGCATATTCAGCTTTCGGGCCATCTGTCTGTGTAATTCGTAATTGAAGAGATTCGAAAATGTGGTCTCGCTGACAAATAAATGTAATTTTCATACCAAGAAAGCAGATAACACAATCCTACTTTCAGCGGCTTTCAAATTGTTAAAATTTGTCTTTCGACTTTTAGTTGCATTCTAAGAAACGTTTCGCTCCATGTTGTCCCTCCAAGATGAACGATCCAGCAATGATATGCGGCCTCCCTCAGCACGTAGGTCTGGGCCGTCATCAGCCAGGGCCCAGGGGCAGAACAGGTATGATTCAGTTCTGAGTTGACGAAACCCATGTTGCTCTTGCCCTTTTGGCTGAGCCGTGATGTAATTCGGATGAGGTTCAATGGTGTTCGTGTCTGCCTCTCTCCTGGATGTCAGAGGAGGAAGCCTTTATGAGATCAGCGACCCTTCACGCTTTCACAGATGTATGGCTTGTGGCTTCCGGCTAGAATATGCGTTTGCAAATGAGCCTCCCTCCAATGTGACCTTTTCGAGAACAGCTCCTCTAAGTGCCCAGAGTAGGCTCCCCCAGATTCCCCCCCCCCCCAAGTTTTGCTGAGGCTGGGTGGTTGCAGTCATAGCTCTTCTCCCCATGGCCACCCACCGGCCGTTTTTCCTCTAGCAATTTTTCTTTCTTCACGAAGTACACCTGACGTCGTATTTGGAAAGAGCAACGGGGCTAGGTCATAGTTTTATATTCTGACACAAATATAAGCTAGAGATCACGTTTATGTGAAAAATGAAGCCCTGGTGTTCTCGAGCAGAAACTCCACTATTTTATTGTGGAACATCTCGACTGACGGATCTGTAAGGAAACAGGGATAGAAGGGGCTGACTTTCGTTTTGTGAAACACTGCAAAAGGTCCCTTAGAAATATTGTATTGAAAGGGTTTTATTGGGCGCCTTGGTGGCTCAGTAGGTTTTGTGTCGACTTTGGCTCGGGTCATGATCTCACGGTTTGTGGGTTCAAGCCTCGTGTCAGGCTCTGTGCTGACACCCTGGAGTCTGGAGCCTGCTTTAGCTTCTCTGTCTCCCTCTCTCTCTGCCTTTCCCTGCTCTCTCTCTCTCTCTCTCTCTCTCTCTCTCTCTCTCTCTCAAAAATAAGTAAACATTAAAAATTAAAAAAATAAATGTTTTAGCATAAAGTTTTAACTAATAATTTTTATGGACTCTTGCTTTTAAACTACACATAATAAGGGAGGCCATTTGGGAATAGAGAAAATTAAAAAGTGCTCAGGTTCCCAGTTCTCTTGTGGTCCTTTCCTCTCTAGCTCAGCCCAGAGTTCCTGTGCTGTTTGCCACCCCATCTCCTATGGCTTCGGTGACTTTCCTGTTGGGCATAATGCCGCCTACTGTCTCTCTTCTGCTTTGCTCTAGCTGTCCCCACTGTACACAGGGTTTGTCAAAGACTATACGGGACAGACTGGCAGACCTTCATAACGGTTGCTCCTTATCTTCCAAGCCAACCAGAAAGAGCTGGCTCCCTCAAATTCTAACCTTGCCCTTCTCTTCAGCAGTGGCTCTTTCCTCTGGCCCCAGTTTGCCCCCCCCCATGTGCACACTTGTGTACCCAAGCAGATACCCTGTGCATACGTGCAGGCACCCCGGGCCTGCACCGCTTGATGCACGCAGGCATCTGTGTGTACTGCCTTCCTGGGTGCACACACACAGGCCCCCAGGTTCTGGGGTTTTGGAGTATCTGATAAACTAGTCATTTTTTTTTCTCCACGCTGTGCGCAGAATCATTTGAGATGTAGATACAGGTGTCAGAAGGAGATAAAAATGTCTATTTTGCTACCGATTAGAGGATGTGCCTTCTGTGGGTAGAGAAGGTGGATAGGGGGCTTGCAACCCTTGACCTTAAAAGTAAACTTATCCAGAAAAAGTGCAGGAAGAGTGAGAATCTGCCAGCCAGCTTAGTAGGGACGCTTGCTTGCTTCCTGTGGAAAGGTTGGCAGGAGGGAAAAGGCTTCAGGAGCAGGGCTGGGCCCGCCTCCTGAGCACTACCATCCGTATAGCTGCAGAGCAGGAAGGGAGCACCAGCAGTGTTGAAGGGATCACTCCTGCGATACCCCTCCTCGCTGGGGGCCCCACACAGGCCCATTCATACGCCAGGCCACTGACACATGGAGAAGCATATAGCAGAAGCCAAGCAATCCAAAAAGTGGGGAGAATCAGGACTGAAGGGCAAGGGAGAAAAGGAGTGAGAACTTGAGACAGGGTCACTCTAGAGCCTTTATCCACATCAGGGGGTGAGTCTGGGGCCAGAAGCGGAGCAGATGGGTGATGGAGAGGACAGGTGAAAGGCTTGCATGGGAAAAAGGGAGGAAATGCTGAGGAAAAAAAAAAAAGGAAAGTGTGCTTAAAGAATACTGAATTCGTTTATTTGTTTCCCCCACATTCCAAAAAGAATTTGCAAGGGCCAAGAGTTGTATGTTAACGGGCGTCGATGTGTAATTGGAAGGAGCACGTGGGAAGGTGGGTACCAGAGCGGTTGCAGAAGAACATCAGGTCAGCCTTCTGTATGTGGAGGAGTGTGAGATGGCATTTCAAGGTTATCAGGGGGGCTCTGCTACCAGCCATGACCTGGAGAGAGGCTCCCGGCCCCCAAATTGACCATGGGCTGGAATTAGAGCTCCCTAGCCCCACTTGCCCTAAATGGGGAATTTTGCCTTGTTCCAGAGCAAGCCTTGGGACTTAATTTTGGGGGGTGGGGGGTTAAGATGCTTTTTTAGTGATTGCCTTGACATTTTGCTTTTTATTTTGAAGAGGATCTGACTCTTTGGGAGAAAGGAGGGAGTAGTAGATCATTATTATCATAGCTAGCGTTTATTGAGCATTCACTATGGGCCAGACACTGTCTAGAGTGCTTTGAAGGTACCAATTCACTTCCTCGTCGTAGCAACCCACATGAAGTTATGCGCTCTTAATCTACTTTCTAGATCATGAAACAGACACAGAGAGGCTTAGCAATTTGCCTGAGGGCACACAGCTAGTGAGCAGCACAGCTGGAATGCAAATCCAGGTGGTTCGGCTCCAGAAGCCAAAAGAGGTGGCAGAAAAGAGGGCAGAGTCTGGCTCAGCCCCATCTTGGCTCTTTCTCACGCGAAAGGAGCAGAACCCTCCTAAGACTAGTCCTGAAATCAAATTCAAATCCTGGATTTGGGGTCTGCATTTAGCTGGGCCCTCAGAGAGAGTTAACTGCCTTAACCAAACAGGCCAAGCGGCGTCTCTTTCTGCCAGAGCACCAGGTAGAATTTCTAGGCAAAGGCGGAGCCATTGCCGTGTCTGACAACTCTCAGAATGTGTGCAGAGTACTTCGCCTCTGCTGCAGTGAGTGGGCGGGGGCCTGAGGGCCAGAAACAAGCGGTCCAGCCAAGATAGAGAATTCCAAGAGGCTCAGCACTGTCAGGGGGTTCGTTTCGTCATTCCACAAAAATGTTTACTGAGCACCTACTGAATGCCCCCCCCCCCCCCCCCCCCCCCCCCCCCGTCGCCTCCTTTTCCTTGGTGCGTTACTGTATGCAGACACCCGTTACCAGGTTCTTCGCAATTCCAAGCCTTCCTTGCCTGGTAGCTCGCAGCCCAGACCAGAGGGCCCCCACTGACACATGGACTGTGTTCAATAACGCTTGGAAGCACAAGTGAGCTCTGTATTACCACCCTTTCGGCAGGGGCGGCTGGAGCGCCTGGGAGCCCCTAGTTCTAGCCCTACAGAGCCACGGGGACCGACCCAAAGCGCCAGCCATCAGCTTTGTTCCTCAAGCCTCTGGAGAAAACCTTTGATTTCATGGGGATGATTATTTTTATTCTTGCCCACTCAAGGATGAAGCCCAAGAAACAAGAGGTTGCCCTTTTCAGAGGTATCACAATGGGTCACCTCCAGCCAAACCCACTGTTTTTTGTTTTTTGTTATTTCTGGGTTTGGTTGAGCCTCTCTTGGAAACCATTACTATACAACTTACTTAAAAGAAAGAGTGGAAGGATTGGGCATAAGAGACTCAGACAGAGGCGGGGGAGGTGGGGGGCTTGGGACAGGGAGGCTGGGAGTAATGTGTTGTCAGAGAAAGTGCAGGACAGGACACATTAAAGTCACAATCTGATCTGAATCAATTCCATTTTGTAGTGACATTTTTTTAAATCTTTTGCAAAGTCTGACTATTCCAAGTTTGACTTTTGGCCAAGCCTGGAGGATTGGAACTTTGGATGAAGGTTTCAGAAAAAGACACAACACACACACACACACACACACACACACACACACACACACACACACACACACAGAAAGGGGGAGGAAGAGAATGGGGAGGGAGACTTTTATCCTAAAGTCATTGTAAATCCAAAGCAGGGTTTTATCCTCCACAGTTAAATGAGAAGGAAAAAAAAATCAAGAATACCAACATTTGAGGTACAAAGACTGTCATGGGCCAGTGGAAGTTTGCAAAATTATATGTAAATGACCAAAGTTTTTGCTGTGGTGGCCCTGTGCATTCCCAAAGCTAATCCCAAAGAGAAAATCTACTTAGTAAAAGAAAGTTTTGTCTAATTTGGTTAACAGTTGAGAAGTGACAAAAATGCTGAATATATTAATAATTTATATTTCCAGGGTAACACTATATCTTTAATGCTTCACTGCCAAAGGGAATTCAGATTGGCTTAATGCTCAGAGAAAAAAAGCCTGAAAGGCCTTCTTCATATTCTGTATCCAGCGCTGATGAAAATGGGTGTAAGACATGTGTTCCGATAATAGGCACCATGCATTCTCTCATTTCTGCATAATTTGTTTTTATCCCATACTGTGCAATGTATATTTGTTATCCGGAAGGCTTCCCGGCCTGACACTTGCTTTCATGTTCTAACTATATCAGTTCATGAGGCAGGAGGTATTTGTTGGGGTCTCACATTTTAGATAAGTACTGTAGTGACATGTAGTGTAAGGGCTAGAACTCCTTACTTGCAAGACCTTTTCTAAGGTTTACAGAATCCCCCTGCCCCTTGCATGCACGTTTAAGGTTCACTTAATGGGCAACGCAACGAACTGGGTTTTATCTTTGTTTTCTGCACCGTCTCTGTACAATCAAGTGTGATGGTTTACAAATTCCAGGTCACCTCATTCCACGACCTCAGACAACAGCCTAGGTCAGAGCTCCCTGAAACCCTGTCCCTAGAAACGGAGTAAGTTAATTTATTGTTCTCCAGCTGATCTGGGAGAAGACAAATCATTGTAGTTCAGTTAAATGGCCTCTGGAAACAGGAAAACCTGTTTTCGAATTATTTATGTAAAGGGCGTCAAAGCTAGGGAACAAAAAAGGAAATAGGGGAACAAAAGAAAAAAATCAACGAAGGGGAAAAATGTAAAGCCCCACAAACACAACTTTAGCCAGTTGGATCCCTTGTTCATTTCACCTGTTTCCATAAAACAACAGAAGTCTCAGTTTGCCGTTTGGGTCTTAGAAAAACAAAATTTTTGTTTGCTGCTTTAAATGTATCGCTGTGTTGTGGGTAAGGCGCAGATCCAACTGGCATTGAAAACCCCAGTCTCCTAAAGATCACTAACCAAGTCTCCCCTGGACCCTGAAAACTTGCCTCGCTACGTTCTGGGTTGAGCAGAAGGTTAAAATCCACCTTCCCTCCCCCAGGGAGAGGGAAGCCTTTTCTCACCGGGCCTGAGAGCCTGGACGGAGAGTCCTGCGCCTCGACCCCTCGCCGGTGGAGGGCGGAGCCGCAGAGGGAACACTCCCCTGGGGAGCGCGTCTCCGGACCCGCAGGTCGCCGGCTCCTCACGCGGCCGCCTGGCGTCTCCGAAGCTGAGCCGATCTGTGCGCAAAAGGCAAGGCCAGCCTCCCCGAGCCCTCCCGCGCGCGGAGAAGTTGTCATCCTAAAATAACAGACTTCGTCGGACGTTGTTTCTGAGCCAGAACTCAGAAGTTACTTCCTCGCTCCGTGTCTTACGGAGACGTGTGAAGGCTGTAAACCCAGTCAGCGTCCCGCGGGCCCGAGCTGCGCGGCTCTCGGGTCCCGCCGGCGCGTGGTGCGCGCGCGACCCCCGGCCTCGTCTCGGGGTAGGAAGGGCGCCCAGGTCCGAGCTGGCGACAGTCCGCCGGGGCCGGCTTGGGGCGGGTCCTTGATTTGCATTTTCTGAGAGCCAGGGCCCCAGTTTTTCGCGTGCGCCCTTCCCTTGAGGCAAATGCCCAAGACGCGCTCCAGTCGGGTGAGGGGAGGGAGCCCCGAATTCCCGCCCCGAAGCGAAGCTCCGTTTAGGCTCCCCCCCCCCCCCCCCGCGCCGCCCCGGACCTCGCAGCGCCTCCCGCCCCCAAGTACTGATGACCGTCACCTGGGCCCTCTCAGGCGCTCGCCCTCGGGCACCTCCGAGGGTGGTTGTGGAGGAGCAGAAGGTAACAAAGAAATCCATCTCTTGGGTCTTTATCAGAAAACGTTTATTGCCAGGGGGAGATCCTTCAGGAGACTAATTTGCTCTTGACCTTCCCCCACCCAGCTTTTTTGTTGGCACACTATTTACATCTGTACAACGTACGGTGTTTTTCCTACGTCGCGCCGGGCGCGCGCGGAGAACCCAGGCGGGCGAGGCGGCGTCAGAGCACCGGAGGGTGCTGGGGCGGGTGCAGGTTGAGGGCGTTGGGGTGGGCGTGGCCGATCAGGTTGAGGTAGTGCCGGTCCAGCCCCTGCACGGGCGTCAGGAAGGGGCTGTGCTGCTGCGCGGGGCTCGGGAGCGCCACCGGCGCGCCGGGCAGGTAGGGCAGCGCCGGGCTGCGGGCTGCGCCGTGCGGCCAGGGAAAGGGCCCGGGGGCGGCGCCCTGCGGGAAAACGGAGGCCTCCCCGGGGCTGTGGCCCGTGAGCTCGGCCCCCGCTGGGTGCAGCTGATAGGAGAAATCCGGCTCCTGGAGCGAACCCAGCGGCTGGAAGGCGGGCTCGGCGCCCAAGCGGGCCTTGGACTGCAGGAAGGCGAGGATGCGCGCGTACTTGGTGTCCTTGGTCTCCATCCTTTCCACGGTGGTGAGATAATGCACCAGGTTCTTCATGCACTCGTGGTAGCCGTAGTGGAAGTAGTTGGCGAACTCTGCTAGCAGTTCTGCTGGAGCGGCGAGCAAACCCGCAGGAAGGAAAGAAACAAACCATGAGCAGCCCCTTCCCCACCGGGAGCCCGAGGCACTCTCCCGTCACGTTTTCTGGCCCGAGATCCCATTTGAGGCCTGTCCTCCCTTACCCCCAGTCTGGAGACCGGAACAGCGAAAGCAAAAGAACTCCTTTTCCTTAAGAGCCTGACCCCACCCTTCCCCACCTGAGAGGAGGGGACGGAACCAGCATCCCCAGAAACCTGTCCTCCTGTCCCCTTGCTTACGTAGAACCTCGGCCCGCCCCCAACCCCCTCGGGCCGCATCCAGAGTGGAGACCTCTCACGAGGACCCTTTGACCCCCACTCCCGGCCCCAAGTGCCAGTGTGGCGAACGCTCCCCGCCCAGGTTCCCCTTTGTCCAACCCGCGCCCACCTTTTTCCCTTCCCCGGGGAAAATCAGCGGAGTGCAGGGCCCTCAGGTACTGAACGGTCATCTCGAGGATCTCCGCCTTCTCCAGCTTACCGGAACTCTGCAAAAGGAGGAAGAGCTCCTCGCAGCGACCCAGCGGGCGCAAGCCAACCCGGGCAGGCGGGGTGCACGGCTTTATCCCGGGCAGCGAGGAGGCGCTGGGGCGGATCCGCGCGAGGGCCGCCTGGGGCTCGCCCAGCGCTCGACCCCCGGGGAGAAGAGGCCGCTGCAAAGGCCTCTCCGTCTCCAGACTCCCTGCATCCCTGCCGAGCGTGGCAGCGGAGGATCCCCAGCGCCTGGCTCTGTTAGCTCGGCCTCTGACGTTACCTGCTTCGCCAGGGCCATGGGTACCGTCTTGCCCAGCTCGTTCAAGCAGCGGTTTATCCGGTCCCTCCTCCGCTTTTCTATCACTTTGTGGGAAACAGGGGTTCTCTGCGAACAGAGGTTTGTACATTTAGGATAGTGTTGCCCAGGGAGTCGTCAAAGGCATGGCTGCAGCTGCGTGTCAACCGTCTTCCCAGCCCCCAACGCGGCCCAGGGACTCCCCCCGGACGGGGGTCAGAGGAGCCCTGCCCTCTCACGCCCGCACCAGTGCGCTCCTTTTCCGGCCGCCCGCCCGCCCGGCTTGGGCCACGCCGTCCAGCTGAGCGCCAGGGCACTGGGGAGGTGGCCACCGGCCTCCCGAGTTGAGGAAGCTCCTCTCTCTGTCCTCGTTCCCCGCCCAAACCACTCAAGCTTCCTCCGCACGAGAGTCCCGTGTGCCACGTCCCTGCCGTCGGTCCAGCCAGGTGGCGGCTCCGGGAGTCAGACGCCCCCACCAGTGGGGCGCAAGGGCTGTCTGGGCTCAGCCGACTCACTTTGCGTTCCTTAAGCTTGTCTGACATCCTGGTCAGGACGCGCCCTCGGGAGAGGCGGTGGCGCGAGTCACCCGTCCACTTTCCGCCTCGTGTGCCTCCTCGAGTGTCCCAGGTAGACTGCAGCCTCCCAACTCCGAGGGGCTGCCTTATAAAGCGGTCATCTAGGGCTCCAAGTGCATTCACGAGTTGAATTATTCCATAGGATTAGGGGAGCTGCGTTTGGGGGGATGTATGCATTCAAGATCAGTTTTAAAGAAGTTAAGAAAAAAAAATTAGCAGCCGAGGGGGGCGAGCTGGGGGCAGATCAGCTTTGTTAATCCACGTGGCCCTTCAAAGGACACGTGATCGGCGGGGGAATAACATTTGCATGGCAACAGCCCCGGCGGGAAAAGGAGGCGGTAAACTGGGGCCGGCGGGCGAGCGAGCGCCTGCAGCAGACGCAGAGCGCAGGGGCGCAGCGGCCGCGGGCACCGGGGGGCGAGGACCCTCACAAAAACAGTGTCGCCTCCTTTAGTCCCACCGCTGAGTCTCACACGATTGCCTGTTTACAAATCCCAGCAAGCCCGCAGTCCCAGCGCCGAGTGCGTTTTAAAGCCTGTCCAGAGTCATTAAAGTAATTAAGTAAGCCTTTAATAGGCTGTTCCGCCGGGTTCAAGGGAGAGCTCTTGGAGACGGAGGCGCCCCGTTTGTTCCCAGGCTTTTCTCACACGACTTGGTGACACGTCCATCTCCCCCCTTTTTGTTTACACCGCTTTATTTGTCCGGACATCCCGGCAGGTGTGGGGCTGCGGCTGGCACACGAGGCTCCCGCCTCGCCTCGCCCCTCCCGCCGGTCTCTGGCACGCGACGCTCCCCCCGACTCCCTGACCACGTCGCTTGCTTTCTTTTCTCCCCCCCTCGGGCTCTCTCTTCGCGGGGGGAAAGAGGCTCAATTTGTAGCCTATTATCCTATACGAAAATGTCCATTGAAATGTATGAATAGTTTCATTGGGCTAAATTTTAATAATGCCAGAGGGTGGGGGGAGGAGAGACAGGCAGGCGTGTGTGTGTGCGTGTGTGTGTGTGTGTGTGTGTGTGAGGGGGGGTGGTGGGAGGATTGGGGGGGCAACACGGAGAAGAGTGGGCCGAGAAGAAAAGGGGGAATGCAGCTGGCCCAGGCGAGCATTATGCGACGTCACCTGCGAGAGGGGGCGCCTACAGACCCCTATTCATTTGCCTAATTTTGGTCAATTTAACAAACTTCAGGAGAAATTATTGTGGCTTTGTCAGGGAGGGTGAAGCCTTCTGATCGAATTAACAGCATGTTTTGATCCGGTAAATGTCATTAGAAAGGGAGAAACAATCGCGCTTAGAGGGCTCTGAGTAATGCGCCCAAGTGGAGACGCCAAAGCGCACGGCTCACAAAGGGAGCAAGTAGCTGCCACAGGGAACTTTTGTACCCGCCCATCGCCCAAGTTTTGACACAAAAAGGCATTATTTCATACTTGAATACGTTTAATCCAACGATTGTCTATTTTCTGCAAACATATTTTCACAGCATTGTTAACTTTTTATGTCCCCCTTTCGCGGGCGCCTTTTCTTAACGTTTGGGGGCGGGAGAGCGCAGACACTTTGGGCATCAATATTTGTCACTGAAAAGGGCTCCGTGAAGTTAGGGAAGTTGATCTCTTTTTTATGGTTTTAGAGAGCGAATATATCGGGGGGAGGAGGAGGGAGGGAAGGCACCAACAGAAACGAGGGAGGAAATTTGCTGGACGGGCCCGAGGGGAAGGAGGGGGGAGGCGGCGGCTGGGAACTCCCACCGCCTCCCGCGCCTCTGCGGGCAGCCTGGCCGGCGGCCGGGGGCCTCCTCCCCCACCCACCGGGCTCGCTCGCAGTTGCTGCCTCGGACCCGCACTCTGGGGTCTCCAGGCGTGCGGGGTATGGGTGGCGTGTGAGCTTTCTCGCAGATGGAAACTATAAAAATGGCTTTTGTTTTACGACCTGCTCTAGGGCCACCGAGCTCTCACCTTTTTCTGATCTGTTCCATCTGAGAACAACCAAGCCCTCTCCTTAGATATCCTTGCCTCCTTTTCTGCTCCGCACCTCGCCTAAATTCCCTCCGCTCTGCTGGACCGTGGCAGGGCCCGAGCTCTCCCTGGGGTGTCGTTGGTCCTCGGCAGAGGTGGCTAAGGAGGAGCCCCGCTCGCCGGTGGGACCCGGGGAGCTCCTAGGGCGCAGAGGCGGGCCCGGGGTGCTGGGCCTTGGGGAAGAGAGCGGCCCACCCGCCGCGGCCTGGGAGCTGTGGGGCCCGGTCGGCACCACGCACCCCTGGGGTCTCCCTCTCCGTCTCGCTCTCAGTCTCCTTGGGACGGTTCTTTTCTGCTTCACGCCAGATTGGACACGACCCGCACCCTCCCGCGCAGGTTGCTCTGCCAGCCGCCGGTGCCCTCTCAGGGGTTGTCGATTTCAGTATATTCACTCGCACACAAAGGGATTAAACACGAACCCTTATCATCCAAATTAACTAACGTGAATGGGTAAAAGGGAACGCGCACACTTCTCACCCCACCCACCCCCCCTTTTAAGCCAGCGGACTAGGAGTTGATCCTCTTACTGCTGGTGTTAACCGCCAGCTGCAGGCACCTTCCACGGGCCAAATTTCATTCTGTGCGAACTGTTTAATTTCTCGTGGTTGCTCGCGGAGCTGGGCCCCAGGGCGGTAAGTACCCGCGTGTGGCTTGGGGATTGGAGGGGGGGGAGGCAAGTGAAGGTGGGTAGCTAGGTGGGTGGAGGTAGGGGGCAGGCGCGCGCATCCCTCACCAAGTCCCCCAGCGGCTGCAGCCCTTTCTGGGAGACCGGAAACGCCGCTCCAGGTTCAAGGTGAGGCTACGACTGTTTTCTCTCCGGGCCTGAAGGCTCCAATGGCACTGCCAGAAAGTGGGGCGCCAGGACCCTCAAGGCCATCGTTCCTCAACCTCCTCTCCAGGATGGCCATGGTGTTCCCTGATCTTGACCGAGTTTCCACTAAGCAGGGTCGTGAGGCCCTGTGGGTGCCAGAGCCTACAGACCCTCACATCCCAGCTCCACCCCCACCAGCTGGGCCAGACATTGGGCTGGGCCTCAGCGTCCTCTTCTGTGAAATGGATGTAATCAGCGAATCTACTGGGTCACAGTGTGGCCACTGAAATAAGTAAATATAGGCGAGGCATCTCCAATCAGGCTGAAGTGCTGGATTAATGGCTTCATTTGGCCCAGAAGTCTCTTCTGCAGTGACTCTCGGGTAGTAAGTAGTGTTTTGTGGGGTTGGTGCTGTTGTGTGATATTTTAATTTGTTTCATATTTTTTCTCATCTCTGAGAAAGCCTCACTTTCCTGAAAAGGCCACAGAACTTTCTCCTGAAGTATGTTCACTTGACCTGAACTGGACAAATGATTGGGGCATTGGATGACCCCCCTCCCCCCCCCCCCCCGCAGGTGACATCACCTGGTGCCTGCTGGCCACCTGGGTCCTCTCTGTGCTTGGGAGACGGAAAAAGGCTCTAAGTGCAGACACCTCTTAACATCGTAGTCGCTTGGAGTGATTCAGACTTGAGCATTGAAGCAAAACGAGGAAGACTAGTTAGGAATTAGACAATGCTAATTACATGTTAGTCTGCACATAGACTCCTGGTGTCGAAAGGCCATTGTTGGAGAATACCCCAATCACAGGCAAAATGTTTATTACCGTTGCTAATATTGTTATTTTTACTTTTTTTTTTTTTTTTTTTTTTTTTTTTTTTTTTTTTTTTGCTTCATAGAGCTGACCTGTAGCTTCGAAACACCAAAAGATGGATTCTTTTGTGTTTCTTTCGAATTCTCGAAGTCAAGGATTTATGGGTTTGGGAATGGGGAAGGGGACATGAATAGAAAGGGGGAAAAACGTACTGGGTATTTGGTAATTTCAGCCAAATTGCTCTAAGACAAAGTGTTCTGGGTGATTCCGAATAGCTCCCTCCAAGGCTCCCCTCCAGTACAGGTTTTTCCAGTTGCATTAATGGGACTGGGGATTTAATCAAGTGAGAAAATGTGGGTCTCTGTCAGAGAGTAGAGAAAACACAGCTATGGCTGACCCACCTGTGCTTCTCAGGTATCCCCAAACAAGGCATGAAAGGAACCGAATTCCTAGGCTGTATTTTTGAAGTGAGTAGCGTCACAGGACGTGGGATGGCAGGATGCTTCCTCTGAAAGGAGCCTGAAAGACCATTACATCCAACACACCATTTTACCGTGGGAGGATCTGAGCAGCACGGAGGGGACCTGGCAATGCCCAGCTGTGCACAGCAAGCTGTCACAAGGTGTCTCCCTGTTGGTGGATTTGCCGTGTGACCTCCACGGCCAACTCTTTCTGTTTACTCTCTGTTATTGTGAAGGAGAGTCCCGTCGGGGACACTGATGTCGCATGGCGGAGAGCGTTTTGCAGAACATCCTGCTGCCTCTGGCGGGAGTGATTGCCATCAGAGGCATCAGCTGTGTCCTTGAGCCTTCCTCCGGTGCTGCCCCTTCTCACAGGTCCTGTGATAACAGCATGTTGTGAGCGCTGATAGGAGTCAGAAGCTGGGAATATCAAGTAGACAGGGCCATGGGCTTGTACTGTAAGAAAGAAGAAAATATTGTGTTGATGGCCCCGGTCCAGTAGCCCCAACACAACCATCACCACCACTGTTTGTTCTAGCTGGTGTTCATCAGGTATCCTGTTGGGCTGACAACTTCTCTGGACTTTTCCTTAATCAGCGTCCCTGATTCCTCACCCCCTCTGACCACCAATAGTATCTTCAATTCAGTAATGAGGTCAACAGGAAGTTACGTGGAAGGGACGGTGCTTATTGGCACAGCCAGGTGAAGATGATAACTTCGGGAATAACTTTGACCTCTCCAACCGTGAGGACAGAAAGTGCCCGCTTTCTCTGAAAGCAGTCCAGAGACTCAGGAAACCTGGATTCGTCATAGATTTCCCAGGGCTTTATCTCCTTTGTTCTGGTCTCTGAAGCAGTTGTTTGCTTTCTGTTTTGAAAGCTTTCATTTATTTTGAGAGAGAGAACAGGCCGGGAGAGGCAGAGAGAAAGGGGGACAGAGGATCCAAAGCAGGCTCTGTGCTGTCAGCACGGAGCCGGATGCGGGGCTCGAACTCACAAGCCGTGAGCTCCTGCCCTGAGCTGAAGTTGGGCACTTAACCCACTGAGCCACCCAGGTGCCCCTCTGTGTCTAGATAGAGTACCGGATAGTCTTTGGTGAATGAGGTCACAGCTCAAGGCTTGCCATGAACACAGGGGGCCTTGTAGCTCTGCCTTTTCAAATATTCTATATTTACAGTACTTCCCTCAAGTACTGTCCGCTATATGCAAGGATTTATTTCCTGCTTGTCCCTCCAGGATTTGAAAGTAGTAGATGCTTTCACATGTGGTGTTCCAACGTAGTTTTGTTGAATGAAGAAAAACTGGGAGAGGCGCTCCGAGAATTATTTCGGCATCAATGCTAGAGCTAATGCTACAGGCGATCTCTCTCGGGACCCCATGCTGTCGTATTTCACTGTTTATTTTTTGGACTTTTGGGAGAACTGCAAGAACCAGGGGATGTATAGATCTAACTATTGAGGAAGAATACTTTTAGGGAGATTGCAGGATGGATGAGGCTGTTGCTTTCCATGTGTTGATGTTAACATTACTTAGAAAAGTATGGTGCAGATGCTGTGAATGGTGTCCCTTATGGGCTTTGATTATTCTAGGCAGCTGGCTTTCTTTGGGGCTAATGATTACAGCTTTTTGCTCTTGATTAACTTGAGTGGCCATCCAGAAGTTATCCCTGGATACTATGGCTCTTTCTATAGCATAAAGATTTCATGTCTCCAGGGTAAATTTGCACACAAAACTAGAGGTACAGGATACTGAAAATAAGAAATTCTCGTAAATTACAATACATGACAGAGAACTCGGGGGAAAGATTCAGGTTGGGGAGAAATGTCAGTTACAGGAATGTTAATAACCGTTCCATTGTATGGGGCCATACTCAAGTAGCAGAGATCTGAGGGCGGGTCACCTGATCTGTGTGTGCAGGTGATGGCCAGGTTCCTCCCCTTCCTCCCTGTCCTCTACATTCATTCACCACCGGATCCAGCATTCACTGTGTGCCAGGCAATGGATGGGGTGACACTGGAGCCACTGGGAACAAAGGTAGAATTTTTGAAGAATCTATAAATTCTCACGTGTGACAAGAAGGAGCCATGCTGTTTCTTTACATTAATCTTACCGATTAGACGTGAATTTCAGGAATTCTAAATCCTTCCCTTTAAAAACTTCACTGCCTCTTAGAGCATTAGGGACTCGTCTTGTGGTGATTTGGCATAACTCGATTTTGATCTTCTGTAACCCCAAATTAAAGGATGCTGTCAAGAAAGTAAGTTGTGATTGAGATAATTTTGGAAGACCTGCTCTATTCCTTTCCTGTGGCTGCTGTAACAAATTGCCACAAATTACCCTAAACTCAAAACAAGAGAAGTTTATTCTGGCCCAGTCTGGAGGTCCGAAATCTGAAATCAGCGGCCCTGGTCTGAAATCAGGCATCAGCTGGGCCATGCTTCCACTGGGAGGTCTAGAGCAGAGTCTCTCTTGCCTTTTCAGCTTGGTGCCTGCCAGCATCCCCGGCTTCCCCTCCCTTCCCCTCCCTTCCCCTCCCCTCCCTCTTTTCGGTAACATTTGTAACATTCAGAGGCTCCAGGAGTGGATGCCTCTGCGGGGGCGTTATTCAGCTCCTGGTGAGGTACCATAGTGGGAGCTAAGACAGCAGGCACACTGATGTCCTGGGGCAAGGCCAGGAGAGGAGCAGAGGCATGGACCAGAGGACGTGGGGGAGAGGAGAAAAGAAAGGCACGCTCTGGAGCCACCTGGGTGGCTCAGTTGGTTAAGCTTCCGCCTTTGGGTCAGGTCATGATCTTGCGGTTTGTGAGTTCAGGCCCCCCATCGAGCTCTGTGCTTCCAGCTCGGATCCTGGAGCCTGCTTCTGATTCTGTGTCTTCCTCTTTCTCTCTGCCCCTTCCCCGCTGGCACTCTTTCTCTCTCTCTCCAGAATAAATAAACATTTAAAAAGTTAAAAATAAACAAAAAGGCATGTTCTGTTTCCAAACTTAGCAGAGCTCCCCCTCCGCCTTCCTGTCTTCTGTCCATTTCCCCTTCTCCCTCTTCATGCTTTCTTACCCCTTTGCCGTCACAGGACCCCTTGTCCCAGGCTTCAGGATTAAAGCTGCAGTCACTTATTTATGCTGCATTATAACCTGGTGTATGTTACATCATCTTTAATTTGTAACCTACACCCTTGTTATCATATACATGTGTATAATACACACGTGCGTGTGCGCGCGCGCGCACACACACACACACACACACACACACACACACACACACACACAATGGCTCTGTCTCAAAACTAGCTAATTAAGAATAAAGCAAGAGGTGCCTGGGCGGCTCAGTCCAGTTAAGCATCTGACTTAGGCTCAGCTCATGATCTCAGGGTTTGTGAGTTTGAGGCCCGCATTGGGCTCACTGTTCTTGGCACAGAGCCCATTTTGGGGTTTCTGCCCTTCCTCCACTCGTTCTTTCAAAAATAAATAAATAGACTTAAAAAGAAAGACTCAACCTTTCCCTTCCCTACCCTTCTCCAACATCCTTTTTCTTGGAAAAATTTCTTTTCATGTTTATTTTTGAGAGAGCATAAGAGAGTGGGGGAGGGGCAGAGAGCGAGGGAGGCAGAGAATCCCACGCAGGCTCCACGCTGCTAGAGCAGAATCCGATGTGAGGCTCAGACTCACGAATCGTGACATCACCACCCGAGCGGTAATCAAGAGTCGGACGCTTAACAGCCTGAGCCACCCAGGCGCCCCTCCAACAGTTGGCCGCTGCTCTTTTGAAAATGCCCTACTCCTGCTCACCAGGGCCTGTGCGTCAAGGAGACCTGGATGTAAATCCTGACCCTGCTTATGCAAGGGTTTCGGGTCCGTTGCTGCACCTCAGTTTCTGCGTCTGTGAAGCAGAGGTGATACCTGCTTCCTAGGCTCTATTGAGCGGACCCCATGAAGTAACATTTTTTAAGTTCTTGTCATCATGCCTGGAGCCTAGTTGGTGTGCAGGGGCTGAGATCCTCGGTGTTGATCTGGTGCATTGCCTGCTGTCTTCCCGGATCCGTGCCGGGCCCTCATCCGGCAATGGGGAACAGAACTCACTTTCTGCCTTTAGGAGACTATTGAGTGAGGCAGACCCAGGAAGGGTGTCTGATACAAGCTGGCAGGAGGCGGGTGATGGTAAAAGGCACTCAGAGAGGACTTTTTGGAGGAGATGATGAATGAACAGGGTTCTGCAGGGCGAGTGTATTATTTCCTAGGGCTGTCCCAAACTCGGTAACTTAAAACATGGACATTAATTTTCTTAGTTTTGGAAGCTTCTAGTCTAAAATCGAGGTGTCGGCAGGACCCTGCACCCTCTGAAGACTCCAGGGGAGATTTTGTTCCTTGTCTCCTCCAGCTCCCTGTGGCACAGACGGTCCTTTGTTTGGGGCAGCATCACTCTGCTCTCTGCCTCTGTCGTCACGTGGTTGTCCATGTGACTCTCCTTGTCTTCTTTTTTTTTTTTTTTTTGAATTTTTTTTTCAACGTTTTTTTATTTATTTTGGGGACAGAGAGAGACAGAGCATGAACAGGGGAGGGGCAGAGAGAGAGGGAGACACAGAATCGGAAACAGGCTCCAGGCTCCGAGCCATCAGCCCAGAGCCCGACGCGGGGCTCGAACTCACGGACCGCGAGATCGTGACCTGGCTGAAGTCGGACGCTTAACCGACTGCGCCACCCAGGCGCCCCTCTCCTTGTCTTCTTAAAAGGACATTTGTCATTGGATTCAGAGCCCACCTGGATAATCCAGGATGATCTCCTCTCGAGATCCTTAGCTTAATTACATGAACAAAGACCCTTTTGCAAAATAATGTAACGACCGCAAGTCTAGGTGGAACTAAATTTGGGGAAGCCACCATTCAACCCACCACAGTGAGTCAGAGGTACCTGGGCGAAGTCCAGGCGGAAGGGGTGCTCTCGGTAAGGGGAGTGGCACAGGGGTGTGCAATGGCTTTCTGTTTTGGGGAAACCACAGTGTAGGCTTCCTAGACCAGGGACTGTGAGGAGAACTGTGTTAGGGAATGAGTGGAGAGGCAGTCATGGATCGGGGCCAGGGGCAGACTCAGCATAAAGTAGTTTAACTTCTGTCACAGGTTGAGGTAAAGGTGTTGAGATCCCGCATGAGAGTTCGAGATGGCTGAACATGTTTGAGAGAGAAAATCAGCAGGGCCTGGGGAAGGATTAAACCTGGCAGGAGAAGAATGGCCAAGATTATTGCTGGATTTCTGATTTGGGTACTTGACTACACGGTGACCCCACTGAGATTAGCAATAAGGGGAACATATAACGGGGGTGTGCTTATGGGGCAGAAGGTATAGGAGACAATGACTGATTTAATTTGGGGCATATAGATTTTAGAGCTCATATGGACATTCATAACTGGGCAACCAGAAGACAGATGAGATATGAAACTGAGGCTCAGGGGCGCCTGGGTGGCGCAGTCGGTTAGGCGTCCGACTTCAGCCAGGTCACGATCTCGCGGTCCGTGAGTTCGAGCCCCGCGTCAGGCTCTGGGCTGATGGCTCAGAGCCTGGAGCCTGTTTCCGATTCTGTGTCTCCCTCTTTCTCTGCCCCTCCCCCGTTCATGCTCTGTCTCTCTCTGTCCCAAAAATAAATAAAAACGTTGAAAAAAAATTAAAAAAAAAAAGAAACTGAGGCTCAGAGATAAAAAGGGTGGTGTCCGTGTACAGGGACCAACAGACCATGACAGGGGATGAAGTCACTTAAAAGCTTAAAGGAGAAGGAGAAGGGCAGGGGGCCAAGGATAGAATCCTGGGAGATGCTCACAGGCAAGGAGAGGGAGAAGGCCATCAACCGGGAAGGAGTCACCGGAAGGGAAGGAGAAGGGCTCAGAGAGCTGCTAGGATTCCCAGGAACAAGGGTACAGATGGTTCCAGAAGGAGATATTCTGAGAAGGAGTGTCGTGAGGATATCAGGTGATGAATTCAGACCACGTGCCAGAGAAGACCGTCCTCTCCATAAACTGCCAACAGGGGCCATGAGGTTTGTCTGTGTAGTATAGATCCACAGGGAGCCCAGGCCACTGGCACCTTGCAGGGGGCTGTGGTGGTGCTGTCCTGCTGTTCTTTCTCACAGGCTGCCTTTAATAATGGTCTGCACGTAGCCAGCACCCTTCCCGCCCACACATCGTACTCCTCCCCCAACTAAATGCTTTGCAAATCTTTGCTCCTTTAATCCCCACAGTGAGGTGAGTATCATGTTCATTTTGCAGATAAGAAACAAGGGTATGGAGAGGTCAAGGAGATTTAACCCAAGGGCATGAAACCATTAAATGGTAGAACTGGATACAAACGAGGCTGACCTAACTCTAACACCAGCACCCTTTCCAGCAGGATGTCTGGCTTTGCTGTAACCTCGATCCCACTGAGATCAGAAGTCTTGGAAGAAGACTTCTGAGCTACGAAACTCACGCCCACCTTCCAACAACCAAATGTGGCTACTGCTTCACCAAGCAGGAAGGCAATTCTCAGAATGCCCAGTGACCTCATAGACTTGTTCTCCCTCTTACAGCCCCCCAAAGTGCAAAGATGACCCACAGTCCTATGACATTTGAATTCAACTTTCTCTCTCCACATTCTGAGACTCCAGTTACATAGCAATGGCTTCTAAGCTCTTTTACACACCAAAAGCTTTTTGACGATACACATCCCTGGGTCCCACTCCAGGCTTATTAAAAAAGAATTTCCCATGGTGTGGTCCTGGGATCTGTATCTTAAAAAAAAAAAAAAAAAGTAGGTGATTCTGGCATTTATTTGATATCACTGTTATACAATGGCTCATCGATAACGTGAGGTTGTGTTGTGGTTATCTGATGCGAATTTGATAGATGTATAGGATAATGAGCATAGGTTTTTAAAAATCCTTTGTCATTGCTTCTGATATATTTATTAAAACTCAGTCCGTGGCCTTTTTTTCTTTGTATTAGGACAGTTGATTCTGTCACCCCTTACCTTCTTATTGGCTCAAGAGTAAAGTCTATGCTCTGTTCAAAGCTTGCCTGATTTGCAAAGCTCGTTCTGAGAAAAGGCACGAGGTGTTAACTAGGATTCTAGTTCTGGGAGCCGTCACCTGTGCTGGGCAGGTTTGGACGGATCGGGGGGGTTGGTTGGTGCCCTCTAGTGGTTGGAACTATTCAACAACCTCTATGGCAAAGACCCGACCCACGTGGGCTGCTGGCTTAAAAAGACATTAGTCTGCCTTGGCCTTGCTGTTCGGAGACCAGCTACGTCTTGCCAGGGTGCCTCCTCTGTCTGGCCACAGTATTTTTATGTATAAATTGGAAGGGGTAGACAAGGATATTAGTGACCAGGCAGTCAGCTCATACGAAGGGCTGCCCGGGAGACCGGTCATGTGTGAAGTGTAGGCAAAGGGGCAGGTATGCCTGGCACAGAGCCCCTGTCACAGCCCCGCCACACCAACACGCTGAAACGTGAACTCTCCGAGACGGGGATCTTGGGGATCCTGGCTTATTCGTCTTTGTGTTCCTAGCATCTGGCACAGGGCAGAACGTATTCAGGAAACGTTGAAAGAAAGGAGGGCAAGAGGAAGAGAGGTGGGTTGGTGGACTTGCTTCTATTTGTTCAGGAGATGGAAGCGCAGGATTGAGTCTTGCAAAGTGGAGCTTAGCGCTGCACGGTCACATCAGCCACGTGACCCGGAGGGGCTGGCGCGGCCGTTGGAGGCCTCAAGCTGCCGGGAGGAAACCCCTGGGTCCTGACACCAGAGCCTTGGAAGCTTCCTGAATCCTTTGTCTTGTGGCATACGCAGGGTCCCCTCTGCTTGCTAGGGCAGGGCGTGGGGTCCCTGCAGCGCAGCTCACGAGGAAGCAAGTTCTGCGAGGGGCCCTTTATGGCTTCTCAGGCGGTCCCCACTGCGATGTTTGCGCACAGCTACTGGCAGAGGACTTGCGCCAGGAGACCTGGGTACTGGGTCCGGCTGCCACTCCTCTGCAAGGTGGGGACTTGTCAGGCTCCGTGATTGCATGGGCCAGTTCCTTGAAAACCTCTGTCTCCCTTGTACACACACACACACACACACACACACACACACACACACCCTGTTGCTTCTGTTTCTCTCACCCGGGACCAGTGCACCTGGAATTGTGTTAGCTGCTGGGTGCAGTGGTAAACACACCTGAGAGACTCGGTCTTCTGAGAGAGGCCCTTGCAGTGAGGGATCAGAGGTCTGGGTAGACCGGTGATGGTGGGCGGTAGACACACAGTGGAGGGGAGGTGGTTGGGGAGCAGGGCGTGGTCAGGAGGGACCCCGAGGAGGATGTGGGCATGGGATGGCCGGGGACTGAGCCGGGGGCAAGGCAGTTCAGGCTGAGGGAGTGTGTGAAGCAGAGTGCGGAGGTACTGAGGAGCCCCTGGGCAGGTGGGCAAGGCCTGAGAAGTCTCCTCGCTGCTCCCCTTCTCTGTTTGCTTATCACTGCCTCAGCGAAGCCCTCCTGGCTTTTCTATTTGGTTGAAGCCTAATATTCAGTCCCATAGCAACAGGTACTTGTGACACATAATCACATAGTTATTTAACCGTTTTTGAGTGATTATTTGATAAATAGTCTGTAATTGGTAGAATGGACAGGGGGAGCTCGCTACCAGTGGCAGGGAAAGAGTGAGGGGTCCTTGCCAAAACCCAGGAGAGAAATAACAGGGTGCCTATGGTGGTGGCTGTGGGGTTGCCGGGGAGGGGACAGACCAGGCAGATCTCCAGGAGAAGGATCTGTTTGCTTCAGGGCTCTAGAACATCTCTTATTTATTATATTATTTCCTCAGAACTTAGTGTGGCATTGGGCACACGGTAGAGACTCAGTCACTTTGGTTACAGAATGCAGGAATTCCTAGTAGATGCCTGCCTGGTGCACAGTGGTGCTTCCCGAATATTTTTCCGACACTTTCGTGAGTGAATGAATGAATGAATTTGTTGCACTCCCAGCGTCGCGTCTTTTTTTTTTTTTTTAACTAATTGATTTATTTTGAGAGAGAGCATGAGTGGGGGAGAGGCAGAGAGAGAGAGAGGAAGAGAGAGAATCCCAAGCAGGATCCGTGCTGCCAGCACAGAGCCCGACATGGGGCTCGAACCCACAAAACCAAGAGGTCATGACATGAGCCAAAACCAAGAGTCGGTGGCTTAACCAACTGAATCACCCAGGCACCCCCACCCTTGCCCCGCCCCGCCCCATTGACCTCAAAGGGCCTTGGACCTGGGGCGGCAAAGGAACTGAGAAACAGAGACGACAGTATAGAGAGGCACAGGGGACCTCGAGCCAACAGCCTGAGGTACCGAGGTTCATTGTACATCTCCTTATACACATGTTCAGGAAAAACAGATCGGCAATGATTAACAACGGAAGCTTAGCAAAGCATGTCAACAATGTACATCTGATTCAGCTATTGTACGTATCTTGCGTACGGACAGCAGTCTTGCAGGTACCCATGTTCCGATAAGAATCATTACGATAGAAGCAAAGACAAAGAAGGGAGTGAATGCACTGAGCTATATACAGCTGGCTTCCTTGAAGCCAAACATCCCTATGGGCGTACTAGAGAACAGACCACGTTTTCCAAGGGCAATTCACTCAAGTCCTTTCAGGTTACTTTTAACCTTACGATCTCAAGTTTTCTCAGAGATCTTGGAGCCTGAATGAATATGCACCTATGGTCATTGTGGTCTGTCTCCCATAAGCCCCCACCCGGTGTCTTATCCTCACCGAGAGTCATGGCTGCCGGAGCCTTGATGGAGTGTTGAGTCATCTGGCCGCCTCCCATTTCTTATAGAAAGTCCCAAAGACTGTTGTGTGACCCACCAGATCATGCGCACACAAAGGAGTGTCCTTCTTTGATTACAGGTTTGGGAGACTTCTCGTTTCCCTTCCTACTAAACAGAAAGCCTGACTCTCTGGGAATGCAGGCCGAGAGCTGCCTTCCCAGACTTGGTCCCGCAGTGAATCCTGGTGCGGTCTGTTGTCCGTACCAGGAATCGGTGAGGAACTTTACCCGTATTATTTGATTTAATAACTTCAGTTCTTTGACATGTTCACAATCTTCATTGTCTAGGGGAGGAGACTTAGGATGGGAAAGGCTAGTGACTTCCCCACGGTCACCCGGCTGGCATGGGGCAGAGAGCAGAGGCATCTCTTGCAGGCTGCGTACCCTCCTCTCTGTCCTGGAGAGTCTCAACCCAGGCTGCCCATTAGAATTACCTGGGGTGCTGTGTCAGGACCCAGGCCGATTACATCAGAAGCTCTGGGCCCAGGGCCCAGGCCTCAGTATTTTTCAAAGCTTTCCAGGTGTGGGCGATGTGTGCCCAAGGCTGAGAAACACTGCTCCACTCAGCCTCTCCTGAGACGTTTCTCCCCTGCTTCTGGATTCTTGTGTGATCACTCCTCGGCTATCCCAAACTTGGGATGTTCAAAACAGCACTCTGGCCTCTTCCCCTAAATTTGCACTTCTTCTCATAGCCTCGATTTAGAATTCTTTCACTCAAGGAACGCAGAAATCTGGTGTCGTCTGTGACTCCAGCTTTGCCCCCCACGGTCGCAACTTCTACCTGTCCATTCTGTGTATCCTGTTGCTAGGGTGATCTTCCTAAAACGCAAAGAAGCTTTCAGTTGGCTTTAGGAAGAGGATCCCAGCTCCCCAATATGTCCTATCTTGTCCTAAGATACCGGTCTTCTCTTGCTACTTTATTTCGGGCAGCCTTCAGTCCTGTGTTAAAAGTACTTGTAGCTTTTTCTCAGAACCCTGAGCGCCCTCGTGCCTGCCTCTATGTGCCTGTGCACAGGCAGTTTCAGATGCTCACAACACCCCTCTTCTCCCCGGGAAATTCATTTTATCCTTCACCACTCTGTTCGGGAACCTCTTCCAGGAGCCTCCCTAGATGAGCTCTGACCACCAAGCTGTTTTCAGTGTTCCTCCTGTGGGCCACAGCGATAGAGCCTTAAATTGTGTTGCATTTTCCTGCTTGGTTGTCTGTCTCACCACTGGATTGAGAGACCCCTTACCATGTGGCTTTATCTTACTCAGACTTGTACCTCCAAGCACAGTGCCTTGCATGGCATCGTTGCTCGGCATGCGTTTGCCAAATGAGGAAGCACCACGGGATTATACAAAGCCTGGACCCTGACGCCAGGATGTCAAAACATAATGCCTGAATTGGACAGTATGTAGGACAGCATGGAGAAAGGAAAAGAAAAGGCAGAGAGCCATCAGAAGCGATTCTAGTATCCGGGGTAAAAAGGTGCAAGCCTAGTATAGAGATGTGGATATAGAAATAAGGAGGAAGAAATAATCCTAAGAGAAGCAAGAAAGGAGATGCAAAACTTATGATCACGTATTATTTTTTTTTTAATTTTTTTTTTCAACGTTTATTTATTTTTTTGGGGGGACAGAGAGAGAGACAGAGCATGAACGGGGGAGGGGCAGAGAGAGAGGGAGACACAGAATCAGAAACAGGCTCCAGGCTCTGAGCCATCAGCCCAGAGCCCGACGCGGGGCTCGAACTCACGGACCGCGAGATCGTGACCTGGCTGAAGTCGGACGCTCAACCAACCGCGCCACCCAGGCGCCCCATGTATTATTTTTTGATAAAGGTATGGACGGACGTTTTTAGAGAACATCCTGCGTGCTTTCAAAAAAAAAAAAAAAACAACTACATCTAATATCAGGAATATCTGGTTATAGATTCTTGAACTATTTTTAGTTAAGACTGGCGTAGCTGTAAAAGGTAGTGATACTATTTGTGGCAAATACAGCCTCCTATATTTAGGGGGAATCACCATATTATGAATTCTTCTCCTGGAGGTAGAAACCAGAATTCAATGTCCCAGTTTCCCTTGAAGTCCGGGCACAAGAATGGACCTAGGGGCACTTGGGTGGCTCAGTTGGTTGGGCGTCCTACTTCGGCTCAGGTCATGATCTCATGGTTTGTGAGTTCGAGCCTCGCATTGGGCTCTGTGCTGACGGCTCGGAGCCGGGAGCCTGCTTCGGGTTCTCTCTCTCCCTCTCTCTCTGCCCCTCCCCCACTCACGCTCAGTCTCTCTCTCAAAAATAAATAAACATTTAAAAGAATTTAAAAAAAAGAAAGGACCTAGATTCTGCCAGTCAGACTTTTATTTGAAAGAAGGCAATCTCAGAGAAGAGAGCCGTGTGGGGTCTCCTTCTGGAAAGGGTGGTGGCGGGACACGTACCCTTCAGAACAGCAGTGACAGAGTGGACTGATAAAATCCTCCATTGCTCAGTGTCAGGGTGAGGGCTGTGGCCTCAGTGCCCGGGTGTGATGGGGTCATGCCTGAGAGCAGGCGGGTGGGGTGGGCGATGTGGTCCTGGCTGCATCGCCCCCCAGACCGGTTCTCTGCCTCTCCCGGAAACGCTGTAAGCTACGTAATAGCCTTTGACAAAGTCAGTTTCTTTTGAACGCAGTAGCGGATGCTGTTGCTTGCAACTAAACACCTTGACGGGTGGGATTGCTAACACTCGGTAGGACCTAAGGTATTTAGAAGAATGGCATCATCAAAATTGAAAACAAAGGACAGGCCACAGTGTAAAAGCAAATACAAATAAAAAGAAACTAGAGCTTTCAGTCTTAGTATCAGAAAAAATGGAATTCAGGCCCCCTCTCCCAAAAAGGCACTTTTATACTACTAGGTATAATTATAAGAAGATAAAGTAGCAAGGAGGAGTTGTAAACTGAATAACATAGCAGCTCCATTCATAAAGTAGGAATTACAAGCAATATAAAGACAAGTCTACATTACTTCTAGTCTGTGACATTAAGGCAGAGCTAACTGATAGAGATTGAACTCTTATCCTGGAAACGAAGAATGTACCTTCTTCCTAAGTGCCTGTGTAATATCTGTGAATTACAGATATTCCAAGAGTATAAACAGTGCAGAAAATATTCAGTGATCATCACACAATAAAATCAGGCATTAATAATAAAGCCAGAGGGGCGCCTGGGTGGCTCAGTCGGTTAAGCATCTGACTTCGGCTCAGGTCACAATCTCGAGGTTTGTGGATTCAAGCCCCACATTGGGCTCTGTGCTGACACCTTGGAACCTGCAGCCTGCTTCGGAATCTGTGTGTCCCTCTCTCTCCGCCCCTCCCCCACGCACACTCTGTCTTTCAAAAATAAATAAACATTAGAAAATAATAATAAAGCCAGAAGTAAAATGTCTCTTCCACTAGGAGATTAAAAATCTCTCTGTTTACATATTGAAATATTTAAAGAGGAAATGATAAGATATCTGGGGTTGGGGGTAAGATGAGCCAAGAGTGGTCATACATTGATAATTGTTGAGGCTGGGTGATGGGTACATAGGAATTCATTACACTATTCTCTCTACTTCTGTATATGTTTGGAGTTTTCCACTAAAGAATTTTAAATGTTCTTGGTATAAAGAAGATGTAGAAGAAAAAATTGTACAATTTCTAGAAACCAGCAGTAATGAAACCTATAGAGTACAGATAAGGCAGAGCTCATGAGAAAAGGTAGTCTAAATACGTGAATAAAAAAAGAGAAAGAGTGAATTACATATTCAACTCAAGGATTAGGAAACGGAGAACAAGAAACCAAAGAAAAGCAGAAATAAGGAACAAAACACAGATAAGAAGCAGAAATTAATGAATTAGAAAATAGGAAAAGATAGTACCAAATCCGAAAGCTGATTCTTTGGTAAAAAATAAATCCTTAGAATCACTCGAGGAATAATAAAAATAATCTATGATAAGAATTAAAGACTAATCATGAGAGTAAAATGCTTACAGCCAATTGGATCACAGGCGTATTAAAAATAATGCTATCACGCCCATCTTTAAAAACAATTCTTTTTTAAATTTACATCCAAGTTAGCATATAAGGCAACAATGATTTCAGGAGTAGGCCCCTTCATGCCCCTTACCCATTTAGCCCATCCCCTCCCTCCCACAACCCCTCCAGCAACCCTCAGTTTGTTCTCCATATTGAAGAGTCCCTTCTGTTTTGTCCCCCTCCCTGTTTTTATATCATTTTTGCTTCCCTTCCCTTGTGTTCATCTGTTCTGTGTCTTAATGTCCTCATATGAGTGAAGTCATATGATGTTTGTCTTTCTCTGACTAATTTCGCTTAGCATAATACCCTCCAGTTCCATCCACGTAGTTGCAAATGGCAAGATTTCGTTCTTTTTGATTGCTGAGTAATACTCCATCATATGTATGTGTACGTATGCGTGTGTGTGTATACACACAAACACACACATATACACACATACGTGCATACCTGTCTTTTGACCCAGATGCTTGCATCTGGTTACGAAAGTTTAGGGCTGGACCATAAACGTGATTATATATGTGCCAATAGCAAAGGCGGACCTGATGCAGAATATTCTTGTGGAAGGAAAAGTATTTGCAGAGGAATTTTGAAAGACGAAGCAGCTGTGTCATAGCGGATTTTCAGTTAATTTGTGCCTAAAACTGAGATGTGCCCGCGAATAGAATGTGTCTCTTCACGATGATCGCTTCGGCCCTGGGTGAGCCCTCCTAACACTTGCTGTTGCTTTTGGCAAGCTCTGCCTCCAGCCACCACCAGCTCTAAGCAGCCGTTAGCGCCTCCTCCACACGCAGGGCCTGCGTGGATCTCAACACTCAGATCCTTTCTGGGTCCGGTTCTGGTCAGAAATGTGAGCCGAGTGAATCTTGGCCTGTCACCCCCTTCCTCTCCAGCCACCTCCACTCCTTCGTCCTCCCTTCTCTCCACGGTAGGTCACCGCAGCCCTGCTGACTTTCCCACCAACGTTTTCCCTTCTGCCCTTTGCCACCGGAAGTCCTACCTCTTGCTCTTGTCTGGGGAGACTACTTCCTATAGAGTTGCTCATTCTCTCACGTCCCATGGCTCGCATGCCACGGGGCCACGAGAAGACCACCTTCTCTTTGCTCTGCGAGACCACTTCTAGACTGCCGTAAGTGCGGTCGCATCACGTGACCCAGGGGCTCTGGTGCCTCTGTGTGTTCACCCCTTTACCTCCGTGGTTCTCTGTTTCCGCTCTGCCTCAGCCGCCAACTGCTGCTCCTCCTCCTTGGATCTCATTATCTCTTGGAAATATTCCACCTGGGAGAGGGTCCGAGTGCCTCTCTGACCACAGTCTAGTCTCTCCTACACCTTCCGGCTCTCTCGTCGCACGTTCCACAAAGATTTCATTAGCACCTGCTATGCTCTAGGGACGGTGCACGGTGCTGAGATGCAGGGGTGAACCGAAGCGACCGGTCTCTCCTCACTCAGAACCTGTACCAACTGCGCGAGAACAACAGTCGAGAAGGACTTCATTGTGAAGTAAACCCAGGCACATGCTGTGAAGAAAAGCATTGCCGCCCGTCCCACTCGAGACGCTCTTCTGGTCGCCTCTACAGTCTCCAGGCACGATGAGCCCTTTCTTCTCCACACTTTTTTCCATGCTGCATCATCCAAGTGTTCTCTTACCAGCTGCCCCCTTTTCTTGGCAGGCCAACGAACACGGAGTGAATCCAGGTTTATATCTTGTTCTGTTAAACCAGGGTCCTGAGTGATGCTAATAATCGCAGGACAGCATGAATCGAGGCCCTTCCCCCAGCTTTTTTTTTAAGTTTTTCTTTTTTTTTCTTCTTCTTTTTTTTTTTTTTAGTGGGGGCAGGGGGAGATGCAGAGAGAGAGGGACAGAGAAAATCCCAGTAACAGCGCAGAGCCTGATGCGGGACTCAAACTCACGAACCATGAGATTGTGACCTGAGCCAAAGTCAGACCCTTAACTGACTGAGTCTTGCAGACGCCCTCCCCCCACCCCAACTTGGATGACATCCAGCCCCAGATGCACCTTCAGGACTGCTTAGCAACGCTCACACTTGTGTGCTGGCCTCTTTGGTGGTTATTCCAGACTTGCTCAACAGTGTAGGGTCTACACCCTTTTTGCTGGAGATGCCTTGGTGTCTTACTTCACAAGGAAAGTAGTTAATGCCAAAAAGAACTCTCTGCTCCTCTGTTCTCTGTCCACACACAGTCCTGTGTTAACATTCCTTCTCTCCTCCTCCCAGCCCTGCGATGAGGAGCCCCTAGTCCTCTCGGGGACTAACTTCTCCTTTGCTTCTTGCCTGGCCACTGTTTTCTGAATCCCATCAACTTCCTGCCTCTAAGAATTTGCTCCATTGGTCACCCCTTCTTTTTCTATCTTGTCCATCTCTACTCACTAACTCCTTCCCCTTAACGTAAAAAAATCACTCAAAATGTCCGTGTCCTGAAACAAACAAGCAACAGCACTGAACATTCTC
Organism: Felis catus; assembly: GCF_018350175.1. NCBI lineage: Eukaryota > Metazoa > Chordata > Mammalia > Carnivora > Felidae > Felis > Felis catus. The sequence continues at coordinate 15,913,488 of NC_058371.1, read as the reverse complement.
TTGCTTCTGCGTTTCTTCGTAGCTCTCTTTCTCTCAGCTTCTTAGCCAACCACCTAGCAAGATGGGCTCCGCTAATGGTCTCTTCTTCCCTTTCACTTGTAGCCCCTGCAAAATCCTGCTTCTGTTTTCACAGCCCCAGTAAAACTGTCCTTTGCGTCTTGGTGCTGAAATCCAATGGACATTTGACTTCTTTTGGCACTGGGTGCAGGTGACACCCTCCTTCCTGAAGCTCCTTCCTCACTTGGTTTTTGTGACATTGCTTCCCTGGTCTTCCTGTTATTTCTGACCTCTTTTCAGTCTCTCCTGTGGATTTTTCTTTTTACCTCCACCTGTCCTTTAAATATGAATGTTCCTCGGATTCTGTCCCCCGTGATGTAGGGGTTTTTTTATTTTTTATTTTTATTAATTAATTAATTAATTAATTTTTTCAATATATTAATTTTATTGTCAAATTGGTTTCCATACAACACCCAGTGCTCATCCCAAAAGGTGCCCTCCTCAATGCCCATCACCCACCCTCCCCTCCCTCCCACCCCCCATCAACCCTCAGTTTGTTCTCAGTTTTTAAGAGTCTCTTATGCTTTGGCTCTCTTCCACTCTAACCTCTTTTTTTTTTCCTTCCCCTCCCCCATGGGTTTCTGTTAAGTTTCTCAGGATCCACATAAGAGTGAAACCATATGGTATCTGTCTTTCTCTGTATGGCTTATTTCACTTAGCATCACACTCTCCATGTTGCTACAAAGGGCCATATTTCATTCTTTCTCATTGCCATGTAGTACTCCATTGTGTACATAAACCACAATTTCTTTATCCATTCATCAGTTGATGGACATGTAGGCTCTTTCCATAATTTGGCTATTGTTGAAAGCGCTGCTATGAACATTGGGGTACAAGTGCCCCTATGCATCAGCACTCCTGTATCCCTTGGGTCAATTCCTAGCAGTGCTACTGCTGGGCCATAGGGTAGATCTATTTTTAATTTTCTGAGGAACCTCCACACTGGTTTCCAGAGCGGCTGCACCAGTTTGCATTCCCACCAACAGTGCAAGAGGGTTCCCGTTTCTCCACATCCTCTCCAGCATCTCTAGTCTCCTGATGTGTTCATTTTGGCCACTCTGGCGTGAGGTGATATCTGAGTGTGGTTTTGATTTGTATTTGATGTAGGGTTTTTTTAAATACTCTTCCTATTCAGCTTGAGTGATTTCACTCACAACCATGTTTTCAACTGTACCCACACATGCTCCTCATGCTAAAGCATCTCTTTCTTTCCCTGGAGGCTTTTCTCCTCGACTCCAGATGTGTCATCTCCACCTAGATGTCCCTTGGGCAGATCAGTCCCACTCAGCCTTTCAGGACTGGATCCATCATCTTCCTCAACATGCATGAATACATTCCTATATTGCCAACTTCTGTTTCACATCTCCGTGAATTGTAACTGCCTGCGGCTGCCCAAACAGAGTTAAGAGCAATGTTGCAGGGGCTTCCTTTCCCCACTTCCCAAGCACCTGGGTTCATTATTCATTATTTTTTTTCATTATTTTTCTCAAATATATTCACCCCTGCCCTTTAACCACCCCTCAGCACCCAATCCCACTGCCAGAACCTTATTTCAGATGCAATGGCCTTCTTTTTCTTTTTCTTTTATGTTGCAGAGCGGGTTGGGGGAGGCGGCAGGGGAGCAGAAAGAGAAGGAGAAAGACAATCCCAAGCAGGCTCCACACTCAGTGTGGAGCCCAATGTGGTGCTCAAACTCATGAACCATGAGATCATGACCTCAGCCAAAATCAAGAGTTGGATGCTTAACTGACTGAGCCACCCAGGTGCCCCTGCCCATTTTTTAATTGGATTGTTTCTTTGGTGTTAGGTTGTATGAATTCTTTACGTAGTTTGATATTAACCTCTTATCAGATATGTTATTTGCAAATATCTTCTCCCATTCACTAAGTTGCCTTTTTCTTTTGTTAATGTTCCCTTTGTTGTGGAAAAACCTTTTTATTTTGGCATAGTCCCAATAGTTGTTTTTGCTTTTGTTTCCCTTGCATTAGGAGACCTATCCATGAATATGTTGCTAAGGCCAATGTTCCAAGAGATTACTGCCTATATTTTCTTTCTGGAATTTATGGTTTCAGGTCTCACATATAGGTCTTTAATCCATTTTGAGTTTATTTTTTTGTATGGTGTGAGAAAGCCGTACTTCTTTTGCATGTCGCTGTTTAATTTTCCCAGCACCATTTATTGAGCAGACTGTATTTTCCCCGCTTTATGTTCTTGCCTCCTTTGTCGTAGATTAATTGGCTACACATGCATCAGTTTATTTCTGGGCTCTCTGTCCTGATCTACGGAGCCAAAGGTCTGTTTTTATGTCAGTACCAAACTGTTTTGATTCTATAGTGTTGTAGTATATCTCAAAATTTGGGATTGTGATACCTACAGCTTTGTTCTCTCTCAGGAACATCATAGTGATTTGACAATTCTTTTTTTTTTCTAATTTTTTTTAACACTTATTTATAACACAGAGCATGAGCTGGGGAGGGACAGAGAGAGAGGGAGACACAGGATCTGAAGCAGGCTCCAGGCTCTGAGCTGTTAGCATAGAGCCTGGCGTGGGGTTTGAACCCACAAACTGTGAGATCATGACCTGAGCTGAAGTTGGACGCTCGACCGACTGAGCCACCCAGGCACCCCGTGATTTGACCATTCTATACATAACTCAGTGCTCCCTACGATAAGTGCAGTCATCATCTGTCACCACATAGATTTGGCTATTTGAAGTCTTTTGTGGTTCCATACAAATTTTAGGATTATTCTTTCTAGTTCTGTGATTAATGAACGCTATTGGTATTTCAATAGGGGTTGCATTGAATCTGTAGACTGTGTTGGGTGGTATGGACATTTTAACAATATGGATTCTTCTATTCCATGAGCATGGTATATCTTTCCATCTGTTTGTATCATCTTCAAGTTCTTTCATCAGTGTCTTATAATTTTGAGAGCATAGGTGTTTCACCTTCTTGTTTAAACTTATTCCTAGGTATTTCATTCTTGGTGCAATTGTAAATGACATTGTTTTCTTAATTTCTCTTTCTGTTACTTCATTATTAGTGTATAGAAATGCAACAGATTTCTGTATATTTGGGTTTTTTTACCCTGAAACTTTACTGAATTCATTTATAGGTTCTAATAGTTTTCTGGTGGAGTCTTTAGGATTTTCTCTATATAGTCATCTGCATGTCATCTGCAAATAGTGACGTTTTTCCTTTTTCCTTACAAATTTGGATACCTTTTATTTATTTATTTTTTTTGTCTGATTGCTGTGGCTAGGACCTCTAGTACTATGCTAAATAAAAGTGGTGAGAGTGGACATTCTTGATCCTTGAGAGTGACATTCCTAATCTTAGAGGAAAAGCTTTCAGTTTTTCAGCTTTGAGTATGATATTAGCTGTGGGTTTTTCATATATGGCCTCTGTTCTGTTGAGGTATGTTCCCTCTAAACCCTCTTTGTTGAGACTTTATCACGAATTGATGTTGTATTTTGTCAGATGCTTTGTCTGCATCTATTGAGATGATCATATGGTTTTTACTTGCTAATGTGATGTATCATATTGATTGATTTACAAATATTGAATCATCCTAGCATCCCTGGAGTAAATCCCACTTGATCATGGTGAATGATCCTTTTAATGTATTGTTGAATTTGGTTTGTTAATAAATTGCTGAGGATTTTTGCATCTATGTTAATCAGAGTTATTGGCCTGTAGTTTTCTTTTTCTGTAGTGTCTTTGTCTGGTTTTGGTATGAGGATAATGCTGCCCTGGTAGAATGAAGTTGGCAGTTTTCCAGAAAGATCTTTCTGTCCCACAGATCAGGAAATGCTGCCTCCCTCACCAGAATTCACCAATGGCTCCCAACTGGCTCTAGGACAAAGTATAAAATCACTTCCATGGTGTCCACAGCCTTCAAAGAGGCCCCGCTGAGCTGCTCTCAATCTCACAGTCTGTGCTTCACCAACACTGACCTGGTCGTCATACTCTTCACTGAGAATACTCCTCCTTTTTCTGTCACTCAAGCAAATGCTTTGTCTTCTGTAACAACTGCTCAGACATGCCTTCTGAGAGGCTCCAAACAGATGCTTAACATACCTCTGTCACTGCCGTTTCATCATACCTCCAGTATAGTAATTATCTTGTCATATCATTACTTGTTTGTAAGTCTGACAGTAAACTCCACATACCATATCTGTTCCTATTTATATCCAGAGTTTTCTAATGCAGTTCCTGGTACCTAGCTAATGCTCAGTAGAGATTTGACCCTCAGACTCCCTGGTAGCTGTTTCTTCTTTTTCTGTTGCAAGTACAGGGACCCAGAATGGCTGTCTCACGTCATGGATCTGTTTTTCTCCCTTTTCCTTTCTTTATCACTTAGGCTTCTTTCTTGCAGTCTCTCTGTTGAGAGAAAACTCTCTTCTCTTGTAGCATATCTTGAATTGTTCTTCATTCTGTATCCTCTTGAAACCTAGCTTGTCCTGTGAAACTAGACACTGAGATCTTTTGGCCAGGCCCCAGCTCTTGTGGTGCCTCAGAAGACAAACCTGGAACCAGGATTGTGTACACGTTCTGACCCGGCTTCACCCTTCTTGCTGTCGTCTTCTCAGCTGATGGGCCTTTTGTCTGCCAGTGCTATTCTAGTCTTGATTCCAAGTTCCTCCTCCTCCTCCTCCTCCTCCTCCTCCTCCTCCTCCTCCTCCTCCTTCTTTTTAATGTTTGTTTATTTTTGAGAGAGAGTGAGAGAAAGCGCACACAAGGGTGAGTGGGGCGGGGGGGGAGGGTGGGCAGAGAGAGAGGGAGACACAGAATCTGAAGCAGGCTCCAGGCTCCGAGCTGTCAGCACAGAGCCGGATGCAAGGCTCAAACCCACGAACTGTGAGATTATGACCTGAGCCGAAGTCAGACACTCAACCGACTGAGCCACCCAAGGACCTCTCAAGTTCCTTCTTCAGAAACTTAGTTACCAGGAAGAATAGGAGGAGGGACCGTTTCCACTAAGAACTAAATTATTATGAAATCATGGTGTCCTTCCTGTCAGTGGTGTGGTACCCACAGAGAGGGAGGTTGGATGTTCCACTAGCCCCATCCCTGCTTTCTCCCTCACATCCTAGACTTTCCTATAGAGGTCAGTACCCTCCTACACACCCTCCTGTCTAAGTTTTCACCAGACTCTTGCTTTTTAATCTCTATCAGTGACAAATTTTCTGATCTCCAAATTAGGACTCCTGACATAGGCATTTTTTTTTTAATTTGTGAACTTATTTGCTCAATAAACCTTAAGAAACACAATTATATTGCATTTAAGGGATTTCTTTACCAGCTTTACTGAAAAAGAATAAAATTACACTAAATTGGAATTGTTCTAGAAAATATGAACTATAAGTTGCTGAGACCAGTGAAGCTGTTTAGAAAAAATAAGAAGATGAGAAAGGGAGAAAATTATATGTTCTATTTTAGCCAGGATTTTAGCGAGAGATTTTACAAAGTTTAATTTAGCCAAAACTGCTTTTGTATTAGCCAAGTGTTGAGAGAGAGCATGAGCAGGGGAGGGACAGAGAGAGAGAGAGAGGGAAACAGAATCTGAAGCGGGTTCCAGGCTCTGAGCTGTCAGCGCAGAGCCTAACATGGGGCTCCAACCCATGAGCCGTGAGATCATGACCTGAGCCAAAGTCAGACGCTTAACCGACTGAGCCACCCAGCCCTAAAGTTATTGTTTAAATAAATTAGAAGAGGAGAAATCACAAAGGACATGAGAGAGATTGCCTAAAATGATAGTCATTGACCATCCATGTCTGGGAAGTGAGGGCAAAGGCAGTGTTACAGGTTGAAACGTATCCTCCAGAAAGATTTCCTGGAGTCCTGCCCCCTTAGTCCTAAGGTTATTTGGAAATAGGATCATTGTAGATGTAATTAGTTAAGTTGACGGCCCTTAATCCAATATGACTGTTGTCCTCTAAGGTCATATGAAGACACAGGGAGGACACCGTGTGACACAGGCGGAGACTGGAATTATGCAACCTCAAAGCAAGCCATGCCAAGGACCGTTGGCAGGACTAGAAGCCAAGAGAAAGGCATAAGACAGATTAGAGCACAGCCCTGCCGACACCTTGACCTTAGACTTCTAACCTCCAGAACTGTGAAAGAATACATTTCAGTTGTCTTACCCAGTTTACCATAATTCATTACCACAGTCCTAGGAAACTAATAAAAGCAGGAAATGAATGTCTGAGGCTATATGCTTCTAATAAGGGTGACACATGGACCCATTTTTTGCCTTGGTGGCGTCAGTATCCTGTTCACATTTTGGTAGTTCAGCCACCACCCCCTTGTTTTAAGGGAGGCATTCTTTTTTTTTTTTTTTTTAATGTTTCTTTATTTTTGAGAGAGAGAGAGAGGCAAGCAAGCGCACAAGCAGGGGAGAGGCAGAGAGAGAGCGGGAGACACAGAATCTGAAGCAGGCTCCAGGCTCTGAGCCGTCAGCACAGAGCCCAACACGGGGCTTGAACTCATGAATTGTGAGTTCATGACCCGAGCCAAAGTCGGATGCTTAACCAACTGAGCCACCTAGTGGCCCTGAAGGAGGCATTCTAAATACCTAATGCATGAGAGCTCAGGGCTGAGATGGGAGCAAACTAATTGCTCCTAAATTATGGTCAGTTCATACAAAAAGTGATTTGCCCCACTGTAATCAGGTATCTTTCATTTGTGAAGTTATGGAGTGGATGTCTGGTTGATGTTAGGTAAATGCATTGAAAGATGATTTGCCAAAATTTTTTTGTGGAAATAAAACTTGCCTAATGGTGAGCCCATTGAATTGACCATATTTGGATGAATTCACTGAACTTAGATTTGCTGATTTACTAAATTTGTCATTCGTATTGAATAGAAATGACTAATAGCAAAAGGTTTTCGGGGTGCCTGGGTGGCTCAGTCGGTTAAATGTTTAACTTCAGCTCACATCATGATCTCATGGCTGGTGAGTTTGAACTCCACATCAGGCTCTGTACTGAGCTCAGAGCCTGGAGCCTGCTTTAGATGCTGTGTCTCCCCCTCTCTCTCTGCCCCTCCCCTGCTCATGCTCTCTCTCTCTCTCAAAAATAAATAAACTTAAAAAAAATTAAAAAGATAGAAAACATTTTCCTGGAATGACTTAACTGTTTTTCAGTTTTGTCAGTTCTGTCTAGCAGTATTGAAGTAAGATTCAATTTCTTGAAGGCTAACAATCATAGATCACTTTAGCTCTCTTGTGAATAAATATATTTAGGATCTAGTAAGGCATATTTTATCACTAGGAACTATTTCAGAGCTTTATATGGAAACTTTTCAGCTAGAGTGCCCATTTTGGTTTGACTTTTTTCAAATAGCAGTTTTAGGAATGTTCTTCAAATTTCTTAAATACTCTATAACCCTTCATTGGTAATTTCTAGCCAGTAATAGACAAACTTTAGTATGTTATATAGTTTTCTCTGTTCCTTCCTAGCTTGTTTTTTTTTTCTTACCTCTATTTCAACTTTAAAAAAAAACGGATTTTACCATTTTGCTTCTTCATTTACACTTTTGTACTTATGGTGTGGATATATTGAATTTTAGGCACTCATCAAACAGACAGTCTTTTTTTTTTTTTAAGTTTATTTCTTTATTTTGAAAGAGAGTGCATGAGCAGGGGAGGAGCAGAGAGAGGGAGAGACAGAATCCCAAGCAGGCTCCATGCTGTCGGTACTTGGCCTGATGTAAGGCTCAAACCCATGAACTATGAGGTCATGACCTGAGCTGAAATGGAGTCTGATATTTGACTGATAGAGGCCCCCCAGTCTTTTGTACTAATACCTTTAAGCATCACTACTTTGAAAGGTTTTACCACTTCATGTTGAATCTTTCTGCAACCCCCTACCAAACCTATATATGTCTAGTGCTCCCTGTTAGAAACCAAAGTGTTGGCATTAAAAAAAAAAAAAGGCATTTATAAAAATACAATATAAATGAGCGTTTGTAAAGTCAAGAATAAGTCGTGGTGCTTTTGGTAGCTTCCACAGCTTTTAAGTCTGCTTTATAGTTTTGGTTACAATTTAGGACTTGCCTTGTGATTTAAAAAGTAGTTGTTTTACAGCAGCCACTTTGTAGCCAATGCTACTGAATGTCAATTTCTTGTGTGTTTCGCATTTTAGATTCTGTGAGTCTTTTTCTTTTGCATAAACTAGAAGCCAGCTACTCCTTTGATGAAATTATTTTAACAAACCTGTGAATCAGGGGATACCAAAAGGCAATGGATGAAGCTGAAAATATGTTATTGCAAGAGAGAAAATCCAACTCATCATTTATAAAATCCTGACACTTGAGAAAGCATCAGCACTTGTACTTTGAAATATATAGGGGATTCTCATTCCCCAGAGCCTTTCTGAGGCCCAGAAATCCCTGATATATATTGAACTTGGAGTGGCTAGGGAGAAACTAAAACCCAACTAGAAACCAAAACTAAATTCAGATATGGGGGGATGATTGTTTGAAGGCAATGGAATCCTCTCATATATGTCTTCTGATGAAGTATGGTAGGGAATGCCAGCTGTTAAGCTGCCCACCTCCCTTGCAGGTGGGTATATAGGCTGGGTTCTGGCCAAAGGATTGTGGGCACTTGAGAGGTTCTGCCTGTAGGCCAGGCCCACAAAACTTCCCTTGTCCTTCCTCCCATGTCCTGCTTTGACTGGTTCCAATGTAGGGCAGAGCTAGGGCAACCTTGGAGCCATGTGTGGATTATGTGGAGTCACATGATGGAAGGAAGCCTGGTCCCTGGAGAGCTGCCTGCTGATCAAGGACACGTGCTTTAGATTTGCCCTGAGAAAGGAGGTTCTATCGTGTTAAATCAACAAAACTGGGCAGTGATCTGTTACAACAGCCAGCCCTTCTGATCATAATATAAAGATTATAGAAACTATCAATTTTAAAATTTGGTCATTCAGCTGGGGTGCCTGGGTGGCTCAGTCAGTTAGGCATCCGACTTCAGCTCAGGTCATGATCTCACAGCTTGTGAGTTCGAGCCTCACATTGGGCTCTGTGCTGACAGCTCAGAGCCTGGAACCTGCTTCGGATTCTGTGTCTCCCTATCTCTCTGCCCTCTCCTGCTCATTCTCTGTCTCTCTCTTTCTCAAAGATAAATAAATGCTAAAAAATTTTTTTTTAATTTGGTCATTCAGGGCACCTGGGTGGCTCAGTTGGTTAAGCACTTGACTCTTGATCTCGGCTCAGGTCATGACCTTATGGTTCATGGGTTCAAGCCCTATGTTGGGCTCTGTGCTGACAGTGTGGTGCCTGCTTGGAATTCATTCTCTCTCTCTCTCTCTCTCTCTCTCTCTCTCTCTCTCTCTCTCTCTCTCTCTCTCTTTCCCTCTCTCTTTCCCTCTCTCTTTCTAAAAACAGATAAATAAGCTTAAAAAAAATGGGTCATTCAGTGAACGACCTTTTATGTTATTCCTGGCTATTATTTTATTATGGAAGATGAGCAAACCTTTACTGAATTTTTTTTTTCCAGGAGCTATTGGGACATTGATACATACTAACCCCGTCTCAAGATCACCACAGCACTTTGAGGTAGGTCACTTTTTTTTTTTTTTTTTTTATCTTTTCACAGAAACTGAGGCAGAGATGTTTAAATAGCTGGCCACGGTCACACAGCTGGTAAATGGTAGAGCTGGAATTCAAACCCAGGCAGCCTGGCTCTGTAACATTCTCCCTTCATTGCCCTTGAGTGACAAGGAGAATTTCACATGAGACTCCCACAGATCTGCTTGGCAGGAAGAGAATTCCAGTGCTTCCAAAACCAAGTCTCGGGCTCCTGGGTTAAGAGGTTTAAGCTGTACAACTCAACACCCTCAATTCCGACGGCAGTTCCCAGACCTGGGGGCCCGTAGCAATCTTATTTCTGTGCAGCCTGTAGGGTTTCGTGGATTTGTCCATCCTGAAAGAGAAGTAAGAAAAAGGCTGAAATAGTGTCATGAAGGCTGTGGCTGTGACGTCCCATCCCCCTGTCTTTACCCTCTGTCTGGCAATGGGATTAAATCTAGGGGGGGTCAGTGTAACTTTTCCCATTTCGTTCAAACCCGTGTCTAGCCCTGGTGACTTGTATGGTGCTTGGATAACTCGACCTGTGGCTCAGGTTTTTTAGTTTGCTGCTGGCATCACAGATGGTCGCCTTAGACACCTGCCCTCCCCTCCCTACCCACTCTGGGAAGTCGCAAGAAAACAGAGCAGCCTGTAGCAATGGTATCACACAGCTGGGGTTTAACCCACTTAATAAGTGTTGCCCAAGACCCTATTTTCAATGCACAGAATGACCGATATCACGGAGATGCTTCTTCAGATGCCTTGGCCCGTAAGAAACCCCTTCTAACTCGTGCCGGGTTTTGAGGGCTTCAGTCGAAATAGCTTCTTAGGCTTCAGATTCGATGTTGAGCTGTTACATTATGAAGCGCCGGTGCGGGCCATGCGGAGTGATAATGACGTCAAAAAGTGTCACAGAACGTGTGGGAACAAATACACCCTGGAAATGTTGAAATGCTTTGGAAGCAAGCGTATCCTGTTCCAGGCAGACCTGACTTGCTAGACTTGCATTTTGCCCAATGGCTAACCCATGATTGTGCCAAGGAAAACCATCAGTGGTGTGGTGTCACCGAGCTGTCACCGCCTACTTTTTTGCAAGAGGGACAAATAAACGACTCCATAGAAGGATAAGATGTCCTTATCTCTGAACAGGGAAGCTTAACTCCTTTTACCTGAAGCTATGTCAGGGGCCATGCTCGGAGGAGAACTCTGGGCGGCTGCCAGCACTGTGGGGTGACTGAGCCACACACCTGACCTGTCACACCACCCAGTGTGCCATTACCTGCAGTCACCTTATCTGGGTGGCACAACCTTCCCAGAGTGAGCTGGGATGTTCTCATTAAACTTGATGTATTAGTTTTCTTTCTATCCTTAAAAAAAAAAAATGTTATTTATTTAAATTAAAGTTCGTTAACATACAGTGTCATATTGGTTTCAGGAGTAGAACCCAGAGACTCATCTCTTCCATACAACACCCAGTGCCCTCAAGTGCCCTCCCTGATGCCCGTCACCCATTTAGCCCATCCCCCCACCCACTTCCGTTCCAGCACCCCTCAGTCTGTTCTCTGTATTTAAGAGTCTCTTATGGCTTGCCTGCCTCTCTGTTTTGATCTTATTTTTCCTTCCCTTCTGCTATGTTCATCTGTTGTGTTTCTTACATTATGCATATGAGTGAAGTCACATGATATTTGTCTTTCGCTGACTGAGTTATTTTACTTGGCATAACACATTCTAGTTCTTTGATGTATTAAATTTCTATCGCTGCTGTCCTAAATCATCCCGAATACAGTGGCTTAAAGCAACACAAATTTGTTCTGTTCTAGTTTTGGAGATCGGAAGTCCTACGTGAGATGTGGACAGGTCTGCTTCCCTCTGAATGCTCCAGGGGAGAATCTGTTTCCTCGCCTTTTGCAACTCTGTGACTTGACGCCTCCTTCTTGATCTTCTTCATTATCACAGAGCCTTCTCCCCTCTGGAGTCAAATCGCCCTCTGCCTTCTTCTTGTAAGGACCCTCGTGACTGTGTGTAGGACCCACCCGGATAACCCAGGATAATGTCAAAACCCTTAACCTAAACACCCACAAAGTCCCCTTTGCCACAGGAAGTGACATCGACAGGTTCTGGGAATTGCCACGTGGCTATCTTTGGGCTCCATTTTTCTGCCTCTTTACGTTGAGACATACTATGCTGCCGCCACTGATGCAGACCCAGTTTGGGGCTAACTATTCCCGGGAACGTGTGAGCGCAGGAGAGGGCTAGGGCTGGGGTTTTCCGGGACTATTCAACCGCTTTGGGGGAAGAAGACATCTTTCAGTGCTGGTGATCTTGCTCCTACAACGCACACACTCTTGTGCATTTTTTTATTCTTTGTCTCTAAAACGTCTGTCTCAGCGGTTATGCTCCATGCCAGTTTATTTCCTTGAGTGGAAATAGCCCGATCTCTCGCTAGAGCTGCTCTGACTTCAAGGCCTTCCCACCCTCAATGCTGTGTAGACGAAACAGCATAGAAAACACAGCAGGATGCAGCCTCTTGCCCTGGTTGTGCCGCTAATTAGCGACTGATCTTGGTCAAGCCATTGAGTCTCTGTGGCCCTAGCAGTTAGGTTTCATATAAGGAAGTTTGTCTATAGCTGAATTTCCCCCCCAAATGGGATCCATAGAACATTAATTGCAAGAACCGCTATGTGGGGGAGAAAGAGTACAAGTAAATGGGGAAAATATTTTAGCGTGTGTATACCTCCGTTCCTCTTGGAGAACCACAGCATACTTAAACATAATCAAGGCTCTGAAAAGTCCTGTATAAATGCAGTTGGATAGCTCTTAAACCCAGTGTTTTATGAATTATACTGAGATCACAGAGCACCCCTGCCTTTTTTTTTTTTCTCTTAAATACCAAAGAGCAGAGTTGGGGAAATATTCATTACATTGGTCTCTAATGAAATCATGATTCCTGCCCCTTTAAGATGACTTTTGAAACAGGTATTTTGCCAACAAACTGATCCCTGAGAAGAACAGACTATGTCCCATATTGCCTTATCTAGCTTCCTGGAGGCTTTGCTCATTTTCAGCATCAACTTTTGTCTTGTTTTGTTTTGTTTTTAAAATATAATTTATTGTCAAATTGGTTTCCATACAACACCCAGTGCGCATCCCAACAGGTGGGCATCCTCAATGCCCATCACCCATCTTTCCCTCCCTCCCACCCCCCATCAACCCTCAGTTTGTTCTCAGTTTTTGAGTCTCTTATGGTTTGCCTCCCTCCCTCTCTGTAGCTTTTCTCCCCGCCCTTCCCTTCCTGCATGGTCTTGTGTTAAGTTTCTAAAGATCCACATATGAGTGAAAACATATGTATCTGTCTTTCTCTGCCTGGTTTATTTCACTTAGCATAATATCCTCCAGTTCCATCCAGGTTGCTGCAAATGGCCAGATTTCATTCTTTCTCATTGCCAAGTAGTATTCCATTGGATATATAAGCCACATCTTCTTTATCCATTCGTCAGTTGATGGACATTTAGGCTCTTTCCATAATTTGGCTATTGTTGAAAGCGCTGCTATAAACATTGGGGTACAAGTGCCCCTATGCATCAGCACTCCTGTATCCCTTGGGTCAATTCCTAGCAGTGCTATTGCTGGGTCATAGGGTAGGTCTATTTTTAATTTTTTGAGGAACCTCCACACTGTTTTCCAGAGCGGCTGCACCAGTTGGCATTCCCACCAGCAGTGCAAGAGGGTTCCCGTTTCTCCACATCCTCGCCAGCACCTATAGTCTCCTGATTTGTTCGTTGTAGCCACTCTGATGGGCATGAGGTGGTTTCTCAGTGTGGTTTTGATTTGTAGTTCCCTGATGGTCTCATCATCAGTTTTAATGGGGACATCAGGCTCAGGAGCCTGAAGCCGTGGGCCAGCCCTGTCCAGGACATGGCCCCATGAGGTGGAGGCTTTTCTCCCTGCCATCTGTCCTTTCCCATTTGCTTTACTCCCTAAGTATTTCTACAGTCTCTGTGAGGAGTTTAGCCTTGCAACAGAGGAGACTTCGAGAAACATAATTTTTTTTTTTTTAATTCCTTGGTCCTCAGAAGCCAGCAAAAGGGAAGGAAAGCAGCAGAGGGTCACTTCACATTATGGGAGGATCTGTGTTTAGTCAATCCTTTGGAAAATCCTATAAGGCACATACTCCCCTTGAGCAATGAGAAGCCCAAGGCAGAGGGAAGGTAAATAGCTTGGCCAAAGCCACATGTCCAGCTAGTGGCAGAGTCAGGATGGAGCACTGCTCAAACGAGCTGTGAGGACGCGTGTCCAGCAGAGAAATCCAGGGCCAGGTGGGGAAGGGAGCCATCCCCCAGGGAAACTCAGGGCTATGGGAAGAGTCCTGGGCTGGGGGTCAACAAAAGATCCAAGGTCAAGTCCTGGTTCCATGACTTTGGACAATTCACCTAACCTTTCTGGCTTCCTCAGAGGACAAGTAGGCAGATCAAACACTTCCAGGTCTAGGAGAGAGGCTACGGTTTGAAGGCAGAGGACAGGAGGGACAGAAAACAGGAAGCAGGTAAAAGCTTGCATGCACTCAGAGAGCATTTATGAAACTCTTACCATGTGCCAGACGCTGTACTAGGGCCCTGGGATCCACAGAGAACACAATAAATCAGAGCCCTTTCCCTCAAGCACCTTGCACACTAGAGGGTGACGGTGACAGTATGAGGGTTGGTGGTGGTGAGTGCTAGGGAAAATAGAGCAAAGTGAGGAGGCTAGGAGTGGGGTGGCCCCCTAAGTTACAGGGTGATCAAGGAAGATCTCCTGCAAAGCCGACATTTGAGCAGGCTTGAAGGAGGCGGAGTAATGAGTCCGGTGGATCCCAGCAGACAAGCATGCCAGGCGGGGAAGCATCCATGCAGGAGGGCTGAGGCACAGGACCCAGGACCAGGGCCGCCAGGTTCTGGGACCCACAGGGAGGCCAGCGTTGAGGTTGGAGGGCGGTGGGGAAGGAGGACGATGAAAAGACATGAGGCTGGTAAAGTTGACCTCTTTTCAGTATGCAAAAACTTGGGGAGAAAATTTAGTGATATTGTAATTCTTCATGTTCAACATCACCATTAGAAACATTGCAAATGGAACATTTTGTTACTTGGCCCAAGATTCAGGAAGGCAGGGCCGATCATCCTCGGACAGGCTCCATATCTGAGAGATAAATAGCTTCCTCAGAATTGTCTTTCCCCTTTCCTGGGACCAGTTCTCTCTTCTCTCTCAAGGACATCTGAGGTCTGCTTGTGACTTACGTGTGCACAGAGCAATGACTTTGAACATTTGTCACCGTTTTACCAGGTGTTATGTGCTTCTTGCAAACATTGACATGGAAAGCAGTCTCGCTACCATTGGATGGGTTGGCTTGTGAATGCCACGAGCTTCTTTTCCGTCAGTGCAGCGTCCCGACTCTGCAAGGAACTAGCTGTGTGATCTTGATCCCATCTCTGAAGTCAGCCTGAGTGTTGCTTTCTTTGTCTGGAAGTGGATGGGTGTGGACTAGATAATCTATAAAGTCCCTTTCCGTCTGAAAAGCCTGTTCTACGCTCTCTAGCAAACAACATTCCCTCCCTGTGTTTATCTCCTCTCGGAAGTCAAACCTGCAATTACCCACTCCAGTTTTATGCTGCAAGTAAGGCATGAATAATTCACAGACGGGCTTGCAAAATGGGACTGGAGGACCCTTCAGCTAATTCTCCTGTGCCCTAAATAACTAGTGCTCACATACCAGAAAGGTGATCAGGACACATTCTAATTTTCTTCCTCCTTTAGCCTCTAGCTCCCACGAGGTCTAAATAACAATCCATTGCCTCTCATACATTTATACAGTTTTACAGCTGGAAGGAACCTTCAAGATTCTGTAGTTCAAGTTCTTTATTGGTCAGCTCAGGAGACCGAGGCTCACAGAGGTCAATAACTTGCTTTGATGGGCATGTTCAAGAGGGCAGAGCAGGGACCAGAATCTAGTCCCCCACCTGCTGGCTGAGCCTCTTTCCCCCACCTCTGGCTGCCTCCATTTTGCCAAATGCTGACCCCGCCCCTCAAATTAGAGATGCTTGAAAATACTTTTGGGGGATGATGACAAAGAACTTTGAAAATAAGAATTTTGTTTTTAAATATGCACCCATAGACCCAATGCAGCTGAGAGGGAGAAGAAGGCCAGTTTCCCTAGAAATGCCAGATTAAAAAATGTAGTGAGGCTCCGATCTGCAGCATTTGACCTTCAGTGATACAGTTTACAAACCCTGAAAGATAAATGAAGAAAAATGAGACTCAAAAGAATATGCTTAACCTGAAAGGCCACAAAGTTTTACCATTGGCAATGAATGGTAAATGGGGATCCTATGCACAGCAAGGTGACTATAGTTAACCATACTGTTTTGTATACTCGAAATTTGCTAAGAGAGCAGATCTTGATTCCCATCCCCATGCCCCTACCCCCAAATACAAACCCAAAAAGAAACTGGAACTATATGGAGACAATGGATATGTTAATTGGCTTGATTTGGGTGATCATTTCACGATGTATGCATTTTAAAACATCAAGCTGTATACCTTAAACCTATGCAATGTTTATATGTCCATCATGCTTTGATAAAGCTGCTAAAAAAAAAAGAAAGAAAAAGAAAGAATATTCTGAACACCTCATTGTTGTATTTTGTCCCTTCCAACACTAGGTGTCCCCTTGGCTAGCAAATCGTTGCCAGCGTGGGGCTTCCGCGCACAGCCTTTATGGAGTGACAGTGAAAGGCCAGGGTCAGCAACAAATCCCATGCAGTCCTGCCTCAGCAGGAGGTGCAAAACAGAGAGCGAGGGAGGGGCTTCTGAGGGGCCTCCTGTTCCCACAGAATCGTCCGCGTACCTCAGGAAGAGTCCTCCTTGAGCTGAAGCCACTGGCTGTAATTAGAATGAACAGATTAAATGTGAGAGGAACACGGTCAAAACCTAATTTCCACCACGGGAAATGAGCGTGGCCCAGAATAGATCCGGAGCGTGATTAAATTGTGGAGGAGTGGAGAGGGGCTCTGGAGACAGGGTGGGTTGGCACGTATCCAGCCAGGAGCTGCCTAAGCCCCGCACTTGGGTCCCTCGAGGAGCCAGATGGGGGGGGGAGGCGTGGTCCTTTGGTATGTATTTTTGGATGGGTCCTGCCCAAACAATCCAGAGCCATTTAAAAAATAAATAAATAGGCGCGCCTGGGTGGCGCAGTCGGTTAAGCGTCCGACTTCAGCCAGGTCACGATCTCGCGGTCTGGGGGTTCGAGCCCCGCGTCGGGCTCTGGGCTGATGATGGCTCAGAGCCTGGAGCCTGTTTCCGATTCTGTGTCTCCCTCTCTCTCTGCCCCTCCCCCGTTCATGCTCTGTCTCTCTCTGTCCCAAAAATAAATAAACGTTGAAAAAAAAATATTTTAAAAAATAAATAAATAAACATATATATTTAGAGTGTGTGAGAGAGTGTTTCTGAGGCAGAGAGAGAGGGGGACAGAAGATCCAAAGCAGTCTCTGTGCTGACAGCAAAGAGCCCAGTGTGAGGCTCGAACTCATGAACCATGAGATCATGACCTGAGCCGAAGTCGGATGCTTAACTGACTGAGCCACCCAGGCGCCCCTCCAAAGCCATTTTTGTCGCTGAATGTCAAGTTTCTAGGGAAGTTTCTGGTCGCCACGGCCCAGGACACCTCCAACGCCAACCTGAACTTAATAATTGGTCGTCTGGCCGGATCACCAGGGCCCTGGATGTCTCTGCTTTGTAGGTGGACTTTGTGGGCACTTACAAGGCAGCTGGTAATCAACAGATGGGGCCCAAGATGGAAAGAAACTGTTCAACCAATCAGAATGCCAGTCCAAACGAAAATGGCTCTTTGAGTGCTCTTGCCCAGCCAACATGCTCTTGCACCCCCAGCTACCCCTAAACTGTAAAAAGTTCCCCAAGGGCACTTAGCCCTGAGCCGAGTCCACACCACCACTGTTGGATATGAAAGGATGCGTTCTGGAACCATTGCTTTGCCAGTGCAGTAGCTGAGAGTCCAGACTTTGGGCCGTGGGCAAGAGACTTAGCTTCTCTGAGGCTCAGTATGCCATGGATGTGGTTTCCCGTAACGTGTGATAGTACTGTTATCTTCACAGAGCTGTCGTGAGGATCCAGGAAGTTGACGTAGGAAGGGTCCGGCACAGATTCTGACCCCTGGTACAAAAGCTTAGTAAGTGATATCTTGTTTTCAGGGGCTCTCTTCTCTTCCCCTGTCTCAGCCATAATGGAACTGGTTAAATCTGCATGGACAGACCTGATTTATCAGGCCAGGCCATGTGTATGGCTAGATGTATGCTAGATGGCATGCCCTGGGCATGAGTTTTGTGCCCCCCCACCCCCCACCTCCAATCCCCCCAGGAGCTCAGAGGCTAGTAGGGGACACATAGATGCATGAAGGCAAAACATTATATAAGGGCTCTGAGACGTGTGGCTGTTGGGGGAGTTGAGAAAACTTTATAGGAAGGCCTCAAGGGATGAGTGAGTTTACCATGTGGATAAGGGGTACACGCTAGGTGCGAAGTGTGCTCATGGCCAAGGCCTGAAGTGCAACTCAGTGGGGCTCGCGCATTGAGTGCGTGAGGGCTGGTGGGAGAAGGGACGGCAGGTTAGCATGATGTTCAGGTGCTCGAGGGCATTGTGTGCTCCCCTGGAGAGCTTGAATTCGATCTTTTGAAAGCCTTTCAGCAGATTGGTCTCAAGAAGAAGGACTCTCAGGAAGAGCAGCGGGGGGGAAGAGGTGAAGCCTAGAAGCAGGGGGCCAGTGGGCAGGTTGCCGCAGGAGGAAGCCTGAAATAGTCAGGGGTAGCACCCGCGTCGTGTTTCTGATCCAGCGCCCAAGGGGCTTGGGGACCTGTTGGCTGGGGACGAAGGGGAGCAAAGGGGGATGACTCCAAGCTTCCCAGCTCGCAGGATGGCACAGAGGCTTCGGAGACCCACGGGGAGGCTCTTCAGCTGGAGGTGCACATGGGCAACCCAAGTGGGGTGTCCAGGAAACTGTGGAGGCAGAGGGGGCGGTGCTCAGCCAGGCTTGGCGAGAGATGCAGGGGAGACTGGAGCGTAGCTGAAGCCCTCAGTCAAATCTCTCAGACCTTTTAAACCATATGTGAGTTTTCCCAAGTGCGAACCGCTCACAAGATCTTAACAGCTCTGTGCAAGGTGTGAAAAACTACAATGAATGATCACAAGTGTGGTCTAAACCGTGTGCTTCATAGGGCTGATGACTTACTCATCTCTAAAACTCAACTCAAATCCAAACTTTTCAGCCTCTGGAACCGAATATTGTACTCAAAATATGCTCCACCTCTGTGGGACACAGACAAATGCGAATGTTTTCTGGAGGCAGCACGGTCCCCTGTGTCTTCTGCAGCCCGTGGCTGGTGGCCTTAGGGTGTCTCCGAGGCACTGTGGGGGAGTCACAGACCTGAATCATCAGAGGAAGACGGAACAACCAGCTGAGAAAGTTTGACGTTAGCAACCGTCTCCTGCCTTCAAGCTTATAGAAGATTGGCAACCTTTTGTAAGAGCCCTTCCAGCCCTCAATTTTTCTGATCACAACCTGTGTCTGATGACCACCGTGGGTCCTGTAACTGGAATGGAAGTCAGCCAGAGTCTTCTGTCTTCCAGTCAGGTTTTATGACAAATTACGTAGCTAAATAGAAGATGCCACATTTTACCGGTAAAAGAAACAGTTTGATTATTAAACATGTTTAGATGGCAGCGGAAGTCAGGAAAGGATGTATTAGAGTGGCACAGATATATTTAACCACATCTCAGCTAATCACGTCACCTTCAGAGGTCTGACCCTAAATGCTGGGCGGCAAAGGGGCTCACAAAATACTTCCGCGGTCGTGATTTAAAACCCGTTTTAACGGAGCACTGGATTTTCCAGACTGTTGCCTCCCCTCTCCCTTATTATTAATTCACTCTTCTCCACACAGCAGAAGAGGCACGGCTGGGGTCCAATGGCATGTCCTGAGGACAGGGGCTGCATGCAGGCTGGCGGGACTGTGAATATGTACGGAAGTGTCCCTCCAGATGACTGTGCTGTGACCTCCTGCCCACCTGCGTTCCAAATACGCACTTCAGATACATCGCTTCCTCTAACAACTTCTTAGCCACATTGGCGATGAAGTATGTTGACTCTATGCTCGTGGACAAGATCTTGTCACTTTTCGGGACTGTGCTCATGTCAAACAAACGCCTCATCCCTTTTCCTGCCCGTCAGAGAACTTAAATGTCATTGACACGGAGGAATAAGAGGCCTGCTGTCCGAATTGTTGCTTCGGCTCAGATGATGATAAAAAAGCCAGAGCAGGAATGCCATAGTTGAGAGGGACAGGGTGGGAGGCGTGAGATAACATGAGCAAGCCATCTGTCCATTCATATCCACCCCGATGAATGCCGCGTGTGTCCTAGTTTTCCTAGAAGACCCATATCCTCTACTGGGAAACTGAAGCTTGGAAGCGGGGACAGGTGTTGACTTTGGATGGACCAGAAGGGGAATCTCTGCCAAGCTCTCCTTAGGATTGTTACTGCGTCCCCAGGGGTTGGGGAAGGATGGCCCTGTCCTGTGGAGGCAGGTGGGGACTTGGGTGGCGGGGGGCTTGAGGGGAATTCAAGCTGGACATGAGTCAAGTATACCTTTCAAACCAGACCATCCGTGAACTTCTGTCCTGCTTCCCTCTGCGTAGCCCTAGCACCCGGCAAAGCCTGGCTTCAGTTGGGACGGAGAGGGTTGTATCTGTAACTTCTGTTTCTCCACATGCTTCCTCCGTTCACTCAACCTTCTAACACACTTGGCAGATGTGGTATTTAGGAGGAGTCCCAAGGGGCAAGGTCAGATCTCAAAGATAAGGGGTGAGGCTTGGAATAAAAGATTCAGAGGGGCGGGGGTGGGAGGGAGGGAGGGAGGGAGGTGCAGGCTGACGCCAGGTGAGCGGAATGTGATGTCTGGAGTACTGGTCTGTGAAGGCGGCCAAGGGCAGGATCAGCCCCCAGAGGGCTGTAGGGGGCAAGGGCGGTGTGTGGGAGCAAGGACAAGAAGCAAGAAGGGAACTTGGGCAGGGACTGCAGCAGGAGGAGAGACTAGGAGCCGTGTCCTGATCCTGGAATACAAGGCAGAGAGCCCAGGACTCAGGCCTGGGCCACACGGTCAGACTGGGCCCCACAGTTGGGCTGACTGGACGCTGGATGCCAAGCTCTTGACTCTTCTATTTCTCCTGTACCTGGGGACCAGATTTCTTCCAGAGCTGTGCTGTCCAGAATGCTAGCCTCTAGGCAGGTGTCCAGCCTGGTCCAGCCAGTCTTGGCCAAGCGGCAGAACCACAGGGCAGCACAGCACGCGCCCCGTGGGTAAGGCTCGCCTAGGAATGACGGCGGACGTGGCCGGCCCCCGGACCATAACAGACTGCTTCACAATGTAATTTGTAAAATTTAGAAATTCCTTATAATGGGCACTTGGGTACTTTTAAAATTGGAGGCCGGGGTGGGGGGAGTAGAAAGTAATATTGTGCAAGAAAGAACAATATTTCCCAAGAAGGATGGCAAACTCCAGTATGTCCCAACCGGTTATATAAACAGAGGTTAACTCCTGCATGTTGGCGACCTACCAGGGAGCAGAGGGCAAGTTGATAGAGGATGGGTCCAACGAACTTGGTCTGTGGAAAGCTGAGGGAGAGACTGGCTGACCGACTGACCTGGAGCGCTGAGCTTCTCGGAAGGGCAGAGCTGGGGAGAAGATGGGAGGATGAACTTACTTCTTATGTTCTACTTTGGCACACGACAGCCCTGACGATCTGAACCCGAGGGGCAAATGGGGCCACGCTGTCCCTAACAGAGGCCGCACCAAGTGGGTTTGCTATTTTTAAAAAACGTTTTCTATGGAGACTTATACCTCACACCTCTCCAAAGCACAAAGAATCCTTTATTTGAAAATGCCAACTATTTACCTAACGCTGTTATGTTTCCTTCTTATCATTGTCTAAACATGATTTTCCATGGTGCCAAACAATGAACGTGTGTGTCTTTGTTCTTTTTATTCATTTACACTTTCCATGTGTTGACACGGTGCCCATATTTATTATTTTAACGACTCTAAATTCTACCAAGTGAATGTACAATACCCTAGAGGTTGGGCGTGTGGATGGTTTACAAGTTTTATTTGCTTTTGCTACTATGCAAGGTATCACTTGAAATTGTTAAAAAATCGGGCCTCTTCTCTTTTTGTCAATAGTAACTATCTTTATTCTTAAAAAAATAGTATGTTTTGTTTTCTATTACAAAACCAAAGCATGTTCACTGTGGAAGTTTTGGAAAGTATAACCTACTTGGCATGTTTACAACCTACCTGGGGCACTATTATAGACTTGCCTTTTATTTTTCCAGTTAATTGTCTGAGTCCTTGCACACGGCAGTTGGGCGGCCTTTCTCCTCAACTACCTAATAATCCTGGGGGCCCAGAAGGCTCGATTCTTATTCCAAATGCAAGATGGGAGAGGATGTTGGAGGGTGTCAGCTGCTTACCTAGGCCCGGGTGATCTACTATCCTTGTTCTCTTACTGTCAGTGTGGAAAATGGTTTGAATATTAGAGCACCAGATTCCCAAACAAGTAACAACCAAACCTCTGAGGCTACTACCTTTTTTAAAAAAAATGTTTAAGGTTTATTTATTTTGAAAGAGACTGAGACAGCGTGAGCAGGGAAAGGGGAGAGAGAGAGGAAGAGAGGGAGAGGGAGAGAGAAGGAGAGAGAGGGAGGGAGGCAGGGAGAGAGAGAGAGAGAGAGAGAGAGAGAGACCGACCCAATCAGGCTCCACATTGTCAATGCAGAGCCCCACATGGGGCTGGAACTCATGAAACTGTGAGATCATGACCTGAGCTAAAACTGAGAGCTTAAACGACTGAGCCATCCAGTTGCCTCTCCCCCACCCCCCACCCCCTTTCCCGCCTTTTTTAGAGCTTAGACTCTCGAGGCTTGTAAAGAAGTGTGCTAAGTCTGGAAGGGAGCTCTGCCTAAGCCAAACCCTGGGTGAGTGTTAGCCTTTCCCCGTAGAATTATCGGGTCCACTGGCTGAGCCCACATCACCAGTCCTGACTTCTTCCCAGGTGAATTGGAGAAGTCCTGATCCATCCAGAATGTTCTAGTAATGTTAATCTTGAAAATAGAGTCTCACTGACCCCTATACTGATTTTTCTTCTCTCCCACCTGGGATCCCAGAGCTTTATACACCCTAAAACTCACTCTAAATGCTCCCTTCTTCCTAGATGTTCAACTGGAGCTGGATAAGGCACCCCGTTCCATTCCATGAGACATTAGACAAAGTTTTCTGTGGAGATTTCTAGAAAAGTTTTTCTTTCCTAATAAAAAGAGGCAGAAAATGCAATCCTTCTTGATGTCTCCTTCTTCCTACCTAAACAAAGACATGATGTCTGAGCTACAGTAGCCAGCATGTGACCATGAGGTGGGGGCATAATGCAACCGCAAGAAATTTTCAGAGAGCCACTGACCCAATATCAATAACCACTTACAGCCAAACTACCCATTAGGTTTAAGCTTTAAGTTGAATTTTCTGTTCAGTGCTGCTCAACTCATTCCTAGAAGATATTTTTGTTATTAGAAGCAAGGTTCTATACAATAAACAACTTATGGTGAAATCTTTGCACACACTCTTAACTGTTTTTATAGGACATGTTCACATAAGAAAAAATTGGGAAATGTTATGGACTGAACTGTGTTTCCCACCTCCCCCCAAATTTATACGTTGAAGTGCTAACCTCTCGTACCTCACATGTAAATGTCTTTGGAGATAACTTCTTTTCAGAGGAAACTAAGTTAAAAACAAGGTCTTTGGGGTGAGCCCTACACCAGTATGACTGGTGTCCTTATAACAAGAAATTGGGACACAGATATGTACGCACACAGAGGAAAGAACATGTGAACAGGAGAAGGCAACCATCTCCAAGCTAAGGAGACAGACCTCAGAAGAAACGAATCCTGCCGATACCTTGTTCTTGGGCTTGTGGCCACTAGAACTACGAGAAATAAATTTCAGTGGTTTAAGCTCCGCCCCGCCCAGCCCATGGTGCTTTGTTATGGCGACTCTAGCAAAGCAGTACAGGGAAGCGACAATATTTTTCCCATCTGTAAAATAATATTTGTATTTGTTTATAATGCGGTTAGGAGGCTGAAGTGATGTGTGCAAAACATTTATTTTGATGTCTGATGTTCCGTATGCACGCAGTCAGTGATGGCTAGTATTCCCATGAAGCCCAACCACAGAATTCTCTGGACAAAAATCACTCCCGTAGACTCTGCAGAGAATTAGCCAAAGACCTTTCTGGTCTCCAAGAGGATCACTGAGCTCATGGTATCTGTAGGCCGGCTGTGGTAGAGACCGTGCTGTGTCATCTTTTTCCTCCTCCTGGACCCTCAGGAAGGGTGTCTTTCCCCCTGGCGCCTAGGTGGTGTCATGTGACTCTGAACAGAACATCATTTCCAGGCTGAGACTGTTTAGAGAGAGGTGGCTTTTCTGCTTTCTCTATCTCTCCCACTCAGAAGGTGAAATCATAAGAAGGAAGGTGACTCTGAGTCACTTTTTGGAGGCGCACTGTGCAGGAGAGCTACCTGACCTACAAGGGCTTGCCTTAACCATATTAAGCCACTGAGATTGCAGTGAGATTAAGCCATACTTGCAGTGAGATTAAGCCATACTTGCAGTGATTAAGCCATACTTGCAGTGAGATTAAGCCATACTTGCAGTGAGTTTAAGCCACTGAGATTGCACTGAGATTAAGCCATACACCTTAACCGTATTAAGCCACTGAGATTGCAGGATTTATCCTGAAGGCGGTTACCTTTGCTGACTCTGACCAATATGATCCAATGTTATCTTCTACTAACGCGTGACAGTAGCAACGCTATACTAGTTAATGAGGAATTCAGAGCGAGGGAATGGGGCACACCCATGGTTAGGTTCCAGTCAGCTGGAAATTGATATGGTTTGGGGCCAGTGGGAAGAACAGACCATCAATAATAACTGTTATTATTCATATTGTCACATGCTGGGGCATCTGGGTGGCTCAGTTGGTTAAGCCTCCAACTTTGGCTCAGGTCACGATCTCACGGTCCGTGAGTTCGAGCCCCGCGTTGGGCTCTGTGCTGACAGCTCGGAGCCTGGAGGCTGCTTCGGATTCTGTGTCTCCCTCTCTCTCTGCCCTGCCCCAGCTCATGCTCTGTCTCTCTCTCTCTTTCTCTCTCTTAAAAATAAATAAACATTAAAAAATTTCTTTTAAAAAAGGCACCAATCCTATTTGTAAGGACACCACCTCATGACCTGATCACCTCCCAAGGGCCCCACCTTCTAATACCACCACCTTGGGGGTTAGGATTTCAACATAGGAATTTTAGAAGACCGCAAACATTCAGCCCATGATAGTAACTCTGAACCAAGTGGTCACGGGGCAGGGAGCAGTTGATGAACCCAAAACTAGGTCTGATATCTTTCCACCCATGGTCTCCTTGAAGTCTTCCCATGATAATTGTGATCCTTTTAGGACTTAAAAAACAGATCTTTTTGGTGGTCTGTACATACAACAGAATACTATTCAGCCTTAAAAAGAAAAGAAATTCTGGCACATACTACACCACGAATGGATCTCAAAGACATGTTAAGTGAGGTCAGCTCACAAAAGACAAATGTTGTACGATTGCACTTACACGAGATCCCTGGAGCAGTTAGTTTCATAGAAAGCAGGATGGTGGTCACTGTGGGCTGGGAGGGGGTGGAGGTTGCAGGCAGTTCGTGTTTAATGGAACAGAGTTTCATTTTGAGAAGACGAACAAGTTCTGGAGATGGATGGTGGTGAGGGTTGCACAACACGTGAATGTGCTTAATAAATACCACAGAACTATGCACTTAAATGTGGGGCACCGGGTGGCTCGGTGGGTTAAGCAGCCGACTCTTAACTTTGGCTCAGGTTTCATGGGATCAAGCCCCACATGGGGCTTTGCACTGACATCAAGGAACCTGCTTGGGGTTCTCTTTCTCCTCTCTCTCTCTGCCTCTGCCCCTTTCAAAGTAAATAGATAAACTTAAATAATAAAAAAAAAATAAAATGGCTAAAATGGTAACTTTCAGGTGGTGTCTATTTTACCACAATTTAAAAACCATTTTGCAAAGCCTCTCTTAGGTAGAGGAAAGTGACATGTAGGGTTGGAGCAACATGGTAAATGCTATGGGGACCCAGAGGAATGCCCTTGAGTGGTTGACCTTTTGGTAGAGGAGAGACGGATTCAATGACATTGACAGAGTGCAAATCCCAAAGGAGAGAAAGAGGGAACGAGTGGAAGGATTCAGAGGAGGGCACGTTTGTCATAACTAGTGAGCCAATATTGATACATTAACAGAATTCTTTATTCAAATTTCCCCAAATGTCCTTTTTCTGCCTGCAGTGTTTCATCTAGAATACCCCTACAAATCTGTACCCATCTGAACTGCAAAGATAGTACAGAGAGCTTCCATATACTGGACATTCAGTTTCCCTTATTATTAATACCTTTCATTAGTATGGAAAACTGTTAAGTGAACCCCATACCCTTTTTAGATCTCCTTAATTGTTGTTTTATATCCCGTTTCTATCCCAGGTTCCCACCAGAATACAACATTCCGTGGGGTACGTCATGTCTCCTCAGTTGGGACAGTTTCTCAGACTTTCCTTAAGTTCGATGACCCAGACAGTATTGAGGAATGGTGGTCAGGTGTTTTGTAGATCATCGCCTAACTTGGGTTGGTCTAGTATTTTTCTCATGGTTGTACTGGGGTTGTGGGTTGGGGGAGGAAGACCACAGGGTTAAAGTGTCTCGCCCTATCAGGGGCTCCAGGCGGTCAACAGGACTTATCACTGTTGACACTATCTTTGACCACCTGGCCAAGGTACTGTTTGTCGGCTTTCTACACTGTAAAGTTATTCCCAACCACCACCACCCCCCCCCCCCCGCCCCCTCCTCGCTTTCCAAACTCTGCTCTTTGGACATAAGCATTAGATATTTTTGAGTAAAGAAAATGACCCGATGAAAGGAGTATTTTGGAATGATATTCCATCTGTGGCTGATGTACTGGGAGGGGACATCTTGACCTTACATAGTGCTTGAGCTGGTTTAGATCACGTATCGTGATTTTTAATCCTCACATTGGCCCCATTTTCCAGGGGAGCAAACCGAGGCACCTAGAAGGTAAATAATCTGTTAATGGTCACAAAACCAGTAAGTGCTCAACCTGGGATCTGAACCTGAGGCGTGTGTGGCTCCAAAGTTGGTGTTATCACTGAGCCATCCTGGGGGGATTAGCAGTGTGAATTCGGAATGTGGTCAGATGTCATGATTTCAGTTGGAAGGCAGATTCCCCGGTGCCACCTCCGAATACTGCATTGTAGTAGACATATCCCCTAGGAGATCCAGTAGGCACAACACATGGTTTCCAACTTAAAAACCTAGACATTTTTAATCCGCTGGGTTAAAGAATAGAGAAGTTGGGGGCTGACACCCTCCAGGATGTGCTAGTGATGGGGCAGGGTTGAGGAGGGGGGAGTCATTAGGTCCCAGAGGCCTCGCCGGTGTCTGCAGTACAAGAAGAGGATGACCGACAGGGGCCCCACAGGGGAAGACTTCGTCTTGGTCCCTGATGGATGTGGACACAGGTGAGAGGCAGGCGGCATTTGTCCTGGATGATGGAGGGAATATTAGCACCAGTGACAAATACAGGGCTCCCCCGGGGAAACTGGTTGCAGGAGAGATGGTGAAGTGGAATGTGGGATGGAGCCCTGGAAGTTCTGCCACAGGCTGAGGAGGGGGGTACTGAAGGAGTCCCGAGTGTACGAGTTTTCTGTGTGACAAACGGGGGAAAGGACAGAGCATCGGGAAGGGCCCTGGAAAGACAGGGTGGGAACACTGGACTTGGAACATGCTCACAGGGACAAGGACAATTTTCCCAAGTCCCATAAGTGATGTACGTCACCAAGGTGACCCCTGGTGCCTTTAGGGATTTCAAGCCCAGGAGAGTGGGTCTGGCTCCATACCGTCCTGAGGCGCTGACACAGAGGAACAAGACGCATAGCTAAGGAGAGGGTCCTTGCAAGGTGTGCAAGGATTCTAGAATGGACCTCTTGCGACAGCACTTGGAAAGAAAGCTAAGTCCCGGCCTGAGTCATGGCCAGCCATGAGGTCCTCATGACCTCTAGAAATGATTTCTGGGCTCTAGAAATCATCTCCTTCAGCTCGCACAGACCCCGCACCTGCTAGGGCCAAGCTGCTGCCAGCACCTGTTTTAGCACCAGTGTCCTCACTGCCCTGGAATAACCTTTGTCCTGTTTCCAAGACCTGTCCTGTCCCTGGGGCAAGCCTGTTCCTTGTTTGCTGAAAAAGGGAGGCACCTCATCCAGCGCATGGTTCTAAAAGGGGCCAGCTTGGGTGAATCCATATGGTCTCTGCTTCTGGCAAATTCTGTCGTTAAAGAAGAGAAAGTAAACCCAACCCATAAATTTCATCACCTTTTGCTGTAACCTATTTAGGCCACTTGTAGAGCTATTTTAACAGCGTAACAACCTGGGAAAGGGATTTCAGAAAAAGCTAAAAAGGCCTGTAAGTTGATTTTACCCAATATTCAGACTCCAAATGGTTCGTATCAGCACCCTGATTTGGTTTTAGTAGGAATCTCAAGCCATTGGATTTGAAGGCACAGAGTAGCAGAAAGCTGGTTGTTGAGAAAGAACAAGTATTTTTTGACACTCTGTCCTTAAGCAGAGACAAGTGTCCTGGTGCTTCATCTTATGTATTCAACCAGTGAACACGGATTGCGAGCCTGCTCTGTGTTGGGCATATGGGTATACAGTGGTAAACACAATCAGACCTGATCCTGGATCTCTTAGTATTTTGCACCCAGGGGGAATGACAGCTATTATTCAAATAATCACACAAATAAATACATGCAATTACATCCCAGCACAGATTGAGATAAGTAATCCGAATGAAAGGGATAGTTTTATGAAAACACAGAACCTACTTTCTAGTAGAACTCAGGAAGAGTTTGGATCTTCTTATATGTTGAGTGGCAACCAGGCTACTCAGGCAAAAACCAGAAACTAAATAATAGAACTTTTTTTTTTTTAAAGTAAAGCTTCATATTGTAAGTATAGGGATATTTAAATATTAGCATAAATTAACATGCCTTCATTTCTCCATCCCCAGCACGCCCTTACAAAGCGAATGGAAATAAACACGATAAGCAACTCACAAATGGAGACTTTGAAATGACCTACTATTCTCAAAGCACAAACTCATCCACTTAGAGCCCTGCCAATTGAAGTCACCCCCCAACTATTTCTGAAATGAAGTCAGGTGACACACCCTGAGTATGCACCCAGCCCTGGCAGTGAGGCAAGCGTGGGGACTCGGGAGGACTTAGGAACAGGGCAAGTGCTTACTGCCATCTAGGTAAAAGGTTAGAATAATGTCCTTCGCTCAAGGTTTTCTGAAAGAACATAGGTAGCTAGCTGAAGTCCAAGTTAGCTATTCACCGGTGGCTAAAGGGAGGCACTGTCTTTGCTGTAATCCATCTAGAAGAGACAGTAAGGAGTAAAACAGGGCTATCAATTAAATTCAACTGATGCTATGAGAATATATCACTGCCTCAGTATTATGCTCCGTTTTTAATATTAAAATCTGACTGGGGACCCCTGGATGGCTCAGTTGGTTAGGTGTCTGACTTCAGCGTAGGTCATGCTCTCGCGGTCCGTGAGTTCGAGCCCCGCGTCGGGCTCTGTGCTGGCAGCTCAAGTCCCGGAGCCTGCTTCGGATTCTGTGTCTCCCTCTCTCTCTGCCCCTCCCCCACTCACGCTCTGTCTCCATCAAAAAATGAATAAACATTAAAAAAAATTTTTTTTAATATTAAAATCTGTCTTTCCACTATTTAAATACTATGAGAAGATGATTCGTTTTCACAAATACTAAATAAAAGCTGTTCTGTCTAGTTAACAATAGGTTTACAACCTATTGGAAAGATGTATGACCCCCCCCCCCCCACACACACACCTCCCACCCCCACACACAATGGAGTCCCAAACCCTTAGACCCTTCACTTCCTGGTTCTTCTTGCCCTCTCCATCTGGTGTGCTTCTAATTCGCAGGTTTTGCAATGAGCATGTGCCAAAGAACTGAAGTCTCCGAGGCAGCTCAAAGAATGTACATTTGTTCCAATCAGACTACTCTTTGCCTTAAGTGGGCATAGGCGATGTCTGAGTAAGGCTGTAACCTCTCTAGTCCTCAGCCAATGAGGAGCCAGGGGAGGGACTTGTACCCTAGGGGATAAATTGTCTGCTGTAACTGCCCCCAGTGTGCCTGTCCATCAGACACCCGCTCCTGCAAGAACCTTGATTAAAGCCTTGCTTCCCTGTCGTCCGAATCGCCGCGTAACCTCCTTGGATTGGGTCAGTGGGCTTATTTCTCACATATACTTTCCAGGTACTTCTCACGGGTCAAATCTGTAGACACAGAGAGGTTTAGAGTAGACCCGGGGAATTTAGGATTGAGTTAATCTAACAGTTTCCAGATTTGGGGATTTCGCAGACTGATAAAATTCCAAAAACAAGGATTTAGAAGACCAATATAGAGTTGCCAACTTTTTATTTGCTCAAATAAAATAATGAAAGCACCTGTTGTTCACTATCACCCCCATGATGTTACATCTAAAGTGAATTATGACAAAATATCACTTAGTGTTTTAAGGGAAATCACTTTGTGAAAAACCCATTACATTTTTGGAGGGTGTTTTCTCATGTCTGCATAGACCCATGAAAAACAAAAACTTCCAGTCCAGTACTAGTTTTTGCTCTAGGATTTCAAAACCACTGGTTTGGGGCGCCTGGATGGCTCAGTCGGTTAAGCGTCTGACTTCAGCTCAGGTCATGATCTCGCGGTCTGTGAGTTCGAGCCCCGCGTCGGGCTCTGGGCTGATGGCTCAGAGCCTGGAGCCTGCTTCCGATTCTGTGTCTCCCTCTCTCTCTCTGCCCCTCCCCCGTTCATGCTCTGTCTCTGTCTCATAAATAAACGTTAAAAAAAATTAAAAAAAAAAAACACTGTTTAATGCACACCTCTTGCCCTGTTTTGCAAGTGGGGAAACTGAGGCTCCATGTGAGGATAAGCATTGTGCCATCTCAGGCACCACCTCACAGCTGGGGAATAGCCGTGTGTAGGGAGAGTTTTTTGGGCCAAACTGCAGTATGCCCGCTCTCTGCCCCACCTCTCTCCTTCCACTGATGGCTAGTATAGTCCTAGGAACGAGACAGGGAAATGGAAGGGACCACCTTAAAAAAAAGAAAAAAAGCCATTTTGTTTTTCCTTTGCTCCTTTTCCAGCTTCTAGTCTTGCTAGGGCCTGGACCCCCACCCCACTCTACATAGGCCTTGTAATGCCAAAAGCATGCATCCCGCTTGTAAGCGACCAAGAGATAATGATATCTTTGGAGTTTTCCAGCACAATAGGTAACATCTAAGGAGTGGCTGGGCGGGGTTATCCTAACATTCTCCAAGACCACTGACTTCAGGGAATGATGACTTCTGAAGGACACCTGGCCCCTGTCCTGTTCTGACCACTTTCTGGATGCCTGAGAGGACACGTGCACCACACACAGTCACCAATAAAAACCCCAGACTCCAAGCAAAGATGAGGGTCATGCTTCTTTCCTTTCTGAGGCTCCTGGACGCTCTGTCCTGTCTGTCTGTCTGTCTGTCTCTCTCTCTCTCTCTCTCTCTCTCTCTCTCCCCGTCTTCAACTCTGCTTCCATCTCCTCCTGGCTCATGTCTGATTTCCATCCTTCTCGAAGCCAAGGACCGTCTTGGCTAGTCCCGTGGGACCCTCTGGGTCCCTGGACCTGGCCTACCGGTGTGAGGAACAGTGAGGGACAGATGGATGAAGGAGACGGGGGAGCAACAGGGGCCTTTTCCTTCTGGAGCCTGTCCTCTGGGTCCTGTATCTGGACTGGACTCTTCCTCGTCTAGCACTCCCTGAATTTTAGGTATCCTTTAGTTGGGTACATTAATTCTTCAGCCCATTCGGGGAATATTTGATGTACTGCAAATTCTTAATTAATGTTTTTTTTTTTTTTTTTTAATTTTTGGGAGAGAGAGAGAGACAGAGTATGAGCGGGGGAGGGGCAGAGAGAGAGGGAGACACAGAATCTGAAGCAGGCTCCAGGCTCTGAGCTGTCAGCACAGAGCCCGACGCGGGGCTCGAACTCACGAACCGTGAGATCATGACCTGAGCCAAAGTTGATGCTTAACTGACTGAGCCACCCAGGTGCCCCTGGTGTACTGCAAATTCTTTACAATGTCCATTCCTGTGTCCCCTCCATGAAGACTATGTTGAAGCACACAGGAAGTGTGAATTTACTGCTGATGTTTTTAGAGAATTGAATATTACTTTGAAAGCACTCTAGGGGTGCCTGGGTGGCTCAGTTGGTTAAGCACCGACTCTTGGTTTTGGCTCAGGTCATGATCTCATGGTTCACGAGTTCAAACCCTGGGTCGGGCTCTGCACTGACAGTGAGGAGCCTGCTTGGGATTCTCTCTCCTTCTCTCTCTGCCCACCCCCACTCGCACTCTCAAAATAATTAAACTTTAAAAAAACAGCACTCTAGTATGTTCGAGATATATATATATATATATATATATATATATATATATATATATTTATATTTATATTTATATATTTATATATATATATTTTTTGCAAAGTCAGGCAGGGGTTAACCTAACATAAATAAAAATTCTCCTGTACGTGGTGCTAGTTATAATGCAAGGAGAATACTTCATTGGGGAATTTTCGTTTTGGACAACAGAAACCGACTGTGGTTTATTTAAGAAGAAAGAGGGTATGTGGAAAAGGTGTATCGGATTGTTGACAGAATGACCGGGAGGGCTGGGCAACTAAACTTGGAAGGTGTACGGCCAGAAACAATGGCCAGAATCATTGCCCAGAACGTCTGATGTCCCTGCAGGGACTAGAGGCCACCAACAGTGCGGGCTCGCGGTGTTTTCTAGAGCTTGTGTGGACCCCGCCACCCACCATCTAACTGGGTGCTGCCTTGTCCCTGCTTCCTTACATCATCAGTAGCTTCCTGTGGAAAGCCTGGGCTGGGGACCCCGATGGGCAGACAGAGTCTGCCTCGCTGCTTGGGCGGCAGGAGAGTTTGGGAAGGTGAGCCTCTGGCCTATTTTCCTCTATGGCGCAAGACAAGCTTTGCCTCAATAAGATGGTGGGGTGAGGGTGGGGTGAGGCTGGGGGGGGTGGGGGGGGCTCCTGAAATGTAAGCCTGTAGATGCGGGGCAGCCAAAGAGAATAACAAAAAGAATAATTTCTGTTCAAATTGACTTCTCAGAAATTTGGGACAGCAGAACATACGTTGAATAGTAGTAAACAAAATCTACGGACTCGGGTCCAGGTTTGATATTTTTTCCTGCTTTCGAAAAGCCCATCCTAACGGATGCTCAGATGCTGTCGATGACCACCTTAGGTCAATTCATGTTGACTTCCTGGCATTCTTCTTCTTAGGCGAGTGTCTCGAAGCCCAGAGCCCCAGTGAGGCCTGCCGAGAGCCGGCAGGGGTGTCCGGCATTCCCAGGCCCAGCAGGGGTGTGCGGAGGAGACGCTGGGCGTGGAGGGTCTGCCCTGGGCTTGTAAACCGTACTGGGGATTTCTCCTTCTGGGGGTTCGCGGCAGCGCATAAAGCGGTGCCGTTTTCCTCACCTACTCAAACTCCCTTTCCAGCCACTGTATGCAAAGTGTGCACGAGTGGAGGAGAGTAATCTGTTCGACCGGGAGTGTTTCCCCGGTTCCGGTGGGGCCTCCAGCCGGGAGGAAGGCAACCGGCCTTTGCCAACAGTTGACAGCGATCAGGCTTCCCAAACCTTTCCACCGAAATGCTCCTCAAGCCAGAGACCGAGGATAACTGGAAAGGGGAGGGGCGCAGCCAGAGGGAGGACTGAACATCCTCTCTGAACTCAAGTTTGCTCTTTCCCGTCCACACAGACCTAGAGGTGCCCACACAGGCTCCCCCTGCGTACCCAGGGGCTTGAAGGGCCCGGATGTTTCACGCCGTCGAGAATTTGCCAGCGGCTCCCCGCGGGAGAGAGGTAGAGGCTGCGAAGGCCCTGGAGAGACTTCTTGCTCTGAGCAAATAGGGCCAGGAAGGGGCTCGAGGCCACAGAGGCTGGCAAGTGCTGGGGCCTGATCCCCGGAGGGCAGTTGCTTGTGCCTGCAAACCACAGCCCCGCAGGGTTAGAAGAAATATTTCTTTTCTCCTCAAATGTGGATTTAGCCTGAGCGGAAAAATGCGTTGCTCTTGGGAAATGTTTGTGTGGGAAAAGTTTGCGTCAGTGCAGGCAGGCTCACCGGAGGGCTGGACTCTGCTGGAGGGCCTGAGGCACCTCACCCGGGCGCCAGCTGTGTCGAGAGCTGCCCAGACGGGCACTGTGTGACCTGGGCTGATCCTTTGTTTTGTTTCGTTGCTTTTTAGTATGGTAAAATACACCTAACGTAAACGTGATCACTTTCACCTTTTTTAAGCGTGGCATGAAATGCATTGGCACTGTTGGGCCACCACCACCACCATCCGTCTCCGGAACGTGTTCAGCCTCTCCAACTGAAACTTTGTCCGCGTTAAATCTGACCTCGTCATCCGCCCCACCCCCACCCCCCACCCCACTACACCCGCCGGGGGCAACCCCGTTGTACCCCCGTCTCTATGACTCTAACTACCCTGGGTACCTCATATGAGTGCAATGACACAGTATTTGTCCTCCTGGATTGATTCTTTACTCTCTCTTTTTTTTTAAAAAAAACCAATTTTATTTATTTATTTGTTTGTTTTTTAGAGAGGGAAAGCGCGAGACGGGCAGAGAGAGAGGGAGAGAGACAGTGTTGAGCAGGCTCCGTGCTCAGTGCAGAGCTAGTCGCGGGACTCGATGTCAGGACCCTGAGATCACGACCTGAACTGAAATCAAGGGTCCAATGCTTAACCGCCTGGGTGGCTGAGTGGGTTAAGCATCTGACTTGGTTTCAGCCCAGGTCAAGATCTCTCGGTTCCTGGGATCAAGCTCCGTCCGCATCAGGCTCTGTGCTGACAGTATGGAGCCTGCTTGAGATTCTCTCTCTCTCTCGTTCTCGCTCTCGCTCTCTCTCTCTGCCCTTCTGCTCCCCATCCCCCCCCCAAATAAATTAAAAAAGAGAGAGAGAGAGAATTATATATATATTTTTGGACACAGGCTCGTGAGATCAGAGACACCTAGTGCAGCATGTGTGACTTCATATGATGACAAGACTTAACACTTCTTCCCATGAACTGAAGACTTAACACTTCTTCCCATGGATGACACATCGCGTGGGTGCCCCAGCCCCCCAGCCCCCCGTGCTTGAGGGTGCAGAGCCCTGGGATCCTTACAAAATGCAATTCAGGTGTGATCTTGTGCTCAAAATACGAGAAAGTTCGATTTGAAAGCGTGTCATATTTTCCATTTTTACGTAGCTTCAGCCAGAGCACGCATTCCAGGGGCCCTGCTCTCCTGCATGCCCGAGCAAACCCTGCTGTGTTACGAGCCACTTGGAAGGAGACACTGGGATTTCAGCATGTAGTGACTAGGTGAGCCGTAGAGTGGAAAAGAAAACCATGGCAACTGGGTTTTAGTGTCTGCAAACCCGGTTGGGTCTGAAGAGAAAATGCCCGCAGAGAATTCGTAGCTTCAAGACCCTTCATGGTGCAGGGGTCCAGAGAGATTTCCAGTTGCGTACCACAAGGGCATAAAGGTAGTATCAGCACTAGACTTTTCCTATTATTCTTCATTATCTGAGCTGTTATTCTAGCTATTCGCTCCTTTCTCCTCTTACCCTATGCCCGCGGGAGAGGTTGGCATAAAGTATTCTCTCTCTTTTATGAGCGAAGAAATGAAAGCAAGGAGAAATTAAATGATATGCCAAGGCTCTAAAATTAGTCCGTGACTGAGGCGAGATAGGAGCTGACACCCTTACTTCTCCTCCAAGGTCGTACTTGTTGTTTGATAGCTGTCGGTGTCAGACCTCTCTTGGTTTGTGTATTTTTGCCAACCTCATAAACAACCTCAAAATCTTTGTAAAGCCTGCTGGGCTGCAAATGGACCTCTTTCCGTCTCTCAAATCAACATAGCTTTTGATCACTGTCTCAGAATCATGTCTTCTGAGAAGCTTCTTTAATCCACTTGAGCCCCAGGCTCACCCCACCCTTGGTAAACTTCCTCTGCCCCTGGAAGGGGCACCACGCCGCGGAGCACATGATCGTATATTTTCTGGAATCATTGGCTACTTGCTTGCCAATTATAGGGTGAGTTTACTGAGGAGTAGACATCATGTTTGTTTTGTTTTTTTTTTTTTTTTTTTGGAGTTTTCTGGAAACAAGTCAGTCTGGAATGACTGATGCCATGTCCTGGGTCCCACCTCCAGAGATTCTGACTTGGTGGTTCTAAGGAGGCCAAGAGCCTGCACTTTTAACAAGCATCTTAGGTAATTCTGGTGCAAGTGGGCTGGCGCCCACACCAAAGAGAGTGTTGGTTTAGACCTTCCTTCATCAATTCATCAAACATTTATTGAGAACCTACTATACATTCGAGGAGCTGGAGAAGCAAGAAGGGCCCTGTTTTCCTAGGGTTTACACCGTGGAGGGGGAGACAGCTATAGACCTGTAAGCAAACAGAGAAATAGCACAGCATAGTAGTGGCAACAGCTTCCATGCAGACGACAAGGGGCAGCACGGAACAGAGATGGTCTGGAACAAGCAACGGAGCCCTCTAGTGCAAACACACTCGCTCTCGCACAGCACTTGTATGGCGGCGTCTGCATCACTCGATGGAGTGGGCCTTTAGCTCAGCTCTTGTAAATCAGAATGCCTGCCCTTGCCACAGCAGCCGCCCTGCCTTTCAGGGATGTCATACCTATTTTCCAAAGATGAAAGATAATTAAAAAACAGTAAGTAAGCTGCATGATGTTTAGATTTCATGTAAGCAAAAAATAGACGTTTTCAGTTGAGTGCATCTTGTATGTACGTACGCAACTATGTAAGAAAAAAATCTATAATTAAAAAGATTGAGGTTCTAGGATATTCTTCTACCGGTTATTCCAAGGGAATCCCCTTCATCTGGAAAAAAGGATGAGGGTGCAAAGAATAGGGCCTCTTCTTGGTACCAAACAATGTGTTACTCGAGCTTAGAGGGGAGGAGAGCTAGGTTATGCCAAGGGGTGAGGGTCAGCCCTCTGGAAATCCATGGGAATGGCCTGGGACCTGTTATTGGTGAATTCACCCAACTGCTCTTCTGCCCACCTCTCTCCACACACGTACATGTTGTCATTTGTGTGTCTGAGCATCTTTGTAAAGGCTTTTCTAAGAACGCTTGAAAGAGGGAGCCAGAGAGCATGGCAGAAACCTGTGCCCTGGGTGGGTCTTAACCTCCTGGGGCTTTTGTACTAACAGGACAGCTTCCTGGTACTCACGTCCTGAAGGTCATGGAGGGAAGGAGTTTTCTGTGTTTCCCACTATGTGTATACAAGCGTCCTCTGTGCCTCTGGAAACAAGAATCAGGAGAAAGGAATTGTGTCATTGACTCAATTCCTGGGCACGCAGGTGACTCCCAGCCTCCCCTGGGAGGATGTGGAGCACCCTGAGGGGTGAGATACTTTCCCTAAGTGCCTACCTGGGTTTCCGGCTAGTAGCCCCTTTTCCAGAAGGATCTCACCAATCATGGATATTGTTATGGGCTGAACTATTCCCTCCCCAAATTCATATGTTGAAGCTCTAACCACCATCACCTGAGAATCTGAGTATATTTGGTGATAGGGTCTTTAAAGAGGCAATTAAGTTAAAAGGAAGTCAATAGGTGGGCCCTAATCCAATCTGACTGGTGTCCTTATAAGAGGAAATTTGGACACACAAAGAGGCAACAGGAATACACAGACTGAGCCTGGGTGGTTCAGTCAGTTAAGTATCTGATTCTTGGTTTCAGCTCAGGTCATGATCTCAAGGTTCATGAGATCAAGCCCAGCATCAGGCTCTGTGCTTGGGATTCTCTCTCTCTCTCTCTCTCTCTCTCTCTCTCTCTCTCCCTCCCTCCCTCCCTCCCTCCCTCCCTCCCTCCCTCCCCCTCTCTGTGCCCCTCCCCAGCTCCCTCCCTCTCTCTCTTCACCCCCCCCTCAAAATACATAAATAAACTTAAAAATAAAAAAAGAAGGTGGCTATCTACAAGCCAAGGAGAGAGGCCTCGGGAGAAGCCAACCTTGCCAACACCTTGGTCTGGGACTTCCCACCACCAGAACTGTGAGAGAATACATTTCTGTTGTTTAAGCCACCCAGCCTGTGGTATTTGTTATGGCGCCCCTAATAAGCTAATACAGGTATCTACCAAGGAGCCCTGATGGTTGGAAACCTGTCTTGTTTTATCTTGCCACGTGTGTGAGGTCTTCTAGGTGTTCCTCTGGACTGAGCTGCTTGTGGACAGTGTCACGCTGCACACACTCCTTTGCAGATCTATCCCTGGTCTCCTCTCTTGGAGAGTCCCAACTTCAGTGATCCCTCCATGCCAACAGTGGCCAGCTCCCCGCCTCTGACCACCCAGGCCTCTATATCAGTTTCCCCCTCAAGTGGCCTATCATCTCTCAGTAAGACCAAATAGCAATCCCTTCCCTGAGCTTCTGAACCCACTCCCCCTTCCTGGGAAAGGCATCACGTTCTCTCCTGTAGGTGTGGACAGGCAGCATCTTTGGGTGCTTTCTTCTTCTCCCTTTTCCCCTCCTCAACTCCAACTGAACACCTTCCTTGCACGGTTGTGCAGGCTGTCTTTCCCGAAAATGACTCTTGGTCCTTTAGAAGCCGAAGGCAGACTGCTGGGGGTTCAGTCATGAAGCTAAGGAAGTACCTGAAATACTGACACCTTTGCCCCACTTCCGGCTGGCAGCAGCCAAGGCCAGAGTGTCCCATGTTTTATACCACAAATGCAATCTTCAGCAAACCTAGAAGCTGATGTTTCCT
The DNA here is from genome assembly GCF_018350175.1 of Felis catus. Lineage (NCBI taxonomy): Eukaryota > Metazoa > Chordata > Mammalia > Carnivora > Felidae > Felis > Felis catus. Next base: position 15,874,713 of record NC_058371.1, on the reverse strand, counting down.
AGACGAGCAGCTCTCTCTTGTGGCTACGGGCTTCTGTGGCCAAAGCTCGCCCAGATACTGGGATTTGGAGTCTTGCGTTCATTCTAGAGAGTCGGCAAGCTCAGGGGCAATCCGGGATCAGGAGGGGCCTCGTTGGTCAACTCTACATTCTTTCACCAGAGGTGGGAAGGTGTCTCATCAGAGACAGATCACCTGCCCTAGAGCCCCTGCCTTTCTGGAAGTTACAGAATGGTGTCCCAACTGTGAGTTGAAGGATTGTTTGCAGTGCAGCGATTTCGACAGCGTGGGACTTAGAGGTCGGCTTTGTCTCCAGTTCAGAGGATTATGTCCCCAGTTGGCAGCCATAAAGTCCTACATCCTCTGCGCTGTCATGCCCGGAATCTTCATCCCCGTCTTCACGCCCACTGCCTCTCCCTTAGGTCACCCTTCCTTTCCATGTCACCAGGCTGTCACAAGCTCTTCTAACAGGGCAGTTCCCCCCAGTCTCACCTCTAGACTCTCCGTGCCTCTGCCAGAAGAACCTTCCAGATTTACTTCCAAGTTTCTGATTATGCGTAAAGGAAAACCTAAATCCCCTGGTATAGCATCCAAGGCCCTCAAGTGTTGATCCGACCTGAACTTCCCAATCTGATTTCTGTTCTTCCTCCTTCCCCTTCCCCTTCCTCTTCCTCTAGCTGACCTTAAGCATCCGGGCTTGAAGCCAAAGAGCCTGGGTTCAAATCCTGACATTACCACTTAGTTGCCATGTGACAGGGGGAAGTGTTTTAAGCCCTGGATAATAGTAATCAATCACTAGCCCTAATGGGGCACTTTGTCTGTATCAGGCCCCAGTGGACGATTTCACTTACTTGTCCAAATGGCCCGATTCTCTAGGGAACCATAGGTCTTAGTATTTGGCGCAAACATTTAGGTGGTTTGTCCAAGGCCTGGAAGCCTCAGTTTCTGCAGGTGTAAGATGAACATAATGATGGTTTCTCCCTACGTTAGCCGGGACTTTTTCGAGTGGAAGGTGACTGAAACTTAAAAGTCGAGCCCAGGCCACAGCAATGGAAGTGCCTGTTCCCCAGGGCGGTGATGTGTGAGGTCTCTGCTTCGGTCCGCAGTGGACTCTCTCCAGGATGGAAATCAACAGAGCTCCAGCTTCACCTGCCCTCCGGTGTTGGTGACCTCAGAGGGAAGGAGACATCCTCTCTCCTGGAGACCACAGTCATCCCCAGAAGGACTCTGACTGCGGTAGGAGAAGAGAGTGTGCCTACCGGTCCCACGAAGTATGGAAGGGGCAATTTCCAAAAAAATTAAAAAATAAAAAACTCTGGGGCTGCTTACAACTAACAAACGCTTGCTCACTTGTTTAACGTACCTGAGCAGGTATTTGTAGAGTACCTATTGTGTGCGGGGTGTGGGGGGACGCATGTTCCCCGCTCTGCATAAACCGTTCCTGCTCTCTCCAGCACACCGGCCTCTCCTCCCCAGGGAAACACACACTGACAGGGGCAGGTGCAGCCTCTCGGGGGAGGTCTGCCCCTGTCCAGTGGTGCTCTTGACAGAGTGGATGAGTCCGTCAAACCCTTGAATTCCCTTGTTATGAAGGCAACTTACTCATCATATGAACCATGTTCTGCAGAATCAACTTGCAAGAAGAGAAACATTATTTTGATCTCTAGCTGCCTGCGACAGTCTGTTTGTCTCTCTTAGTTGCTTCTTTTTTTTTTTTTAAATTACTTATTTACCTTGAGAGAGAGAGAGAGAGAAAGCACAAGTGGCAGAGGGGCAGAGGGAGAGCATCCCAAGCAGGGTCAGCACTGTCAACATGAAGCCCATTGTGGAGCTTGAACCCATGAACCTGAGATCAGGACCTGAGCTGAAGTCAGATGCCTAACTGACTGAGCCACCCAGGCGCCCTGACTCTTAATTGCTTCTAAACTCAGGTGGAAGCAGGTGTCATCTATGGAGCTCCCCAACCCCCAGAAGCAGGCACTGGGGATACAGTAGTGAACCAGATGGAAACCCCATGGTCTAGCTCAGTATGTCTCAAGCTGTGCTGTGGAGGCCAGGCCTGTGCACAAAGCTGTGCGGCCATCACCAGTGACCAGTTCCAAAACATTTTTTTTTAAAGTTTATCAATGCATTTTGAGGGGCAGAAGGGCAGAGAGAGAGAGGGAGAGACAGAGAATCCCAAGCAGGCTCTGTGCTGACAGCAGGGATTCTGACACGGAGCTCGAACTCACAAACCATGAGATTATGATCTGAGCCGAAACCTAGAGTTGGATGCTCAACTGACTGAGCCACCCTGGCACCCCCCCAAAACGTTTTCTTTACCCCCGAATGAAACCGTACACCCACTGAACAGTCCCCAATCCCTCCTCCACCAGCCCCTGGCAACCACTAATCTACTCTCTGTCTCTAAGCACTTGCCTGTTCTGGACAATTCATATAAGGGGTTCGTACAATACTTGGCCTTTTGTGTCTGGTTTCTTTCACTCAGCATAATGTTTTCAAGGTCCATCCATGTGGTAGCGTGAATCAGCACTTTATTCCCTTTTATGGCTGAATAATATTCCGTTGTTTGGATACACGACATTTTGTTCATCCACGGACATTTGGGCAGTTTTTACTTTTTGGTTTATTATGAATGATGCTTCTGTGAGCATTTATGTACGTGTTTTCGTGTGGGCCTATGTCTTCAGTATTCTTGGGCAAATATGTAGGCGTAGAGGTGCTGGCTCCTATAGTAACTCTATGCTTAACTTGACAAATCACCATACTGTTTTCCAAGGCCTTTGTGTCATTTTACATTCCTTCCGTCAGCGTGTGAGTGTTCCAATTTCTCCAACTCCTCTCCCACACTTGTCGTTGTACATCTTTTTTATTACAGCCATCCTCGTGGCTGCCCTTGGTTTTTGCTCCTTGGCACGCTGTGATGGAGAGTAGCATTTTCATCTTACCTCGATCCCCTCCTCCAAAAATCCCTCCACGCAGTGTTTTGAGGCCAGCTTGAATTTCCTCTCTTCCAGAAGGTTCTCCTTAGCCACTCCAGCCCTCCTGGATCTTGTTCTTCTTCACCCCTTCCTAGAGAATTTGAAAGGATACACCACACATTTGTGTTAAGGACTGGATTGTGTTGCTGTTCTCGCTTTCTGGAATAATTTCCCCATCCCGTGCTCGCCGCTTCAGTGGCCAAATACTGCTTCTCTCATCCATCCCCAGCTTCTCCTGTGCCTCTGAAACTCGAATCCTCTCCCCCCCCAGGCGGGTGTGGCCCCCCACTCTGCCCCACAATAGCCCTTGGCACTTTGTATGGATCTCAGTGCTTTCTGTGTCCTCTGCTGGGATGTAAATTCGTCAAGAGCAGGAATTGGTGGCACCCGGGGGGGCTCAGTCCATGAGGTGTCTGACTCTTGACTTCAGCTCGGGTCATGATCTCCCAGTTCATGGGTTTGAGCTCTGCATTGGGCCCTGTGCTGACAGAGAGGAATCTGCTTGGGACTCTTTCGCTCTCAAAATAAATAACGGTGTTGTATGGAAGCCAATTTGACAATAAACTTCGTATATTGACAAAATAAACAAACAAACAAACTTTTTTAAAAAAAAGAAAGAATAGGAATTGGAATTATGTCATGATCATTTTTGTACCCTAGACTATAGCACAGAAATTGACACTCGGTAGAAATTAATACTGAATAAATATATATATATATTTTTTTAAAACTCAATGAGGGGTGACTTCTTTTTTTTTTTTAATTTTTTTTCAACGTTTATTTTTTGGGGGACAGAGAGAGACAGAGCATGAACGGGGGAGGGGCAGAGAGAGAGGGAGACACAGAATCGGAAGCAGGCTCCAGGCTCTGAGCCATCAGCCCAGAGCCCAACGCGGGGCTCGAACTCCCGGACCAAGAGATCGTGACCTGGCTGAAGTCGGACGCTTAACCGACTGCGCCACCCAGGCGCCCCCTGAATAAATATTTTTTGAAGCAGGAAAGGAAGGAAAGAATTTTCCAGTTGGTTTTTTTCCAGCTAGACTGTGGGACCTTCTGGGTTAGGAATGGCATCTTTTTTTGTCTTGTGGATCTTTTCAATTCCATCTAGTGCCTCACAATGCCGGCCACATCCCTGGCTTCTTCCTCTGTCACCCTGCCCGGGGATGGGGCCTGAACTTGCCCCATCAGCTGTCATGGCCAATGTCACATATGTGGTGTGACACAGACATGCCCCTCCAGCCACCGTTGATTGGTCCCTAAGCCAGAGGCAACCACGTGATAAGATGGGCCCAGGAAAGCCTGGCTATGTCCCAGACAATTTGGAACAATTCTATATTTCAAATGGAAAGGTGACACATTAACCCAATAAAATGCTTGCTCTTGAAGCATACACAAGGCAGTTGAACAAAGATCAAGCAAACCACTTTAGCCTGAAATTTCAGTCCCAGATGATGCTGCATTAGTACAAAATGTTAGCAGTCAATACTTACTGTGTGTTATTTTACTAAGCGCTTTATATTCTTGGTGATATATCTCACACTTCTCATTTAAGGGACAGATGATTAGGGAGGTTGAAAATCCAGCCCACAGAGTCCCAAATTCTTTGCCACACTGGAGCTCTGGGAATGTTGGTACATGCCCCATGCTTAGATAGGCAGCTTGCCTCACAGTCCTGAACATCCTGACAATGAGCCTTTATCCCCTAAATGGGACCCATGGTCCATGAACCTGCCCAATCTGATGCTCTGCCCGGGAACAGACTAACACGTGGGTGCACCAAGCAGTTACTCACCAGGTCTTAATAGGAGGGCCCTTGGGGTTGCAGGGCTGCATACAAAATACTTTCCCACCGGCCTGTCACAAATGCCTGCTTTTGCTATTAAGATTTCTTTTTAATGTTTATTTATTTTTGAGAGAGAGAGAGAGCACAAGCAGGGAAGGGACAGAGACAGAAAGACACGCACACAGAGTCCGATGCACACTCCAGGCTCCAAGATGTCAGCTCAGAGCCCGACGTGGGGCTTGAACCCATGAACCATGAGATCATGGCCTGAGCTGAAGTCAGATACTTAACCAAGTGAGCCGTCCAGGCGCTCCAGTTTTTGTTTCTTGGAGTTAAGGATGTAGGACCACAAAACATAGCACTTTGAGGGCATCTTACAGTTTTGGCTTCATTATAACTTCACTTTCCTCTTCCACCTCCTCTTCAAGGCAAGGATTGCCCCTCAAATTCTCTCTCCTCCTCATTCCACGGCCCATTTGCTGATTCTTGGTTCTTCGAATAGAGAAAAGAATATTCTCCCGTGTAGTAGAATTTCATCTGGGAATCACAATCTAATCCAGAAGCCCACCAAGTGTGTGAAGAGTGTTTCCAATAGCAGAGATCTTCAACTTCTGCTCTAGCATCACGAAAGATTAAAAAAAAAGCGGGGGGGGGCACTAATTTCTGTGATCTCCATTAACTGCAAATACCCCTAGGAGGGGTGACACGTTGAAATGCTGTCACTCAAGTACAAATGTTTCCACCAGTCCTTTTCCAGAAGACGCCTACCCAAGAGTATGAGTTCATAGTTTACTGGGGGTAAGAGACACAGTAGGCAAGTTAGTGTTTGGGGACAACGTAAAATCATACACCATTCAGTATGGTTGCGATGTGGTCGTTGAGTCTGGATCCCACCCTGTGGGGACTGTGGCAAGCCACGGTGGAAGAAAAAGAAGTGTGGCAGGAGACTGGAGGGAGAGTTTGAGGGCTCAGGATCATGGGAGGAGATGAAGGGGGAATTTACTCGGTGCCCGAACGAGGGCCAAGTGCAAAGTGGGCTGTTCCGTAGAGCTTTTCTGGAGATCTGTGACCTCTCTTCTCTCCACCCATGGGCTCGTCTTCATTTCTGTGAAAGGAAGGACAGAAGGGTAGGAGGACATGAAGGAAATAATCAAGACCAGCAATGCCCACAGGGGCAAAACAAGCTCTAACTTACAAATTGCCTCTAAATGGCCCGAGGAGTACTTCTAGGCGAGTGTAAATCATCGTGGAGCTGCTGACAGACCACATGCAAACCATGTTCATGCCCATCTGGGGCTCATCTGCTATGTACACTCTGAGCTATACTTGGGGTGATCCTAGTGGAGGCTCTGCCTAATGTTAAAAACCTGATGCCAGTTGGGATGAAATTGAATTGAAGCCAAGTCAGCAACTGAAAACAGTCTCCTTCCCTCGCTCCCTCCCTCCCTCCTTCCTTCCCTCTTTGAGAAGAGCAGTAAAATTTAAGAATCTTTAGATAGATTGGGGGGAAAAAGAGAGACAACCCAAATTCCCAATACTAGGATCAAGAACCTATCACTACAGATTCTACAGATATTAAACCAATGGTTCTTGGGTCACCTGGGTGGCTCAGTCGGTTAAGCATCCGACTCTTGATTTGGGCTCAGGTCATGATCTCATGGTTTGTGAGTTCAAGCCCTGCATCAGGGTCTCTGCTGTCAGCACAGAGCCTGCTTCAGATCCTCTGTCTCCCTCTCTCTAGCCCTTCCCCTCTTTCTGGCCCTTCCCCTGATCATTCTACCTCTCTCTCTCTCTTTGAAAATCAATAAACTTAAAAAAAATTTTTTTTTTAAGAAAAAAAATGATTCTCTCCTGGAGGTTATTCAACCCCTCTTCCCTCCAAGGGTATTTGTGAATGCCTGGAGACAGTTTTGATTGTTACAGCTGGGGAGCTTTGGGAATGTTATTGGCATCCAGTGGGCAGAGACCAGAGATGTTGCTAAACATCCCGCAATGCACAGAACATGCCCCCTCAACAAAGGCTTATCCACTCCAAAATATCAATACTGTGCTGTTGAGAAGCCCTACATCATAAGGATAATAAGGGAATATTGTATATGACTTAATGTTAATACATTCAACAACTTAGTTGAACAATTTTTTTTTTTAACATTTATTTATTTTTGGGACAGAGAGAGACAGAGCATGAACGGGGGAGGGGCAGAGAGAGAGGGAGACACAGATACGGAAACAGGCTCCAGGCTCTGAGCCATCAGCCCAGAGCCTGACGCGGGGCTCGAACTCCCTGACCGCGAGATCGTGACCTGGCTGAAGTCGGACGCTTAACCGACTGCGCCACCCAGGCGCCCCTGAACAATTTTTTTAAATACGAAATTTATTGTCAAATTGGTTTCCATATAACACCCAGTGCTCATCCCAACAGCCCATCACCCACTTTCCCCTCCCTCAAAATGAACAATTTTTTTGAAAGACACAAACTACAAAAGCTCACCCAGTAAGAAATAGATAACCTGGGTAGCCTGATATTTACTAAACAATTGCATTTGTAGTTAAAAACCTTCCCACAAAGACAACTCCAAGCGTAAAGAGCTTCATTGATTAACTTATGACACATTTAAGGAAGAAATTATTTCAATTCTGTCTAAACTCTTCCAGAAATTTGGAAAGGTGGAAATATTTCTCAACTCTTTCCCTGAGTCTAGGAATGCCCTGATACTAAACTCAGCCAAAGATGATACATGAAAACCACAAGCCAATCAAATCCAACAATATAGATAAAAAACAAACATTATGACCACATGGGGTTTATTCTGGAATCAAAGGTTAGTTTAATGTTTGAAAATTAATGAATATAATTCATCATGTTAGTAAACTATAAAAGAAAAATCATATGATCATCTCAATAGATACAGTAAAAGGATTTGACAAAATCCATCATCCTTTCCTGATAAAAACTCTCAGCAAACAAAAAATAAAAAGGAATTTCCTTAGCTTGATAAAAGGAATCTATGAAAAACCTATAGCTAACATCATAATGTCAGAAGACTGAATACTTTCCTCCTGAGATCATGAATAAGTCAAGTAAGTCTATTCTCACCATTTCTATTCTTTTTCTGTTCTGTTATCATTGCACTTCAAGTTCCTAATTGATGCAGGAAGACAAGAAAAAGAAAGAAAAGGCTGCCAGGTTGGAATGGAAGAAGTAAAGGGGTCTTTATTCTCAGACATGATCATCCATGTAGAAAATCTGATGGAATCCACAAAAAGGCTACTAGAACTAATAAATGAGTTTTGCAGGATACATGATCAATATACGAAAGTCATTTATATTTCTATATGCCAGTAATGAACAATTGGAAACTTAGAAAGAAAAAAATTAGCAATAGCATCAAAAATATGAAATATTTAGGAATAAATCTGAAAAAAGATATGAAAGACCTGTATACTGAAAATCACAAAACAATGCTGAGTAAAATTAGAGAAGACCTAAATAAATAAAATGATATACTATGTTTATGGGCCCAAAGATCCATTTAAAGATGTCAGTTCTCCAAACTGATCTGTAGATTCAACATAATTCTAGTAAAATCATAGTAGACTCTTTGGTACAAATTGAAAAAAAAATGGGTTCTAAAATTCATAAGGAAATGCAAAGGGCTAGTATAGAAAGAATAACTTTGAAAAAGAACAAAAGTTGACGAACTAACACTACTTGATTTCAAGACTTATTTTAAAGCTACATTAATTAAGTGTCATATTGGTGTAAAGAGAGAAAAAAGGTCTGTGGAACAGAACAGAAAGACCAGAAACAGACCCACACAAAAACTGATTTTTTGACAAAGGTTCAAAGATGGTTCAGTGGAAAAATGACAATTTTTTCAACAAATGGTGCTCAATTGGATATCTTCACGCAAAATAATACATTTTAACCCATACCTCATACTATATACAAAAATTTACTCAAAATGGATGATAGCTATAAATGTAAAACCTAAAGCCATAAAACTTCTAGAAGTAAATAGAAAATAAAGCCTTTATGGTTTTGGGCTATGTAAAGACTTTTTAGATATTATACTAAAAGCACAATCCATAAAGGAAAAAATTGATAGATTGAAATTCATCAAAATTTAAAACTTCCGGTCTTCAAAAGACACTGTTAAAAGAATGAATAGATTAGCTACCTACTGGGAGAAAATATTTGTGAATCATTTATCTAGTAGAGCAATTATATCCAGAATATATATATTTTAAACCCTCAAAACTCAATAATAAGAAAATAAACAATCCAGGAAAAAAAGAAATAAGCAAAAGATCTGGAAAGATACTTAAAGAAGATATATGGGTGGCAAATAGGCCCATGAGGAGAAAATGCTCACCATCAACAGTCACCAACAGAAATGCAAATTAAGATCACATGGAGAGGGGCGACTGGGTGGCTCAGTTCACGTACTCACGGTCAGGTCCGTGAGTGCGGCCCCGTGTCAGGCTCTGTGCTGACAGATCAGAGCCTGGAGCCTGCTTCGGATTCTGTGTCTCCCTCCTCTCTGCCCCTCCCCCGCTCACATTCTGTTTCTCTCTCTCTCAAAAATAACTAAAAAATAAAATAAAAAAATTTTTAAAGATCACAAAGAGATACCACTGAGCATGTTATAATGGCTGAAACTAAAAGCATACTAGGTGTTGGCAAGGATATGGAGCAGTGGAGACTCTTATATGCTACTGGTGGGAATGTAAAATGTTAGAGACACTTCATTAAATAGTCTAGCAGTTTCTTAAAAAGTTGGACTTATACATATTATCTGATCAAGTCATTCTACCTCTAGGTATTTAGCCAAGAGAAATAAAAGCCTATGCCCACCCAAAGTCTTATATGGATTTGTGCTCCAACGTTCCCACTAGCTTTCTCTGGAATAGCCAAAAACTGGAAATCCAAATACCCATCAACATGTGAATGGATAAACAAACTGTGGTATATCCATACAGTGAAATAGTACTCAGCACTAAAAAGGAACGAACTATTGATACTTGCAGCAACATGGATGAATCTCAGAGTAATTATTATGAGTGAAAGAAACCAGACAGGAAAGTATATGTATTGTGTGAATCCACTTATATAAAATTCCAGCAGGTGAAACTAATGTATAGTGATAGAAAGCAGATGACCAGTTGTCTGGGGATGAGAGTGACTGGACCACAAAAGTGGGGGAGGAAATTTTGAGGGTGATGGATATACTTATTATCTTGATTTTGGTGATAGTTTCACAGATATGTGCATATGACCAAAACTAATAAATTTATACAGTTTAAATATGTATCGTTTATGGTATGACAATTGTATCTCAGGGTTGTTTTTAAAAATGATTGTCCTGACCCACACGAAAATAGCCTGTGTGGTCACAATAGTTGGGCTGATTTGTGTCCCAGTATATGGTCTATTGTGGAGAACGTTCCATGTGCACTGGAGAAGAATGTATATTCTGCTGCTTTAGGATGAAATGTTCTGAATATATCTGTAAATCCATCTGGTCCAGTGTGGATTTGTTTCCTTGTTGATTTTTTGATTAGGTGATCTGTCCATTGCTGTGAGTGGGGTGTTGAAGTCTCCTACTATTATGGTATTACTATCAATGAGTTTCTTTATGTTTGTGATTAATTGATTTATATGTTTTGGTGCTTCCACATTTGGCACATAAATGTTTACAATTGTTAGGTCTTCTTGGTCTATAGACCCCTTGATTATGATATAATGCCCTTCTGTATCTCTTGATACAGTATTTTATTTAAAAAAATTTTTTTAATGTTTATTTATTTTTGACAGAGAGAGAGAGCATGAAGGGGGAGGGGCAGAGAGAGGGAGACACAGAATCTGAACCAGGCTCCAGGCTCTGAGCCATCAGCACAGAACCCGACGCAGGGCTCGAACTCACAGACGTGGATCATGACCTGAGCCGAAGTCGGACACTCAACCAACTGAGCCACCCAGGCGCCCCTACAGTCTTTATTTTAAAGTCTAGATTGTCTGATATAAGTATGGCTACTCTGGCTTTCTTTTGTTGACCATTAGTATGATAGATCGTTCTCCATCCCCTTACTTTCAATCTGAAGGTGTCATTAGGTCTAAAGTGGGTCTCTTGTAAACAGCATATAGATGGATCTTGTTTTCTTATCCATTCTGTTACCCTATGTCTTTTGATTGGAGCATTGAGTCCACTGACATTTAGACTGAGTACTGAAAGATATGAATTCATTGCCATTATGCTTGTAGAGTTGGAGTTTCTGGTGGTGTTCTCTGGTCCTTTCTAATCTTTGTTGCTTTTGGTGTGTGTGTGTGTGTGTGTGTGTGTGTGTGTGTGTGTGTATTTTTTTCTTCTTCTTCATCTTTTACCCCCTTAAAATTTCTTGCAGGGCTGGTTTAGTGGTCACAAACTCTTTTAATTTTTGTTTGTCTGGGAAACTTTTTATCTCTCCTATTTTGAATGACAGCCTTGCTGGATAAAGAACTCTTGGCTGCATATTTTTCTGATTCAGCACACTGAATATATCCTGCCACTCCTTTCTGGCCTGCAAAGATTCTGTGGATAGGTCTGCTGCAAACCTGATCTGTCTTCTCTTGTAGGTTAGGGACTTTTTTCCCTTGCTGCTTTCATGATTCTCTCCTTGCCTGAGTATTTTGTGAATTTGACTATGATATGCCTTGTTGATGGTAGGTTTTTGTTGAATCTAATGGGGGTCCTCTGTGCTTCCTGGATTTTGATGTCTGTGTCTTTCCCCAGGTTAGGAAAGTTTTCTGCTATGATTTGCTCACATAACCCTTCTACCCCTATTTCTCTCTCTTCCTCTTCAGGGACCCCTATGATTCTGATGTTGTTCCTTCTTAATGAGTCACTGATTTCTCTAATTCTTAACTCGTGCTCTTTTGTCTTAATCTCCCTCTTTTTTTTCTGCTTCATTGTTCTCTAAAAGTTTGTCCTCTATATTGCAATTCTCTGTTCCATCCTTGTATCCATTCTCTCATCCATTCTTGCCACTGCTGCATCCATTCGTGATTGTAGCTCAGTTATAGCATTTTAAATTTCATTCTGGCTATTTTTTACTTCTTTTGTCTCTGCAGAAAGGGATTCTAATTTATTTTCGACTCCAGCTAGTATTCTTATTATCGTGATCCTAAATTCTGGTTCAGACATCCTGCTTGTCTCTGTGTTGGTTAAATCCTTGGCTGTCGTTTCTTCATGCTCTTTCTTTTGGGGTGAATTCCTTCGTTTTGTCATTTTGAAGTGAGAAAAGGAATTAATGAGGTAGAAAAATTGAAATTAAAAAATATTAAAATTAAAAATTAAACACACACATACACACACAAAGGAAATCGTTTGAGAATTTGAAAAAATGAATACACTGAAGTAGACTAAAATGAGATGATGGGGGTAAAATAGAATTTGAAAAAATATACTCAAAAGTAAAGAATATAGTAGAAAAAATTAAAGAAAAATATTTTTAATAGAAATTGAAAGCAAAAAGTTTTTCTCTTTCTGCATTCAAAAAAAAAGAAATGAAAAAGAGAAAAAAGAAAAAGAAAGAAAAAAGGAAATCGTTTGAAAATTTGAAAAGGTGAATACACTGAAGCAGACTAAACTAAAATGATGGAAGTAAAATAGAATTTGAAAAAGTTTACACAAAAGTAAAAAATATAGTAATAAAAATTAAAGAAAAATATTTTTTTCAACGTTTATTTATTTATTTTTTGGGACAGAGAGAGACAGAGCATGAACGGGGGAGGGGCAGAGAGAGAGGGAGACACAGAATCAGAAACAGGCTCCAGGCTCTGAGCCATCAGCCCAGAGCCTGACGTGGGGCTTGAACTCCCGGACCGCGAGATCGTGACCTGGCTGAAGTCGGACGCCTAACCGACTGTGCCACCCAGGCGCCCCAAAGAAAAATATTTTTAATAAAAATTGAAAATAAAAATGAATGTTTTCTCTTTCTGCTGAATTCTGTGGTTCAGGTTGTGCAGGTTGTTGTGTTAATCCTCCAATCAGTTTTCTAGGTGTGTAGGATGGTTTGGTGTGGGTCTGGCTGTATTTCATGAATGTGAGACACACAAAAAACTTCCATGCTGGTCCGCCATCTTGGCTCCTCCCACAATGGTTGGTATAGTTTGTCTTACTGTGCGCTGGGCTGTGGTAGAGGGTGGCTCTGTTACCCAGCTCCCCTCCTTCTGTCCTTCTCCACTCCCTGCCTCCCCCAAAGCTGTCTTTCAATCCTGCTAACCCCACCCCCAAACCTCTTCATTTCATATTCTTCCTTACCTGTAATTTCTCAACAGAATATTCTCTCATTCCAATCTTCGCAGATCTTTAGCCTCTCACTCAGTCAGTTTAAAGAATACCAGTGACCCAAAGCTTTTCCTTCAACCCCATTCCTCCCAGCCTTCCTGACGTATGTGAAATCATGGCTTGATTCCTGCTTTCAGGTTTTCCCCAGGGGCTGGTCATAGGTCTTTGTGATACCCTTTACCCCATGTCATTCTACACTGTGGTTCTTCATCAGCACATGAGAATATTGTCAGATTATGCTTCTCTTTGTCCAGCAGGAGGTTCATTATTGCCATGAGTACAGACCTTTACTCCAGCCAACGCTTGACATCTGAGGATTTAATGTTTGTGTTTCTCACTGTTTAAGAACAACACCAAAGTTTTATGAATGTAGTAACTTAGCTGCTGAATTTTTTGGAGGGGGTATTACGAGACCAATGTACAGGAGAAAGTCTGATTTATTTGCGTCCATTGTGTGGACTCCTCCTGTACATTTCACAGGGGTAATTGTGTTCTGTGTTAGTGTTTGCAGCTTGAGGAATATGGAAAGTCCTCAGGATGCGTTTCAAGAAAAGTTAACTGCCCTATGTTATTTCTATGGAGGGTTGCCTCATTCGATGGAGTATGTAACATATCCCAGGAATGTCTTCTGTCTCTAATGTAAAGGCTCTCTCCAGCATCTGTGTTCTTTTCTGCCTACTGGGTTGCTCTAGAGAGGGTGTTGATTTACATTTCTTCTACCTGACAGAGCAAGAGCTCTTGGGTCACTTCCTGCCTGTCCCCTTTGAGTATCTCCTGGACTGCAGCCAATGGCAGCAGGATGCGTTTCCGATTAATTTGACCAGTGACTAATAACTCTGACCCTCAGAGTGGATGACACAGGAGACTTTGCTCCTCTGCACCGAGCTGTGGATTTCCTGCTAGAATGCTTAACAACTTCGTGTTGTGATGAAAATCAGAAGAAAGAACATATGGAAAAGGACTCTAGATATTTTAGGTAAGAGTATAAATGCAAATGCAAGACTCTGTCTTGGTAGCCAGGATGCCCCTAGCCTTACCCTGAACATCAGAAGGCAGGGCTTCTGTTGTGGATTCAGGACTAAACAGAGTCACCAGGATATCCAAAGGACTTTGTATTATGGAATGGATGGAATCTTTAGTGAGGAAGGAAGAAAGCGAACAAAGTTATCCTCCAATTCCAAGTACTTTTCCTCCTATCCCCCAGTCCAGCCCTGTCTCCTGGGTGGGTGTATGTGGGTAGAGGGGATTACGCGAATTGATCTTGTGTCTTTCAAGCCTGAGAAGCTGTCTGTTGCTTTCTCTACCTGGTAGTGGCTGGTGCCTTGAGAGGTGAGCAGGAGGGGATCCTGTCCTCCTCAAGGGAACTCACATGCTGTGATCGAACCCATACTGCATCTTGATGAAGATCGAAGTCATTATTTCACTTGAGGGAGACTGGAGGTGCGAGCTAATTCATCCCCTCATTCTATTCTCAGGATTCCGTGTTGGAAGGGGGTGTCCTTGTGAATATTCCTTCTTTCCTAAACTCTCTCTCACTTGAACATCCTCTTTCTCCTCCATGTTCTCTTCTTTCGGCCTTCCTCAAACAGCATCCTTAGACCTTCCTCCCTGGAAAGTTCCACTCCTCTGCACAAAGTAAAGCGGCATGCTACCCACTGTCACCTCGTGACTTGTATACTCCGCCATCACAGGATTTGGCTAGATATTAGTGAGAATTCTCCTCTGTGCAGGCGTCTGCTGGCAGTAGAAGCATATGGGTGCCCCAGTCCCATACGTGGTGGAAGTAGCAGAAAATTGGGCCCCCATTGTCTTCTTTCCACTTATAATGGCTGAGGCTGGTTTCCTCCTTAATTTATCAACTGGAAAACACACTTTACCAACATATGCAAAAACTTCCTCCAAATATCAACACTCTAGTCATTTGTGTGTATGTGTGAGACAGAGAAAGAACATAATAGGGGAGAAGGAGGAGAGAGAGAGAAAGAGAGAGAATCTCAGTCAGGCACCATGTTCAGTGCAGAGGCTGACATGGGGCTCGATCCCACAGCCCCGGAATCACGACCTGAGCCAAAATCAAGAGTCGGAGCTCAACCGACTGAGCCACCCTGGCACCCCTCAACACTCTAGTCTTCAGCGAAGCGTTCACGTTCCTCCCTATGAACATAATTGGATTCTGCTTCTTGCAAAAAGAAAAGCTCTGACATAATGGTGCCAAAGGAGCACTTGCCTCCTTCCTGGGATTAATTTCGCTGCAAATGCCTGAGCCATGAGGGTGGGTGGGTGGCAAGGGAGGCCTCCACTCATTCCATCATACTTGTAAGACTTGGTTTCCTTATGTTTGAAATATCCTTGGCTCTAGAATGTAACTGGGCCCAGAGAAAAGAGAACTAAGGAGTGGCAATTAAGGACCGGCTCTGGGCTAAGTTTAAGGGAAGGTATCCTTGAACCTGCTACATAGTCGAGCCCGAGTTGAGACTGACACACAGTTACTGAGAGCCAGGAAGCAAAGGAGAGGGATAACTTCACATCAGGGAGAATTATAAGGAAGAGACTCAGCATTGGGGAACTGCCTAACAAACACCATAGGGGTAGGAGACTACATACCAAGATGCCTTATACATTTATTTTAATTAGTGGACTTGCTCCCTAGGTTCAAAGAAAGTTTCACTGGTTCAAGGTCAGAAGGTTTATCTTGACTGCTTTTAAAGTTTTTAATAGGATTCAGTTTATATCCCAACATCAACAGAACATTTTTTTCCTACACCAGGGCTCTGTATCATTCTTGTTATTTTTGTGTTTTGTTTTGTTTCCTTTTATATTTATTTACTTTAGAGAGAGAGAGAGAGAGTGTGTGTGTGTGTGTAAGCAGGGGAGGGGCAGAGAGAGAGGGAGACACAGAATCCAAAGCGGGCTCCAGGCTCTGAGTGGCCAGCATAGAACCCGATGCAGGGCTCGAAACCACGAACTATGAGATCATGACCTGAGCCGAGTCTGACGCTCAACCGACTGAGCCACCCACGGGCCCCATTGTTTTGTTTTCTTAAGCAACTAACATGAGTTACATGGTGGCTTCCAGGTAAGGACAGCAAGTTAAACATGCCTCTAATATCCTTTTCTCCGGAAGTCTCTCTGAAACTACAATAGAAGAGATTTTACTGGCAAAGGGAAAATGGGAGAGGAGAAAATCACAGCAAACTTTTGGAATCTGGAAAGCAAATAAACAAGTGCTGATTTAGCAGAGCTGAGACAGCTGAATCCTAGATCAGCGGTGAGGAAAGTGGATTGACCCACAAATCTACAAAGGCTATGAATTGGTAACACTGCGTACCTCTGGAAATGGGGGTCAAGGGAGGGGTTTAAAGAAAGAGAATTTGTTGGCAGTTGTTTTTTTTTTTTTTTTTTTTTTTTTTTTTTTTTTTTTTTTTTTTTGGAAGTAGGCTTCACATCCAGCATGGAACCCAGCGTGGGATTTGAACTCACAATCCTGAGACCAAGACCTGAGCTGAGATCAAGAGTCTGACACTGAACCAAATGAGCCACCCAGGAACCCCTTGTTGGAAGCTTTTTAAAGAACATTTTAATCCCCAGACCACCTTCTCCAATTTGTGCAGTCAGACACTTGGCCTCCTCCACACTCACAGAATTAGAAGATTTTTTTTTTTTCTGCACAGGAAAACAGAAGGTCCCTGGGTTGGAAGACAGTAGGCAGAGATGGAGGTGGATGCTGTGCTAGGAACTGGGAGCTGGAGTAACTACAGTCTTACTGGCTTCTGGGATTCCAGTCCTCCCCATCTCCTGGGCTCCCAAAATACTGGAAACCAGGCCATTGTCTTCCAGGGAGGAGACTGGAAAGTTCCCCTGGAGAATCTGAGCAGCCCAAGAAGAAAGTCTTACACATACTGATGATGAGTTTTCATTGGGAAAATGATGACCCTCGGGTGAAGTTCACTGTTGAAAAGCCCCAGCCACAAATTCACTCTCATGAGCAAATGATCAAGATTTACAGGTGCGGAAACCCTACTGCGAAAGATTCAGACCAAGGCAAACCAACATTTAAAAAGCAACATGAGAAATAGCAGACACGTTCAAAGAAAAGAAACGTAAAACAAAAACCCATCAGTAGTATCTTCAGTGAGGCAAGAAGAAATATTTCAACCTTGAGACAGCAAAAGAATGACGTAGAAACAGAACTTTTGAAGAAAAGGGAGCTCTAGACATTCGGAAGCATAATGGAAATTTTGAAAAATGTAACAAATTGGAGGATAAAATTGAAGAACTCTCCTCAACAGTAGAGCAAATGATGTAAAAGAGAAAAAGTAAAAAAGTCGGGGGATGGATCCACAAGACTTAAGGATCCACAAGACTTAATATCTAAGTAACAGGAGTTTCAGGAAAAGAGAACAGAAGGAGTGAACTGCCAAAAAAGATAAGGGGATCAAAATAAAATGTCATCAGTTTTCTCAACAGTAATGCCAGAGGCTAGAAGATGAGAAAGTGATGCCTTCAACCCTTGGAGGAATAACCACTTCTACCTTAAAATTTTTTTGTGTGTTTGATTTTTTATATTTGAGAGGGAGACAGACAGAGAGCGAGTAGGATAGGGGCAGAGAGACAGAGACAGAATCCAAAGCAGGCACCAGGCTCTGAGCTGTCCGTCAGCACTGAGCCCGACGTGGGGCTGGAACTCACGAACTGAACCGTGAGATCAGAACCTGAGCTGAAGTCAGACGCTTAACTGACTGAGCCACCCAGGTGCCCCCAAACCACTTCTATCTTGGAATGACAAAAGAGCGATTGCATATGAGGGCTGAAGAAAGACATTTTAGAAAGGCAATGTTTCAAAAAGTGCATTTCCCATGTGCCTTTATCAGGGAGCGACTGAAGGGTATGTTTCACCAAAACAAGGGAACAAACCAAGAACGAAGACTCAAGACAGAGGAAACAGGAGATCCGACTCAAGAGAAATGAAGGGAATCCTCAGGATGACAGCTCCACCCCAGTGGTTGAGAACAAAACAGTCCAGACTGGAACATGGCAGAGAATCTGGGAAGTGTTTCTTCAAGAAGATCAGATTGATAAAATATGGGATGCTCTAAATGTCTTGAGAAGATGTTTATATCATTGCAGGAGACTTTGTGTTTGAATTTGTGGTAAGTGCATCTACTACTAATACACTTACTATCCAGGGAATTAAAAAAAAGTTGTTCAGGATAGTAAAAGTCGTTATAGTTTACTACGTGGCTTAGTTCAGGGTAGCATTTACATGGTCGTAATGCTATGAGTTACATTTACTGAATAAAGAGCTAAGGAAAATTAATGATGTAACTATATTGGGAGGATAAAGGGATGGGAAGGGTGTGCATGTGTTTCATGGGGAAAGGGGAAGAGAGCCAAATCCCTAACTTGCGAACTGGTAAGCCAGTAGCTAAAGCCTAGATAAGTGAAAAATCAAGGAAACTGTACAGGAGGAAAAGTAAGTTTCCTTCTCTTCTGATTTCTCAGCTGAGGCCACTGGAATAAAAAATTAACAAGAGAAAAACAGGAGTTGATTCGCATGCATGCCTCCTGTATACATGGGAAACACCCAAAGACAAATAAGTAACTCCTACAACCACTTAAGAATTCCAACTTAGGGGCGCCTGGGTGGCTCAGCTGGTTAAATGTCTGACTTCAGTGCTCACTTCGGCAGCACATATACTAAAATTGGAACGATACAGAGAAGATTAGCATGGCCCCTGCACAAGGATGACACGCAAATTTGTGAAGCGTTGCATATTTTTAAATATTGTCAAAATGTCAATAGTACCCAAAGCTATCTACACATTCAATGCAATCCCAATCAAAATTGCACCAGCATTCTTCTCGAAGCTAGAACAAGCAATCCTAGAATTCATATGGAACCACAAAAGGCCCCGAATAGCCCAAGGAATTTTGAAGAAGAAGACCAAAGCAGGAGGCATCACAATCCCAGACTTTAGCCTCTACTCCAAAGCTGTCATCATCAAGACAGCATGGTATTGGCACAAAAACAGACACATGGACCAATGGAATAGAATAGAAACCCCAGAACTAGACCCACAAACGTATGGCCAACTTATCTTTGACAAAGCAGGAAAGAATATCCAATGGAAAAAAGACAGTCTCTTTAACAAATGGTGCTGGGAGAACTGGACAGCAACATGCAGAAGGTTGAAACTAGACCACTTTCTCACACCATTCACAAAAACAAACTCAAAATGGATAAAGGACCTGAATGTGAGACAGGAAACCATCAAAACCCTAGAGGAGAAAGCAGGAAAAGACCTCTCTGACCTCAGCCGTAGCCATCTCTTACTTGACACATCCCCAAAGGCAAGGGAATTAAAAGCAAAAATGAACTATTGGGACCTCATGAAGATAAAAAGCTTCTGCACAGCAAAGGAAACAATCAACAAAACTAAAAGGCAACCAACGGAATGGGAAAAGATATTTGCAAATGACATATCAGACAAAGGGCTAGTATCCAAAATCCATAAAGAGCACACCAAACTCCACACCCGAAAAACAAATAATCCAGTGAAGAAATGGGCAGAAAACATGAATAGACACTTCTCTAAAGAAGACATCCGGATGGCCAACAGGCACATGAAAAGGTGCTCAACGTCGCTCCTCATCAGGGAAATACAAATCAAAACCACACTCAGGTATCACCTCACGCCAGTCAGAGTGGCCAAAATGAACAAATCAGGAGACTATAGATGCTGGCGAGGATGTGGAGAAACGGGAACCCTCTTGCACTGTTGGTGGGAATGCAAACTGGTGCAGCCACTCTGGAAAACAGTGTGGAGGTTCCTCAGAAAATTAAAAATAGACCTACCCTATGACCCAGCAGTAGCACTGCTAGGAATTTACCCAAGGGATACAGGAGTACTGATGCATAGGGGCACTTGTACCCCAATGTTTATAGCAGCACTCTCAACGATAGCCAAATTGTGGAAAAAGCCTAAATGTCCATCAACTGATGAATGGATAAAGAAATTGTGGTTTATATACACAATGGAGTACTACGTGGCAATGAGAAAGAATGAAAGTTCCAACGTGGATGGAACTGGAGAGTGTGATGCTAAGTGAAATAAGTCATACAGAGAAAGACAGATGCCGTATGTTTTCACTCTTATGTGGATCCTGAGAAACTTAACAGAAGACCAGGAGGGAGGGGAAGGAAAAAAAAAAAAAGAGGTTAGAGTGGGAGAGATCCAAACCATAAGAGACTCTTAAAAACTGAGAACAAACTGAGAGTTGATGAGGGGAGGGAGGGAGGGGGGTGTGGGTGATGGGTATTGAAAAGGGCATCTTTTGGGATGAGTACTGGGTGTTGTATGGAAACCAATGTGACAATAAATTTCATATATTAAAAAATAAATCTAATTCAGAACTTGAAAAAAAAATGTCCAACTTCACCTCAGGTCATGATCTCGCTGTTCATGGGCTCAAGCCCTGCACCTGGCTCTGTGCTGACAGCTCAGAGCCTGGATCCTGCTTCGGATTCCCTCTCTCTCTGTCCCTCTCCTGCTCGCACTCTTTCTCTCTCTCAGAAATAATAAACATGAAAAAAAATTTTTTAATAAAAAAAAATTCCAACTTAAATGCCATCTTTATAGGGATAGGGGAGGGGAATGTAGGCCTCTTAGTGGGGGAGGAAATGCTTTTTAGGATAGATGAATGGGCCCCTGGAAGAATAGATGGGTGGTGTGGTAGTTTGTGACAAAGTTAGTCTGGGTGCGGGGTTGACGTCTAGGCTCCTTTCCTATGACAAGTCAGTTCTCCCTCGTTAATGACACTCACAGGAGGGGATTTACGACAACGGAGTTTCATTCAGAGGATCTGTCTTTAGGCAGATGAGGGGAGTTCAGAGAAAGCCTCTCCCCGTATTTGCCTACAGCTCGAAATAACCAGTATATGAAAGTAACAAATTTGGGACTGGGCTCCTCCAGTCCTATCTTACAGTGGCATTTCCTGACCCTTCAAAAGCAACACAAGCATTTTATTTAGAGGTGGAGAGGTCAGTGCCTAAAGCATCAGCTCACGGGTGCCTGAGTGGCTCAGGTGATTGAGTGACCCACTCTTGATCTTGGCCCAGGTCATGATCTCACAGTTTGTGAGATTGAGCCCTGTGTTGGGTTCTGCACTGACAGCACAGAGCCTGCTTGGGATTTTCTCTCTCCCTCTCTGTCTGTCTCTCTCTCTCTCAAAATAAATAAGTAAACATTAAAAAATAAATAAGGCATCAGCTCAGACACTTAAAAGTAGATCTTCTGGAGAAGAGGTAGTGTGGGAACCTGTCACAACAAACATTATGGAACTGTTTGGCTCTTTAAACAGTTTAAAACACTTTAAAATTCTGTATTACTTAATAAAAATTAAAGTGAAAAATGTAAACAAACACCGAAAGGCCCACACAATGTGCCTCTCTGAACTGGCAAATAAAACCAAGTGATAAATATTTCATAGCATGATTCCAACCGATATCATCTGAGGCACTTTGAGCTCAGAGCCAGAAAGTTCCATTTTTTTAAATGTTTATTTATTTATTTTGAGAGAGAGAGAGAGAGTGAGCGCAAACGCATGAGTGGGGTAGGGGCAGAGAAAGAAGGGGACAGAGAATACGAGGCAGTCTCTGCATGGCCAACGCAGAACCTGACACGGGGCTTGAACCCATGAACTGTGAGATCATGACCTGGGACGAGATCAAGAGTCAGACGCGTAAGCGACTGGGCCGCTCAGGAGCCCCAGAAAGTTCCATTTTTAAGTGGGAAGGGAATCTCAGCACCAGTGCGGTGATGGACCCAGACAGAGGGGAAGCAGCATTTCCCCAGTGGTGGGAGAAGGCACAGACCAGATCTGAGATTCCATCTTTATTGATGATTAAACACCAGCTGTCACTTGCAATGTCAGTTGTTTTTTTTTTTTTTTTTAAGTTTTAAAATGTATATTCATTTTTGAGAGAGAGAGAGCCAAAGAGCAAGCAAGGGAGGGGCAGAGAGAGGGAGACACAGAATCCGAAGCAGGCTCCAGGCTCTGAGCCGTCAGCACAGAGCCCAACCTGGGGCTTGAACTCCCAAACTATGAGATCATGACCTGAGCTGAAGTCAGACGCCTAACCGACTGAGCCACTGAGGTGCCCCTGCAATGTCAATTTGTAATGTTTCTAAGTAATGATGCTGAGAAAGAAATTTTGAAAGCTAGGAAAAGATGATTGAACAGTTAAATGGACGTGAAAAGATGACCTTGTTTTTCTCCTTTTTTTAAAATTTGTAATGTTTATTTGTTTATTTTTTAATACAATGTATTGACAAATTATTTAGTTTTGAGAGAGTGAGAATGAGAAAGAGAGAGAGAGAGGCAGAGTGTGAGCAGGGGAGGGACAGAGAGAGAGGGAGACACAGAATCCAAAGCAGGCTCCAGGTTCTGAGTCATCAGCACAGAGCTGCATACGGGGCTCCAACTCAAGAACCGTGAGATTATAACCCGCGCCGAAGTCCCTGTCTCAACTGACTGAGGCACCCAGGCGCCCCGAGCTGTTTTTTCTTTTTTTTTTTTTTTTTAATTTTTTTTTCAACGTTTTTTATTTATTTTTGGGACAGAGAGAGACAGAGCATGAACGGGGGAGGGGCAGAGAGAGAGGGAGACACAGAATCGGAAACAGGCTCCAGGCTCCGAGCCATCAGCCCAGAGCCTGACGCGGGGCTCGAACTCACGGACCGCGAGATCGCGACCTGGCTGAAGTCGGACGCTTAACCGACTGCGCCACCCAGGCGCCCCCCGAGCTGTTTTTTCTTAAAAGCAGTTTGTTTACAACTTGAGAGTTTAAACCTTCTGATGTGGAACCGAGCCAAAAATAAATAAAGAAAATATTGAGCAAGAAGAGTGGTGGCTTGAAATTCAAAGTGGGTGTGACCTTTTAGGCACCTGCCCCCACTGATTTCTGCTTGTGGTTGCATACATTCTGGTCTTCTCCCATTGTTGATATACCCGGGGGAGAAAGCATTCAACAGAAGTTAATGAGTGAATAAATAAACCTGCTAACAGAGGCTCTCAGAGTGGGGTGGGTGGGGATGGAAAACAAACATTACATTTCAAAAGTCCAACTGAGGCCAAGAACCAACAACTTGTTACAGAGTGCACACCTGAGCTGCTCTCAGCGCTTGCTTGAGAACTTTCTAAGGGAACAGGAAATGAATTCAAGTAATGCAATTGATTCCCGAGCTTTGTCTTTTTCTTTCTTTCTGTTTTTTTGCCAAAACCCTATTTCGGTTTCAAGTTAGCTTTCCCATACTCTGTTCAGACTTTAATTTCATGGTATAATTCATTCAAACTTTGGTAACCGCCTGGCTGTAATTCGAGCTGGCTGGTCAAGAAACCAAATGCCAGCAAAGCTTCTCATTTGTATTGCCATAATCCAAAACATCGAAGAGATTAAATGTAAAAATAATCCTGTCCTTAATCACATGATCTCAGCGAATGTCTTCCCCTTTGACTAGAGCCGCAATTGGTATTTATATTGTGAAGACCAAATGTGTAATTTATGCAAAAGTAATCACAACAGTTTTTGGAATAGAGGCGAGATTCTTCTGTTCTACTGACAACCTGTTTTTTAATGTTTCTTTTTAAATTTACATATGGTAAATTCCCTCTTTGTTGATATACATTTCCCTGAGTTTTAACACAGGTACAGCTTCATGTGACCGTACACCAAGCAGGATGGAGAGCAGTTCTGTCGTCCCAAACTCCCTTGCGGGGCCTCATGTGTAATCCCTGGGAACCACCAATCTGTTCTCCGTCCCTAAGTTTTGTCTTTTCCAGAATGCCATATATATGAAGTCATCCAGAACGCAGCCTTTTGCGCCTACCTTCTTTCACTTAGCATAACAATGTATTTGAGATTCACGTTACCGTGTGGACCGTATATGTGTTTATACACGTGTGTGTGTAAATATAGGTGTGAGTAAACTTTTCACTTTGAAATCATTAGAGTCACAGGAAGCGGCAAAGATAGTGGACCAAGTAGTGCCCCCAACTCCGGTCCCCGCCAACCAGTTCCCTCCAATGGTTACATCTTGCCTAATCATAGTACAAGATCAGGAGCAGGAAATTGACACTGATACCATGTCGGCCATTTTGTCACATGCTCAGATGCCTGTAACCACCACCTCAGCCAATATACAGAACTATCCCGCCCCCACACGGATCTCCTTAGTGCTTCTCCTCTCTCGTCATCCCTATTCCTGCTCCCTGCCCTCATTCCTTACCCATGGCAACCACTCATCTATTCCCTATCTCTAGAATTTTGTCATTTTGAGAGTGTTATACAAATTGAATCATAAAGCATGTGACCTTTGGAGATTAATTTTTTTACCCAGCGAAACGCCTTGAAGAAGTTGCTGTGGGTGGAAATTATGGAGACAGTTATCTGCTGTTTTTAGTGATGGATACCCACGTTGTCAACTAGTTTCTACGCTGAATTTAAAAGTTCATCTAGTCCCCATCAATTAAATTAAGACAGCAAGTTTTCTTCTCCCTTGTGCAAAATGTGTATTCCAGAAGCACTGCATGAATACAACTGGGTTCCTTGCATTTCATTTCAAGGGCACTGAGAATGCTTGCTGTTTTAATTTTCCAGAGGAATCCATTTGCAAAAAAAAAAAAAAAAAAAAAAAAAAAAAAGGGAATCAACAGGGTTTAGTGGAAAGAGTACCCGAATGGGGATCTGGAAGTCTTGTTCTGGACACAGCTCTGGCTGGTCCTGACTGTGTGACCTTGGGCAAGTTCTGGAACCTCATCACGTCTGCATCTCTTCCGTCAGTCACATTTCCTGGCACGGATTCTGCCCAACAGTGAGGTGCAGGATTAATACGCACTGAAGAAGCAAAGTGTTTTTTGTTATAATTAATTTGAGTTAAGCCAAATTCAAGAGGTTTCTCTGAAAGAGGACTCGCCGGAGCCGTCGATGAGCTAACATATGTTTTTAATCCCCGTGGAAGAGCTGTCGTGCGCCATGTTTTCCAAGTTTGTTTGACCACTGAACTCTGTTTCCTTGAATAATACATGGAATATACGTTTCCCCTCGATTTTCCCTTAGAACTCACTTTGGGAGATGGCGGGCTGAAGTACTTTGAATGTCCCTGCCAAATACAGCTGTTTAATGTTTTCCAGTCTTTTTTGTAAAAACCTCAAATGCTTCCTAGCATATTTGTCTGGAAAGTTCACACCGCACACGTCATGTTTTGTGTAAGCGATCTCTACAGGACTGTAAAGTGACATAATTGAAGCCAAAATAGCAACCTTGTTCCTATGTGTCTGAGGTCAAGCTGGTTTAAACCCGGGTAGAGATCAGCTAGGTGTCACGCACTTGGTGGCACAGGGGAAGCTGTGATGGATGGAGGCACAGGTGAGGAGCACGCCTGGAGGAGGACCCAGAAGCCGCAGTCACAGCATGAGTTTCCAGAGTGAGGACAGAGCCATACAGAAGATCAGAGGAGTCAGCAGGTCAAAGGTGCTGTCTGCTGGGCCATGGGGAGTCCAGGAAACACATGGCCAGGTCAATGAAAGGTCATAGGTCACATGTCAAACAAGGAACAAGGAACTAAAAGCTTTGTAGAAACCCAAGGGCACGCAGGTCATTCCCCAGGAAGCAGGCGTGAGACATCACTAAGAAGAGTTCTTAATAGTGAGGAATTTTCTTGCCCAGCTGTGAAGCCCCAGTTCCTGCTGGGACAGCAGCCAATGCCCTGGAGAGGCTCCCAGGCCTGGGGGTCAGGGTGGTGGGTGTGAGGTGCTCCGGGAGCTGAGGCCAGGCTCAGCGATGGTGACTCTGGAAGAAAAGCTGTAGACAGTCGGCTCTGGCCCAGAAGAAATCCACCTTGCCTCTCTCCCCCTCCCCTTCCGAAGCACCACTTGGAAGCTTTGCTCCCTCTTGCAGTTTGGGGTACTCTGGGAGCCTGAAGAGTATAGAATGAAGAGATTAACTGGCTATAATTATTAAGCTTGAGGCAGTTTAATGCAGTGGGAAGAGTATGGATTAAGAGTCAAGAGGCCAAGTTCAGCCTTCTGACCTCAGCCGTGGGCTTTGGTCTCCTCATTCATAAAAGTTGGAGGTTTCTTTTCTTTTCTTTTCTTTCCTTTTCTTTTCTTTTCTTTTCTTTTCTTTTCTTTTCTTTTCTTTTCTTTTCTTTCCTTCCTTCCTTCCTTCCTTCCTTCCTTCCTTCCTTCCTTCCTTCCTTCCTTCCTTCCTTCCTTCCTTTCTTTCTTTCTTTCTTTCTTTCTTTCTTTCTTTCTTTCTTTCT
Organism: Felis catus; assembly: GCF_018350175.1. Taxonomy (NCBI): domain Eukaryota; kingdom Metazoa; phylum Chordata; class Mammalia; order Carnivora; family Felidae; genus Felis; species Felis catus. The sequence goes on along the minus strand of NC_058371.1, from coordinate 15,848,300 downwards.
TTCTTTCTTTCTTTCTTTCTTTCTTTCTTTCTTTCTTTCACGTTTATTTAATTTTGAGAGAGAGAGAAAGAGAGTGTGAGCCGGGAGAGGCAGAGAGAGGGAGACAGAGGATCCGAAGCTGGCTCTGTGCTGATGGCAGAGAGCCTGATGTGGGGCTCGAACTCAGACCGTGAGGTCATGACCTGAGCCGACGTTGGATGCACAACCGACTGAGTCATGCAGTCACCCCTTAAATTAAAAAAAATTTTTTTTAATGTTTGTTTATTTTTGATACAGAGAGTGCGAATGGGGAAGGGGCAGAGAGAGAGGGAGACACAGAATCCAAAGCAGGCTCCAGGCTCTGAGCTGTCAGCACAGATCCCAATGCAGGGCTCAAACCCATGAACTGCAAGATCATGACCTGAGCCGAAGTTGGACACTTGAGCCACCCAGGCCCCCTTACATTTTTTATTCTTATTCTTATTCTTATTCTTATTCTTATTCTTATTCTTATTCTTATTCTTATTCTTATTCTTATTCTTCTTATTTAGAGACAGAGAGCTGGGGAGAGAGAGAATCTTAAGCAGACTCCAAGCTCCGTGTAGAGCCCCACGCAGGGCTCGATTCCATGACACTGGGATAGTGAGCTGAGCTGAATTCAAGAGTTGGACGCTCAACCAACTGAGCCACCCAGGTGCCCAAAGTCAGAAGTTTCTTGTAGCTCAAAGGTACAAGATTCTCGTCACTTCTCCTGAGTGTGAGAAGGGAAAAGCACATTCCATCCTGGATGAGGAGGTGAGAGGGGCCTCCTCTGTTCTCTAGTTCAAGGTGGCTGCCAGCCCTTCCTTGCCCTTCGCCCGCATCTGGGGCAGCACGCGTGTTGCTGTATGTAGACTTGCTCTGGAGAAGACTGGCAGTGCTGGACAGCCTTCCATGAGAGGGACCTCAGGATGGGCCTGAGAGAGGCCGGACCCAGGAGGGCAGTGTGACCTTCTCGAAAGTCAGGCAGCTGTGTGTTCCATAGGTCAGCCTGAGACACAGGACAGCCCAGGAGCTGTCGGGAGACGCCAGACCCAGACAGAAAGTCCTGTGTGGTGGGGTAAGCACCATGCTCTCACCGTCACCTCACAGGGGACAGAGGAATTCTCCGATAATCGGAAGGGAGTGTGTTTTGAAGTTGAGAGGGGCACGGTAGGTACAAATCACATTAATTAGAGGAATATACCTTCCTCATTGCTCATGGTCGGCTTTCAGAGAAAGGTGGCACTTAGGGTAATGAGGTGAATTTCAGAGCATACCAGCTGTTTGCTTGCCGGTTGGTGGTGGAGAGACTGATCTGGAAATAAGCGCTCTGCAGGCTCCACCCTCTTCCTCGTCCTCTCCCAGAACATGAGTGGTATTCCCAGCTCTCTCACCGCCAGCAGAAGCCAGACCGACAGGTGGCTACGGCCCCAGACCGTAGATTTGCCAGACTCCCGAGGCACAGGAGACTGGGACTCCTGTGGAAAGTAGGGAAGAGGCTGGCTATTTCCATTGTTATTAATAGCAGTACTCACCAGGAGACGGTTCAGCCCCGTAGGGAAGGGGCTGCATTTTTCCAGAGAAGGTTCTGGCACCTGGCCTGGGAGAGATGCATCTGTGGGGGCACGGAAGCAGGGTGTGGCTGCAGGTAGAGATGTTTTTAGGGGAGGACAGAGTCCCTTAAAACATACTCATATTGAATATTACCACAGTGGTCTCCTCTGGGGGGAAGTGACCTTCCCAGGAGGCGGGAGGCATCCCCACAGACAGCACAGGCTGTATCAGTCCTGCCTTGTGGCATAGAAGGTGATGGGTTGTATTCAAGTAATCGTACGATGATGCTAGTTTTCCTGTCCAAATTCAATGTGACTTTACGCATGAGTATTTTTCCTGAGGTCAAGGTAACTGGCACCCCAACACCTTATTTAAAAATAGAATATCTGCGGTGCCTGGGTGGCTCCATCAGTTAGACATCAGACTCTTGATTTCAGCTCAGATCGTGATCTCACGGTCCATGAGTTCGAGCCCTGTGTTGTTGGGTTTTGCGCTGACAGGATGGAGCCTGCTTTGGATTTTCTGTCTCTCTCTCTCTCTCTCTCTCTCTCTCTCTTTCTCTGCCCTTCCCCTGCTCATGTGCACACTCTCTCTCCCTCCCTCTCTCAAAATAAATAAACATGACAAATTATTTTAAAAATATTGTATCTGTGTGTCCCTGTGAGCACTCCCTTGTGGTGTCTTCTCCGTCCTCCCAGGCAGTGCTTGGCGACCTGCTCTGTAAAGGTTGTTAACTCTATTACTTAACACATATTAAGTCCAAGCTTGCAACAAATAACTTTCCTGTTTATCCGTTAGTAGATTATTGCGAATTCTTACTATCTCCTGGAGGAGCCTGAGAAGTGGTTAGACCAGAGCCTCCAGGATTATTCTCTTCTTGACTTGCAGGTCATGCAGCAAAGAAAGGTCATCCACTGAGTGGTTTCCCCCCGTCCTCTGCTTTCATCCACGCTAAGGAAAAGAGACATCTATGTAGCAAAGGTCTAGTCCAAGGTGCTTTGAAATGTTCTGCTGAATCTTCTCTTGCTCTCACCATTCTGTTAGCAGATGAAGTCTCCTGGGAAGTACTGCTATTAACAACAGCAATATCCACCTTAAGAAGCCCCATCTTGATTTGTACCCTGGGGAGACAGAAGCTCCAGGGCGGCACACGGGGTACTCGGAACGAGAGATCTACCATAGCCCTCTGCCTCTTTTTCCTCTTTGAATTTCCTTTTACGTTAGTCATTCCTGGAAACATGGAGTCAGAGGAAAGCTTAGAGGTTTCTACAACCCAGCTGTATGCCAGAGTTATATGCCAAAGTTCCAGCAGAGCCATCCTGGTCTTAACATTCTCCAAAGAATAGGGATTCCATGACACCCAGAGGGACCTGAACTCAGAAATCAGTTGCCGTGGTTGGCTGTTAACCAAGGTTTGGTTTTCTTCTCTGGTATGCAAGCACTTTTGAATATTCCTCAGATCAGTTTTTATTCTGGCATTTTCAGTGGCTATCAGGTGGAATTTATCTCTAAATTATGGTCCTTGCCTTGCACTGAAGTCTAGTGGGTTTTGTTTTGTTTTACGAAGTGATGGTTGGGTACCATCTTTGGGGGGCCATTTGACTGATGAATGCTTTGCAGCCTTCTCTTCTTCACATTAGAGAATTTCATTTCTTTCTCTTTGAGGGAGGAGCCGATGGGAATCGTAACCAGAGGGAGAGTTCTGCCTGTGAACTGGAGAAATAGGAATATATTCCCCCCGGGACCAGGGCAAAGGCAGCCGAGTTCCACATTTGTGGGTCCAGGGTCACCAGGTGCCCAGGAGGTTGGTCTCATTCCAGCAAGTACCAGAGGTATGAATCTAGACTACATGGCTCTCAGTTGGCTCCTTTATACAGAGTCCTTCCAATTCCAAGGAATCCCTAGGGAGGCTGGGATTTGAGACAGGTCCAAAGCAATCCCAACCCTGAGTCATCCTGAGCGCCATGACAACGTCCTAGGAAAGCCCTCCACCCAGGTTTGCCCACCCCAGGCTCATTTTGGAGGGGGTCCCACAGCCCACCCCTCACCTCTTTCAAGCCAGGTTTTTAGCATCCGGAAGGAGCACTTGCTGAGCCCCCAGCTCACCCACTGTGTCAGTCAGTGTTCAGAGAAGCCCTGTCTTCAAGACAGATGAGAGCTGACTCTATTTTAAGGAAATGGAATGCGTCATTTGGTCACAGAATATGATATAAATGACCCTTCTGTGCTAACATGATTAAGAATAGGCAGTTAGGGGAAATTTTTCAACTCATGAGAGATTAATTGATGTAGATGTAAAAAATAGAGCTAACTTCCTTAATCTTCCCATTGGTGATGTGTGTGGGCAGACATGGCTACTTTTTGCTGCCTCCACAGACAGAATACCACCTGTGCATAGGATAGGAGCATTTCTAAGCTCACTCTTCCCCCCAGACTGCAGTGCTCGCATCATCTTTGCATGGTACTGGGGGACTGGCTCACCTGCCCCAAATCTGAGTGTGTTTCATTCTTTGGGTTTGGTGGTTAGATTTTTGTGGGAGGCGAGGAATAGCTGAGTTCTTCCTTTCTGAATTCTAGATCGGGGATCAGCAAAATTTCCCCATCAAGAACAAGACAGTAAAGAGTTTTGGCCTTGTGGACCATACATTTTCTGAGGCAGCTACTCAACTCTGTTGGTCTGGTGTGTGGGGAAAGCAGCCACAGATAACATGCAAACTGATGTTTTGGGCCATGGTTTAAATGCACCTTAATTTACAAAAACAAGCAGTGGGTTTGATGTTGGCCAGCAGGCAGCAGTTTGCCCTCTTCCAGAGCCAAAGGGGTGAGAGAGTTCACCTTCTCTCACTGTTTTCAGGGGATGCCTGGTGGTTATGTGATCGTTCGTTCAACAAATACTTATTGCAGAATCTACTGTTGTGCCAGGCTCTCTTGTATGTTTGGGGTACAACAGAGAACAGAGCATACAAAGACCCCTGCCTCATAGAACTTACATTGTAGCAAGGAGGGGCATGTTCTAGGGACAGTAAGACCGGTGTGACCAAGGAGAAGGGTGTGAGGATATTAATGGCAGGGAATGAAGTCAGGGAGGTAATGGGAACTGATCACATAGGGCCTTATAGGCTACTATGTAAGAACTTTAGTTTTTCCTCTGCATGAAATGGGGAGGCACTGGAGAATATGAACAGAGAAGTGACATGGTCTAACTTCTGTTGGAAATAAGTGTAAACGGGTTCGGTAGAAAACTGAAGGATAGATGCAGGGATACCTATTAGGAGGACATAGCAGTAATTCAGGAGGGAGGTGGTGGTAGCCTGAACCAGAGCAGTAGTAAGGAAGATGGTGAGAAGTGTGTGGATTCTGGGCTTGTTCTGAAGGTAGAACCAGCATGATTTCTTAATGGATATGTGATGTGTGTGAGGTAAAGCAATCAACAATATTTTCAGTCTAGCAATTGGAATATGGATTTGCCACCACTTGAAATGGGGAATACTGAAAGTAGAGGCAGTGTTAAATATGCTAGCTTTGAAATTCCTCTTAGCCATCCAAGTGGATATATTCACGTTTGGCATTTAGGAGAGAGGTCTGCACTGGAGATAGAAACGTGTATGGTGTCCGCATGGGATGAATATGAGGTATTTAAAACCATGGGATTATGTGAGATCACCAGAGAAATGAGAGTACATAGAGAAAAAAGGACAGCCAAGATTCTTGGGCATTCTTGTGTTTAGAAGTTGGGGAGAGAAGGACAAACCTAAAAAGGAGATTTAAAAAAGGAGTGATGAGTGAGGGGTGAAAAAGAAACCAAGAGAGTGCCGGCCCTGGAAGCCAGGTGGAAAAAATAAATCAAGGAAGATGGAGTGACCTACTGGGACAAACATTGCTTAGAGATCTTGGATCCAGTGGAAGATGAAGACCGAATGTAGGGCATTGGATTTAACAACACGAATGGTGGTTATGATTGACCTTGATGAGAGCAGATGTGCAGGGGGTGAAAGCCTGATTGGAATTGGCCTCAGAGAGAGAGAACAGGAATTAAATGCTGCAATTACAGAAAGCTATTTTACAGGTGTTTTGCTACACAGGGGAGCAGCTTAATGGGGTGATAGTTGGCAGGGGAAGTAGGGCGAAAAAGTTTTTTGTTGGTTTTTGTTGTTGTTTAGTTGCTTAAAACAAAAATAAGAATGTATTACTATATTTCTAACATATGTAGAAATAAAATGTCTGACAAAGGATGGGAAAGGGAAAAATGAAAACTACATGTTTGTGTGGTGGGAATGATTCAGTAGAGAACAAAAATTTGATAACGCGGGGCAGACGGGGAAGGCATCCTCCAGTAGGTGAAAAAGATGGGGTCCACAAAAGGAGGTTTTAGCTTTAGGTAGTTACATAGAAGACTTCAGTTTCTTGCCATGAAGGAGTAATTGGTACTGGGATTTCCACGAAGACCTAAAACACAAGGGAAGAATGAGAGAAGGGAAGTAGGTAAGCGAACCTAAAATTACCTAGACTTTCTGCCTGGTGACACTTTCTGGTGTGCATGACAAGGGGGAAGAATTCAAGCAGGGGGAGGCAGTTTTGCTGAGTTGAGGAAATAGAGATCGGAGTTTGAAGAGGCCAAGGCATCTGGAACAATTTGCAGGATGGACTACCAGAGAGAAGGACACTGTAAAGGTAAAGGGCTTTATAAATCTGCGCAGGGATTCTGGTGAATCTTTGGTGGCTGAATACTGAAATGTGGATGCGCAGTGTAAACCTCCACAGCACTGGACACAGAATAACTATGAGGGAACAATGAATAGAATTCTCAGATTTCATTCAGGGCTGGGAGATGTTTGAATTCTGACCAGTTACAATGGAAAACCCTCACTGAACACTCAGAGCACTCAACAGAGGCACCAGAAGCATCATACATTAATAGTAAGGGTTAACTATCAGTCACTAATTAGTCTAGAGTAAAAGCTACTCTAGACTTGTTCTAGCATGTCTTAAATGCATGATGTAAGAGGATCAAACAAGTAACTTAACTGCCTGTCAAAATAAACTTCAACAGTGTTTGTTTTAAAGACAACAATTTGGCCATTGTTTATAGTGCTGCTATAAACATTGGGGTGCATGTGCCTCTTCAAATGAGCATTTTTGTATCTTTTGGATAAATTCCTAGTAGTGCAATTCCTGGGTTATAGGGTAGTTCTATTTTTAATTTTTTGAGGAAACTCCATACTGTTTTCCAGATTGGCTGGGCCAGTTTTCATTCCTATTAACAGTGCAATAGGGTTCCCCTTTCTCCATCCACATCCTTCCCAACATCTCTTGTTCCTGAGTTAATTACAGCCATTCTGACCTGTGTGAGGTGGTATCTCATTGTGGTTTTGTATATTTATATTTCCCTTATGATGAGCGATGTTGAGCATCTTTCCATGTGTTTTTTTGCCATCTGATGAATGGGTTAAGAAGATGAGATACACACACACACACACACACACACACACACACACACAATGAAATACTACTCAGAGATGAAAAAGAATGAGATCTTGCCATTTGCAACAACGTGGATGGAACTAGAGTGTATTATGCTAAGCAAAATAAGTCAGAGAAAGACAGATATTATATGTTTTCACTCATATGTGGATTTGAGAAACTTAACAGATGAACACAGGGGAAGGGAAGGAAAAATAAAAAAAGAGAGGGAGGCAAACCATAAGAAATTCTTAAATACAGAGAACAAACTGAGAGTTGATGGGGATGGGTTAAATGGGTGATGGGCATTAAGGAGACTACTTTTCAGGAGGAGGACTGGGTGTCATATGTAAGAGATGAATCACTGGGTTCTACTCCTGAAACCAGGACTACACCATATGTTAACTAACTTGAAAATAAAGAAATAATAATTTAAAAAAACCCGAAATCTATACTCTCAATACAAAGAAAATCCAATAAAAAATTACTAGATATGTGAAGAAGTAGAAAAATGTGACCCATAACCTTAAGAAAAATAAATTGATACAATCAGGATGAAGAAATGACAGAAATGATGGAGTTAGCCGACAAGAACATTAAAATAGCTACTATAGCAGTTCAAGAATTAAAGAAAAATATGAATATGGTGAGAGAAATCAGATACATTTTTAAAATAACTATAGTTTCTAGAGGTAAAAATATATAATATTTTGAATTAACAAATTCACTGGGTGGACTTCATAGCAGATTAGACTATATAAAAGGAAAGATTAATTAACTTAAGACAGCAATAGAAGCTATCTAAATAGGAGCACAGAAAAATTAATTAATTGATTAATTATTAAATTAATTATTAAATTATTTAATTAAATAATTATTTAATTATTAAATTAAAAATTATTAAATTAAAAATTAATTAATTAATTCTGGAAAAAAAAGAAATGAACAGAACCTCAATGACTGTATGTCAATATCAAGCAGGAGTCCCAGAAAAAAGAGAGGTGAAAAAATATTTGAAGAAATAGTTCCTGAAATATTTCTGAATTTAATACAAACTATAAGCCCACAGACCTGAAGAGCTCAATTAACCCCTAACAGGGTAAATAAAAAGAAAATCAGGCCAAGGCACATCATAATTAAATATAGAAAATACCTGATAAAGAGAAAAGTATAAAAATAGCCAGAGAAAAAGACATGTTGCATGCGGAAGAATAGACATAATAACTCAACAAATTTCTTATCGGGAACAACCTAAAGCAGAGGACAATGGAATGATATCTTAAAGGTGCTGAAAGAGGGGTTCCTGGGTGGCTCAGTTGGTTAAGCGTACGATTTTGGCTCAGGTCATGATCTCGTGGTTCATGGGTTTGAGCCCCACGTTGGGCTCTGTGCTGACAGCTCAGAGCCTGGAGCTTGCTTTGGATTCTGTGTCTCCCTCTCTCTCTGCCCCTCCCCTGTTCGTGCTGTCTCTCAAAAATAAATAAATGTTAAAAAAAATTTTTTTTAAAAGGTGCTGAAAGAAAAGCTTGTCAACTTTGAATTCTATATCCAGAGAAAATATTCAAAGACAAGGCAAAGTTAAAACACAAACAGACAGGGGTGCCTAGGTGGCTCAGTCGGTTAAGCATCCGACTTCGGCTCAGGTCATGATCTCACAGTCCGTGAGTTCGAGCCCTGCGTCGGGCTCTGTGCTGACAGCTCAGAGCCTGGAGCCTGCTTCACATTCTGTGTCTCCCTCTCTCTCTGCCCCTTCCCTGCTCATGCTCTGTCTCTCTGTCTCAAAAATAAATAAATGTTAAAAAAATAAAATAAAACAGAAACAGACAAGGAAAAGCTGAGGAGATTTGTTGACGGAAGGCTTATACTGCAATAAATATTAAAAGGTATGCTTTAGGCTAAAGGAAAGGGATAACATATGAAAACTGGTGCTGTAGAAAGGAAAAAAAGGGTACCAGAGGAGCACCTGGGTGTCTCAGTCAGTCAACCATCCAACTTCAGCTCAGATCAGGATCTCATGGTTCATGGGTTCAAGCCCCATGTCAGCCTCTCCACTGTCAGCTTGGAGCCTAGAGCCTACTTTGGATTCTGTGTCTTCTTCTCTCTCTGCCCTTCCCCTCCTCATGCTGTCTCTCTCTCTCAAAGATAAATGAACATTAAAAAACTGTTTTTAAAAAAAGAGTGCGAGAAATGGTAAACATGTAAGAAATTATAAAAGACTTTCTTCTAGTTTTAAAACTTTTATTAAAGTATAATTGCTTAAAACAGAATAATAATGTATTACTAGATTTATAACATATGTAGAAATAAAATGCCTGACAAAGGATGGGAAAGGGAAAATGGAAATACATTATTATAAATTTCCTTCATTATATATAAAGTGGTATCATACTATTGTAAACCCTAGAACAATTTAAAAAACCCAAGTAGGTATAATGAATTGCCAATAAAGTAGATAAAATAGTAAAAGTACATTAAATTAATCTGGAAGAAGGAAAACAAAAATCAGATGGAACAAATAGAAAACAAATATCAAGATGATAGATTCAAACTCAATCATACTGATAATTACAGTAAATGTAAATGGTCTGAGCACTCCAATAAAAAGACAGAGATTTAAAAAAGAGCAAGATCAAGCTATCTGTTATCTATAAGAAATGCATTTTAGGGGTGTCTGGGTGGCTCAGTTGGCTGAGTGCCTGACTCTCGATTTTGGCTCAGGTCATGAGTTCACAGTAACAAGATCAAGCCTCACATTGGGCTCCATGCTGGGCATGGAGCCTGCTTAAGATTCTCTCTCTCACTCTCACTCTGCCTCTCCCCCACTTGCACTCTCTCAAAAAAAAAATGCATTTTTTAAAATACAGACGTAGATAGGTTAAAAGTAAAAGGGTACAAAAGGGTAAGAAAGTGCTAATCATAGAAAAACTAAAATGGCTATATAAATATCCTAGAAAGTAGACTTCAAGATAAAGAATATTGCCAAAGACAAAGAGAAATATCTCCTCATGATAAGTAAGCCTCAAGAAGATACTACATAATCTTAAGTGTGAAGATATCTAATAACAGCATTTCAAAATGGATGAAGCAAACTCTGATGAAACTGAAACATAAAGAAACAAATCCTCAGTAATAGAAACTTCAACACCCGTCTCTTGATAACCTTAGGACAAATATCTCATACTGCTAGATAAGCTAGTTTATCAAGAAGACAATACATAATCCTAAATGTGTAGGCTTCTAATAATAGAGTTTCAAAACACGTGAAGCAAAACCTGATAGAATCGAAAAGATAAAAAAAACAAATCCTCAGTTCTAGTCAGAAACTTCAACACTCCTTTCAGTAAGGCCGTAGGAGATTTGAAAAACTCTATTAACCAACTTATCTTAATTGACATTTATAAACTACTCTTCCCAAGCAACAGCAGAAAATATATTCAAGTGTGCATGGAATTTTACTAGGTAGACCATAATCTGGGCCATAAAACAAGTCTCAAGAAATTTAAAAGAATTGAAATTATCCTGACCAGATCTCTGGATTGAAATTAGAAATTGGCAATGAAAAGATATATAGGACATCCCTAAATATTTGGAAATCAAACAACTCATTTTAAATAACTTAAGGGCCAAAAAGAGAAAAGGAATTACAAGGACAATTTTTTTAATATTTTGAGCTGAATGATAATCAAAGCACTACATATTCGTATTTAAATTTGTGACATGTAGATAAAGTAGTATTTCGAAGGAAGTGTATAATTTAATGCTTATATTAGGAAAGAAGAAAGGTCTAAAAAAAAAAAAAGAGGTTAGAGTGGAAGAGAGCCAAAGCATAAGAGACTCTTAAAAACTGAGAACAAACTGAGGGTTGGTGGGGGGTGGGAGGGAGGGGAGGGTGGGTGATGTGTATTGAGGAGGGCACCTCTTGGGATGAGCACTGGGTGTTGTATGGAAACCAATTTGACAATAAATTTCATAAATTTCATAAAAATAAAAATGTAAGATGTGGGTGTAAGCTTCTACCTTAAAGAAGAGCAAATAAACCCAAACTAAGTAGAAAGAAGAAATGTTTCAAATTAGAGGAGACGTCAAAATAGAAAATGAACACTCTGGGGGAAAAAAAATCAATGAAGCCAGAAACTGGTTGTAGATAAGAGCGTGCACAGCAACAGAGCATGTGGGTGCAAATGCTAGAGGGGTAGCTCTGGTGGCAGAAGTTATTTTCTGACCACCTGGATATTCTCGGTGAAATAGGAGGCAATGTGAGCAGCTGGGAGTGAGGATAGGATAGAGGTGTTGAGAAAAGGGGGAGGGGCAATTGTGACCCGGGCCTCTGGGACTGTGGGAGAGCAAGTGGTCTCATGTTGTATGTTAGGCTGGCAGCGTTAATGCTCCCTTGAGCATCAGAGCATGTCTACTACTTCGTATCTCCTGCGTAATTATATTTACTAGCATCCTTGTACAATATGGGTAGTATAGGTGTTATTACCCTACGTCACAGATTGAGAAACTAAAGTACCAAAAGGTTAAATGGCTGGCCTAAGGTCCTGAAATTTGCTAGTGGTGAATTGGTGTCTAGAATCCTTGTAATTACAGTCTCATATAACTACAGTTAAAGCTATTTTATAGGAATAAGAGGATCTAAAGCTCTGAAGGGTTCAGTAACTGGCCAAAGTACACACAACTGATCCCCCCTCGGGATCAAAGTTCAAAACTTGAACTCAGGTCAAATGACCTATTCACCTCACCTTACCTCACCCTCCAGGGAAAATGTACATGATAACATTGCATAATAAGTAAATTTAATTTAAAAATGTTTGTAATTTAACTTTCTATTCTAAATTTATGGAACAGATATGATTCTTTTGACTTAAGAAGGTATTTGTATTTCCCAGGTGGGCTTAAATAGGCTGGTTTTGTTTTCTTGCATAAGGCTTTTTAAAATTTTTTTTTAATTTTTTTTAATGTTTTATTTATTTTTGACCGAGAGAGAGAGACAGAGCATGAGCGGGGGAGGGTCAGAGAGAGAGGGAGACACAGAATCGGAAACAGGCTCCAGGCTCTGAGCCATCAGCCCAGAGCCTGACGCGGGGCTGGAACTCACGGACCGCGAGATCATGACCTGAGCTGAAGTCGGACTCTCAACTGACTGAGCCACCCAGGCACCCCAAGGCTTTTTTTTTTAAATAAAGAAAATAATTTGCTTGAGACATTCCAGACCATGTTGTAGATCCACCTGACTCAAAATAAACAGACATCAGATTATTTAACCAATCTTCTTTGTACATATGCCTTGCCTCTGTTTGTGCTCTGTGTCCAATGTCTAAAGGTGTACGTAACCTGGTTTACTTTTTCCAGGATAAAGTCTGAACCAATTCCTGGGTTGCCCCACATAATAAGTAAACCTCAGATACAATTAATTCCTATGAATCAGTCTCTGTATTTATTTTTTTAACGTTTTATTTATTTTTGAGACAGGGAGAGACAGAGCATGAACAGGGGAGGGTCAGAGAGAGGGAGACACAGAATCTGAAACAGGCTCCAGGCTCCGAGCTGTCAGCACAGAGCCTGATGCGGGGCTCAAACTCACGGACCGCGAGATCATGACCTGAGCTGAAGTAGGCCGCTCAACCGACTGAGCCACCAGGTGCCCCATCAGTCTCTGTATTTAAGTTTCTGATTCTGATATTCTGATTCTGATATTCAGATGATAGGTTGTTCAAGACCTACAAGAATCAAAGCCATCTTGTTCCTTTAAAGGCTTAAGTTGTAAAAATAATTTTTAGGATTTTTGGGGTTTTTTTACTTGAAACATTTGGTTAATACTGTCCTTAAAATGAATAATCTTAAAAGATTTTAATTTAACTTTCTTTTCTTTTCTTTTCTTTTATTTTAATTCCAGTATAGTTAACATAGTGTTATATTAGTTTCAGGCATACAATGTAGTGATTCAACAATTCCATACATTACCCAGTGTTCATCACGATGGGTATACTCCTTAATCCTCATCACCTACTTCACCTATTCCTTCACCTATAAAGTTTTATTTATTATTATTTTTTAATGTTTATTTATTTTTGAGAGAGACACAGAGACAGAGTGTGAGCCAAGGAGGGGCAGAGAGAGAGGGAGACACAGAATCTGAAGTAGGCTCCAGGCTCTGAGCTGTCAGCACAGAGCCTGATGTGGGGCTTGAACCCATGAACCGTGAGATCATGACCTGAGCTGAAGTTGGACGCTTAACTGACTGAGCCACCCAGGTGCTCCTCCGCCTGTAAAGTTTTAAAAAATACCTGTAGAATGCATCAATTATTATAAAGGACTTTGAAAGCCATCTTGTGAAGTCAGTGTTATGACTCCCATCCTGTTGATGGTGTGCTTTGAGGTTCAGATGAGAATGCCATGCCATAAGGGAAGACCAGGACTCTAATTCTTAGCCCAATACTCTTATCACAGTGATACAACTTTTTCTAGAGGCACCATGACAGATCAAGGGCCCAGGCTAACATGCTGGTCAGATCACCATCTTAGAAAAGCATACATCTTGACTCTTCCACTTATTTGTTTTTGGTGGCCCCTATTTTATTTGGGACTAATACTCAGAACGCTAATTGGGCCACTCTATGACCTTTAAGAGAGAGAAAGAAATAGGGGTCCTAGTGGGTGTAGTTGAAGAGACTCCCAAATTAAAAAGGCCTCTCACAGAGCTGGGTCTTTGGGCAAGTTATATACAAAATGTGAGACAGTTTGGGCTCTCTTGAAAAACACAAACATTTCAGTCACTTTCGTGGGAGGAAGTGTGGGGTTTACTATCCCTCTATGCTCAGCCTACGAAGCTGGACTCAAAGCTATCACTTAGTTTGTGAGGTAGAAATTACCTTCTCCAACCTGAGCACCGTTAAGTTTCTACTCTGGGCTATGTAAAAAGTCAGATGATATACTACAGACACAAACTGTCTGTGTATTCATGGGAAACGCTGGGAACACTTCACAGAGGACCGCTGGTTGCCTTGGCAACCTAACAGCCCTCTAGGACAAGGCTCCAAATAGACAGGAGGCAAGGACACCAGAGCCAAGGTCTGTAGAAATACTGCTTTCTATGCTTAAGACTTCCCTGACAACATTCATATCTAAAACATGAAGGCCCAAGGCCATGTTCAATAAGCTCGCAGAGCCATCAGCATAAGACCAAAACTGATCTGGTGCCATGTGTGTAAGTAGAATATGTATTCCTTCTTTCCCTTACACAGCTCCACCACTTGGGTGAATTCAGAAGAAAGCATATGGAGTCATGGATCTTGTCCAATGAACCTGTTACCTCCTTGAAAATATGATTTAAAAAATCATGGAGATGATATTTTTAGTAAACACACCAGAATTTACCTATCCATGGCTTTGCCTTGGAAGATGTGGGGGATAGGAGGAAACTATTGCCCCAAATATAAATGGTGCTAAATGGGTTCCTTTGGACCTTCACAAGCAATTGCTAGACATAAAAGACAGTCAATCTGTTTAGGGTTTCTTGGTCAGACTTCAAGTCTGTTAGTTTGTTTTTAACTAAAAATCGAACTACGTACTGATGTGTGCCCAGCACATACTTGTAGGCCACTAAAATGTTTGATAAATGTTCAGTTATCCATCCACCTCCGTCCCTGTGTTTCCCCCAAATCGAATCTACCTTTGAAGATTCACCACCACCAGTAAGTCAAAAGGATGCTCAGTGGAGTCTGGATGGGTTTCCAAAAGGGCACCTTAGAAAGCCATAAGCAACGATGGCAGCATTGGGATATTACAAGGTATCCCAATGGGACCACTTTGAAGGAGACAGAATTCAGTTGGTGTCCACTTTGAAGGGGGCAATATTCACCAGGTGCAATGGTTTTCAGCCCTTTGACACTTTCCCCATGAAATGTGGGGTTTGTGCCCCTTCCTTGAAAATGAGCAGGCTTGTGAGTGACCAGCCGGGAACAGTGAAAGTGATATGTGACTGCCAAGGCTAGCTCATAAGAAGTCATGCTGTTTCTGCCTTGTTGACTGGAATACTCGTTTTTAGAGCCTTGAGCTACCACGTAAGATGTACAATTGCCCTGATCCCATCATGCGGTGAGGAGGCTCAATACACATGGAGAGGTCAGATGTAGATGCTTTTAATCAACAGTCTAACTGAGCCAGCCTTTGAGGCATTGCAGCTCAGACCTTGGGCATATGAGTACAGATATCTCCAGATGATTCTAGCGGCCAGCCGTTCAAGCTGCTCCTGGCTATGTGAGTCTCTCCAGTTGAGACACGAGCTATTGTGGAGCAGAGAGAGACAATCACCAGTCTGTCTAAATTCCAGACCCAAAGAATTTGTGAGCATAACAAAACAGTGCGCTGCTAAATTTAGCGTGGTTTATTATAAAACAATAGATAACTGGACCGCTTGGTTTAAGAACTGGGTATCTAGTAAAATAAGTCATTATTTTAAGATCGTACCTCCCTCATCTCCCACAAATACACTGAACAAGGACTGTAAAAAGTGGTACACTCATTTTACCATGATTCTGCCAAGTAGTGAATCCAAGTTTTCTGTCTTGTGGTATTTGTACCTCCTCTTCAGGCTGTCATGAGTGAAGGGTTGGTCTTTCTGGGCCTTTATTTCTTCATCTCTAACATGAGCAATACATGATCTCCAGTGATGTCAGGATTCTAAGGTTTTAGGCATGAACTAGGTGCAAAAAGTATTATGCCCCCAGCAGCATTATTTACACCAAACAAAATAAAATGTGGCATATACGTACAATAGGACGGTATTCGGCTTGAAAGAGGAATGAACTACTTATACATGCTACAATGTAGGTGAACCTTGAAAACATTATCCTAAGTGAAATAAGCCAGGCACAAAAGTACAAATATTATGTGATTCTACTTAAATAAGGTACCTAGAATAGGCAAAATCATGGGCACAGAAAGTAGAACAGGTTACCGGGGATGAGGGGGAGGAAGGATGGAGGGGGTCAATATTTAATGCGCACAGAGTTCCAGCATGGGCTGATGAAACCATTCTGGACACGGTTGAGCAACATTGTGAATGTTCTTCTGGCCACTGAATTGTACACTTAAAAATGGTTAAAATGCTAACTTACACGGTATGCCTATTTTACTACAATTAAAAAATATATTTTTTTAAAGTTTAATTCCTATGAGCTTTGACTCTGGAGCCCTAGCCTCTGGTCACTATGAGGAATGAGGATATATGCTCTGGTTCACCTTCATGCAGTCATGTAGGATGAGCTGGAAATGCCATCAGCCTTCTCAGTTGTCCCAAGAGCATTCACCTCCTCAACAGAGATTTCTGGATGCCCTTGAGGGATAGCTGAAAGAAGCCTCCATTATTACATGGCCCAACGCCCTCACTTTGCAAATGAGGAAAGAGGAAATATAACTCAAGGAAGCATCATCTGAGGAAATAAAGAAATCCAGCTAGATACCTTAAAGCTCTAAATAAACCAAGTCTGGCATTTTCTCTTGTAGGATAATAGTCTATTTTCCTCTATAAATCTCATTTTTAACTTGCTTGTCATTTTTGTGTTCGTCTCTAGGTCATGGACCCAGAATAGGAGTCCCAGAATAGGTCTCTGGGAAGATTATTCTACTGAGGCTCTAGTTTGAACATCCTTCCCAACATACTCATTTCAGCAGACACTACCAATTCATTAGCGTTGGCATAAAAGATGAAATCTACTTGCCATTCCTGTTATAATGTGGTTTATTGTGATATGGTGGCAGGGCCACTGACGTTCAGTGACCTGAATTTAAATCTAGACTCATGCCGTGACCTGGGTCAGTCATTAAACCTCTCTGTTGTTTAATTTGCTTCATGGGTAAAGAGTGCAATCAGAGGAGATAAACCCTAAAATGCCTCCCAGCTTCTAGGATTCTGTATTCTCTGATTCTGTATTTATTTTTGTTTCTGCTTTGAAAGTGAGGAAGTGACCTAAATACTTGAAATTATCACACACTGATCACTTCTACTATGTTTTCCATGCGTATGTAAAATGATCTTTGGTGGCTGGATCATGGTGGATGCTCTGTGGTCCGATCTAGTTCTCCATTCCAGAGTGGAGGACTCACTTCCCCCACTGCTGGGTGTTCGCCTGCAGACAGCTGCCATTTTCAGCCCTTCTCCAGGAGTTGCTTTTGGCTGAAGTAAGCCACTTTGAGTGAGGCATATTGCCTTCACGGCGGCAGCCCATATCCAGCAACTGACCCATCTCAGGGTATAAAGACCTAGTCCCTCTACCCCAACTCTGGACAACTCTGAAAGGTTCTCCTAGCTTCAGAGCTCCTCAAGGGTTGGCTGAGGCTTTTGATAAGACTAAACTATAATCCAGTTTCTCCCTCTGTGTTCCAAGTAACAGCTTATCATTCACTGACCTCTCCCAATGACATGATGAGGTGGATACAATTGTTAAGGAGCTTGTGGAGGTAAACTTGAATTTGCTGGTTGTTTCTGTTAGTTGATAGTTCCCTAAAGGATTCCTTACAGCCTTCCACCAAAGGTCTTTGAGGCCAATGCTATCTTAGAATAGTCTCTGGTATCTTGTTCTGTTTCCTCATTCCTACTGCTACTGGTCAAAATCTCCTCATCTTATCCGTGGAATATTACCTCATTGGTCTTCTTGTCTCATCTCTCTTTTCCTCAGTTTATCTGTTTTACTGGAACCCAAATTAACCCTCCTAAAAAAAAATCAAATTTAGGGGCACCTAGGTGGCTCAGTCAGTTGAGCATCCAACTCTTGATTTCAGCTCAGGTCATGATCCCAGGGTCATGGGATTGAGCCCTGCATCATTGGTCTCCACACTGAGCGTGGAGCCTGCTTGGGATTCTCTCTCTCTCTCTCTCTCTCTCTCTCTCTCTCTCTCTCTCTCTCTCTTTCTCTCTCTCTCCCTGCCCCTCTCTCTAGAAAATTAATCAGCTCCCTCTTCAACTTATAAACCCCTGCTGGTTCCTGTTTCCTCAAGGATAAATTCTGAGCTCCCTATGAAAGACCCTCCCCCATCTAACCCTACACCACTGCTCTATCCCCATCCTCATCACACACGGTTCCTCTCTGTTCTCCACATATACCCTGGCCTGTCCGGGCAGGATGGTCTTCGCGTCCTCTGCTCCCTTAACCTAGAATGCACTGCCCTCAGTCAGGCCTTGGGATTTCAGTTCATTTTTTTTTAATGTGGGAAATGTGTGTGTTGTTTGTATTTGGCTAAGCAAGAGAGACTATATCTTATGATAATACCAACTATTAGCACCTTGATTTCATAAAAGAAAGAAAATTGACAATACTCCCAAGGTAGAAAGGACATCGTCTCCTACCAAAGTTCCTTCAAATTCCATAAATCTAGCTTTCTGAAAGACTTACAACCTTGCCCTTATTTTTCTCGTTTCCCCTAAGGCACAGTGAAAAATGAATCACCAGCATCTGTCCATGGGCTTGCTTTTGAGACCTACTTCCCCACCCATCTCTTTCTTTCTAGAAAATTCCCTCCCATCCTTCGAGATAAAGTTGGAATGCTGCTTCTTGAGTAGAGTCTTTCCTGACTCCCTGTGTCAGAGATAGCCCCTATCTCCTTGTTTCTGTCCTTGTTACTGTGTAACACACGTGGGCTTTTCATAGAAGTTTCTGGGCACATAAGTTTCTGGGCATAAATCATTAAAGCCCCTCAAAAGTCTTCTTAAACCTACCCTCTCCAACCAGCTTTCCATTCCCCATGGCAGCGGTGCTCAGTCTCTCTCTGTAGAACTTCTCCTTCAGCCCTTCTAGGTATACTCCTACACCCCCATTACCTAAGACTGCCCTGGAAGAGAGTTTAGCAAACACGAAATCTGCCTCCTGCTCAAATGACAAACATCCCTCAGGCATCCCCTTAATCCAATTTGCCACCTGTCCATCTACTTATAGTCTTGTGGCCCTGAGTAAACTGATAAGCTGAGGTACTCAGGGCAGAAAGAAGTCATCTTTGCAGGCTGCACCTTACACACTCACGCATGCGCACATGCATGTATACACACACGTGCACACACATATGCACAGTTCTAAGAAATGAAACCGACTAAATTCTATAGCCACTATTGACCTAGTCCATGAGATGCCACTGTTCAGTTCTCAGGGATATGCCTGGTAGCTCTTCCATTTGATACATTTCCTGTTCCTATAACCACAGTCTTCATCTTCTCTAGAGTGAGGAAGACATTTTTAAGACATTAGGGCAACTTCACTGGGACACCCAGTCATTCATCTGGGAACCCAGTCATTATGAAAGATACAATGCTGAAACACAGATGAAAATCATGCTCTCTCTTAAGCCCAAATCAAAGGTGGGGGTCTTTTTTTTTTTTTAATGTTTTTACTTATTTTTGAAGGAGAGAGAGAGAGAGAGAGAGAGAGAGAGAGTGCGCGCATGAGCAGGGGAGGGGCAGAGAGAGAGGGAGACACAGAATCTGAAGCAGGCTCCATCTAGGCTCTGAGCTGTCAGCACAGAGCCCGATGCGGGGCTCGAACTCACGAACTGTGAGATCATGACCTGAGCAGAAGTCGGACGCTTAACCGACTGAGTCACCCAGGCGCCCCAAAGGTGGGATGGAATGGACCCTGACGTGCTTGCCAAATGGGCTCAGTGTGAATGGGCTTATATCACCTGCATTCACTGCCTATTCCTCTGGCCAGCCTCCGGGCCCTGGCTGTCATTCTAGTGTCAGAAGCCAGAGAGGAGAGGCCCCACGTTGGCATTGGCCTGGGGATCTGAGAAATCAACACGATGACTGTTCCCGGGGCTTCCTAGAAACTGTCTGTAGTTTAGCCAGACCTGCTGTGGGCAGGGTCTTATGCCAGCTACACACACCAAGGAAGCCACAGCTTGGTTGATGAGAAATTCTGGGAAGGAATCAGGCCCTCTGTGCTCTTTCCTCTTGCCAATCATGGCCACTGTTGGTTCCCAGAAGATTCTTTCACTATGTTAAACCTGTTCCTTACCTGTGTGGAGGCAAGCCATGCTTTGTGACACTATGATAAGACCAAAGGGCAGCAAACATGTGTGGCCTGTTGGAAGGAATCTGTCCACTTGATTGCTCCTTATGTGTCTTACTACTTATTGGGAGTTACAGGTTGTCCACAGAAGGCAGTCTGTCCTCAAGGTGCTTGACAGAGGATGTACAATTTCCCTCCTTTAAGGATAATTTATTTCTCCCCTTGGGCTGTTTGTTCAAACCCACATAGGAACAGAAACACAACTTCATTTTCCCAAAGAAATGACCTGATAACCCAGCGAGGTAAATGTAAAGGACAAATTCTGTCGGGCCGAGCCGATGAAGGCAGCATTCTGGTGGCAGTGATTTGGGTGATAGAAATGGTCAGGGGTTGATGGAGGCCTTCCTCCTTGCTGGTGAGTCTGGATTTGACCTGTCATGTGCCTTACTGCTAATATTATGTTCTGTTTTTGTTTATTTGGATGGACAAAGGGGCAGATGGGGCAGAGAGCAGAAGTGTGTTTAATTTTTATCAAAATCACCTGATTCAAACTTTAGCCACAGAAAGAAGCAATATCCTTTGGGCAGCTTCTCTGAGAATAAGGCAAAGTGTAGTGATGGAAGAGATGGGCCTGGTTTGGAGGGCTAGCAGGTGCCTCCCCACAATAGATGAAGTCCTGAGGGCCACAAGGAAGCCTGTCTTTACGTAGGACCTTAACACTTACTGTCTTACATTGTAATTCTCTTTTCTCAAGTAAATTTTTAGAGTGAAATAGATATAACATAAAATATGCCATGTTACTCCCTTTAAATGCAGAATTTAGTGGCTTTTTTTTTTTAACTTTTTTTAGCGTTTATTCATTTTTGAGAGACAGAGAGAGACGGAGCATGAGCAGGGAAAGGGCAGAGAGAGAGGGAGACACAGAATCTGAAGCAGGCTCCAGGCTCTGAGCTGTCAGCACAGAGCCCGATGCGGGGCTCAGACTCACGAACTGTGAGATCATGACCTGAGCTGAAGTCAGACGCTCAACCGACTGAGCCACCCAGGCGCCCCCCAGAATTTAGTGGCTTGAGGTACATTCACAATATTGTGCCATCATCACCACTATCCATTTCCAGAACTATTTCACCATCCCAAGCAGAAATTCCGTACCTGCTAAACAATAACTCCCCACTCCCCCTTCCCTCACCCCCAGGGGCCTCTATTCTACTGTCTCGGCGAATTTGCCGATTTCAGGTACCTCATATAAATAGAATCGTATGGTATTTGTCCTCTTGGGTCTGGCTTCTTTCGCTTAGCATAATGTCTTCAAGGTTCCTCCATGGTCTAGCATGTATCAGCACTTCATTCTTATTAAGGATCAGTAGTATTCCACTGAAGGTACAGACCACATTTTGTTTCTCCATTCCCCTGTTGATGGACACCAGGGCTGTTTCCACCTTTTGTCTGTTGTGAATAATGCCGCTGTGAACATTGGTGGGCAAGTCACTGTAATTCCTTTTTGCCACTCTAGTGGAAATGGAAAAGGTCAGGCGGCAGGGGGAAAGGAGGCTTGTCCTAGCCCTCTACCCCCACCCAGCACCTCCTCCCAGACTCCAGCTGGAGGGGACCGTAGCTCAGGGTCCCACACTGCAACACGGGCATAGGGAACATCCAGCAAGAGAGAAAGTGTGGCCGGCTTTCCAACTACTTGTTGGAAAGAGAGAATGCTGCCCCTCCCCAGCCCCCAGAAGAGATGGTGGGGGAGGGGTTCCCATCTCACATCTGTTTGGTAATTGCATTTCTAGTGTATAGTCTGGAAAGATACGAACCAAAATGTTTCCCGTGCTTATTTTGGAGGACGGAGTTATTGGTGATACTTTCATATCAGCTAAAAATAGAACTACTTCTGTTTTTTAAAAGGTGAATGCCAGGTTGAGATTATTCAGACAAAAAGTAACAAAATATTCCACTTCCGTGCTTACATTCAAAATGCAGCCATTGTCAACAATCTGGTTCAACTGTCCCTTCTGTTAGCTCTGTCCGGCAGGAACATTTTCTGCATCGAACCATCACAAGCTGTATTCGGGTTTTTTGATGTCAATGTTAAAGACGGTGACCCCATAGCATTAATCTAATAGCCATTGCGCACGTCATGCTGTGTTAGGAAAACACAAATAAAATAGATACATATTTGTACTCCGGACTTAATATAATCCCATGCAATATGCAAAAAAATATAAGATCCAGATCAGTTTCCACATCAACTTTAGTAGAGATGCTTCTATCACATGCTATCTGATGTGTGGAAGATGGAAAGTCTATGTGCCCATGGGCATAATGTCCTTGGGGTACAGTTTTAGGGAGACCCAAGAGGCCCTGCTGCCCTTCCTAGTCTCTATGGAAACCATGTTCCCACAATGGACAGGAGCACATTGCCATCTCACACGCCTCCAGGGCAGGAAGTTGGAGGAGCAAAGCAGCTGGGGTGTCGGATCCTATCATTCATTTTCCAAACGCAAACACTTTTAAGCGTGAGAAGCGATGCTGTTACCAATTGCACAGGGATAACTGGCATCAACTGGGACCGTTCAGGTATATGAGGATGTACACTCTTCCTAAACACAAGGTATGTGGAATGAGGGAGCCTCCTGCTCCAGCAAAACAGCATAGCCCTATCTAGAGACGGTAAGAAACAACATTCTTGAAAATCAGGTTCCAACCAAACACAGAGCCACTGACTCACAGTATTTGAAGGCAGACCCATCCCTCGCAGCTCCCCGAAGGGATCAGAGCAGGGCATCCAGCCACATGCTTTCTTTTAGGTTACGCTGCAGAAGCTTGGCAACCGACACATTCGAAACATGACTCTCCCTTCTGCTCTACCCGAACAGGGAACAACTGAAACGTTCAGTAATAGGTAATGATTGGGGAAATCATGGTCCATTCATATCAGCTTTTACTGATAACATCCGTAAAGAGTTTTCAGTGGGATAGACAAAAGTCTCATGATATAATGTTGAATCCAAAAAGCAGACTATAAAACAGGATATATAGTATAAACCCAGTTATGTGAGGTATAAATCACACACATATACATATACATGAAGGATAGAGATGTAGGGGTGTCTGGGTGGCTCAGTCAGTTAAGCATCTGGGTCTTGGTTTCAGCTCAGGTCATGATCTCATGGTTCATGAGTTCGGGCCCCACATCGGGCTCCAGACTGGCAATGCTGAGCCTGCTTGGGAGTCTCTCTCTCTCTCTCTCTCTCTCTCTCTCTGCCTAGCTCCTGTCCATGCGCTCTCTCTCTCTCTTCCTCTCTCTCTGTCAAAATAAATAAATAAACTTAAAAAAGAAAGGATAGAGATGTATAAAAATGTAGTTTGAGGGGTGCCTGGGTGGCTCAGTTGGTTAAGTGGCTGACTCTTGATTTCGGCTCAGTTTATGTTCTCAAGGTTCATGAGTTCGAGTCCCGCATCAGTCTCAGCAGGCTGACAGCGTGCGCCTGCTTGGGATTCTCTCTCTCTGCCTCTCCCCTGCTCACGCTCACTTTTTCTCTCTGCCTCTCAAAATAAACTTGAAAAAAAAAAAGTAGTTTGACTCTGGGCAATGGGGGTAAGGAATGATTTTTTTTCTTCTTCTAAATTTTTCATTAACTTTTTTTTTTTAATTTTTTTTTCAACGTTTATTTATTTTTGGGACAGAGAGAGACAGAGCATGAACGGGGGAGGGGCAGAGAGAGAGGGAGACACAGAATCAGAAACAGGCTCCAGGCTCTGAGCCATCAGCCCAGAGCCCGACGCGGGGCTCGAACTCACGGACCACGAGATCGTGACCTGGCTGAAGTCGGACGCTTAACCGACTGCGCCACCCAGGCGCCCCTAAATTTTTCATTAACTTTTAAGTTTACAATAAGCATATGTTTCAGAATCAGAAAAAGCACCCATATGTGTGTGAATATATGTGCTGAATACACGTCTGTGTGTGTGCATATATAATATATACATGTACATAGTACATATATATTCTGTTTTCTCATGTGGCCTGTCCAGCACTAACCCATCTGACCAGAGGAATTATCGAGTGTCACATTCTTACACTTGGCCTTGAGTGGTAGCTTATGTCGGGATCATGGGGGGGGAGGGGCTGTGGAAGAACCAAAAAGAATCCTCAGAAAATACCTGCTCCCTAAACTCTCTGCCCAACCTACTGCCAGGAAGCAGGGAGGATGGCATCTAGTTATGACATTGGTAAGAATGGCTGTACATAAACTCGCAGTGAAAAAATTTTCTATTATTACATGACCTTTAAAAATGAGCTCTCCTTAAAAAAAAAACAAAAAAAAACCTTTCCTCAATTATCGCGCTCTCTCTCTCCCTATCCCACACACAAAAAGACTTTCATTGTTGTTTGTTTGGGTGAAAAGCTGTTCTGTTGGTAAGACTGGGTCCCACTGCTTGGCCACAAAGGAGAGCCCTTTCAAGACCTCTGTCCTCTCTGGTTCCATGGGCTGCACACACGGGGAGGAGCCTATCAGTACACAGTCTAGCAAGAGAACCTAACATTCTGTGTTGACCTACTGGTTCTTTCGGATTAAAAAACATCACACAGCAAAGAGGCTGGCGAAGTTGCTGTATTCTTCTCTTTGAATTCAATGGCAGCGCATTTTCTCCTTTTTAAAAAAAAATGTTAATTCCAGGAGAGTTAACTTACAGTGTTACATTAGGTTCAGGTGTACAATATGGTGATTACTCTGTACTCATCACAATAAGTGTACTCTTAATCCCCCTTCACCTATTTCACCCATTCTCCCCCCCCCCACCCCACCCCCCACCAATTCTCTGGTAACCACCAATTTGTTCTCTAAGAGTCTGGTGTTTTTGTTTGTCTCTTTGTATTTTGTTTGTTTTGTTTCTTAAATTCCACACATGAGTGAAATCATATGGTTTTTGTCTTTCTCTGACTTATTTCACTTAGCGTTAAACCCTCTAGCTCCATCCACATTGTGAATGGCAAGATTTCATTCTTTTTTATGGCTGAGTAATATTCCAGTGTGTGTGTGCGTGTGTGTGTGTGTGTGTGTGTGTATCTTTTCAAGTTAGTGTTTTTGTATTCTTTGTGTAAATACCAGTAGTGGAATTACTGGGTTATATGGTGATTCTATTTTTAATTTTTTGAGGAACTTCCATCCTGTTTTCCACAGTGGCTGCACTAGTGTGCACTCCTACCAACAATGCAAGAGGGTTCCTTTTTCTCTACATCTTTGCCAACCCTAGTTGTTTCTTGTGTTTTTTATTTTAGCCATCCTGACAGGTGTAAGGTGGTATCTCATTGTGGTTTTGATTTGCATCTCCCTGATGATGAGTGATGTGGAACATCTTTTCATGTACCTATTGGCCATCTGGATGTCTTCTTGGGGGAAATGTCTGTTCATGTCTTCTGCCCCTTTTTTAATTGGATTGTCTGCAGATTTTTTGGTGTTAAGTTACATAAGTTACTTACATATTTTGGATACTAACCCCTTAGCAAATACCTCATTTGCAAATATCTTCTCCCATTCAGTAAGTTGCCTTTTTGTTTTGTTGATGGTTTCCTTTGCTGTGCAGAAGCTTTTAATTTTGATGTAGTCCCAGTAGTTTATTTTTGCTTTTGTTTCTCTTGCCTGAGGAGACCCATCTAGAATAAAGTTGCTACAGCCAGTGTCAAAGAAGTTACTCCCTGTGCCCTATTCTAGGATTTTTATGGTTTCAGGTCTCACAGATCTTTAATCCATTTTGAGTTTACTTTTGTGTGTGGTGTAAGAAAGCGGTCCAGTTTCATTCTTTTGCCTGTAGCTGTCCAATTTCCCCAACACCATTTGTTGAAGAGACTGTCTTTTTCTTGTTGCATATTCTTGCCTCCCTTGTCATAGATTAATTGACCATATAATCATGGGTTTATTTTCTAGTCTGTTCTACTGACCTATGTGTCTTTTTTTTTTTTTTTTTAACTAGGCTCCATACCCAACATGGGGCTTGAACTCACAAGCCTGAGATGAGGAGTTGCAGGCTCTACTGACTGAGCCAGCCAGGCGTCCCTATGTGTCTACTTTTGATTACTGTTTTGATTACAACAGCTTTGTAGTATATCCTGAAATCTGGGAATGTGATACCTCCAGTTTTGTTCTTCTTTTTCAAGGTTACTTTGGCTATTCAGGGTCTTTGGGAGTTCCATACAAATTTTAATATTATTTGTTATAATTCTCTAAAAAATGCTGTTGGTATTTTGATAGAGATTGCATTAAATCTGTAGGTTGCTTTGGGTAGTATGGACATTTTAATAATATTTGTTATTCCAATCCATGAGCATGGGATATCTTTCCATTTCTTTGTGTCATCTTCAATGTCTTTGATCAACATTTTATATATAGCTTTCAGAGTATAAGTCTTTCATCTTTTTGGTTAAGTTTATTCTTAGGTATTTTATTCTTGTTGGTACAATTGTAAATGGGATTGTTTTCTTAATTTCACTTTCTGCCCCTTCATTATCGTACAGGAATGCAACAGATTTCTGTACATGGATTTTGTATCCTGCGACCTTACTGAATTCACTTATCAATTCTAGTAAGTTTTTGGTGGAGTCTTTAGTGTATTCTATATAGACTATCAAGTCATCTAAAAATAGTGAAAGTTTTACTTCTTCCTTGCCAATTTTGATGCCTTTTATTTCTTATTCTAGTGTAATGGCAGTGTATTTTATTTCCATGTATTTATTTATGCATTTGTACTTCATCAGAAAAGGCTTTGAAGGGACATAACAGCAGTTATATTTTTGGGTTTGGCTTCACTTAATAAATTTATATATTTACCTTTCCAAAATGTATACATTAGTAAGATTTAATTTATTTTATTTTATTTAAATTTTTAAAGTGTTTATTTTTTTAGAGAGGGAGGGGGAGGGGCAGAGAGAAAGGCAGGCTGAAGCAGGCTCCATGCTCTGAGCCATCAGCACAGCACCTGACAAATTGTGAGATCATGACCTCAGCTGAAATCCGATGCTTAACCAACTGAGCCACCCAGGCATCCCAGTAAGATTTTTAAAAAAGAAGAAGAAAGAAAGAATGGTGGCTTAGCCAGGTGAGCATCCAACTCTTGATTTTGGTTCAGGTCATGATCCCAGGGTTGTACGATCAAGCCCCATGTTGGGCTCCACATTGAGCATGGGGCATGCTTAAGGTTCTCTCTCTCTCCCTTTGTCCCTCTCCCCTACTTGCACTCTCTCTCTAAAAAAAAGAAAGAAAAGAAAAGAAAAGAAAAGAAAAGAAGAGGGAGGAGAAAGGGAAGGGAAGGGAAGGAAAAAGGCAAGGCATCAGAGTAAAGAGAAAATAAAAGTAGAGAATGAGAAGACCCAAGAGGAAGTTCATGCCCAGAATGCCTGTGGTAAGGTCCTACGAGTTATGAAGGTTGGATGGGACACTCAGCCCTGAGTCCCCAAATGCTTGAAGAGAATGCCAAGCAGAAGACTCACCTTATAATGTGATTCAGTGAGAGGACCATAAAGCAATCTTGCTTTAAGATTCTAACTATTTTAAATCTCTATCAACAGATAGTTCATACCATGTTCTTGCATCACCTGCTGAAGGAAAGCTGCCCAAATACCAGAAATTTATATTACACGAGTGGGGGTTTTGTGTGTTACAGCAGTCAACCGGCCCTAACACACCCTAGAGAACTTATTCCATAAATTGATTTAATTACCTTTCTCTGTGTTTTGGTGCCCTGTCTTCAGTTAGACTGCAAGTTTCTTTGGGACACTTTTTAAAAAATTTTTAATTGAATCCTCTATCCGCCGAGAGCCTAGCATAGAGCCATGCACCTAGTGAGCCTTCAGTGAATGCTGAATGATTGATTTGACAATGATCAATTTGAACTAATGGGGTGAAATGGAGTATTTGTGGTTTGTTTTCAATTGCACCCCGTATAGGATTATGGGCTCTCAGTCACTTTTAAGAAAGGTTCTTGCCCTCAAGGAACTTGAGACCCCATATATTCCTAGAGAGTGGAGATCTAAGGGAAAGAAATAAAATTGATATGTCTAAAAATCCATTTAAGATTTCTTTGAGAGATACTTATCTCCTTAATCCTGGAGGTTATTGAATGTAATTAGAGGCTTGAGCGGATCTGAAACAGGGCTGAGAGCTGGGAGGAGGCCTGGGGCTGTTGGCTGAGCTCTGCAGCAAAGCGTGTGCCTTCAATTCCCTTGCCTGTAAAATGAGGTCAGTAGTTCCCAAGTGAAATTCTTTGGGTTAAGGTACACTGACTACCATTTGATTACATGTCTGTATGTCCCCCACGTGGTTTTGATGCACATCCAGATTTGGGAACTACTGCACTAGGTAGGTAGGTGATCTTAACGCCTGGGTTTGTCTTCTATAACATGGAAACATAGTTTTCCTTTCTTGACCTAAGGTTGTAGAATTTAGAACTGGAAAGAGACATAGGATTGAATAATCCATCTCTTCGTGGGCGGGGGGGGGGGGGGGGGGGGGGAGCAAAAAGCACAATAATCACAAACACCTTTGGCTAGTCCAAAGATGAAATGGAAAAATAAGCAGGTTTTAAGACGATAGGGTTATTCTTTCACAGGATATGAGAGAATTCATCAAGTGTTATTAAACAGGGAAGTCGAAGTTTCCATTGCAGCAACTTAATAAATATTTGTTGACTAACTGATTAGTGTGCTAATTCAAGCAAAGAAGGAATTTTGGTTACTGTTTGTTATTGTTTTAAAGCAAGGGTAATTCAGGATAAAAATTCATTGTGGATAAAAATTCATTCAGGATAAAAATATGCATTGTGTTCTCCTAAGCAACCTAAACTATGTATTCTGTTATTCAAACAAACACCAAAAAGGATTTAATGTATCCTTTGGCAACCAAAGATAGAACTCCCACTTAAGCTTCTTTCAAGTAGATATTGGTGGTTACTTTTGGTTATTGAGCAATATTGTATGGTCCGTGCCCTGTGTTTGGCAAAGTAGAGTTTGGAAATTCTGCCCCTGTCCCCACCACCATTCCAGGAATTTTGGGCAGAACTTAACCTTTGAGGGTGGCTTCCTTCCCTGCCCCTGGGTGCTTATCATGCTGCTGAGGGATACAAAGGCTTTGAAAATAGGAAGGATCCCAGCTTCCTTCAAAAGTGCAGCCATCAAAAGAACAACTATTGATTCTGAAACTGAGCAATTTCCAGTGGTACAAAAAGAATTGACATATTATAGTAATTAGGCTATGTCTTCTATTCAACACATTCCAAATTATTTTCTATTCAGACATGTTCAAAATGTATTTTTATTCAGTGTATTCAAAATGTTCATTCTTCAAAAAGTATTCCCCAATTAGGGGAATGGCCTCCCTCTACGTCAAGTCGTTCCCACCTTTATTCTCAGGGCTTAGAGGCCCCTTAAATGTTATTTGCCCTTATTCAAACCATGCACTCCCATTTCATGTTACTTGAATTATGTAAATTTTGAATAATGCTATGTAAAATAGTAACAAAATACCACTGAACAGGCAACATTTAAAATAGTGCAAAGTTCCTCCAAATTTGTATGATTCGTCTGGAATGGCATAACAGAGCCAGAGCACCAACTCAGTGAAATTTAAACCACATTTAGTCCCTTGTCTGGTGGCCACTTACATTAGAGGTAAACAGAAACCCGCATGGGCCTTGGTCATTATCATGGGAAACCATGGTGTGAATCTCGGGCAGAGGCTTTTGTGAGTGATTTTGTTGACACCAGTGCTGTTATTTTAACATGCATTGCTCCCATAGTTTGATATCTTTTCTAGCCTATGATAGTACCATCTAAACTTCTATAAAGTAGCAACCCTGAAAACGTGCTGTGACTTACTATGAAATGAAGTCAGATGGGATAGAGGCAGAAGGCCTGGCAGTGACCGTGACCCTTGGTGCTGTTAATTTTAGGGAAAGACCACAAAATAAAAGGGATATTGCTAGGGCTTTTTAAAAGAGCATCATTAAAGCAAAATTAGGCTACTATTACAGATGGTACACTCTGAGAACCTATCTCCTGGCCCATTTTGTGGTTATAAAAAAATTATCCTTGGATCACGTGCGTTTTGAATGATGTAGTTCTTCAGGAATGCAGTTGACTTGTGAACATAGTGAATATCCCTCCTCGATTGCAATCTCTCAAAGAGGAAGCAGAAACCATCTGTTATTTCCATATTCCACACGCCACCTCCCTAATGATAATAATGGTGACATTGTTATAGGAATCCAGTGTTTACACAACAATGGTCTCAGTTCCCCCTCATGATGACCCTGTGAGGTGAGTGTTCTTATTCTTTGCCCATCTTACCGACCTGGACCCAGAGATGTACAAACATTCATTGATTTTCCCATGTGGCTCGGCATGGAGCACCATGTAAGAAAACTTCCAGAGTGATCACTGTGGGCATCCAAATAAAGTTGCAAATTGTGCCTCTTCGCAAACTAGCCCCCACGCATTCAGGAAAAGGAAAGACCAGAGAAAGGGGTGGAACACTCCTGATTGGCAGGTGGTAGATTTAATAAGCAAGGGAACTTGTTTACGTGGCCTATCTTGGGTGGCCACAGGAAGAGTAGATCTCCATACCTGGCTACCAGATCTTAAAAGTTTCTAGAGAGGCCTTAACTGGGTTCAGTCAACACTACCATCCAGATGGTTTCAAGACCACATCAAGGCTATGTTCTTGGGGAAGTTTCTGGCATGAGGAAGGCAAGCAGAACATGCCAGGGGAGGGGGTGACAGGCCTCTGATTACCTAGGTTCAGCTCATCCATCAACCAGTGGTCACGTTCTCTCAGTGACCTCTTTGAACACTCTCCCTACGTCCCTCCTGCATTATCTGTGACTGTGACCCTGTATCTGTTTCCTTAGAGAATCACTTAGTGAGGACAACAGTTTCATTTGAGGCTGGCTGGTGATCAAGAAGTTTCCCTTGTGTGTATTGATGTTCCATGCATGGAAACGTATCTCTGGAGATGGAAAGGGGAAAAGAGTCACAAGCCACATCAGAGCAGAACTGTCATGGCTACGGGTCCCAGTGAAAACTGCAGAAAAAGTCAGGGGATAGCACTCTGTTTCCAGTCATAACCAATCATGAGATCTTGGACAGGCCCTTTAATCTCCCTGAGCCCTAATTTCCTCATTTGCGAAATAACACTTATCTAAACTAACTTACAAGATTGTTGTGAACGATGGAAATGTTTTCTTTCTAGCAAACGTCATCTAAGGCAGGACAGACCTAAGGACTTAATGTGAACAAGCAGGCAGGAAGCCCTCCCCACTCTGCCAACACCTCCATCTGCCCAGCCCTCCACAAGCTCCCTGGTGGCATGGGCAGGATTATGTTGTTGCTGTTGTTTATTTTGAAAAATAAACTCAGCTTTTTGGATTCAGAGAACAAATAACAAATATGATAGCTGGTTAAAGAAACTGATATACATATTTATAAACAAACATACTTTGTTAGTTTTTACAGATAAGAAATTATGTCTCCTTCGGGTCTATAAAATCTATAAAATTATCCAGGTATAAGGAGTGAAATCAATTCAAAAGACTTTATTTTGGGAATGTCCAGAATAGGTCATTTAGATGCACTCATGAGGAATCGCCTCTCCTTGCTCTGAAATGTGTCCAGGGTAGAGTTTTGTTCAACCACAGTTGGGTAGGGGACTTGTCCTTGTCATCCAGAACACAGTATGTGGCTGTGCAAGTAACAGAGGGACATGTCAGTCAAGCCTGAAAAGGCTCGAAGCTCCTAGAAGCACACAACCCTGGGGAGAGAGCTGAACAAAAGGCAAGAGTACCTCTTATTTTCTCCCCAGGCCACTGTCAGTCAGTTCCTTGTCCTTCAGTGCCAGCCCCCTCTTCCACAGTATCTCTAGTGTGCATGGAACTTGATGTGAGTTAATATATCTTGGGCAATGGTTATACACAGTGGGATTTGCTCCAGGGAAGGAGAAAAATAAGTTTTATCTTGTGATCAATTGATTTTGGCTGCCTGGAGCACCTTGTTGAAAATGAGTCTGAGGCAAGACTGGGTCAGGGGCAGAGAGTAATGAGAACCCACTCCACATAGCTGTATCGCTTCTCTTGGGCCTCAGACTCCCTGGAGATTGTCTTGGCTGGCAGCCTATGGCAACCAAGCTTCTTTGCTTTGTTCTAGACACACCAGAATTGCAAGCATATATAGAACACTCTCAGAGATAGGCAGAGATAGGGCCACACAGAGAGACAGAGACAGATTTGTTATAGGAATTGGCTTGTGTGGTTATGGAGGCCAAAAAGTTGGCCTGAGAACTGGGGGCCATTTGAGTAAATCTCAGTCTGAGTCCAAAGGCCCAAGAACCAAGAACACCAATGTTTGAGGTCAGGAGAAGATGGATGTTCCCAGCTCAACAAAAGAGCGTACACACGTGAGAAAGAGAGAGAGAGAGAGAGAGAGAGAGAGAGAGAGAGAGAGAGAGAGAGAGAGGAATAGAGCCTATCTGCCGTTCTTCCACCTTTTCGTTCTATTAGAGCTCCCAGCAGATTGGATGATGCCCATTACTGAGGGCAATCTTCTTTACCGAATCTGCCTACTCAAGTGCTAATGTCATCTGGAGTCACACTTGTAGACACACCCAGAAACCTGCCATCTGAGCATCGCTAAGCCTAGTCAAGTTGACATATAAAGTTAACCATCACTGGTGTGTCAGTTTGTATATTGAGAACAGTGGTGTTCCATCTTATTCATTGTATAAACCAACTGTATAAATGTGGAGCTCACACAGTGCTCAAATTCCAGATGATCTACCAAAGTTCCACACCCTCCCCCATACATTTAGCACCTTTAGTACTTACCATTCTGAGGTTAAGAGAGGAGGCTCAGGGAGGTCACTTGACTTGCCTGGGGCCACTCAGCTAATTAGTAGAAGAGCCAAGACTGGAAACATTTCTCTGTACGCCTCTGTCTTGGATGTGGCTTGCATGACCTGGTTACTGGTCAGATGGGACAAACCATGAGGATCAGAACCTGGGACTAAGCACACCTACCTAAATGGGACAGACACCTGAACAGAACACATTGAGAGACCTTTGCTAAAAGCAGGTACAGTCTGGGAAACAATGAGGTCTGTGAAGGTTGTGGCTACAGAAAGAGGTGGTGTAACCAACAGCTGTTGGAACCCAAGGACAAGCTGGGAGGAAATGATGTTGACAGATCCTGCAGGCAAGTGGTGCCCTGGTGGCAGGGAGCAGGTCCCAGAAACTGGACCATTTTCAGGAACAGGTGTCTATCTCTGGGACAGCCTCTGGCACTAGAAACTCAGAAACTCAGCCCCACAGGGACTGATATGGTTGGCAAGAGATAAACATGGATATTCAAGTTTAAGTAATAGTGGAGGAACTCAATAATCAGGTGAAAGATGAGGTTCATTTTAGAGAGTAAAGCAAGAGCATTCAAGGCAGGGGCCAGAAAAGGATGTCAGTGTTGGGCTAAACCCACTGAGATGTGGACAGGACTGGCCCTAGATGTCAGACTGAGTTGAGCCTGCAGATCTGGGGTGTTTATAGGGGATGGTGCAGGGACAAAGGTGAGGGCTGCTGACCAGGCAGAATGTTGCCTTGACTTCCAGCCCAGTGCCCTTTCCTATTAAATATGTACCTGTTAGCAGTTCTGCAGAGCTGGAGACTTTTCACCCTTGTACCTAAAAAAAAAAAAACAAATGAAAGAAAGGGTAAAGAGATGAGGTTCTGATTTGCTCCTGCTTGTTTGAAGAAAGCAGTTGTATTTACTCGGATTTGGTGGCTGCATATTGGCCAACTCAAGCAAAGGAAAGTCATAGCCCTCACAAAGATTCTTCCATGGCCAAACCTCAAGTGCTGCACAAATCATAGGAAAGTGGGCACTTAAAAAATGTAGTCTGTCGTCCTCTTAAAAAGTCAAGTAGGGCATAAAATGTGGGATTTAATCAGTGAGATGATTGTCAGGTATGCTCATTGTGCAGGAAGAGAGGAATTCAGACCTATATCTAGCAGGATAGAGGAGGGGAAAGAATACTGGTCTTGGGATCAGAAGACCTGGGTTCTGAGCAAGACTTTATCCTTGTAGTTGCTCTGAGAAATGTCCTCCTCTATGACCTGGGGGACTCTACACCCCAGAGAGGGATAAATGTTAAATGGAATCATGTCTTTGTGAGTGCATTGAAGAAGTTGCAGAGAATGGTTCCCCTATAGTTTAAGTCCACAATCCCTTCCTCCTTTCTCAGCTATTCAGATATTCTTGTCTGAGTTGTGGAGAGAGTCCTCTGATTTGGCCTTTGTAGACTGAGCCTTGTGACTCACTTTACTGTTGCATAAGCTTGGTGGCCAGTCCTTCCAGCAACACTTCACCTATGTCCAATCACACTCACGCTCTTAGAGCAGTAGGGAAAGGCTAAAATTCCTGCCACTATCCATGCCCCTAAAATTATTGGGATCAAGTCATATCAAACTAGGAGTGAGGAGGGACTCCTGGGTGGCTCAGTTGGTTAAGTGTCCAACATCAACTCAGGGCATGATCTCGTGGTTCATGGGTTTGAGCCCTGTGTCAGCCTCTGTGCTGATGGCTCAGAGCCTGGAGCCTACTTCAGATTCTGTGTCTCCCTCTCTCTATGCCCCTCTCCCACTTGCACTTTGTCTCTCTCTCTCTCTCTCTCTCTCTCTCTCTCTCTCTCTCTCTCTCAAAAACAAACATTAAGAAAAAATTTTAAAAACCAAACAAATTAGGAGTGAGGGTAGTTGTCAAGATCCCAAGAGAAGAAAATGAATGTTGACATGGAATCCCCATAACTTCTTTGTAATTTCTCCATAAGCACTCTCTCTCATCCCTAGTTCTCCTGGGGACACATCAACTGTCCACCCTTGTAGGGCATGTACCTCAAACTGGACTCACTTCTGAAAGTTGTTAGGTAATACGTTGCCCTCTGGAATTGGCCAAAACCAGCAGGCAAAGAACTGATCCTATTAGAATTGGCATGGTCCAGCACAGGAATCAGAGAAAGTGCCGGTGGGCCCTTTCAGGGAAGATGGCACTTATTTTCTGGGCAATTCTCTTGATAGATAGATAGATAGATAGATAGATAGATAGATAGATAGATAGATAGATAGATAGGTCGAGCTACATATCTATCTATCTATCTATCTATCTATCTATCTATCTATCCATACTAATTCTCACAAAAGCCTTGAAGGTATGTTATTACAGAAGTGAGTAAGATGAGGGTGATAGAAGCTAAGTGGTTTGCTTAATGTTGCCAGCTAGCAGGTAGTTGAGCCAAAATTCAAGCCCAAGTCAGCTTGAGAGCAAAGCCCATGCTATTTATGGGACACCATGCAGCCTCCTTCTCACAGAAGTGCTAATTAACTTGGCTCAGGGGGGTAGGGCTACGTGCTGGAGAAGAGTCAAGGGCTTGTAGTCCATTAGATGAAAGCCAAGAGTCCAATATTGACAACTTAGACCCCCTCTTCCCTCTTCTCTTTCCTCTCCTACTTCTTGTTCCAGGGAGACCCCTAGGTAGGGGGAGTTTGGGTTGGGTCTGGAGGTGCATCCAGAGAGAGAGGCTCTGCAGACCAAACGACTCAGCCAGACTTGTGAATACAGTCCCACAAGCAGTCATTGATCGCGCACCAAGCACTCGGATGCAGACGGCAGGATATTCACCCCAAGTTGTTAAATGACAACCAGGGCTGTATATGACTGGAAGTCAGAAGGAGGGCTCCAGGCAGCAGGGGCTCAGCGTGTGGTTGAGATCAGAGGAGGCAGTGCAGATGAAAGGAAAAGCTCCCTTTCCTCCCCCCCAGGAGGCGTGGGGACCCCACCCGGCTGGCTCAGGGTAAATGTTTGTTGAATGAAAAATGGAAACTGAAGGGTGGCTTGAATTCAGACAGGAAGAAGTGAGTTGAGAGGACACTCTGAGAACGAGGAAAAATGCCCAAGAACTCCTGGAGGCAGGAATAAGTGGGAGAAAGGGAGGCAAACACCATGATTCTTTTGAAAGGAGCAAGGATACCACTGGTGGTAGTGACACGCTGATGAAGGTGGGGTTGTCCTACGGGCAGGCACTCTGGCCTCTCCACTTGGGTGTCTAACAAGCATCTCAAACTTGTTTCAAGCTGAGCTCTTGATCTTCCCCCTCAAATCCCACTTTTTCACATTTTAGTTGACAGGAACCCCACCCCTGTTCTTGCTCAGGCCCCACCTCGTCGAACCATTCTCTCACAAACTATACCCAATTCGTTAGGAAAGAAGACTGGCTCTGCCCTCACAATCAGTCTAGATTCTAGAATCTTCCCTCTCATGTTCCATCGTTCTGTGGCATTCTCAGAGAGCTAGGCCTCCGCGGAGGGCAAGAGGGGAGAATTGGATTAGATTCATTGGTGACCATGAAAACATTTTCAAAACAACTATTCATTTTCAGAGCCCAGTGAAAAACTTTGTAGGTACGTTCTCCTCAGCTGGCTTTTCCTCGGCATTTATTTCTAGCCTGGGCTGATGTCATTGATAAAATGAATGGAGAGATGAGTCAGTGGTTGAGGACGGCGACAGGCCCTCAGTGGTAACTACTAAATTAAGCTAGCTGTAGCTTCTTAAGTTCAATGTAAAAGCAGAAATGGAAAAAAAAATATCACGGAAAGGAAGAGGCCCAGGGGAAGATAATTTTCGGTCTCTCTTCGAGAACAGATTTATGCCGAGGGGCCCAAAATAATACATAATTGGCAGGCTTCTTGTCAACTTTGCTACTTTAGTCCCAGCTGAATTACATGTCAATTGTGTAAACTGCTATAAATAATTATCGGTTTTGCAAAAATTATATGCAGACAGAAAAGCCAGTGTCCTGTGGGAGCTACGTCTCAGAAATATCCAGATTTGGAACCAGGATTAACTGCCTCCAAGACCTGCACCACAGTCTGCAATCACTTAAGTGTTGCAGCAACACTAATGGAGGCAAACCCATGACCCCCAAATGTGTGCGGTGACACAGGGTTGCTGTGTCAAGTGAGTCTGGATAAGACACAGTTGCGTTGAAGCTGGAAATGGCAAGCTGATGAGGCAGTGTAAGCCACCTCTCAGAATATGACCAAATGAAAGGACTTTCTTCTTGTTTTTGTTTTTGTTTTTACCAATTCATTCAACATATCCCCTGAGAACCTACTACTTCCCAGGTGCTAGGCCCTAGGGATGCAAGACAGACACCATTCCTGCTTTACAAAACTTACAATTTATAAGACTTACAATTTCTTATCACAGCATGATATGAACTGTGAAGGAAACAGGAAATAACAAGGGCACTTAACTGTGCCAGAGAGAGCAGGGAAGGCCTCTTTGAAAAGGGGAAATTGAGACCTAAAGATGAAGAGGAGCTGGCCGTGTGAAGAACAAGGCCATTCCAAGCAGAGGGAATAGCATGCACAAAGGTCCTGATAGGGGAAAATTAAATGCCTGCTATTGAAATAGAGTGAAATATAGACAGAGAAATATTGGACAGAGAATTATGGATCTAGAAGTCTCACAGATAGCAATTTGCCAAACACCATTACTGCATACTTTCTAAAGTTTAGACAGTCTTATTACCTTCCCTAGAGTCTCACAGCAAGCCAGTGCAAGAACTGGTACCCAGAACTCTGGAATATTCTATATCATCAAACCCTCTTGTCAACTAGTCAGAATAATTTGAGTTTATTCATTTTTGTTCTTCCAAAATATTAGTAGCTCCATGTGTCATACAACAAGCAAATTGCAGATTTGGAAGATAAAAGAGGTCATTTTATGCTACTGTCTTCATTCCTTCATTCTTTCACTCATTCAGCTGTTCAGGGATGTCCTCAGGGAAGCTCATGTGCCCACAGCATTGCTGTTTTCCTGGCCACCAAACTTTGTTATGCTTTTCTTATGGCCTGTGTACTATCTGTAGCCTCCTCTGGATGCAAAGTTCCATGAGGAAGGAGGTCAGTATCTATCCTACCTCAGCACTTAGCACGTAAAAGGTGCTTGATTAATATTTGTGGAAAGCTGAATGAATGACGAATGGATGGCTGAATAAATGAAGGCTGACTATCTTCCACTCTTCATTGGAAAATTCACCCGTGAGGATGTGGTTGTATTCATGCATGCTCCAATCTTGTTTTCAAACACTGCCAATAGGGAGTTGATATATCATTAAATGCTTCTCCACCATACAGACCATTAAAATCCAGTAGTCCATTTTACCATGACTGTGGTATTCACAGATATTTTCTAAATTTTATTTCTCATTGTTTCCAATAGGTAATATATATGCATGATTCTAAAGTCAAAGCAATATAACAAGGAGTACTTTGTGAAGTTTTTACTCTGTTCCCCATGCCCCGTCCCCACCCATTCTAGGTGGGGTGACCATGCAGACTGGTTTGTCTAGGACAGTCCCAAACTGTACCGTGTCGATATAAATATTAATGGTGATTCCTTTCCCTCTCAAAAATATCCCATTTAGACAAAAAATAATATGGTTACCCTATCTGTAGTTAACTATTTTCACTACTTCCTTCAAGCTTTTCTTTATGCGGAATCAAGCAAATAAGAGAGGAATACGGTTGGTTTCTCTTTTCCCCAGAACCTGACCTGGCTCCCTAGACCTGCCAAAGAAATGCTAGCATATTAATATTTTGTTCTAATAAATGATAAGTTTTATTTTATTCTTTAATGTTTACTTATTTTGAGAGAGAAAGAGAGAAAGCAGGGGAGGGGCAGAGAGAGAGGGAGAGAGAGAATCCCAAGGAGGCTCTGTACTGTCAGCACAGAGCCTGATGCAGGGCTCGATCCCACGAACCGTGAGATCATGACCGGAGCCAGAGTCAAGCGTCAGACACTTCACCGACTGAGCCACCCAGGCACCCCAAATGATAAGGTATAAAACATTCTTTAAATCAAATACCTTCATGAATGCTAAGAACTTTCAATATATTCCTATTTTTTCCCTTAATAATTAACAGTTTTCCCACTAAATCTCCTAATAAAATGGTTGCTAGCCAGTGGTTCTTCTTTAGTCTGATATGTAAGGATTTTTAAGAACTACAGAAGGCTGTTCTGCCAATAAATTTTCGGGGAGTAGAATAATTGTGTATGTAGCATTTAGGAAGCACTTACCTCTCATCACACTTTTCAGATCCTTTGGGCTATTGAGGTAAATTGAGTTAATTGCCCACATCCTACTGTTAGAGTGGCCTTGCATGAATAAAGGAAATTAGCCCAATTGGAAGCTAGAAATCAGGCTAGCTGAGAATTTCTCAAACTGTGGTCCTTGGGCCACCTACGTGTGAATCAGCTGAAGTACTTTATTAGAGGATAAAGTCTTGGACTGCCTTCACATCTACTGAGTTTCTCTGTACCACTTTTTTTTCCACATGTCATTTTTCTGATCATTATCAATGTCATCCATAGTTATTGAACAAAAGCCACGTGCAGGACACCGGACCAATGCTCTGCAGGAATCTCCTAGCTCCTCACACCTTGAGTTTTAGAGATGATTTCTTTTTCTTTTTCTTTTTCTTTTTCTTTTTCTTTTTCTTTTTCTTTTTCTTTTTCTTTTTCTTTTTCTTTTTTTCTTTTTCTTTTTCTTTTTTTCTTTCTTTCTTTCTTTCTTTCTTTCTTTCTTTCTTTCTTTCTTTCTTTCTTTCTTTCTTTCTTTCTTGTCTCATGATTTTTAAAAAGTATTTTCTTGGGGTGCCTGGGTGGCTCGGTTGATTAAGCGTCCAACTTCAGCTCAGGTCATGATCTCACAGTTTATGGGTTCAAGCCCCACACCAGGCTCTGTGCTGACAGCTCAGAGCCTGGAGCCTGCTTCAGATTCTGTGTGTCCCTCTCTCTGCCCCTCCCCCACCCATGCTCTGTCTCTCTCTCTCTCTCCCCCTCAAAAATAAATAAACATTTAAAAAATTTAAAAAAGCATTTTCTTATGAAAATTTTATTTATTTATTAACATTCATTTATTTTTTGAGAGACAGAGACAGAGCATGAGCAGGGCAGGGGCAGAGAGAGAGGGAGACACAGATTCTGAGGCCGGCTCCCGGCTCTGAGCTGTCGGCACAGAGCCCGACTCGGGGCTTGAACTCACGAACCGCGAGATCATGACCTGAGCTGAAGTCGCATGCTTAACAGACGGAGCCACCCAAATGCCCCTCTTATGAAAATTTTAAAACACAGGTGAAAGGAGAACAGTATAATAATCTCCACGTAGCCATTATCAGCTTGAATGATGACCAACCCATAGCCAACTTGGTTTCATCTGTGTCCCCACCAAGGTTTTCGCATCCTTGGGAATCCCAGACATCCTCTGTTCCATCTGTAAATATATGTTAGCATGTATGGAGAATTCTTCCCTCTCCTACTGAGGGGCAGCTGATAGGAGAGGGACTTGAGCGGCACCTGGCATGGGTGGAGGGAGAGCATCTCAGGTCCAGCTGGGTGTCCTGTGGATCTCCTCTGGGCTGGCTATTAACCTACGAGGCGTTTGTACTAGGCACATTTTGAGGTCCCTTTGGCTCTAAGACACAGGTTCTGTCCTTTCCCCCGAGGGGCTGTCCCTGCTGGGTTGTTGGAGGCCCAGACATGAGGGCATTCACTGAGGCCAGTTCTGGGCTGGGGTGTCCACATCTCCCTTGAACACGGGTGGCTGAAGTGCATTCTTGTCATAAGCTAAGTGCTTCATTATGGCTCGAATACCGCGCCAGACTTTTTCCACCCTTCACTAGGTTTGTTTCTGAACTTCATCAGCATTTTGCCCGCATTCCTTTGCCCTGTACAAGCAATTTGTTCCAAAAAGCGCTCCTTTGCAACACGCGATATCCTGCTTGAATTGGAAGTAAGTCTTTTCTCCTTTTTAAAGAAAAGATGGCCCATCTGCAATATAACAATTTGTTTTTACAGAGAAAACCCAAGCCCTTCATTGTGGGATAAAATGCCACTTTATGATCTTGTGGCCATGATAGGCTACCATTTGTAATCCTCTAAAACCCTAAAAGCCTGCAACCCAGTGTGTTACTGACCTAGGCAAGCCTGGTGCAT
Source organism: Felis catus (assembly GCF_018350175.1). Taxonomy (NCBI): domain Eukaryota; kingdom Metazoa; phylum Chordata; class Mammalia; order Carnivora; family Felidae; genus Felis; species Felis catus. The sequence continues at coordinate 15,807,203 of NC_058371.1, read as the reverse complement.
AACAGTGGGAAAACCGAAGCTCGCACGGCTTTGCATCAATAACAGAGAGAGCGAGAACAAACCACTAACCCAAATTGCAGGCACTACAAAAGAAACCTTTTAATTAGGTCAGCGTTATAAAGTTTCCTACTAAATTGTTAGAGGGGATATGTGAAGAGTAGGCTCTTGATTGATCTTTGGCCCAGAAAGCAGAGGGCTTCTTGCCGTCGGGATTGCTTTTCATAAAGTGGTGAAGTTGGCAATATCCCATTCTTGTTACTCTGCTTTCTGCTACCCTGCAGAAAAGTTGTTTTCTCAAAGAAAAAAGTTGGTTTTTCTCCAATACATTCCAATAGCAAAGGTCTTTCATCATTAGGTGAACTCTGTTTAAAAGAGGTACATTTCCTCAGCCTTAAGACACTATTCTGCTGTCTTGTGAAAGACCACGGTTTCAGGGTAAGAAGCAAAGGGTTGGGACACACAGGCTCAGATTTCTCAGTCTCTTCTGTGTCTTGCTGCGTGACTGCCCAGATGCGTGGGTCCTAAGACCCTTGTTGGGAGCCTGTTGAACAAAATCTACCACCGTACAAGATACCCTGGAGAAAAGAAGCAGCACTAGGGTGCATTTTTCTTGTTGCATCTTTAACAGCTTGAAAAATTGGACCCAGGGGCCGCTGGGTGGCGCAGTCGGTTGGGCGTCCGACTTCAGCCAGGTCATGATCTCGCGGTCCGTGAGTTCGAGCCCCGCGTCGGGCTCTGGGCTGATGGCTCAGAGCCTGGAGCCTGTTTCCGATTCTGTGTCTCCCTCTCTCTCTGACCCTCCCCCGTTCATGCTCTGTCTCTCTCTGTCCCAAAAATAAATAAACGTTGAAAAAAAAAATTAAAAAAAAAAGAAAAGAAAAATTGGACCTGAATAAAAATGTAAAAAATGTAAGCAAAGAAAAGTGAATTTTAACCACAATCAGCTACCTTTTTCACCCAAATAATTGACAAAGATTTCAAAGAACGTTAATGCTCTAAGTTAGCAATGGAGTGGGAAAAGGGGTCACTGATAACGAGAGGACCTGTTGGTACAACATTTCGGAAGAGCACTTTGGCAGTACATGTCAAAAATCCTCTACAGTGAATATCCTGTAATCTACTAATCTCTCTTCTAAGAATTTATCTCAAGAAATAATCAGACAGGGGTTCAAAACTGTCCACAACAGATGTTTACGAGCGGAAAAAAATCGACGTCCAAGAATGTAGACTGGGTGAAGGAAGTTGTTATACATTTGTAAAATGGAATCTCTGAAGTCATAAAAAATTATAAGGTAGAGCTATATTTATGGTCATGGAAATATCGCACAACGCATTTTTTTCCTTGTGCATCTATCCCTTGTCTGTTTCCCTCCTCCTCTTTGCAATGATGGGTGCTCCTATCAACTCTAGAGAACATCAGTAAACAGATACTCTGCTCCACTGGGATCTAGATAGACATTAGAATTCCAAGAGGATATGAGTATTGTTACCGTTCCAGTTAAACAGTACAAGGAACCCGCTGGTTCCTTTAATGAAATCACACTCAGAGATCATCATGAAGGTCAAATCTCCATTTGGAAAACAGCTGAACCGTGTGGTCACTGCTCTTGTTGTCAGATAATCATCTTCCATTACTGTCCTTGGAGGTATTCCCTGCGGAGGGAATATTTCCTCATTCAATATTTTCTGCATAAAGGTCTCGATGGAAAAGTGAAATTAGTCCCAGCTGGAAAACTAGAAATAAAATGACAAAAGGCCAATTTAATATTGAGACAGGTAAAAAGGAAGGATGTCCCTTTTTACTTAAAAGTCCTTAAATCCAAAAGATATATTTGTAGACATTTGTAGACCTGCAAAGGGAGAAGAATGGAGAGCAAGCATTTGAGGTGGGTGGAGAAAATGCTCAACAACAATGAGAAATTTGGTCCAAATTCTCCCCAAGCTATGGAAGTTTATTGATAAATGTAAAAATGTGTTCATTAAATAGGCACTGATCAAGCACCTGTTGTGTGGCAGCTCAGATATGTAAAGAGAAGCAAGGCAGCCTCCCCTCAAAGATCTCCCAGGAACCCTGACGGCCCTGGATTCGGTAGGGGGACTAGAATGTGTCTCAGTTCTGCTCTAGGTAGGCAAAGCCCCCTCTACATAACCTCCAATGCCCTTTTTTTCACAACCATGAACTAATTCCACTAACTGATTGTTTCAGTGTCACGTAGATGAAACCTGTCCTCCATCTGTCGAGATGTCCTGGAGCTCTTCCTTCTCTGCATTCTTTCTCCAGGTAATCTCATGTAGTCTCATGGCTTCAAATACCATCCAGGTCCCATGAGTCCAGGCTGGCCTCTCCAGTCCCTACCTTTCCCCTGAGTTCCACAACCAAGTATGCGCCTATTTGACAGCTTGGACATCGGATGCGCTTCTCAGATCTCACCAGGGGCGGTGGCCCAGGTCCTCCGCTCTGCCTGGCCAGCCCTGCCGTCACCGGGGCTACACTCTGTGGCTGCTGTCACTCGGCACGAGAAGGGGAAGGAGGAGAGGTCCACCTTCCTCCGTTGTTCAGTTGCCAAATTGCTTATCGACTCAGTTATTTCTCTCCTTTTCCCTTGACTCTGCGCTGGAAATTCTGCCAGAAGTTCTCCTGGACTCCATAGCTGCCTTCTCCTGCATGTGTTTTGGATTAGGGTTTCCTCAATTAACAGGATCCCATCTGCTTTTAATCATTCACGAATTTCCTCAAAGTTTGAAGCTTTCTGGCTGTGCTTCTTATTTTTTTCTCTCTCTCTCTCTTTAATGCGTTCTTTGAATGTTTTAAGATTTTTTTTTTTTGGACATTTTGGGTAGAGAAAGATGCACTCTGTTTTTCATCTTGATTTAATATCTAACCTTTCTTACAGATTCAGTGTTGTTCTGAATGTAAGCCAATTGAATGACTCAATCATTTTGTTAATTATCATTGTGTGCTCTGGGACTATACTACCTTCAGGGGATGGATAGCACTCCTGTACCCAAACACTATGTGACCCCCAGTCGATTACTGAAGAAGTAGAAAGCAATCAGAGGTCTAAGGGTTATTGTTTCTTTTAGCCATGAATTATCACTTCTCAGTTCTTTCAATGTGTCTTGCTATTATAATTGGTAGTCTAATGTTTAATACAGTTGCTTTTCCTTTAGAAAAAAAATATATGTGCTTTATAGAAGCTTTTGCTTCTTTTAAAAAAATCTTTTTTAATGCTTATTTATTTTTGAGAGAGAGAGACAGAGCACCGGTGGGGGAGGGGCAGAGAGAGAGGGACACACAGAATCCGAAGCAGGTTTCAGGCTCCGAGCTGCCAGCACAGAGCCTGGCATGGGGGCTTGAACTCACAGACCACGAGATCATGACCTGAGCTGAAGTAAAATGCTTAACCAACTGAGCCACCCAGGTGCCCCTAGAAGCTTTTGCTTCTTAACCCTCCCTTAAGGGGAGGTGATTATTTCTGTTTTTGCAATTACATTTAATAAGAAAAATCTCTCAGATTACTTCTTTTTAAATAGGTGATATTTTACTATAATTATACTTTTTTTAAAAAACAACCTTGAAACAAAATAAAATTGGTTTGTTTCATTCAGCTGGACCCTGCATTTGAAGAGAGCACGACATAATTTAGTTCTCAAATTGTTCTATTATCAAAGGGAATAGGAGTTCTCTGGAGACAAAATAATTTGTTCTATTGTCTTCAGGATACTGGAGGAAATAAAAGCTTATAGCAAGGCTATGTGAATATCCTCTGCTCTTAAAATATAATATCTTCCTCTATCTCATCAGCTAGATAAGAGGTTGTAACGGTTAATTTTGTGTCACCTTGGCCGGACCATGATATCCAGATATTTGGTCAAACATTAATCCGAATATTTCTATGAGGGTGTTTTGGATGAGATTTACATCTGAATCAGTGGATTTTGAGTCAAGCAGATTGACCTCCATAAGGTTCGTGGGCCGCATCCAATCAGTTGAAGGCCTTAATAGAATTAAGACTGACCTCACCAGAGCAAGAGGGAATTCTGCCTGCAGATGGTCTTTGGACTCGAGCTGCAGCATCAGCTATACCTGACTCTCAAGGTTCCTGGCCCATCCTGCAGATTTTGGATTTGCCAGCATCCGTAATTATATGATCTGACTCCTTAAAACAAGTCTCTTTATGTATATAAATATAAATATATTAAGTACGAATATATAAAGCATTAATGTGTCGAAATATATAAATATAATATTAAGCATGTCGTATATTACATATATTTTGTAGATGTATTTAACCCTAAATGGACTTGGAGTCCTTGTACATTTCCACACTGAGGGATAGAAGTTACAGAAATCAGAGTAAACCCTACACATATTCATGTAACTGCTTTGAGGATAGAGATCAAACCCCTTCTCAAGAGATAGTTTTGTGGATCGACTTGCTCATCACTACCTTTGTAGACACCCCTGGACGATGAACTCTATTTTTCTACTAAAAACCATGATGGCAGTCTTGCTTCTAATCCACTAGGCATTTCTTGAATGTTGGATTTAATTCACCAACCTGAATCACTCTGTATAGCTATGATTTCATACCTCTGCTAAATCCCTAGAGTTGGCACTTGACCTTGTCTCCCAGTCTTCCTGGCCTTCCCAGTTACTGAATTGTACCTTCATGTCCAGATAAGTAACATTCGCTCATTTCCTCACTCACCAGACTCCTGGTCTCAGCCAGACCAGGTCTTCTTCTCTGCTTCGCACACAATGACCATAATGAGTGCCACAGACCTTACGCTGGGTTTTCCTAATTTTCACAACAACCTGACAAATTGGCAAGTGTCTTTTGTCTTCATTTCTAATGTAGTTCGTATGTTTTAATGTTATATTCTGCAGTGTAAAGTTGGCCTAAATAGGAAGACTATTTTTAAAACATTCCATGCTAAGTATGTCATCACAAACTAATGGTAACCTTGGAGAACACAACTGAGACCTGATTATTCAAACAAAATAAATAATAAAAAATAAAGTAAAATAAAACAAAATAAAATAAAATAAAATAAAATAAAATAAAATAAAATAAAATAAAATAAAATAAAATATAACTGAGCAGCACTTAACCTTTTAATAACGCAGAACTAGACATCCAGCTCTACTTGAATCAGTCAAGGTCAAGTCAGGAGATTCAAACCCCCACAGTTAGTTTAACAGACAGAATTTAATATAAAGTATTCTAAACTAGGTAGGTAGGTTTAATATTAGTCTAGGTAATGGGAGTTGGCTTCTATTACTGCTATAACAAATTACCTCAGATTTAGTGGCCTGAGACCACACAGTAACAGATTTGTTACTTTAAATTTCTAGAAGGTCAGAAGTCCAAAATCATTTCTAGCGGGCTAAAATCAAAGTGTCAGTAGAATTGTGTTCCTTTTGGAGGCTCCAGGGCATTTATGTTTCCTTGCCTATTCCAACTACCAGAGGCCATCTGCATTTTTTCGTCTCGTTGGCCCTGGCTTCACTCCATCCTCTGCTTCCACTGGCCCACCCCCTTTTCTGACTCTGACCCTCTGCCTCCCTCTCATAAGGACCCTTGTGATTACGCGGGGCCCATGCAGATAATTCAGGAGAATCTTCCCATCCCAAGATCCTTAACTGATAAATTCTTTTTGCCATGTAAGGTAACAGGTTCGCAGGTTTTGGGGATTAGGATGTGGATGTCTTTAGGGGGACCATTATTCTACCCATCAAAGTAACTGACAAGGCAAAAATGGAACACTAAGTTGTTGCATTTTATACACTGACTTAGCAACTGCAGGAAGCAGCAACCATCTAGGGTTCCAATGAAGGGAAGATGTTGGAATGCAGACAATTTTGAAGCTTAGAGAAAAGTCCCACAGAGCAGAAGCGCAGACCTCTGAGGACAAGATGCCGGCAGCTAGTGGTGGTGTCTCTGGGGGGGGGGGGGGGGGGGACACTGAGGCAGGTTCTCTAAAGGTTAAGAGAACTGGAAACTGCTGCCTGTGGCACCGAGTAAGGCTTCAGGAGGCAGGAAGCAGGGCTTCTGCTGCTGACCGGAACAGGAAGCAAACAGGAAGCTGCAAAAAGGAGTAGGTTTCTTTCCTTCCTCCTGCCTACTAGGCGTCCTCTAATACTCCTTGTCGGCACTCCAAGAGAGAGCCAGCTGGCACGAGAAAATTGTGGGTAGAGTCTCAGCCCCACCATTACGAAGCAGAGCACAGAAGGTAAATCAGAACTTGAGAGACAATAGTTTTATAAGTGGTACATGACTCAATGTGACAAAAAGCAAAAAGCATAAATCCACCAATTGTTTTGATTATGTATCCTTGAGACAAGACTTTTTCTCTCAGTTCATTGTTTTGTTTTGTTTTGTTTATATGTTGTAGCTTCAGCTCACTTTAAGACACATGTATGGAGGGGCGCCTGGGTGACTCAGTTGGCTAAGCATCTGACTTCAGCTCAGGTCATGATCTCCCGGTTTGTGGGTTTGAGCCCCATGTCAGGCTCCGTGCTGACAGCTCGGAGCCTGGAGCCTGCTTAGGATTCTGTGCCTTCCTCTTTCTCTGCCCCTCCCCTGCTTGTGCTTTGTCTTTCTCTCAAAAAATAAAACATTAAAAAAAGAGACACATGTATGGAAATTATATAGTGTTTTTAGATATACTCTAGATAATGCAACGATTATCAAACTTTTAGAAAGGATGTACCCTTGGATTATTTTGTTTTCTAACACTCCAGGCAATCTCCTTCAATCCCTTCTCATATATGTTTAGTTTCTAATTAAAGCTATTAGTTCATTTGTCTGAAAATTTCATACCTTTCTTTGAAACAACTAAAGATAATGCAGGATAACTCAAAACAAGAGGAGAATTTCTGGGTCAGTACAGTAAATGGTTTCATCAAACCATTTCATAACAGCAAGTGCAAAGAAATCCATAGAGGAGACATCCTGAGTCAGAAGTTCAGAGTAAGAAACATATATCCTATTTTGAGAGTGCAATCTCTGCATTTTTACTCATATTCTGATCTATTTTGATGGCTTGTGTGAACAGTCTTTCCAAATGTAGTTTCCCATTTTCAAATGCCAGATTTGTGTTCAACATTACTAGATATGTTGTCTAATATACTCCCCATATTACCAACCTGCTCTTCAATTATAAAAGCAAGACTAAAAGAGCTCAAAGTTCTTGGGTCTATCTAGCATCATGTGCTCCCCATGTTGACTTCCAAAATGTACCAGGTTAGAGCACCTGCAGTATTGTGCTTGGTGCCCTCTTTTGTTCTCAAGTAAACGAATCTTGAAGCTCTGAGGTCCTACCTAGCCTGGGATGGCTTGTTTGGCTTTCAACATCATTCAGTACACTTTCTTGTCATGACAACAAAGAAAGACCTCAAGCTAAAATATTTAACTGCTTCTCATACTTCATTCTCAATAATTCTGTCTCCTTTCCTCTCCCTCATTTATAAATGCATCTTTTGACTTGGTACAGTGACACTAAATTGCTACAACTCTGGAAATTGTACTTTTCTTTCAAGTCATGGATCAACCAGTTCACTGGAGCTGGACTGGACGACAGTTTACTGAACTGGAAAGAGTTCACTGGACCCCTTTGTAAGCAGATTTTTAAGAAAAAGAAGCCAAGGCAAGGAAAAAAAATTATGCCAGGAATTTATTCCAAAAAATATTCTTCAGGATAAGTTGGGTCTGTGTAGACTCATCCTAGTCCCATACACATTTGACATCTTCCATCTCTTCAATAAAGGCTATGATCAAAGTGGTAATCCTAAAAAACTGATGATAAAGTCCTAATGTAACAAAAATTATTGAAATACATGATATGCCTTGTAATTACTGAAGCAGAAAATAATAGATTAACTTATGGAAAAGTTATTTTTCAATAGGAATTTATATTTAAAGGAGTTTGGAGTTTGAGAACTTTTATTTCCTTGATTTTTAGCACCACTTCATTTTCTATTATTTTTCTGGGTGATAAAGCTTCTTTGAAGATTTGTTTATTTATTTTCAAATGCTACTACCCTTTGCTTTTGCTCTTAGTTTGGCTTTTTTCCCCTCCACCCTTACAACCACCATAGAGTTATCCTAATTTTTATATTTTATATCTTTACTATTCCTCACATCTCTTTATCAGTTAATTTTTTGAGTGGCAATTGTTTTGTCCCTAAGAATTGATCAACCAATTGCATCTTATATTCTTATTTTATTACCCAAGTAACTGTAGTATATATCATTTACTTTCCCTCTCTCAATTTCTTGTATGTTCTCACTAATAACTTGACAATTGAGGTTTATATAACAAATTTCATTACACTTCCCAGGCAAATGTACCAAAGTAGGGAGGTGATTAGTCATAAGGTAGAATATATACAGGAGATAAAACATCTAAAAGATAGCATATAGACGATAACAGAGATATTGAAGACTACCTAAGAGGCTATAGCTGTATTTCACTTGTACTGTTTATGTTCTTTGTACTCATGTTCATGTGCATCTGATTTCTAATACTTCATTTTGTAGACTTTTTCTTCACTCATTCATTTATACCTAAACATTTGTGTTCTGGGAGGCCCCCTTCTGATTGTGGTAATCTAAGTAATTCAAATTAATCCTATTGCTAACAGCTAGAAGAGCTGAACAATTATTTTTTTAAAATGTTTGAAGGCATCAGGGAATTAAGAAGCCAGTGAAGAATCATGGAGCCAAGATCTTAGAAAAGAAGGAAAACAGAAAGATGGGCATTGCATTCAGGACTCTGGAGCTTCTAGAAGAGGCAGATGAGAGGCTGAGGAGTTCAATAGAGGGTGACAGGGATCCAAGTACCCCTCTAAACTTTGGATAAACTACATGGCTGCACCCTAGGACTAAGTGTGAACTATAAATAATCTAATCTCAAAGGGACTAAAGCAGCTTCAAATAATCCCAATCCCTTGTTAGACTCAGGTTATTTAGGATTGCTAGAACCTTTAGCTATTACCAAGAAGAAAAACATAAATCCTCTCTACTGAAAGAGACTATCATCTTAAACTTCAGTGTTTCTCTACAATTTTTCATGTACTATACCTAATATTCACTTTTAAATAATCAAGACTATGACGAGACAAGTTAATGTAATAGATAACCAAAGGGGAAAACACACACAAAAAATGACTTCTAGGTATCCGGATAATCAGACACAGATGTTAAAATAACTGCACTAATATGTTTACAGAAATAAAAGACATAATTGAGAATTTTTACAGAAAACTGGAAATTATTTTTAAAATGAAACTTCTGGAACAGAAAAATTTGGTAATGAGTTTAACAGCTAGAGAGAGAAATAGGAAATTGGAAGATCAGTAATAAATATCCAAAATAAAAGCACAGAGAAACAAAAGTACAATAAATGAAGAAAAGGGACTAAGAAACATAAAAGATACAGTGAAAAGTTTTGTGATATGCGTAATTGGTGTCCAGAAGGAGAAGAAAGAAGAGAATTGGACAGTATTGTTATCTGCCAAGATAACACCTGAGAATTTTCCAAAATGGATTGACGATATCAAACTACAGATTTAAGAAGCACTATAGAACCAAGCAGATAACTATAAAAACACACCTAAAGCATAGTATGGTACAACTGCTGAAAATGAAGGGTAAAAAAGGTCTTAAAAGTAGCTAATAAAAGAAGAAACATTACCTTCAAAGTAATAGCAATAAGACTGACAGTTTACTTTCCAATAGACACAATAAAAGCCAGGAGACAATGGAATGGTGTCTTCAAAATATTAAGAGAAAATAATCACAATCTATATTTCAATACCATCCAAAATATCCTTCAAAAATGTAAGCGAAATAAATATATTTTGGGACAGATAAAAATAGAATTCATCAGCAGCAGACCTACACTAATGAAAATAAAGATGTTTTTCAGGCAGAAAAAAAATTATTCCAGACAGCAGCTCAGAGATGCAAAAAGAATGAAGAGAAAAATATAAGATACACAGAAAGGGGAAATAAAAATAACTATTGATGACTGAGATCATAGTAATAAAATTTTATGGGGTTTAAATATATAAAAATCAAAATGCATGGCAAAACCACTTTGAAAACAATTTGGTAGTTTCTTTAAAAAAGTTAAACAAACACATGAGACCTAGCAATTCCAATAGCCATCAAGTGGTGAATGTATAAATAAATTGTGGACTATTAACACAATAGAATATCATTCAGCTATACATAGTAGTGAACCAGTGATATCTGTAAGAACATGAATGAATCTCAAAACATGAGATAGTCTTTAGGATCATGATGATCTTAAAGAAATCAAACAGGGGCGCCTGGGTGACTTAGTTAAGTGTCCAACTTTGGCTCAGGTCATGATATCTTCATTGGTGAGCCTGGCATCGGGCTCTGTGCTGACAGCTTGGAGCCTGGAGCCTGCTTTGGATTCTGTGTCTCCCTCTTTCTCTGCCCCTCCCCCACTCATGCCCTGTCTCTCTCTCTCTCAAAAATAAATAAACATTAAAAATTTTTTAAAAATCAATTACAACCAACCAATCTTAAAGAGATCAATAGTTACCTAAGCATGAGATGACTTTTCAGGGTGAAGTAAATGTTCTATATCACGATGGTCACATGGGTGTATGCATTTGTCAGAACTCCTCAAACTGTACAGTTAAAACAGGAACATTTTATGCAGTGCCAACTCCTTCTTAATAAAGTTAATTAAATTTACAAACATATGGCAAAATAGCATCTAAGTTGGATAATAAGGTAAATATAGTTAAAGTGCTATAAAGCTCTAGTACTGTCCAGGAAGAGATAAAAGTATTTCTATTTGATGTTGATTTTTTTTTAAGGATGTGTGTAATAATATCTAGGGTCACCACTAAAAGAATAGTAAAGTAATGTATAAATGCCAAAATGAGTGGGAAAATGGGATAACAGAAACAATCAATTTGAAAGTAATAAAAGAAACATAGAATATGTGGGACAACTAGAAAGCAAATGGTAAGATGGAGTGAGAAAACAACTATATGCTGCTTATAAGAAACACATCACAAAGATCAGGACACAGAAATATTGAAAGTAAGGTAAAGATGTATCATGCAAATACTAACCAAAAAAGCCAGGGTTATTATATTATTATCAGACAAAGTGGACTTTAAGGAAGAAATAATTGGTAGAGATAGACTATTTTATAAAAATAAGTAGTTTAATTTACCAGAAATATATAGTGATTCTAAACTGTATGCGCTTAATAAAATAGCCTTAAAATGTGTAAGGCAAAACTCAGCATAACTACAGGAAGAAATGGATAAATCTCCAAGCATAGTGTGAAATTTTCACATGCCTTTCTCATTAAGGAGATTAAAAAAGTATAGATTTGGACTTCAAATTAACAAATCTGGCCTAATTGATAGATAAACAATATTTCACTTAACACTGTAGATTTCATTTTTAAAATTACACTTGGATTATTTATAAAAATTACCACATGCTAGGTTTAAATCAAACCTTAACAAACACCAAAGGATTGAAATGATATAGTTTATTGTCTGGCAGTAGTGGAATTACATTAGAAATAAATTATAAATAGACCATTTGAAGATCCCTCCAAGTATGAAAATTAAGAATTATCCTTTGAATAACCCATAAGTCAATGAAGAAATAACAATGGAGGGGTGCCTGGGTGGCTCAGTTGGTTAAGCGTCTGACCTTGGCTCAGGTCATGATCTCAAGGTTTGTGAGTTTGAGCCCTGCATCAGGCTCTGTGCTGATATCTCAGAGCGTGGAGCCTGCTTCAGATTCTGTGCCCTTTCCCCTTTCCCCACTCTCTGCCCTTTCCCCACTTGTGCTCTGTCTGTCTCTCTCTCTCTCAAAAGTAAATAAACACGAAAAAAAGAAAGAAAGAACAAGGGGAATTAGAAAATATTTTACTGGAATGATAATGAGAATATTGCAAAGCATATTGGTCGCAGTTAATGCCATACTTAGAGGAAAATTTATACCCTTACAACACATATAATAGAAAAGAAGAAAAGCTGAAAAATCACTGATCTAAGTATCTATCTCAAAAAGTTAGAAAGATATCTAACTCAAAGTGGAAGAGAGGAAAACATAATAAGAAGAGAACTAAATGGAATATAAAGTAAGTACAACAAAGAGAGGGCCAACACAACAAGAAGTTGGCTCTTTGAAAAGACTAATAAAGTCCTAATCCCCTGGTGAGATCAAAGAAAAAAAGGTAAAAATAACCCATGTCAAGAATGAAAGAGGGGACTCTGTTATAGATCCTACAAATATTTAAAATATTATAAGAGGATATTATAACAATGTTATGTAAATAACTAAATTTTTTTTTTACCAGTGGACAATTTTCTAGAAAAGCAATGTTTACCTAAACTGACACAAGAAAATCTCTATAGTCCTATAACAATAAAAGAAATGGAATGCATACTTGCCCATAACAATAAAAGAAATTTTTTTTTATTTTCCATAAAAAAAAAAATAAATCCAGATTACTTCACTGGTGAATTTTACCAAATATTTGAGAAAAAAAATAATGCCAACTGTGTATAAACTTCTCCAGAGAATAGAAAAGTGAGACACTTTCCATTTTGTCTTCTGAGACCAGTGTTACTTCAATACCAAACCGGACAAGCACATTATAAAAAAGGAAAATTACAGGCTAATAACATGTTTTACATAAATGTAAAAAATAAATAAATTAACTACTAGCAAAATAAACCCAGCAATGTCTGGTGAATACACTGTGAGCAAACGGGGCTATTCCAAGAATGTGAGAATGGTTTAATATTCTGGTTGCCCTGGAAGAATGGGGACAAGCCCTCTGGCTGGAGATACATGTAACACACTGACTTAGCATGACCTGGGAATGGCTGCCAAGGATGTCTTCAACAGAGGATTTGGTTTTGGTATAGTCAGTAGATCGGAGAACCAAATCTTGTAGCGGAGTGGAATTTTCTACTTCTGGTCATGCTTCCGCGGATACAGGGAAAGCATCAGACTACCTAGAGACCAAATAGAAGATCTGTAGCTGGGGACTTACTTTCAACCAACAAATGGAACACGGACAATACTCTTGGGACGGAAACTTCTTTGTAGAGTAAGTTGGCTGAAGGGTTGAAACTGACTCTCGGTACCATATTTATACTGAGGGAGAGCAGAAAATTGAAATCCCCTATAAATAAGATTGTTTCTGTCTTGACAGTGATGCGGATACAGATTTTTCTGGACCAACCATCTATGACTGGGCTGTGTTAGCCATTGGAGGTTGCTTGCTGGCTCTCAGATGAGTTTTGACACAGCCAAATCCAAACTGTCACAGGATCATTTTGCCCTGGGCTACAGGGATGCACACCTCCAGCTACACACGCATGTAAACGATGGCACTGAATTTGGAGGTTCTATCTACCAGGGGCTTCAAACGAGAAGACTGAATTGCCAGTGAACCTGGCTTGCGTAGCTGTCACCAGCACCTGTTTTGACGTTGCTGCTAAATACACACTGGCTTGTAGAACTTCTCTATAGGCCAAAGTGAGTAATCCCAGTCTGATTGGACTGGGTTATACTCAAACCTTTCAGCCAGTAGTCAAACCTACCCTATCAGCTTTCACTGATGGAAAGAACATGAATGCAGGAGGTCACAAGTTTGGGGTGGGGTCTGAGCTATGAAGCTTCATGTGGTTTTGAGTGAAGCATCCGTTTTGTCTCTGGACACGACGAGAAATGGACACACTGTGTTCGGGCCTTAAAACTCTTCTGTGAAATTTCAGAAGCGTGAACTTTTTATTCTTCCCAAGAATGGTAATAATCTTCCCCACACTGAAGTCTAGAGATCCTAAGTCCATCCTAAGGTTGGTGCTTGAAGGCAGGCCAAGAATTGTCACGTCTGTGCCACATTTCAGTTCAGTGCCACAGTGTTATTGTCACATGCGTGCCTCAGTGACAATGTAGTGTTGGGTTATAAAGGAAGTGTGATCCAAACTTCCACTTTATACATCATGTCTTGCATGTCCCGCACATTTCAAGACCTTTTAAAAGATAATGGTCTCTGTGCTGTACTGGAACTTTTGTTTTGCAGCAGAGTAAAATGAAATAAATCCATCACGTTTGGAACAACAACAGAATCATTTAACGTTTGAAAAAAAAAATGAAATTTGTCACTTTAACAGAATAAAGGGGAAAACAACATGTTACCTTCCAGATAATTTCTGAACAAGAACTTGCCCAAAGCCAATATATATTCATGAACAGAACTTTTACCAAATATAAATAAAATTGCTTGAATCTAATAAAATGTACCTATAAATAATCTTACACAAACACGATTGAATGTTAAAAGCTTTACCTCTGGATATGAGAATGAGATAAGAATGTCCTACCAATCTGATAAGCAAGATAAAAGCAAACAAGTATAAGAATATGAACACAAGAATAAAAACTGCTCCTACTCGCAATTTGGTGATGTATGTGGACTACCCAAAAGAAACTACCAATCAATTATTTATTTATTCATTCATTCATTTATTTTTGATTTTTTTAATTATTCTTTTTAATGTTTATTTATTTTTGAGAGAGAGAGACAGACAGAGCATGAACAGGGGAGGGGCAGAGAGAGGGGGAGACACAGAATTTGAAGCAGGCTCCAGGCTCCGAGCTATCAGCATAGAGCCCAATGCGGGGCTCAAATTCACAAAGTATAAGGTCATGACCTGAGGTGAAGTCAGATGCTCAACCGACTGAGCCACCCAGGTGTTCCCCTTCCAATAAATTATTTAAATTTAATTCGTGACTTCAGTTAGCAAGGTTGTTGGATACCAAAAGACAAAAATCAAATCTATCCTTCTATCCCAACAACAAGCAAAAAATAATATTTTAAATTATTTATCTATTTTTGATTGTTTTATTGAGATATAATTAACATGCTAGTTTCAAGTGTACAACATAAAGATTTGAAAGAGCTTACTGCCTATGTTTTCTTTAAGGAGTATTATGGTTTGGGGTCTTACATTCAAGTCTTTAATCCATTTTGAATTTGTTTTTGTAGATAGTGTAAGATATGGGTCCAATTTCATTCTTTTGCATGTAGCTGTCCAGTTTTCCCAACACCATTTATTGAAGAGACTCTTTTTCCTATTATATATTCTTTTCTTCTTTATCATAGATTAATGGGCAGGAAGTCTTAAGCAAGACAAAAATATTGCTGTAAGGGAAAAGATGGACAAATATGGCTACATTAAGAATGTGTTACTCAAAAGACTCAACTTCATGTAAACGCTATTCTTCCCTGAACGGCTCTTTTTTTTTCCCCCGTTGAAAATTATGCTTTTGAGAGTCATCCATATTTTTTTAGATGCTTTATGTTTTATATATGGTATGAGATAGGGGCCAAGTTTCATTTAGGAAAAATGGGGAAAACTCTGTCCATTGGTTTAAAGGTCAAGCACGTGGTTACCTTTGGGGAGAACCGAGGGGAAAAGGATCAAGAGAGGAAGCCAAGAGGGCTCTGTTACTGATGTTCCGTTTCTTGTCCTGGGAGGTGGTTCCACGAGAGCGATTACTTGGGGGTAATTCATTGGGCTTTATGACGATTTGCTCACTTTTCTGTATTTGTGTTACACGTCCACAAAAAGTTAAAGAAAATGTATCTTCCTTTCCCTTACAGATAGAGACTAGCAGTAAATGCATCGGTTCCTTTTCTCCTGAACTGTCCCCAATTTGTTTCCTTTTGCCAATTGCCCTCTCACCATCACCTTTAAAATTTTGTGTTGGCCACCTGATGCATGCCATATATTCAGTGGCATATATCGTCACATTTAATCTTCCCAATGACTCTGTGAGTTGGATGTCATTCTAGCTGAGGCTTGGAGAGATCAAGTGATCTGTGGAAGTCAAACAGCTAGCAGACAGCAAGCAGCAGAGCCAGGATTAGGTTCTGGTGTGTTTGTTGCATTCCCCTGGGATTTTAAAATCCAAAGATTAAACATAGAAAATCCTAACACTTACCAATTCACTTGGGAATATCATCAATCTATATAAAAATGCTATTAAAAAGGTACACCTAAGTAAAATGCAAGGAATAAATATTCTTTTCTATGTACCTCGTATAAATGAAGAGCACTTTTCAAGTTTGTGAAGCTTTTTAAAAGTGGATGTAGTGGGAAAAGCATAGGTTTCTAGTCAGGTAACTCAAATCCCAGATTGGCTACTTATCACTTGTGTTTCCTTGAAAAGTTCCTCAAGGTATTCGACGCTTGATTTTTCTCATCTGCAAAAAGCAAATAATAACACCTGTTGGTGGTAAGCCAAAGGAATCGTGTAGGAATTATTTAGGACTGCGGATGAGCAGAAGTCAGCCTGCAAGCCTGAGAAATTGAGAGAATTCAGGTTGTAATGACTGAAATTGTAGCAGAGGGCTGAGCTTAGCTAAGTACTCAGGACATTATAAATGCAGGTAGAGGCTAACTTATCGGAGCCCCACATAATCATACACAGAGCCAGCTGGTCCGCACTCCCCTGTTCCTCACCTTTCACCCTCCCTGCCCTCACCCCCACAACTACAGACTCCTCCACTCTTGGTGCATTGAGAGCTGCTGGGAAGGACATGGACATATTAGAGACTGTCCAAGTGAGGTCAAATAACCCATCAAAAGGGCGCCTGGGTGGCTCGGTTGGTTAAGTGTCCGACTTCCGCTCAGGTCATGATCTCACAGTTCATGAGTTCGAGCCCCGCGTCCGGCTCTGTGCTGACAGCTCGGAGCCTGGAGCCTGCTTCGGATTCTGTGTCTCCCTCTCTCTCTCTGCCCTTCCCCTGCTCACGCTCTGTCTCTGTCTTTCTCTCTCTCAAAATAAAGAAACGTTAAAAAATTTTTTTAAAAATAACCCATCAAATGCAACTCCGGTCAACAAGATACCGTTTTCATCAACCAAATTAGCAAGACATTTCATATAAATACACTCAGTGTTGAAAGGGTACGGTAGACTTTCTCACGCACCACTGGAAGAACCATGCACCTTTCTGGAAAACCATTTGACAAGCAAATTGGAAAGAAACCCTCAAGAGAAGTTTAGATAACATAACTGTCACAGTAATTCACCTTCCAGGAAGCTATTACTGGGAAACGGTAATATCAGTCACACACCTGGACCGAGGTTTATGTCCAAGGGGGTTCCAGGCTTACTTACCATGGCTTAAGCCTGAGATAACCTAAATGTTCAAGCATAGGAGAATGATTAGGTCATCTCTTATGAACTCATAGGGAAATTGTCGCTCAATCAGATAGAATGTGTCCCCCAAATAAAATAATAAAATGGATGAATATATAATGATTATCATAACTGTATTTATTATGCAGTTATAATATACATGCAATGGAAGAGTATTCAGCCTTAATATGCTCCAGAATGGGTAAACATTGAAAATATTATGCTATGGGGCTCCCAGGGGGCTCAGTCGATTAAGCATCTGAGTTTGGCTCAGGTCATGATCTCACGACTCGTGGGTTCGAGTCCCACGTCGGGCTCTGGGCTGACGGCTCAGAGCCCAGAGCCTGCTTCGGATTCTGTGTCTCCCTCTCTCTCTCTGCCCCTCCCCCACTCGCACTCTGTCTCTCTCTCTCTCGAAAATAAATAAACATTTAAAAAATAATAAATAAACCAGATGCAAAAGGACAATTACTATATGATTCCATTTATATGAGGTACCTAGAATGTGTAAATGCAGAGAGACATAAAGCAGAGAGAAGCTATCAGGGACTGGGGTGAAGAAGAAAAGGGGAGTTAGTATTTAATGGGGCTAGAGTTTCAGTTTGGGAAAATGAAAACGTTCTGGAAATGGATAGTGGTGATGGTTGTACAAATTGTAAAAGTACTTAATGCCACTGAATTGTGTCCTTAAAAATGGTTACAATGGGGGCGCCTGGGTGGCTCAGTCGGTTAAGCGGCCGACTTCGGCTCAGGTCAAGATCTCGCGGTCCGTGAGTTCGAGCCCCGTGTCAGGCTCTGTGCTGACAGCTCAGGGCTGGAGCCCGTTTCAGATTCTGTGTCTCCCTCTCTCTCTGACCCTCCCCCGTTCATGCTCTGTCTCTCTCTGTCTCAAAAATAAATAAACGTTAAATAAATAAATAAATAAATAAATAAATAAATAAATAAAATGGTTACAATGATAAATTTTATGTTATGTGTATTTTACCACAACAAAAATGCACAGAAAAAAATTATATGCCCAAGTTTACCCAAAAATGTATGCTTTGAAATATTAGATAATGTGTAATTAGATACAAAGATGTCATCTCTGTATGCTGATTGATTCATTTGAAAAATATGGTTGATGCCTACAAAAAAGGTGTTGTATTGAACACCTACTATGTGCCACTTAGTCCTCCAGGATGTGGGGGATAGAGCTTGGTAAACAAGACTAATGACCCCTACTCTTAGTGCAAAGGATAACAGATACTGAGACGCTAAGAAATTTTCTTCTTTGACCCTTTCTGTATGTCCTGAATCCTTGTCAATGAGTGTGCTATTTTTATACTTGGCGAAAAACTGTAAGTGGAAGAAGGGAAGTAATTATGAAAAGCGATACTGGCTTGAGATGGGCGTCCTCCCTTGGTGTCAACTCATACGCTCTCATTGTAGAGAGGAAAGGGTCTGGTGACGGTGGGTGAGGAGGTGGAGTGGGGTGCAAAATATAAGGAATGAGACCTGTAGCTCCTGCTCACTCAACCATCCTGCTCTTCTCCTCGTTATGTGTTGGGCTTCCTGGCTTCCAGAAGCACCTGGAATCCACTTGCTCCGTTAATCCTACTCACTCTATTCCACCGCAAAAATAGTTTAGGTCAGTGTTCAAAAGATTAAGAGCTCTTTTCTGGTACCAAGATTTTTATCCCCTTATAAACAGTCCTGGGGTAGGGGCGCCTGGGTGGCGCAGTCGGTTAGGCGTCCGACTTCAGCCAGGTCACGATCTCGCGGTCCGTGAGTTCCAGCCCCGCGTCAGGCTCTGGGCTGATGGCTCAGAGCCTGGAGCCTGTTTCCGATTCTGTGTCTCCCTCTCTCTCTGCCCCTCCCACGTTCATGCTCTGTCTCTCTCTGTCTCAAAAATAAATAAACGTTGAAAAAAAAATTTATAAAAAAAAAAACAGTCCTGGGGCACTTGGACAGCTCGGTCGATTAAGTGTCCGACTCTTGATTTTGGCACAGGTCATGATCTCACAGTTCGTGGGTTTGAGCCCCGCGTGGGGTTCTACGCTGACAGTATGGAGCCTGCTTGGGATTCTCTCTCTCCCTCTTTCTCTGCCCCTCCCCTGCTCACGATCTCTCTCTCAAAAATAAATAAATAAAATTTTACCTGCGATAACTTTTAAATAATTATTTTCACCGCTCTGTCTACTTCTGTTAGACCATTGTACGTCTTATAGGGACTCACAAAGCTAGTATGAAAAAATCGGGCAGAGGTTAGTAGATTTACTGGCTCCTCACCTCTCCACCAAGAAATGGTTGCTAATTTTTGGCTCGTCTTACAACAGCGCAAAACCAAGAATGATTTCAGGGTTTTGCAATGTAGAAAGTCCCCAGTGGCCTCATTTCCACATGCCCTCTCCACCCTCGAATAACTGACCCCAAGTTTTTTTCATCCTTGTCTGATCTTAGCCAGAATTAGGGAAAGGCCTGACCTGGATGAGTAGATTTTGAGTATACTGATCATGATACAGAGACCGCCCCCCCCACCTCTGCTCTGAGGAGACACAGGAGGAATCATGTGCTTCCCTCTGTGAGAGATGGGAGACCCTCAGAGGGGACCCCCACCCATGTCTTTGCTGAAGTCCTCCTGTAATTCTTCTGTGACCTCTGGCCTAAGGATCTATTTAGGCAGTGATTTCCATACTCTGTCAGAAACCTCTCGTCATCAAACTAGACTTTAGAGGTGTGCGAACGTCTGGTTTTAGACTGTGAGTCCCCTGAAGGCTGATACAATGTTTAATTCCAGCTATCCGATGAAGGTTCAATTTATCAGTATATGACACATGAATACAACCAGCCTCGATGGCTTTGTTTTGATCTTATTCCCAAGAAAAATTTTACTCTCTGTTTCCCCCACAAAAACTTGACATTTTTCTTCTCCATTCAGTTCTTTTCATCTCCCTTTTCCCCCAAATCTCCAGCTATCAGTTGCTCCCATGGAAAATTCCTTCTTTACTCTCTATCGCTACCTGTTCACGATCTAGTAGCTTAATCTAGGAAAGAAAGACTGTGTGGTTGGGTGAGTGAACTCAGGCTGCCTGAGTTCGGATTCTGATTCCACCACTTTTGGTAACGTCTGTGTGTACCTTGGTGACTTCATCTGCAAATAGGGGCTCATAATAGAAACTACGTGACAGGGTTGTCAGGGGTGGTAATAAATGTAAAGTATCTCAGGTAGAACCTGGCGATTGAAGGATTTAATACATGTCCACTGTTAGTGAAGCTACACCCCAGTGGGTCTAGGCTGCAACATTATTTAGGTAGGCAGTTCTTTCTTCATGGCCTTTGTCCAACCCTGGTCGTGGTCACGTGAGGAGAAAATGGGTAATTGACCTGTGAGGGAATATTTCGGAAAATGGTTCTGTTTTTGTTTGTTTTTTTTTTTAAGTTTATTTATATATTCTGAAAGAGACAGAGATAGCATGAGTGGGGAATGGCAGAGAGAAAGGGAGAGAGAGAATCCCAAGCAAGCTCTGCACTGTCAATGCAGAACCCAATGCGGGACTGGAACCCAAGAACTGTGAGATCAACCTGAGCCAAAACCAAGAGTCGGAAGCTTAACTGAGCCACCAGGCGCCCCCTAGAAAAGCTATTATTTATTTATTTATTTATTTTATTTTAATGTTTATTTATTTTTGCAGAGAGAGAGCGAGCGAGCATGAGTGGGGGAGGGGCAGAGACAGAGGGAGACAGAATCCGAAGCAGGCTCCAGGTTCTGAGCTGTCAGCACAGAGCCTAATGCGGGGCTCAAACTCACTAAACCATGAGATCATGACCTGAACCGAAAGCAAGAGTGGGATGCTTAACTGACTGAGCCACCCAGGCACCCCAATGGGTTTTTGCCCCAGAGAAAAGGTGACCGCGAAGGGTAGCATCTGTGTCCACCCAGCACCTTCCAGCTCAGAGAGAACTTCTCGGTGCCTCAGCCCCTTTAACGCTCCAACGACCCACTGCCTGCACAGAACTTCAGTCAATCACCAACTCGCTGAGACTCGTGTCCCTACTTTTCAACTATATTATTTTCACCTTTTAAAAGAAGCAGCTGCAACCTAGAGGGTACAAAAAATTTGCCCAGGTTCAAGCAACCAGTAAGTGACAATGCTGAGTTGAGATTCTAGGTCTTTAGAAGACCTATCTTGGACCTTGGGTGGGCACAGAGGTGCTGAGTCTGTTCTTCATTTCTACTTAACCTAGCCTGCGTCTGGGGCCCTGCTTCCTAATCCACTTCCAGCTACTCCCTCTCATAGTCCCAGCCCCAGAGCCAGCCCTGAATGCCACAGATACAAAAACATGAGGGGTTCCACCTTCCTCTCATGCCTAGTGGGGCTTGAGAATAAGCCAACAGCCCAGCCCCAGTTCCATGGCCTGGTTATAATAATATCTGGGCTCAGGTGACTCCTGAGGGACCTTGCTGTGCATCAGACCCGGCAGCTTCCAGAAGTGCTTCCAATAGTCCCAGCTCTCTCTCTCTTGCTGCACTCCTCTCTAGCTGGGCACTCCAGCTGGAGTCGGGTCCATTGCCCTGCCTAGTCTCTAGGTTAGGGGAGGCCAGCTTTATTCTGAATTCCAGTTCAGTTGTTGGTGGCCTTGGCATCCATCCTGGCCTTATCTCTGGGGCATGAACTGATCCATATTTTCATTTCCTGCCATAAACAGACAGATTTCAGGGAGCAGTGCTTGGTCCTCTTGGCTCCTGAGCACCTGAAGGCTGCTCGCACCCCTAGCTCCAGGCCTTGCCCACCTGATTGTGGACTCTTCCTTCACCCACTGCTTCAGAAACTAGGGCACACCTCCTTTCTTTACTCCCCACCACCCATTTTTTTCAAAGGACCTATGATATACTACACCCAAATAGCCTCAATTTCAACACAACGATGGTCTTGCTACTATGCCTTTATGGAGTAGAATTGGATGGTCCACTCCATCTGTGACATCGGGCAAATCATTTTCCTGCCCTGAGGCTTTATTTCCTCCTAGTTAAAATGGGCATTAAATTCGATGACATCTTCCTGCTAGAAAACTCTGAATTTAGAGCTGAGGCATCTTTTCTGTTATCTGAGGACTCTGGGGAAGAAAGCATGGTTCCTGGGCTAACTCTTTAAGTAGATCTATCTGTCATCCAGGAGGAGAGTCTGAAAATTTTCTCCATCATAGACAAAGAGCTCTAGTCTGTTTTTGACTCCTATCCCTCCTGCTATGGCCTCAGAATGACCTTTTCTATCTATATCAGCTATATCATACTGGTCAGGTGATTTTACCTTCAAATCTACCTTTGCCACTTTCCGTAAAATACCCTCCACTCTGTACATTAAGTTACTTGTGTGAAAACCATAACAACTTCCTTCAACCCAAAAGTGTTTTGGAGACCTAAAACAAGCAATTAACCTTTGAAACGAAATGTCACCCTGATATTATGGAACATTAATGTCACTGGATTGCAGGGTACCTGGGTGGTTCCGTTGGTTGAGCATCTGACTTCACCTCAGGTCATGATCTCATGGCTCCTGAGTTCAAGCCCCACATCAAGGTCACAGCTGTCAGCACAGAGTCTACTTTAGATCCTCTGTCCCCCTTGCTCTCTGCCCCTCTCAGCTCATGCTCCCTCTCTTAAAAAAATAAACATTAAAAAAAGTAGCCTCTGGATTTCGACTATTTCAATGTTCTATACTTTTAGTCTCTTGATGTATGCTCTAATTGTTGGCTGACTGATTAGTTTTTCATAGTTCCTTTCCCATTTCTGCTTCTTAGAGTTTTAAAATTTCCTTGATTATTGGTGGGACAGAGTTAGCTTCCACCTTATCACTGTAAACAATTCATTGATTTAATAACACATTCATTCAACAAACAAACTCTTGCAATATGCATTTACACAAATGTTTTTACCAGAAAACACATAAGACCCATATGCTTTTTGGGTTTACACAACCCAAAACATCTGTTTGAAACGGAAGGTTAAATCATTCCATGTGTATAGGTATGTTGATTGGTAGAGAAATATGAATCATTACCTGAATTTTTTTTTTTTTTACCCAGCACAATACTATGTTTTTCTCTAGAGATTGACTCACCAAGCTTATCTCATCCTCTTAAGAACATAGTGAAATTAATTTCCCAATCATCATTGCATGGGCATGAGGCCCGACAACCAGCACTCATCAATGGAATGTAGTGAAAGTGAACTGGCCCTGAGGGACTAAGGAGGTTCTGTCCTTCTTCCCCCATCTGCTGACTGGAGGACACCAGGATGAGCTTGAAATCCTGTGTTGAAGACAGTGGAACTACATGAAAGAAGCCATGTCCCTGAACGATTGTGGGTAAGGCCACATGCTTATTACCTGACTGGATATGAGGTGAATCGTGGGACTACTGGGACTGTTTGACACAGACGTGGCTGAAACATGCCTCTTCTCCTTTATGTTGCAGAAGCAAAGGAGTCTTTGGAGTAAACGGCCTCGCTACATGGCACAAAGATGGCATGTCACAACTGACTTATGACACCCCTACTATTTACTCTGCCTCCACTTCAAGTAATGTAAGTTACATCTTCTCAGCAGAATTAGAAGGGGGTTTAAAGCTGTGAACACATCCTCTCCTTTCACCTTATCCTTGCTTCTCATCCATGGTGGCCAGTCTCACACGTCAAGCTTCATGAGCTTATCAAGATGTCTGCCAATTTGGGCAACTGAGTGAATACAGGCAAATGGCTTTGGTGTGACTCAGTCTCAGAAACCAACACAAAGCATTCGTATCTAGCTCCTTCACTTCTTTCAGATCACTCAATAAATGTGATCTGGTGTCTTTCACAGTAATATGGTTATCTAATTTCCTTTGTTAGTAGCTAGTTAAGCAAAGCTTCTGGCTTTCCAAGACCCAATTAGCTGGGTCCCTGAGCTCAATCAAGGCTTTTCCTCTTCCTCTTGAGGTCAGTCACAACCTTACTTCTTTAATGTAACCTCTGGGTTTTCTGTTGAAATATACTTTCTGGTTTTTATGTTATTTTTAAAAAATGAATGTCTTGGACCGTCCCTTCACTATTTCCAGCCCACTGAATCTTCACACTTAGCTGTGTCTCTTGCACTACTACTCCCTGAAAATGTATCTCAAATCATTTCTTCAAAGTAAGACCTCAATAATATCGAGATCTACTCCTTCTCTTTCCCTAGAATATAGCTGTTATCACCTGTTTTTCTGAATCTCCTCCCCTGGTCCGGGCCTCTTACAGGGCTACCTAAACACAAACCATTGATTGCTAAATCAAATCAAACAAGATAATACCCAATATGCTCTTTTTTCTCTCATAATTTTTAAATTTCCTTCTCCTAATGTTTAAATCTCTCCATCAATCAATTAGCAAATCACTCTGGTACCCTTTGCCAGGACTTTTGAGATGAAAACAGAAAAATGAGAACAGGATCGCCTAGGTGGCTCAGTTGGTTAAGCTTCCGACTTCGGCTCAGGTCATGATCTCACAGTTCATGGGTTCGAGCCCTGTGTCGGGATCTGTACTGACAGCTCAGAGCCTAGAGCCTGCCTCAGACCCTGTGTCTCCCTCTCTCTCTGCCCCTCCCCCACTTGCACTCTGTGTTTCTCTCTCTCTCTCTCTCTCAAAAATAAATAAACATTAAAAAAAAGGATGAGAACAGAAGAAATACAACCAAGTTCACAAGTAACGTGTGAGACTCATTTATATGAAACCATTGGAAAATAAGGTAGTATATAATACTAGTCATCTCATGTATATAAAAAGTGTGTCTACAGTTGCAGAGGGGAGAGATCAGTGTTTTCTGGAGTTTAATAAAGGTGGGATTTGGCCTGTAAGAACTGTTTGGCTAGAGTCTTTTGGGTTTTCCACGTAGAGTACCATGTTGCCTGTGAAGAGTGAAAGTTTGGCTCCTTCTTTTCCAATTTGTATGCCTTTATTTCTTTTTGTTGTCTGATTACTCCACCAAAAAAACTGCCAGAACTGATCCATGAATTCAGCAAAATCACAGGATATAAAATCAACAAACAGAAATCGGTTGCATTTCTATACACCCATAATGAAGAAGCAGAAGGAGAAATCAAGAATCAAGGAATTGATCCCATTTACAATTGCACCCCCAAACCATAAGATACGTAGAAATAAACCTAACCCAAGAGGTAAAAGATCTGTATGCTGAAAACTATAGAACACTTATCAAAGAAATGGAAGAGGACACGAAGAAATGGAAAAATATTCCATGCTCGTGGATTGGAAGAAAAAATACTGTTAAAATATTGATACTACCCAAAGCAATCTACACATTCAATGCAATCCCTATCAAAATAACACCAGGATTCTTCACAGGACTAGAAAAAATTATTCTAAAATTTTTATGGAACCAGAAAAAACCCCAAACAGCCAAAAACAATGTTGAAAAAGAAAACCAAAGCTGGAGGCATAACAATTCCAGACTTCAAGTGACATTACAAAGCTGTAATCATCAAGACAGTATGCTACTGGCACAAAAACAGACACATAGATCGTGGAACAGAATAGAGAACCCAGAAATGGACTCACGAACATATAGCCAACTAATCTTTAACAAAGCAGGAAATATCCAATGGAAAAAAAAGACAGTCCCTCCAGCAAATGGTGTTGGGAAAACTCAACAGCGACATGCAGAAGAATGAAACTGTACCACTTTCTTACACCATACACAAAAATAAGTTCAAAATGGATGAAAGACCCAAATGTAAGACAGAAAACCATCAAAATCCTAGAGGAGAAAACAGGCATCAACCTCTTTGACCTCAGCCCAGCACTTCTTACTAGACATGTCTCCAGAGGCAAGGGAAACAAAAGCAAAAATGAACTATTGGGACCTCATCAAGATACAAGCTTCTGCACTGCAAAGGAAACAATCAACAAAACTAAAAGGCAACTGACAGGATGAGAGAAGATATTTGCAAACAACTTGTTGGATAAAGGGTTCATATGCAAAATCTATAAAGAACTTAGCAAACTCAACACCAAAAAAGCAAATAATCCAGTGAAAATATGGGCACAAGACATGAATAGACACATTTCCAAAGAAGACATCCAGATGGCTAACAGACACGTGAAAAGATGCTCAACATCACTCATTATCAGGGAAATACAAATCAAAACCACAATGAGATACCACCTCGCACCTGTCAGAATAGCTAAGATGAACAACTCAGGAAACAAGATGTTGGCGAGGATGCAGAGAAAAGGGAACCCTTTTGCAATGTTGCTGGAAATGCAAACTGGTGCAGCCACTCTGGAAAAGAGTATGGAGGTTCCTCAAAAAATTAAAAAATATAACTACCCTAAGACCCAGCAATTGTACTACTAGTTATTTATCCAAGGGATACAGGTATGCTGCTTTGAAGGGGCACCCCAATGTTTATAGCAGTGCTATCAACAATAGCAAATTATGGAAAGAGCCCAAATGTCCATCGACTGATGAGTCATTAAGAAGATGTATATATACATATATATATACATGTATATATACATACATATATATATATACACACACACATATATATATAATGGAATACTACTCAATGATCAACAGGAATGAAATTGTGCCACTTGGAACAATGTGGATGGAACTAGAGTGTATTATGCTAAGCGAAATAGGTCGGTCAGAGAAAGACAAATATATGATTTTACTCATATGTGGAATTTAAGAAACAAAACACATGAACATAGGGGAAGGGAAGGAAAAATAAGATAAAAACAGAGAGGGAGGCAAACCTCTTAAATACAGATTATAGACTGAGGGTTGCTGGAGCGGAGGTTGGTGGGGGGGATGGGCTAAATGGGTCATGGGCATGAAGGAGGGCACGTGTCAGGATGAGCACTGGGTGTTGTATGTAAGTGATGAATCACTGGGTTCTACTCCTGAAACCAATAATACACTCTATGTTAACAACTAGAATTTAAACCAACAAACAAAACAAGAACTGTTAGGCAAGACTAATAGGAAGGACAAGCATTTCCATATGTGGGGAATATCATGAACAAAGGCACCAAAGCAGAAATAATAGTAACCATCAGAGTGGTCCTATTTATTGTGCCCCTAGTATGTGCCTTGCACCATGCCAGGCTCTTGTACCTTCATTATATCTAATCCTCGCCACAATCTGGGATTTGGGGTTGGGTATTTTACAAATGAGAGAACTCGAATTTAGAGAAGTACTGAATGCCAGAATCATGATTCAATGTCTGTGCTCCACCCACCACCCAGGAAGGTGGGGGGAGTTAGGAAGAAGGGTCCCCTCTGGAGAGCAGAAAGCAGTAAACTAGACGGGTTGGTCAAGCTCAATTCTGGAGACACTGGATGTTGAACGAGGGTGCTGGGCTTGACCCGGTAAGTAACAGGAGACTGCTGTGGATATCTTAGCACATCCATAGCATGGCAAAGTTTGGAATGAGACAAGGTATGAGTTCAAGGCCACACTCCACGTCAGCTGAATGACTCTGGGAAACAGCTGAGCTTGCCGAGGTTGTCTTCTTGTTTGGAAATATGTTTTACGATACCCCCCATTCATAGGGGGAGAGGCTTAAGTGAGGTCATGTATTTCAAGCTTCTGCTAAAGTACCTCACATACAGTAAGCGCTTAACACGTGATACTCCCGCTACTACCACTACCATGAAAGCAGCATTTCCAGGTGATAGTTTAGAGAAAGACAGCTAACAGACTACACCCTGGAGTTCCTGGGATAAGGAGAGACAGGTGGGAACGAGTTTACAAAAACGGCAAAGAGGAGTCCATAGGACGTTGGCGGCTGATTTGGGGGACAAAGGAAAAGACTGACCCAAAGACACAAATGGAGGAGAATCGAAGTGTGATAACATGACCAGAAATCAGGAAGCAAGGGACAGAGTTAGTTTTAGGAATTCGATGAGGAGTTACGTACGGGTTGGATATTTGGAGCGTGAAATCAGGGTAATACCTCGAGGACTATGTACTAGAATCTTTGACCAAAAGGTTGACTCTGGAGATGTAGATTGGGGGATTACTGTAACAATTGTCTGTATTTGTAAAACAAAAATGAACTAGAGCCTGATAGAGAGAAGACCAGAAGACTCAGACTGACACC
Organism: Felis catus; assembly: GCF_018350175.1. Lineage (NCBI taxonomy): Eukaryota > Metazoa > Chordata > Mammalia > Carnivora > Felidae > Felis > Felis catus. The sequence continues at coordinate 15,778,838 of NC_058371.1, read as the reverse complement.
TGGGAGTGCCTGCATTTGGGGAACATGAGATTAGAGAGGAGCCATTGAAAGACTAAATGAAGGAGCAGAGGGAGGGGTGACAGTAAGGCCAAAAAAAAGAAAAAAAAAAGTGACAGTCAATGCAGATGACGGAAGCCACAAAACAGGGAAGGGATTTTCCAAAGAAGACAAAGGTCTTCTGTGCCCAGGGCTGCTGAGGGGAGGAAAGACCGGGGGGGGGGGGGGGGGGGGGGGGGAGGGGGGGGACCAGAAAAGACTCTGCAGTTGGTGCGGTGACAGCTGGAAGCCAGACTGGCAGGAACCAGGTGGCAATAAAAGTCAGCGGGGCTGCCTGTTCATCCATTCGTTGGAGGGGTACGTGTACAGAGGACCAGGCTGTGTCTGGAGATAGTCGCAAAAGAAACACAGGAGGTTATTTTTTGTTTTCGGGGAGGCTGGCACCACCCATAAACCTCAGAGTGAGCTTCAGTTCCTGTCCGCCCCTTACCACGGCTCATCGCTTCGCGGACACGCTCCCCTCTCCCGTCGCCAGGGCCACGGTCATGGTCTTACAACTCTTGTCTTCTTCAGGTCTCACTTACCACTCATCAGCCTGGCCCGTCTGACCCCAACCGCACCATTTCTGATGACAGCCTGAGTCCTAAGACCTTTAGCAAACACATCCAAGGTTGTCTGGTCTCTTTCAAAGGCATCGTCGGGATTGAAGATTATTTTACCGACTTTGGTTTTTTATCTGGTTTCACACAGGTGTCTAAAAAAATGATAGCAGTTATTTTCATTGTGGGTTTTTTTTTTTAATGTTTATTTATTTTTGAGAGACGGGGGGGAGAGAGAGAGCGCGCGAGAGTGAGTGGGGGAGGGGCAGAGAGAAAGGGAGACAGAGGATCCGTACATAGCAGGCTCTGCACTGACAGCAGAGGTCCTGGCGCAGGGCTCGAACCCACGAACCACAAGATCATGACCTGAGCCTGAGCCGAAGTCAGATGCTTCACATACTGAACCACCCAGGTGCCCCAGTCATTGTGGGTTTTAGATCACTCCTCTCAAACACACTCGAAATTCCTTCACTTCTTACACAGTAATTCCATCAGGAGCCGAACCCCCCAAGTGTTATTTGGAGCATGCCCCAGGAATAACCTCCCTTCCCCAGCCCACTTTGTAAGTGATTCTTAGAATCAATTTCCTCCACAAAGCCTCTCCAGTTGGATTTCTCTAATTCCTGCCCTGGGTAAGCACGGGACTTTGGTGATTTTTTTCCCATCTATCCTTTCCCAAACACGATATCTATATTCCATCTCAAGCGACAAATAGCATGTGCCAACAAATAGCGTAGACACAGTTGCTGCATTGTATAAGTAATTTCTGCTTTTCCTTCTGTTATTGGTTTCACTCCCCAAGCCAGTCTGAGTTAGCTTCATTGGACATGACTTTGTATCACAAGGTCAGAAACCGTCTAATCCTGTGTGTCACCTTCCACACTCCAGGATCCCCACCCAGCGTCATGTAAAGAATGGTAATTTATAAATTATAAACATTTATAATTTTATATAAATTATATAAAATACAATTATAAATTATAAACGAAAAACCCAGCTTTTTGTTGCTGGTTGATCACGAGGGTGACCACACTCCTATGCTCTGCAAATTCCTCTTTATGGTGAGAACTAGGGAGCCTCATCTCTCTCCCACCTCCTGTAAACCCAGTGCAAGCATCGCTCCTTACCTGTCAGCGGCTCTGAGATCCAGCCTTCCTTTCAGAGACTTTCAGCACAGACCCTCTTTCTTAATACTGGTATCATAGTGTTTTTCTTCTCTCCTTGACCTTGAACTTTTTTCTGCCTTTGGGAAGATACAGCAAGTCCGTCCTGATCAAAAGCATTCTCCATGGACAAGCTTCTGGTTATGTGCCTTTCAACTTTATTTCTCCTCCACTATCCATATATTTTAATTCTAATTCCAGGTACTACAGAGCAAAGCCATATCACACTATAACCTCTGGTCCTGGACTTCAGAATCACAATACTAGATGAGTCAGCCGATAAGCTCTAGGAGTATTCCTGGAAGTCGTTGTACTTTGGGATTCCCAGTAATACCTTAACTAGATACCTTGAAGTCACTGAAAAACACATCAATATGTCTCACTCCACCAAAAATAAATATATCCATAATTTAATTTCCCCTCAACTGGATCTCCAAAATGCCTATCTCCCCTCCAATGACACCTCACACAAGGAACAATGGGATGGAGGAGAGGTTAAGGTGAAAAAGTACAGTAGATTTAACCAGTTGCACTTAATACATCTTACCTCTGAATATTTATGAAAGTTATGGCTATGTAACCACCATTCTGGGCCCCTCTAGGGCTTTGGAAGAAGGTGTGAGTGCTAGTGAAGTTTCATCAAATTCATGGCACATCCACCTCTCCACTCCACCTCTCTGAGTTTCTTTTTTCATCTGCAAAATAAGAATACTATTGGGGCGCCTGGGTGGCTCAGTCGGTTAAGCGGCCGACTTCGGCTCAGGTCATGATCTCGCAGTCTGTGAGTTTGAGCCCCGCGTCGGGCTCTGTGCTGACAGCTCAGAGCCTGGAGCCTGTTTCAGATTCTGTGTCTCCCTCTCTCTGACCCTCCCCCGTTCATGCTCTGTCTCTCTCTGTCTCAAAAATAAATAAACGTTAAAAAAAAATTAAAAAAAAAGAAGAATACTATTTACCTATTTGGGAGGTTGTTGTGCTACATATAATGAAATCATCTATGTTTTTAAAAAGCACTTTGTATTACTATGTAATACATTATTAGAGTTATTTCACATGTATTTTCTAATATTGGCTACATCAATATCTCCCTTCCTGCACTCTTCTTACAAAGACTCTGACACTCCTACCTTTACGAGCTGCAGTCTCTGAAGTTGGGTGCCTGGGTTGCTAAATCAGTTGAGCCTCTGACTTTTGATTTTGGCTCGGGTCATGATCTCGCTGTTCGTGAGATTAAGCCCTGCGTGGGGCTCTGTGCTGATGGCATGGAGCCAGCTTGGGATTTTCTCTCTCCCTCTCTCTCTGCTCCTCCCCTGCTCACCTGTGCTCTCTCTCTGTCTCTCAATCTCTCTCTAAAAAATAAATAGATAAACATTTAAAAAAAAAAAAGTTGCAGTCTCTGTTCCCACTCTTCGAATGTGGGTAGACTGGTGAGCACAGCCGAGGTGACACTATGACTCCCAAAGCCCGGTCATACAAGGTGAGAGATCTTTCATGTGGCCCTCTTGGAATGTTTACGTTGCAACCCAATGGCTGTGAGGAAGGCCAAGCTGCAGAGAGGCCCACATAAGGAAGAACAGAGAGCCACCTCCAACTTTTCAGCCACGTGAGGGAGCCATCTTGAAAATGAATTCCCCAGCCCCTCCCCCCAGTTAAGCTGCCACGGATGAAATAAACTCATGATTCATGAGCAAGATAGGTAATTGTTGTTGTTTTGGAGTGGTTGGTCATGCAGCACTAGAGAACGGATACCCCATCCATGTTTCCAATTAAACCCCTCTCCGCTCAATCCAAACTGAATCCCTCCCACCATCACATCTTACAATTCCCTGCACCTGTGCCTTTTCTCATACTTTTTTTCTACTGAAAGGTCCTCTTCCCATTGAAGTCATACCTATCCTTTAAAGTCTCCCTCAATTGCCACTTCTATGGAGCACCCCCCCCCATTGCCCCAGTTGATTGTGATGTCTTCCTCCTCTCAAATCTTGAAGAACTTTCTTTCTACTTATTGCCAGGATTGATATTTCTGACATTTATTAACTGGCATGTCCAAGCATTGACCAATCAGGAGCGGGGGTGGGGGAGGGTTCCTAGGGTCCTGGGATTGCCCTCAGCCGTGCAGTGAAGTTGGTTCCACACGCTCTTAGCTCCTTTTCTGACCTGAATGCCCCTTTCAGGAAGGGCACCTTATGTATTTTTGGAAGTATCCTATCCCCGATGCAAAGCATAGAGTCTTGTGTGTAATATACTGTGTATATTATTTTAAAATAATTTGATGAGACTTAAAAAATAGATCTCTGACTAATAAAAGAGAAGGTGCAAAGAGAGTACCCAAGAGAAAAAGGAGCGTAAAACTTTAAGACTGTAAATAACTGAAAAATCAGATAAATTTTCTCAAACCAGGATCATGAAGCCGCAGGATTGTTTTTTGATCTGAGAGCTGAGACATCATCTAATTGGGACTCATATTTGTGTGTGCAAAAGAATCACCTGGGGAAAATTAGTGTACGTGTGGTGGGGGAGAGAATACAGATTCTGGATTCCACACCCAGGCATTCTGAATAAGTAGGTCTAGATGAGATTGATGAAGCCTCCTTCTTAATGAGCTCTCCAGGTGACTCTGGGGCAGGCGGGCGGTGAACCTCACGTTTGGAAACCCTGGCTTAGTCAAACCTCTCTCTCTGCATCTGGTTTATTCCCTCATCGCTGTAGTCATGTGCCCTTTGAACTGGCCACGGATGCAGGACTGCCATAGAGTGGAAGAGGTAGCATGGTCAGAAGGAAGGAGAAGTTGGGAAAGGTGTCAGTTTAGGGCTGCCCTTGAAGGAGAAATCGCTGCCCTTGAAGGAGAAATCACCGCCTTTAATCTTTGGGTGGCGGCAGAATGAAACAAAACACTTCACTGAGATCAGCAGGGAGGCAAGTAGCCTGGTTGGGGAATCTTCTCTCCGGGGGTGTCCTTGGGTGTCCTTGGGTGGAGTGGCCTGTTTTCTCATAGTCGAGTAAATTGTTACGGGGGTGACTCACTCGGTGTGGTGCAGGCTCCACCCTCGGCCACCCGGTTCCTACCTGTTCCTACCGGTCCAACATGTCATTTCATTTACCCACAGCCCCAGAGCTAACATTACAACCCAAGGGTCTGACATCGTATTGTCTGCTTCAACCATTTTCAGAATAAAATCTATACAGTTCTGAACCCTTCAACTATTTGGAAAGAAATCCATGGGATCTTTCCAGCTTTGCTTTCCAGCATCACACACTCCATCCTCTGGAACCCTTCATGAAATGAGGGATTTGCCCAGGAATCTGAGTCTCTGGATGAGGTCTCAGTCACTGCTGAGGCGTGTGATCTTACCCAATAGCCATCTAAGAGGTGGCTGTCCGGCCCTTCGAACCTCAGTGTTTGCCTACGATAAAAACTGAGGGACACCCTTTAACTAAGACAGCTTTTTCTCACCAGCATCTTCCTCTTCTTGGAAGGCAGAAAAGGAAAGCAGGACGCATGAAGCAGCTACCAATGACTTAACCATGAATTATCATCAACCGTGAATTATTCGGGAGCAGCAGAATAGCCATCTTTTGTAAAATTTTAGGTCTTTCTGGAAATACTCTATCTCCCCCAATCCCTATGCATTTTTAAAATTAAAAAAATGTTTTTAAATATCTGCCTAGGGGCGCCTGGGTGGCTCAGTCGGTTAACTGTCTGATTCTAGGTTTCGGCTCAGGGCAGGATCTCACAGTTCATGAGTTCAGGCACCACACTGGGCTCCACGCTGACAGCTCGGGGCCTGCTTGGGAGTCTCTCTCTCTCCCTCTCTCTCTGCCCCTCCCCTGCGTGCATGTTCTCTCTCAAAATAAATAAATAAACGATCTGCCTAGAACCTAATGTAGAAACTGACATCTACTAAGTGATGAGACCCTACAGAATTTGAATCCTGAACTAGCTCACAGCACGGTACAAACATAACCACAAAGGTGGGCACATCCCTATCATTGCCACAGACTTTCCTCACAGCAGAATTCCAGGCCTCCTGTCATCAGTCTTTAACAATTGCTCTTTGTTGATTGTGTCACAACATGCCTATTCGTACATTGTACCAGGCGGTCGGCACCTGTGGGCTCGTGTCATTCCCCACGACGCTGGGAGAGAGGTGTTACTTTAAAATCAAGAAACCAAGTCTCTGAGAGGTTTGGCGCCTCATCTAAGGTCACAGAGCTAGCGGCGATCGGGGGCTTCACCCAGAACCTTCATGCCAATTCCAGGGCACCTTGCACCGTGTCATATGGACTTGCTCTGTGTAGGAGCCGAGCTGGGCCCACACAGCTTGTTCCAGACAGAGCCTGGACGTGGGCCTACAGGGGCCCTGAGGATGCAGACCTCCGACTGCTTGGGGGCATAACTGGCCCAGGGCACCGGCCTCTGTGCTCTCTCTGAAATCCACCTCTGCCTCACCGAGATCACCCTTCCCACAGGCTGTGCCCCGCCAATGAGGACCGAGGAGGCAGGGCGCTAGGACGGGCCCCTTTGTGGGATACGTGGGACTCCACTGACTGGTGACTTTGTCTCAGGACGCCCTTTGGCCTTGCCCAACTTTCCTGACAGCTCGGGAGCCAAGGAAGTGTTCACTCCACCTTTCTCCCCCTCCTTCACTCAAGATGACACTTGTATTCCAGTCTGATGGCAATCCCACCCTTCTCCAGCTCCCTAAGCAAATCCTTGGCTGCTGTTGGTTGGAGGCCCCGATTATCCCAGCCTGTCTCATTCCTTCGTTGCTGATGCCCCTGCAAGGCACATCCCCAGGCTCAGGGACCCGGAGGAGAACCTAGTGTTCAGACTCTGGTGAATTAGCAGAACTAAGAAGGCAAAAGACAGAAAGATCGGGCAAATTTCAGCATGCATGCCAATGCTGACCCAAACCTGTCCTTAGACGGGGGAATCTTCAGGGAGAACGTTAGGTGGGGAAATTAAGCCTGCCATGGGCGTGTTTGCTTGGGCAGCCTGCTTGGAGGGGTCGGGGAGAAGTGGTTGCTCCTAAGCAGTGATATGCCCACGAAGCTCCTTTGTGTCCTGCTGACAAAAGTTGTTCCTATTTGGCCTTCTGTACCCCTCTTAGGTTTCAAAAGTCGCTGTCCTCACGACCTGTTTGGTTTTTTTTTTAAAGTTTTTATTCAAATTCCAGTTGGTTAACATACAGTGTAATATTAGTCTCAGGTGTTCAACACTTCCATCCATCACCCAGTGCTCATCACAGCAAGTGTGCTGGTTAATCCCCATCACCTATTCCCCCCCCCCCACCCTCCCTCCCCTCTGGGAACCATCAGTGTGTTCTCTACAGTGAAGAGTCTGTTTCTTGGCTTGTATCGCTCTTTCCCCCCCACCCTTCGCTTGTTTGTTTCTTAAATTCCACACATGAATGAAATGGTATTTGCTTACAATCTGTTTTTGTTGACCTTTGAACTGCATGCGATGGGGAAGAGGCATCACATATGATACACACTCATTAAAGAAAGAACCGTCCATGTTGATTCCTTCTGAGTGACATCACAGAAGGCATTAGTCTTTGGATCTGTTGTTCGAAGAAGGAACCAGTTCCAAAAACAGAATCCCACACATTCTCCTCCCCTGGGTCACAGAGCAAGCATACCGTTCCGTGTTCATTCATTAAATACGCCCTGTGCCCTATCATGGCTGGGTGCTGGGATTCAGAGAGGAAGTACTGTCTAATAGCATCATTAACACATGTCAGGGAAACAAGACAAGGAAACCTGTCTACGGGAACTCTGAGACTTAGATTGATTTACTGAAAATAAAATTCTTTTACTAACTTTTTAAATGTTTATATTTGAGAGAGACAGAGAGGGACAGAGTACGGGCAGGGGAGGGGCAGAGAGTGAGAGGGAGACACAGAATCCAAAGCAGGCTCCAGGCCGTGAGCTGTCAGCACAGAGCCCAACATGGGGCTTGAACTCACAATGACCAGTGGGCAGAAGGAAGGGGTTTAGACATCAAGGAGCCAAGTTGCACAACACCCTCTCGATCTGTGCTGGATGTGGCCCTTGAGTACCTCAAGTGCAGGGTCAGTCTGACCCCCGTGCTGCAGGTATAAAATACACAATGGAGTTTGGAAAGCAAAGTTTAAAAAAGAATGTAAAATATCTTATGAATAATTTTTATATTTATTCCATGTCAAAATGACATTCTTCTGGACCTATTGAGTTAAATAACATACAGTATTAAAATTAACTTCATCTATTTCCTTTTGCTTTTTTAATGTGGCTATCAGAAAATTTAAACTTTCGTATGAAGCTCAGATTATGTTCACCGTGGCGCCCTAGATGTCAGATCCAACGAGGGCAGTGATCGTATGTGCTCATTGAATTGCCATTATATTCACAGAATTGAACGCAGTATCCAGCACCGAAAAGCACTGAATAAATATTCGAGGAATGAATAACAATATGAATGAGCAAATGGACATCAGTATCATTCATTTCTCTGAAGCAAGAAGCATTTCTGTCCCCTTTTTCCTGAACCTAACATCTGAGAAAGAGGCAGGAGATTTGCAAAAGTCCATCTCCCAAACTTGAATTCCAGCCCTGAACTCGCTTGAGTGTATGTCTGATTGCCTTCGCAGAGACTCCACGGAGGTGGCTCACAGACATCTCAAACTTAACACCTCCAGAGCAGAATTCTTTATTTTCTTCACAAACTGATTCCCGCCCAAATCTTTCCCGTCCGATAAATGGCCGATAAATGGCACCATGATCTACCAATCTTTCAGGGCAAAAACACGAGTCATTCTGGAGTACTCTATTTCCCCCACTAATACCACAACCCAACCCCATCCAATCAAGAAATAAAATTTATTGGTTCTCACTGCAAAATATATTCCAGATGCATCCAGATTTCTCTACCATATTCCGAATTGCTCCGTGTACTACTGCCGTGGCCCTCAGAAATTCTGTGAACCGTTATTATCCTTCTGACAAAATGGATGCCCAATAAACTTTATGGGAAGATGACTTTTATTTGTATTTAACAAATGTGTTTCAAAAGAGCACACCAACTTCAGGATGGGCACGGGTGGGCAGTCATCTAAATATACACCAGCCTTCGGGCAGGGCTTCAGCTTGTCCAGACAAAAATCTGCTCCATTTATTGAGCTGTCCACAGATGTGGGACCCAGAGACAGGCGAGTGGAGGTGTTAACCCCATCATTTATTAGCTGTATGATCCGCGCCTTTCCTGGGTGTTGGTGCAACAGCAGAGTAAACATCACTCTCCCCCTCCCCGCCCAGTGCAGCTTCCTGCCGCCTTTTGGGGACCTCCGCCAACAGTGTTCCCCCAGCTCAGAAGCCAATGAAGTGCACCCCTTGCCCCCACCTAAAACATGCAAAACATAAAATGATAGCCGTCATCCATCTGCTGGATCACGGAAAAGATAAAGGAGATCTCAGACACTTGTGGAAATAAACCATAGGCGCTCTTTGCTGGTTTGGCTCTATAAAGAGTTATTGTATTGCTACAGAATTGAAGGAAAATTAACTCAGCCTAGATAAGGAAGAGGGCACGCTGAGATGGAACCCTAACACGGGGTTCTGCCAGCTCCCTCCATGCAGGAGAGCAGGTGCCTGCTCTGCACATCTCTGCAGTTCGACTGGGGGCTCTACACCTCCATGTCCCCCCTCCCGCTGCCCCTGGATTTCGCCTTCTCCTAGGACGACCCTCCTCGAACACCCCCCGCCACCTTTCCAGTCCCTTGTGCCGTCGTTGGCCCTCTCCGGTGTGAGTGTTGGCTCTTCCGTGTGACGCCACGCCTCCCAGGAGGGAGCCCTCTTTTCACTCTCTCCTACTCAGTTCTACTCTGCCAGGCGAATCTTCCAGAAGCACCATATTCTTGAAGCCATTTTCCTAAATAAGAATCCGCGGTAGCTCGTCTGGCTCGTTCATTCATTTTTAAAGATTCATTCATCCAACATACATTTATGTCAGGCCATATGCTCAGGATGCTGATTAGCGAAACAGGCCAGTGCCAGTTCCCTAAGACTGAATGAGCGCCACGCTCTTCCCTGTGATTTTTAACACTTCGCCATCTCTCAACTGGACCTTTGTGTTCATCATTTCCCCAAACGGGGCTTCCACCCTCCGTTCGTTATCATCCTATGAATTTTGCTCCCCGCGGAAGGACCGATTTAAAGCATCCCTCCTCGATACTTGTCTGAATTTATATCATTTATTTTGCACACAACACTAATTTCACTGCCATCCTTCAGCGTCTTATTTTTTTAGTGCAGTTACTCTTCGAAATGTGTGGGTCTTATCCCCACAGCTAAACATAAATATACATACTTTGAGTGGGGTTCTCCCACAGTGTCTAGCCGATAGAGTGTTTTGCAATATTTTTGATTGATTGATCTATTAGAGATTTACTCTTTGAGAGATCTGCTCCATTATCGGCGAAAGTCATACATAGACTGCAGTTCACCCTTCAACACCCCGGGCTTGAACTGTGTGTGTCCACTTGTACACGAATTCTTTTCAGTAATTATATTGGAAAATTTTATGGAGATTTCTGACAATTTGGAAAAAAAAAAAAAAACCTCATAGACAAACCACATAGCCTAGAAATATCGAAGAAATTATGCACAGGTTAGGTACGTCACGAATGAATAAAATGTGTACAGACTATTTTATCATTTGCTGCCAAAAAAATATACACAAATCTATTATAAAAAGTTAAAATTTATCAAAGCTCATGCACACAGACCATACATACTCCCATCTGCAGTTAGGAGAAATGTAAACGCAGATGCAGTATTAGATCATAACTGCATAAAACTAACTGTAGTACATATTTCACTACACTGGTAATTTCATAGCTACCTCCTGTGACCATTGTGGTGAGCTCAAGTGTCGTAAGTATCCACTTAAAACACCCTGTGATGCTAATTATCTCCATGTGGGCAGCTCCTCTCTCGAGTCAATTGCATATTGCAGTAAAAAGTGACCGCTCACAGTTCTTGCGTATTTTTCATCATGTTTAATCAATACTGTAAACCTTAAATAATGCCATGGAATCCACGTGAAGTGCCACTAGTGACGCTGGAAATGATCCCAAGAAGCAAAGTCCTGACATGACAAGAGGAAGTTGAATTTCTTAATATGTACTGTGGACCGTGATCTGCAGCTGCCTTTGCCTATGGTTTCCAGTGCATGAATCCAGCATAGAGACCATTGTAAAGAAAACAAAAGAAACTGCATGAGGCCATGACCACAGCCAGGCCAGTAGCCATGAAAACCTTGACCTTCCTTTTCTTAAGTTTATGTATTTATTTTCAGAGAAAGAGAGAGAGAGAGAGAGAGAGAGAGAGAGAGAACAAACAAGCAGGGGAGGGGCAGAGAGAAGGAGAAACAGAATCCCAAGCAGGCTCTGGGCCATCAGCGCATAGCCCTATGCACTCCCCAACCGTGAGATCGTGACCTGAGCCAAGATCGAGAGTCAGATGCTTAACCAACTGTGCCACCCCAGGCACACCAAAAAACTTTGCACCTCTTGCTAAATACCCTTTTGGGTCGTATTGAAAATGCAGCTTTTATGTGGATGCAGGATTGCTGTAAGAAAGGCATACCTGTAGCCTCTAATGTGGTTCGAGAAAAAGGGAAGTCATTATAGGACAACTTGAAGCAAAAGGAAGGCTGCTGTCTCTCGTAAGTGGAGAAACTGCGTGTCAGCCAATCACACGTAAGTGGTTTTACAAAACGTAACAATGTTTTCAGTACTGTTATGAATCTGACCATGATGCTTTGTGCCATGAAATTTTTATAGCAATTCACTCATTAATGTATAGGCTAGGCTACTGTGGAGCAGTCATGTGGGCTATACTAGGCTACCATAAAGCAATCACACTGCTGCTTTTTCATTGTCAATGCATGAATCATTATACCTGTAAATAAACATGAATTTCTTTCCACATTATATTTTCATTGTTTGATGTCTGGTGTTACACGTATTAACATCTACATTGTTTTGTGTCATGTAATATTGAGGTAGGTACTGACAGATGATTCGTCTCGTGAACAAATGATGTAAACGTATGGGATTCATAAATACAGTACAGTTCTGTAAATGTATTTTCTCTTCCTTATGATTTTCTTAATAACATATTCTTTTCTCTAGCTTACTTTAGTGTTTTTAAGCTTATTTATTTATTTAGGGAGAGAGAGAGAACGAGCAGGGGAGGGGCAGAGAGAGGGAGAGAGAGAATCCCAAGTAGGCTCCACACTGCAGAGCCTGACGTGGGGCTCAATTTCATGAACTGTGAGATCATGACCTGAGCCAAATAAAGAGTTGGATGCTGAGCCACCCAGGCACCCCCTATAACTTACTTTATTGTAAGAATACAATATATAATACATAGAGCATACAGAATATGTATCAATCGACTGTTTATGTTATAGGTAAGTCTTCTGGTCAACAGTAGGCTACTAGTGGCTCAGTTTCTTGGGAGTCCAAAGTTGCAGATAGATTTCAACTTTGTGGGGAGGTCAGCACCCCTCGGCCCTGCATTGTTCAGGGGTCCACTGTATTTTTGTCATCAGACTAAATCATCCAATTGTAGTTCTACTACTTGAACTTTATATGAAGTCTTTAATCAGCAGATATTTAATATCTATTTTCTACACTGAAAAATTGTTTACAAATTCTATTTATGAAACAGGAGATGCCCTTAAAGTCGGGATTCAATATTTCACTTTTTATTAGTGTTCATTGTGTTTACTATGGCATTAAACAAACAGCAAGTGCCTGATTAAAACAAACAAACAAAAAAAGATAGCTTGTAACATTTCCTGTATTTCAATGGTTTCTTTTCTTGTTACTTTGGCATTATATTCTGACATCATTGAAAGCAGGATGGTGTTTTGTTTACTGCTGCATCAACAATTCCCAGGACAGGGCTGCTACCTGTTAAAAAGAAAAAGAATCAGAGAATATGATGGATGGATGGATGGATAGGTACATGGATGGAAGGATGGACAAATGGATAGAGGGACAAATTGATAGATGCATGACACAGAACAACAGAGATTTCTTCCAGTCTAGGGCAAAAGAAATTTCCTGAAGGAACTGGTATTTGAGCTGACCTTAAAGACTAAGGAAGCTTTAGATGTGTGGGATGATAAGGGCAAACCCAGGCAAAGCAAACACATTAAACAACAGCCTGGTGGATCAGAAGAGTTTGATGAAAGTTGGCAAGACATGAAGTGCTAGACAATAAGGTTGATGACTAGAAATGTGTTTGACGTACTTGTGAGTCCATTGGAAACATTTTCAGCTCCTTGAAGGCATAGCCAGTTCATGGGTGTGTTTCCAGAGCTTAGCCCAGTGCCTGTCACACACTGAAATAATGGAATAAAAAAACAAGTCATGGAGGAAAGTTGGCTCTTGACCACTTCTCTGAAGTCACCTACTGAGACCTTTTTCCTGGCTTACTCCATTACACCATATTGAATGCCTTGGTCTTTCTTAAACATAACTTAGAGCCTTTATAATTGCTCTTTCCTTTACCTGAAGCTCTTCTTACTCTGCTCTGCCCCACTGACCTCCTGCTCTCCTTTAAACAAACCACCCTGACACCTTTGCAGTTGCCATTTATTTGATCACTCTGCTGGGAAAATTCTTCCCACCCGTCTTCACGGGACTTGATCCCTCCTTCATTTAAATCTCTCCTAAAAGTCTCTTTCGCTTCCTTGAGAAGCCCTCCCTGCCAGCCCATGTAAGGAGTGCCTTTCTCCTGTCCCTCTCAATCCCCCCAACTTTTATTTTTCTATTGTTTCCTTTTTCTTGCTAGCACATAGCGCCACCTTCTATTATTAGAGAGTTGTGTCTAATCTCCACCTGGTTAGGATGTCAGCTCTTTTTTTTTAGGTTTATTTTTATTTGAGAGATAGAGAGCAAGTGGGGGGGAGGAGCAGAGAGAGAGGGAGACAGAATCTCAAACAGGCTCCACACTGTCAGTGCAGAGCCCAACAAAGGGCTCAGACTCACAAACTGTGAGATGATGAGATCATTAAGAGTTGGACATTTTTTTTTTAACGTTTATTTTTGAGAAGAGAGAGACAGAGCATGAGTGGGGGAGGAGAGAGAAAGAGGGAGACCCAGAATCTGAAACAGGCTCCAGGCTCTGAGCTGTCAGCACAGAGCCCAACACGGGGCTCGAACTCATGGACCACAAGATCATGACCTGGGCCGAAGTCGGATGCTTAGCAAACTGAGCCACCCAGGCTCCCCTAGAGTATGAGTTCTTATTCCAAAAATTTCCCATAGTGGTGGAGGATTTTCTTATTCTCTGCTATTTCCCTGAAGCCTAGAACAGTGCTTGACATAGGAAGCACTCCATAAATACCCGTTGAATAAATAAATAAGTAGTTCAAATACCTTACCCTGGAATTGAAAGCCTTTTATACTTGTACTCCGATCTTCCTTTGGGGCGACTAAGTCCTAGAACTTCAAAGGTAGAATGGACTACATTAAGATGATCTTATCCATCCAAAGCATCTTAAAGATGAGAATAGTGAGGCCTAAACACGGAAAGCATAAGCTGGAGGCCAAATCATACAGTAAATTGGTGAAAGGGCCAGAATTAGAAACTTGATCTCCCGTGGCCTACCAGGCTTAACCCTGACCCACACCAGTTCCTGCCATCTGCCCTCCATCAGGGATCAGAGTGAGCTTCGAAAATGCAAGTGTGACTCACCTCTACTTGACGCTGTTCAGTGCCTCTCCATCTCTCAGTCAGTCCAATCAGCTGTGCTCGCTGAGAGCAGCTGCCATGTTGGACCCACGTCCTTGTTGTGTTCCCGATGAATCTCACTCAGTGCTGTTTCACACATCTGTACCTCCATAGACGCTCACTTGTGTCTGGACCTGTTATCGTCGGCCTTGATGATTCTTACCCATTTATCCTTCAAAACTTTATTTAAGGGGCTATTCCACCATGAGGCCTACCATTATACCATCCCCCCAAGTCTCTGAGAAATAACTAATTCCCCTCCTCTACATTAATTCTAATCCTAGTCCTTGCTTCTGTCACTACAAATGTTATAACCGAATTGTCCCCTTCCATGGGGTTACAGAAGGTAGTGGACATTTGTCATTTTTACTGTGCGATGTTGAACCCTCCTTCTGTTTGGGAGCAGGAGTGTCACATGACCTGGTCTGTGACTACAGATGACAAAGCAGAGCGATCCTCTTTCTCTCTCTATCTCTGGCAGCCTGGGCCCAGGCACTGGGCCAGAGTCTGGCAACCAGAAGCCCATCCTACAATTTGGACTCTTGAGTGAGTATAACAGACACAAAGGGAGGGCTGGGATCCCCTCATGGCAGGTACTGCGGCTGTGGTGGTGGCATTCTGACGAGACTAATCTTGCTAGAAGATGGCTCTGCTCTTCCAGCTTCTCAGCCTAGGTACCAATGGGGAGAAAATCTCATGGCAGAATTAAATACAAAGTTCAATAAATATTAGCAACTAGTATCATGTATCCATGTATATTGACACAGGGAGCTCAATCTTTCTCTAAGACAGCCTGTCTCCTCCAACCCTATTCTTTCTGACTTGTCTATTTCTTGTCACCTGAATACGTTTTGGACACTTTGCTGCCTCATCTAAAGGACCTAGCACCTACTCCATCTGTCTAAATCCTAACCATCCTTCAAGGCCCCTTCAGTGGCTCCATTTGACCCCCCCCCCCCCCCCCCCGCCATGAGCTTGCCACCTCTTCGTTCCCATAGCACTCTTTCCCTATGCTATTTATGATAGATTGGATTCTTGGTCCCTATGATTCGCAGCCCTTTCTTGTGGAAGGATTACACATCACCCTCATAACTTGACGGGGCCACTAAAATGTGAGAAGTGACATGTGTCCCATCCAAGCGGAGCTTTCAGAGTGATCTTGTAGCTCTCCCATTGCACTTTATTCTCTGTCATAAGAGTGGCATCTCCTTAGAGAGAGGCTGTCCCTCCAACCTGGGTCCTGGAAAGACGAAGATCTGTGGAGTCCACGGTCGATCTTTAGTTCAGCCATCAAGAGAATGAAAAATAAACCTTTGTTATCGGCCACTGATTTATTTATTTTTTTATATGAAATTTATTGACAAATTGGTTTCCATACAACACCCAGTGCTCATCCCAAAAGGTGCCCTCCTTAATACCCATCACCCACCCTCTCCCCCCTCCCACCCCCCATCAACCCTCAGTTTGTTCTCAGTTTTTAAGAGTCTCTTATGCTTTGGCTCTCTCCCACTCTAACCTGTTTTTTTTTTTTTTTCCTTCCCCTCCCCCATGGGTTCCTGTTAAGTTTCTCAGGATCCACATAAGAGTGAAACCATATGGTATCTGTCTTTCTCTGTATGGCTGATTTCACTTAGCATCACACTCTCCAGTTCCATCCACGTTGCTACAAAAGGCCAAATTTCATTTTTTCTCATTGCCACGTAATATTCCTTTGTGTATATAAACCACAATTTCTTTATCCATTCATCAGTTGATGGACATTTAGGCTCTTTCCATAATTTGGCTATTGTTGAGAGTGCTGCTATGAACATTGGGGTACAAGTGGCCCTATGCATCAGTACTCCTGTATCCCTTGGATAAATTCCTAGCAGTGCTATTGCTGGGTCATAGGGTAGGTCTATTTTTAATTTTCTGAGGAACCTCCACACTGCTTTCCAGAGCGGCTGCACCAATTTGCATTCCCACCAACAGTGCAAGAGGGTTCCCGTTTCTCCACATCCTCGCCAGCATCTATAGTCTCCTGATTTGTTCATTTTGGCCACTCTGACTGGCGTGAGGTGATACCTGAGTGTGGTTTTGATTTGTATTTCCCTGATAAGGAGCGACGCTGAACATCTTTTCATGTGCCTGTTGGCCATCCGGATGTCTTCTTTAGAGAAGTGTCTATTCATGTTTTCTGCCCATTTCTTCACTGGGTTATTTGTTTTTCGGGTGTGGAGTTTGGTGAGCTCTTTATAGATTTTGGATACTAGCCCTTTGTCCGATATGTCATTTGCGAATATCTTTTCCCATTCCGTTGGTTGCCTTTTAGTTTTGTTGGTTGTTTCCTTTGCTGTGCAGAAGCTTTTTATCTTCATAAGGTCCCAGTAATTCACTTTTGCTTTTAATTCCCTTGCCTTTGGGGATGTGTCGAGTAAGAGATTGCTACGGCTGAGGTCAGAGAGGTCTTTTCCTGCTTTCTCCTCTAAGGTTTTGATGGTTTCCTGCCTCACATTTAGGTCCTTTATCCATTTTGAGTTTATTTTTGTGAATGGTGTGAGAAAGTGGTCTAGTTTCAACCTTCTGCATGTTGCTGTCCAGTTCTCCCAGCACCATTTGTTAAAGAGGCTTTTTTCCATTGGATGTTCTTTCCTGCTTTGTCAAAGATGAGTTGGCCATACGTTTGTGGGTCTAGTTCTGGGGTTTCTATTCTATTCCATTGGTCTATGTGTCTGTTTTTGTGCCATCGGCCACTGATTTAAAGTTGACATTACTGTAGCAAAACCTAACATAAGCTGACTAAGGCACCACTCACTTACAGTTTTCATGTGCTATTTGGTATTATTATTTATCTTTAAATACATATATCCTGTGTTCCCAAGGTGTTTTCCAACACCAGCAGCCAATTTTCTGCTGACATCCAACTGGCTGCCCAACAATTCAATCCAATCTGTAACCTAGCATTAGCACAGACCCCACAGGGTAAGGGCTCAGTCCCAAAAAGGCTGCCTTCCTTCTTCAGATGTCACTTGCAAGTAGTAAGTCCCCACCCTTACGTCTAATTTGGCTACAAACTGGGGTTCCCGTGACCCACTTCTCAGGTTCCATAATCTGCTAGAACCATTCATAGATTTCAGGGAAACACACTTATTGGTTTACTCGAAAGGATATTATAAAGGATAAAAAATAAGCAGCCAGATGAGGAGGTACATACAGCACGGTCCAGGAAGGTCCTGAGTGCAGGACCGTCTATCTGTGTGGGGCTGGAATATGCCACCCTCCGGGCACGTGAATGCATCTACTAACCCAGAAGCTCATCAAATTTCTTCTTTTCGGAGGTTTTCTAGAAACTTAATCTCCAGCTGCTCCTTCCTGGAACTCAATGAGTGAGGCTGGAAGATCAACCCTATTCTGAGGCTAACATAAATCTCCTCGCTAGCATAAAACCAAAGGGACCCTCTAAAACTAAAGGGACTCACTTTGAGTAACAAAAGACACTGAGCACTCAGGAAATTCCAAGGATTTTAGGGACTCCATGCCAGGAATTAAGGGCAAAGACCAAATATATTCTTTATGATATCATCTTTGGAATCAGAGGCACCTGGGTCGCTCAGTCAGTTAAGCGTCCGACTTTGGCTCCAGTCGTGATCCCTTGGTTTGTGAGGTTAAAGCCCAGCATTGGGCTCTGTGCTGACAGCTCAGAGCCTGGAGCCTGCTTTGGATTCTGTGTCTCCCTCTCTCTCTGCCCTTCCCCCACCTCAAAAACAAATAAACATTTAAAAAAAAAAAAAAAAGCCCAGAACCTTTGGATACAGAAATCATGGCTTACACCCACAACAGTTCCCAGCCCCAGACGGTGCAAAATAGTAGCTGCCCAGTAAATGTGAGTGGATGGTAAGGATGATTTTCAATAAACTTGAAAAAGAGACAAATTAAAGCAGACCTGTTCACCCAAAGTTGAGACTAGACCACCATGCTATTTTTTTTTAACACGAAAAGTGTAGAAGCTTAATAGCATGGGGGTATCTCAGTAGGAACAACACCCAGGAGACAGAGATTTCAGAAATTTAGTTATTTGTCTTCAGTAACCTCCCCAGATTATTAGCAAAAAGCCATGGGCTTGGGAAAATGGGAGCTTGGTAAATTCTGGCAAATCGATTGACCTGAAGAAGACCGCATGAGAACAGAGTCATCTAAATGTCTTCAATAGTGAGTCCAAATGACCAGAAGCCCATATGTATGTGAGCAGCCTGCATTTTAAACTGAAGAAAAGCCTGTCAGATACACACACACATACACACACACACACACACACACACACACACGGATTTTCAGCGATGATACAAAACCAGCCATGTATTCCTATATTTAGACCTAAGACATCTCCTTCAATTCAGACTATGTAAGAATATTCCCGATGGAGACTCTTGGCATTGAATTTAACAAAGTCAAGGACAAGAAGGTATTGTCACAGAGGGAGGTGGGCACCAAACAAGGGCCAGACTTTGATCACGTGGCCAAAATACTGGGGCACCGATACCGTGTCTTTGTAGTGAGTTAATTAGGTGAAATATTTTGTGCGAAAATTTTTCAGAGAGGGTATATTCTAGGGATAGATAGGCACTAGGTCATCATGCTGTGAACTGAGGTTCCATTTTATATTCAACTCTACATCCTTCGTGAACAGGTATATATACACACAGACCCACACCTACCTACACACTCCAACACCTACCTCCTAGATAGCACACAGTAAATGCCCACAAACGTTTTTAAGTGAATACCTGAAAAGCTGAATTTACGATCAAACGTCAACCCTTTGCTGCCTACATGTGCCAAACTGATAGCACCATGCACTTAAAAATGAAAACATATCTGGAAGCTTGGGATGGGGAAGCGAGGACCAAGGGCCTATCATGTGGCGGGCCCCTTACAACCTATTGTTCGTATGTGGAAACTGAGGCTCAGAGAGATAAGTCACATAACTAGCGTTAAGATAAATTTCTAGGCCCAAGTTGGATCTGCTCCTGACCAGGGCGTACCATCAACAAATCAAAATTCAGATCACTTTCATGTCCCTGTAAGTGATCCTCTTGACCAGAAATACGTGAGTTGGCTAGTCCCCCAAAGCAAAGCCAACTCAGGCTCTGTACTTACTTCCTTGTTCCTTCTCATTCCAATCAAGGTTGCCTAAGTAGCCCCAGCCAATCAGATTATTTTCCGTTTTTCTCTTCCCTGTTCTTTATTATTGATTTTATAAATGCTTCCTGCCTTCTCTGTTTTGCCGTTCTTGAATGGGGACTATCGGTTCCATGAAGTGTTAAATAGCTTATTCATATCACTTAAATTCTGTTCTCTCTCTCTCTCTCTTTCTTTTGATTTTAGACAGAGAATCACCCTCAGTGTGGAGCCCCACATGGGGCCGCATCCCACGACCATGAGATCAGGACCTGAGCCAAAATCAAGAGTCGGATGTTTAACTGACCGAGGCACCCAGGTGCCCCTTAAACTGTCTTTAACCATTTTTTAAACACCGGTAAGAGGCAGAGTCCAGCCTTGAACTTAGAGATTTGTATTTTTCTATTCTATCACAGGCTCTTAACCTAGGGAGCCTCGGACACCCACAGACAGCACACGGAAAGCGTTTATGAGGTGCGGATCCATATTTTTCATCAGATTCTCAAGGTGGGCCATGGCCTCCAGAAGGCTAAGGTGTGGGCCTGGGGGGAGCCTGCAGTGGCTGGGCTGGTGCAACGGTCATGAAGGAGCAGCCAGAGCAGAACTGAGGGAGGATGCGTGTTGCCCACTCACCCAGTTTCAACACCGCTCCGAACCG
The DNA here is from genome assembly GCF_018350175.1 of Felis catus. Taxonomy (NCBI): domain Eukaryota; kingdom Metazoa; phylum Chordata; class Mammalia; order Carnivora; family Felidae; genus Felis; species Felis catus. The sequence continues at coordinate 15,758,478 of NC_058371.1, read as the reverse complement.
ATGTCCCAACCCCACGGGGGTTACCAGTGTCCTGTTCCCAGAGACATCGGGTGACAAATGATCTGGTCCGAGTCCCATACGCTCCTTGTGGTATTTTTAGACACATTCTGTTCACTGAGAGAAACTTCAAATACTGCTGGGTATCATGGGCCCACGACATGACTGTTCCTTGGGTGGGGTGGAAGGGTGAGAGAGACCCCAGGGACAGGGGCTGGGCTCCCCCGGGCACTCAAGCACATGATGAGGGAGCGGCATTGTGACCTCAGAGGAGAGGGAAGCCAGTGAGCTCAGGTTCTAGGAATGGACTAGAAACAACCCCTGATGAATCACATACTCAGTCCAATTTTCCTGTAGACTTCTAGCCACAGGCCTTCCTGAGAATAAGTAGAATGGAGATTCGAGACACTTTTTATTTATGTCACAAGGATGAGCAGAGTACTCACTGCTACCACCGGGCACGGTGAGGGGGAGTCTCACGCAGACGTGGAGTGTGAAGACGGCACCTCCTTCCTGCGTGTGCATTACACGAACAAGTAATCACAATGAATGTGACAAGTTCTGTGCCAGAACCATCAGACAGAGCTGTGGGACCACCTCCGGAGGAAAGAGCAGTTACACCTTGGAGAAGGAGAAGCAGTGCTATTGGTGGTGACATACCGGTTCAATGGAATAAACATGTATCGAGTCCCAGGCATTGTCTTGGGATGAGGGGAGGAGATGTCTAGACACACAACGTCTGCTGTCAGGGAGCTCAAAGCCAGGCCCACAGACCTAGAAGCACGGGAATGTCAACCTATCACAAACAGGCAGTGCAACTTAAATGGCAGGCTAGCACGACTCTGGGGATAACAAGGTGTGTGTTGTCTGTGTGTGTGTGTGTGTGTGTGTGTGTGTGTGTGTCTGTGTATCTGTGTGTGTCTGTGTCCTGGAGAAAGGGATGCCTGAGTTAGGTTTTGGATGTCCCAACCCCACGGGGGTTACCACGGGGGTAACCATAGGGGGTTACCCTATAAATAAGAATTTATAGGGTTGCAGATACAAAAAGCATAGCTACAAAGGCTTTCCAAAGAGAATCGTAAGTAATAGCACTTATAGAATATTCACTGGGGGCAAGTACTGTACTAAGTGCTTTGCAGACATTATCTCACACAGCAACTCACCACCACCACCCCCTGCTTTTTTTTTTTAACATAATCATCCTTTCTTGGATAAGAGATACACTCAATCCCCAAAAGGCCTACCATACTCCAGACATATCTATCTGTCCATCTCTAATTTGTCTATCTACTCATCTTTCTATCTTTTATATATTTTTATCTGACCTGATTTGATTTGATTTTGAGAGAAAGAGAGAGCACGCGGGGGAGGGGCAGAGAGAGAGGGAGAGAATCCCAAGCAGACGCCATGCTCAATGTGGAGCCCCGACCGTCAGAACATGACCTGAGCTGAAATCAAGCGCTGGCCACTCAACCAGCTGACCCACCCAGGTAACCCTCATCTTTCTATCTTCCTATCTATCTATCTATCTCTCATCTATCTATATACCATCTACCTATCTCTCCATATCTATCCCAGTGTTTATTCCAGAATCAGATATAGGATTTTATTTTCTGAAGAAATTATGGTTTTCTTCTAAAAAGCAGAAAACACACTTTCAAAAGTTTTGATTTACATATTCCTCTATTAGATCAGCTGAGGGATGACTGAACAAAAAGAGAACACAATGTTTGGAAGGCAGAGGCGGGATTAATATTTAAATACCTTGAAAGGAGACCTTCTCAGTGATATATTTCATCTAGTCACCCTGAACTGTTTAAAGTGACACTCCAGATTTTAGAGCAGAAATTCATGGCTTGTTAGAGCATTAGTGGTTATGAACTGGGAACTTTAGTTCTAGAAACCCTACTGACTCACTGAAGTTTACAGAAGGCTGGAGGGCTCACTGATGGACCTACCAGGAATGCTCAAAGGTAGAAACTCTTAAGGGAAACAACATAACCACCGCTGTGCATTGAACTGGACAATCATGTGTGTTTTCAGATTGACCAATGAACTATTTCCTTGGCTAATACTCCCCAAAGCATGATTTTTTCCTGTGGAAACAGGATTTCTTCTGTGAAAACAGAAGGAGCACAGGACTAGAGGGATGGGGAGGGAAAATGTGTCACGACAATATATTCCTTGGAATGTAGGATATTGGACTTATTTTGGTCACAAGAGTGGAGGGCAGGCTTCCTTCCTCTTTCAGCTCTAATATTTTCAAACTTATCTGTATCCATTTGCACCTTTTTCTCTCCAGTCCCAGAAAAATGTGTTTTCCTTCACTAGAAGCTAATGACATTAGCTGCTTTTCAAAACATTTGCCTCTCATCTCTTTAAACACAGGGTGTCCCTCCACCAACAGAACTATAAATTAAATATTCTTTGATTCTATTTTCACTTTAGCTAATATGTTTCTTCTTTACTTTCTTTGTTTTTAACGTTTATTTATTTTTGAGAGACAGAGAGACAGAACCCGAGCAGGGGAGGGGCAGAGAAAGAGGGTGACACAGAATCCCAAGCAGGCTCCAGGCTCTGAGCTGTCCGCACAGAGCCAGACGCGGGACTCGAACTCACTGACCGTGAGATCATGACCTGAGCTGAAGTCAGAGGCTCAACCAACTGAGCCACCCAGGTGCCCCTGTTTCTTCTTTATTTTCTTTTTTTTTTTTTTTAATTTTTTTTCAACGTTTATTTATTTTTGGGACAGAGAGAGACAGAGCATGAACGGGCGAGGGGCAGAGAGAGAGGGAGACACAGAATCGGAAACAGGCTCCAGGCTCTGAGCCATCAGCCCAGAGCCTGATGCGGGGCTCGAACTCCCGGACCGCGAGATGGTGACCTGGCTGAAGTCGGACGCTTAACCGACTGCGCCACCCAGGCGCCCCTCTTCTTTACTTTCTTAAATTGAGATATGGTTGACTTGATCGATATAGAGAACATATATTAGTATCAGATGTCCAGCATAATGATTCCATATCTGTATATTGTGAAATGATCACCAAAATAAATCTTTAACATCCACTACTTTTACTATATTTTGTGTAATCTCAGATGCATATTTTTCCAGATTTTAATCTCTCTGGCATCAGGATGTACAGTAGACTTTTTGCAATATGGCCACTGTCGTTCCTCTCCTTGAATCCATGTCCTTGGGTAATCCTTTCCCGCATGGATACTTGACTTAGTCATGTGACTTGCTTCAGCCAATGGAATAGCGGCAAACACAAAGCAAGCCAAAGTTTGAAAAGCAATTGTACACTGGGGCTTATCCCCTTCGCAGAGCTTGGAGCCCTGAGGCCACCATTTTAGGACGGATGAACTGCTTACTGGAGTGGACATGTAGAAGAGAACCAAGGGACCCCAGCAAATATCCTGACATCCAAGTGAGTGAGGCCATTCCTGAGCCATCCAGCCCATATATCCACCAGCTGACTGGCTGCAAGAGAGAGCTCAGGAGAGACCAGCAGGGGAACTGCCTGGTTGAACCAGCCCAAGTGCCAAGCCACAAAATCATGAGCTAATAAATGATGGTTTTTTTAAGCCGCTAAATTTTACAGTGATTTGCTATGCAGTAAAAGCTAAGCAGTACACAGTACATCTTCCAGCTGATGATGTCATAATTATAATGGGAAGCATTTTTTTTTCTTTCTCAGGGATACATAAAATAATGGTGCATCTTACAATTGATTGTGACTTAGATCAGATGCAATACAGTATTATATGCACTTGGCAGGTAAGAAAGCTAGGGATCAGAAGGTTTCTTGCCCGAGGTCTGGAACCAGTAAGTTGTGGAATTTGAATCCATGCTGTCCGACTCCAGGCCTTTGCTCTTACCCTGCAAGCACTTCCATCCACCTGGATGGGGGAGTGTCTGGAGAGCTGGTTGGTAGGAAAGCAGAGACAGGTTATGAAGGGCATCTTAGAAGTTCTTGTAAAGAGTTTGATTTTGACAACGAAGAGCTAGTTGAATTGGAAGATTGGAGTACTTATAATTTATTTGACATTGACTGAATACAATATTCATACCACCTCAAGAAACAGAAAGTCGTGTTGTGGGGCTGCAGGGTAGAGTCTGGAAGGCCTGGAGTTGTCCAACAACTCACCCAGTGGGAAGAGGGGTGTACCCATGGAAGTTACTGCCTACACAGCTGTGGACTAACTCTCCCTTGTAAAGTTAATGAAGTCAGTGGATCAAGTGCACTTGAACAATAAAAGGGGTGGGGAGAAGGGAGGACTATGGCTTAATTAGGGCCACTGGAGACCATGTGATAATCAGTAGTTACAGAGCAACATCTGTTTGGTGGAAATATCTCAGATTTCCCAGCAAATCTGAGATTAATGGCATACAGTGCCTGCTCTCTAGGTACTTACATCTCCTGGGGGAAATGGATATACGCCTAATGTAGATGTAACCTCAAAATAGACTGAGTGACAAGCACCCAGCCACTGATGCCAACCCCTTCTTTAACCATCCACTTACCAAGGTCTGGAATTTAAAGCCCATTGGCCACTAATAACTGATGTGGCTACACTTCAGATGACCATGCTCAAAAGCAGTAGATATAGAAGATCAATAATTGTCACAACTCTGCAGTTGGCAATCACAAGTGGGAGATTTTGAGACAAGGTCATTGTCAACCTGTCCCTCAGCATGTCCCAAAAAAGACTTTGACTCTCTTTAGCTTTTCTGGAAGGTTGACCAATCAATTTTAGAGAGCTATAGATTTGGATCTAGCCAGAATTAGCCACAGAAGTTTAATCGAGCCAAAATGGGGCCAAGAATAAGAAGAGAGACTCAAACTTCTATTAGGAATTTTGTTCCACTGCAACATCCCATTTGGATCCTGTTCGGTTGGCTACAGAAGTGTTTGGGAAAAAAGAAGGTGGAAAAGAGGCTTAAGACTGGATTTCTACCGGGGCACCTGGGTGGCTCAGTCGGTTGAGTGTCCGACTTCAGCTCAGGTCACCATCTTGCTGTCTGTGAGTTCAAGCCCTGCGTCGGGCTCTGTGCTGACAGCTGAGAGCCTGGAGCCTTCTTGGGATTCTGTGTCTCCCTCTCTCTTTCTGTGCCTTGCCCGCTCACACTGTCTCTCAAAAATGAATAAATGTTAAAAAAATTTTTTTAAAAAGACTGGGTTTCTACCTCTCCCGGAGTCACAAAATGGAGCCCCCAACTATCGAGTACAGAACCTTTATTTAATGACAAAACTGAGATCATGGGCTGTCAGTCCCAACAACATCCTTCTGAGGTAGGTCCCATTCTTCCTGTCTTACAGAGGGTGAGACGGGCCTTGCTGCCCAACTCCAAAGCTTATGTGGCTTAGGTGCCCAACCACCGTGCAATACTGCTTACCTTCAAAGTCTTTATCTGGTGGTCACGGGACAACGCCATCAAGTGTGAAACTTTTTGAGATGACAAGGGAGATACGTTTTTTAAAAAAAGTGTTAGCACTGAAAGGGACCTGAGAAGTTATTTAGTCTAGTCCTCTTATTTCCAGAGGAGAAACCTGAACTTGCCGCTCTAGATCACACAGCAGCTCTACCACAGAGAGTAGGAATTGAGATGTAATCCCTGGTTGTGTGCCTTTCCTACGCTAGGGCCTTAAATTATCTGCACTAGGGCTAGAAATCAGGGAAGGGCATGCCAGTTAGAAGAAACGTGTCTTGGAGGGGGAAGGGACAGGGAAGACAGTCAGTGACAGCTGTCACGTGTTGTGGGGTTGAATTGTGTTCCCTTCTCCCTCAGAAGGAACCAATCGCACCCTCACCTTGATTTTGAAGCTCTCGGCTCTAGAGGCGTGAGACAATACATTTCTGTTTAAGCTACCTGGTTTGTGATACCGGGTAATGGCAGGTTACAAACCAATACAGCACAGAACTTGGACGTGCCTATGGAGAGGCGGAAGGACCAGTTAGAGAAGCAAGAGAAAAAAAGAAGAGGCTCAAATGATGAAATCATGGGTGAGGAGAGAGAGAGCTAAGCAGAGAAACCAAGGATTAGCCAAGTGGAAAGCAATAAAAACGAAAGTGGAGTACATTTCTAATTTTAGATGGAGAGCCTATGTGTAGAAGGGGATCTTGGAGAACTGAGCGGTTACAGAGGCCACTGGAGTGTGGGTGGCCCTCACCATTGCTGTCCTGGGGTACCTGGCACACTTTGGGAGGTAAGTCCTTGAGATATTAGTTGCTCCAGGGAACCCAATAAGCTTGAGGTGTCCCGGGAGCTCAGGCTCACAAAAACCTAAGTATCAGTCCAGTCCAGTGGTTATTATGTGCATATGCTCTGGAAGCAGATTGCATGAGTTCCAAGAGTACTTTCGCCCTCACTAGCATTCAGCCTCTGTGCCTGAGTTCATTCCAAATGGCCAACGCAGAGATGCAGAACCCCTCAAAACCACAGCCACTGCTGAGCAGGATATACAGGCCCCAAGAACTTGGCAGGTGAATACTGCCCTTGAGCAATATCAAGCCTGCATTCTGCTCTCACTATACCCGGTTTGATTTGTTCAACGTTGCTTCACGACCAGGGCATTGCAGAAGTCCAGACAAGAGTGTTCCCAGCCAAAGACTATGGCGAAACTCCATGTGAAAACCGTGGTGAAATCGGGCTAAAAGGGGTCGTGCATGTGGATGACAAGAAAAAAAAAAAAAAAAAGGCAAAGGAAGCCCTCTGGTCACCAGGATCCCGCCCCCGCCCCTGCTCCCGCATTAATCCTTGCCCGCCTAGAAGTCAGCAAGGCAGGCAATTGGGGGAGGAAAATGACAAAGGGCGTCTGCCGGTCCTCATGGCAACGGGACCCCAGGGCTGGCCGGGCTTCTAGGTTGAAGCTCTACAATATACCCTTTGCCCTTCCACAGATTCGCTATGAAATCGAAGGCAGGAGAAGCGACTCTTCCTGAGTTTGCTCGCCGCCTCCTTGCACCCGCCAGCAGTCAGCCCGGCACGCGCGCACCCAGACGGGAGATGGGCGCGCGTCGGGGGCGGGGCTTGAGAGCGGAGGCGGGGCCTGGGGCCGGGGCGGAGCCAGCGGGGCGGGAGCGGCTGGCGCACCCGCAGCAGCTTGGCTCCGCGGCGGCTGAGGCTGGGGCGCAGCCAGGGCGCAGCGACTACGGCGGCGCCCTTAAATAGCATCCGGAGTCGGCGCTGGGCAGGCAGTGGGCTGAGGTGACAGCCGGCGGCGTAGCGGCCCGGCCAGCCGAGGAGGTGAGTGCTTTTGCCGCCGGGAGCCGCGTTTTTCCCGGCTGCGGCGCCGGTGGTCTCGGCGGAGGCGCTGGGCTGAGGCTGCTCCGCCGGCCCGAGCCCGGGAGGCGACGGCCGCGGCGGAGACGCGTGAGCCGCCCCTCGACTCCCGAGGACGTTCCGCTTTTCCGGCCTCTGCCCTCGGTTCCCCTTCTCCCGGCAGCGGAGGCCTTCGGGCCGCCAGAGCCCGCCGCCGCTTCCTGTGCCTGAGCCGGGGATGCCCGGCCGCCGTTTCCCGCGGGCTGCGCGGGCGCGGGGGCTGGTGCACGGCGGGGTCCGGGTGACGCGCGCCGCGGGACCGGCCTCTGGTTTGTGTGACGGCGGGGACCCGCCCGTCCCGGAAGCCGGACCCCGAGCTTCAGATGCGAGGGATGGTCCAGCGGGGCCGGGGCGCCTGTCCCCGTGACAGGGTTTTTGAGGCGCATTTGGACCGCGCCTGAAAGCGTCGGAGCCGGAACGTCCTGCTACCTCGGCGTGATGGTGGCCCCTGCGCGGAGCGCTTGTAGGAGGGTCGAATGCAGCCTCAAAAGCCGGTTGCTAAAAGGAGAAATTCTCGCGGTGTCTCTGGAGGAGTGCCCATAGCCGTGTTGGAGTCACTGATGTAAGAAGCCTGGTGTTTTTTGAAATTAGGAAGCAGCGATGATACCTATCGTCTCGTAGCCTGGGAAAGTGGTGGTAAAGGACTTGAATGGTCACGTGGACTAGAACCTAGAGACCGACACTTATCAGTGTGTATTTACAATCGCAGATCCCTTCCCCACCCCACCTACTTACAAGGTGATGGAGCTTAATTAAGACCATTGTAGAAGTGCTGTTTGCCATTTAAAGTTAACAGTTCTGAGCATCTTCTTGATACAGGAGCATCCAAAGTGCCCCCCGAGTGTCAGTACCCTTTCTTTTATTTTTCGTCTTTGCTTAGCATGAGAAAAACATGAAATGTCACAGTGTCTGACACAAATTTCACCTGTGTTTATCTCGGTGTAAACAGTTATTTGCTTAACACAAACAAAAAGTCAATCGAAAGTTTCTGGTTGATTCTGCATTTTCAAGTGGCCATGGCAGGTTCAATGGGCACATTAGTGGACTTGAGGAGGTGGAACTTTTAAAGGAAATCTTGCTTCCCATCAGCATGGAGCCGGTCTTCTGAGATGAGATGTTCTTTCTTGCCTTCACTCAACTGGGAGAATCCCTTCCCAGTCTGAAACTTGACTCCTTACTTGTGATAGGTCTGCGTTAAACGAAAGTCTTTCATGAGCTAAGATTCTAGGACTAGGAGAAAATCTTCAAAAGTAGCCAACCTCATACCTCCCTTCCTCCCTTCAAATAGTGTAGGCATATTATAGACCTCTGTTTTATGCATTTACTGGGAACAGAAAAAACCTTTTTTTTTTTTTTTAATCACCCTTCCCTCACAATTATAAGCATTTTGACTTATTTCCTTCCTGGCTCTATTATGCATATTTTGGCAATATTTTCATTATTATTGCAGGCAGCCTGACTCAAAAGAGATCTCTGGGCTTTTTCACTTGGGGTGTTTAAGAGATAGCTAATTGTGACAAGTGCAGGTTGGGACAGGTTTCGGTTTATATCATAGAGGTATTTTCCTAGCCTCCTCTCTTTCAGATGAAGTTTGAAATAACTGAAAGCATTCTCACATGCCACAGGCCTTACTATGTCTTTCGTTTTTGATGTTAGCTGGCTTGTGGAAAATGTTCAGAGGAGGGGCTGGGGAAAGACCAGGTTGTTCTGTCATCACAGCTGGAGATTTCTCCTCTCTCCCTTCAAGTTTCACTTTTCTGGAAAGAGCAAGACTATCAGAATACTAGTAATTTCTAGATGTTGAGACTCCATAACCCGAGATGAATATGTATAATTTTTAAGGGCAGTTGCTGAATGTATTGGGCAGGTTTGCCTCATAAAGCATGAGCTCATTATTCTTCTGCACATACCGACTTTCGTATCCAAATACTGTTAAGTTAGAATCCATTAATAACGTTTTATGAACAGTATTGTCTGGATGATGCAATGGGATAGACTCTTGTGTTAAAAAATACAGAGGAACTTCCTTTAAGGCAGCTCCAAGCTATTGGTATCCGGTGGCCTTACTTGAAATCTTGGGATTCAAGCCTTTCTCTCTCGCAGGCAGGTTCGTCAGGAGGTAGACTGTAGGTGCACAGTGTTTCCTGCAGGTGGTCAGTCCAACTTGGCGGTCGGACAAACCCATCAGGATCATTTGTCTTTGGCACTCATGCCTAGAGACAAAGTCTCCTTGAACAGAGCTGATCTGAAGCTGCACATGGTTAGGTTTAATTTTCAACATTGTAGTACTTGAAGGGGCTCTGAGAGCTTTTATAGAAACACGTTTGGAAAGCGCACAAGCTAGAAAGTGGAGGCAATTTACCAGTGTTTGTGGCTGCAACTCCAAGATTGTCCTTTTGTCTCCAATTCCTTACCGAAAATGCCCAGATGACAGCTCAACAGGAATTTCTAGTTTGTGTGAGCCCAAAGTGATACATAATTTGAAAAAATTGACAAGAGGAAGCTATTGCGTAATCGGTGGTATGTTACTTTCTCTGCTTTTTCTTTACATCCAGACGTTTAGAAGTTCTTGGCTGAGTTGTAGACAATGTCGAATTTGGTTTGTTGTAACTTCTGTGCAATTCCGAGGAGAGAATGAAATATGGAGCCTTTCTTGAAACATGGCTGGCTTGGAGGGAGGGCACATTCTTTGGACGAAAGCTTAGGTGTAGGTGAGTGCTCTCTTCCCCTGTGCTGCCTGCCTAGAAGAATGCATTTGGCTGGAGGCACAAAAAAAATCTAAGATTTCAAAACTGGTGGCTCTGTGTAGGTACCTGGGCTAATTCTCTTTATGAGGATTTTTCAAGTTTTAAATGAAATTTGAAAGCTATCTAACACCTAATTCAAAACCATTTGCCTCAGAAAACCTACATATGTGTGTGTATGTATATGTATATAAAACATAAAATTATAAAAAGTTTAGCATGTAAATGTGAAAGTATTTATAATAGGAATATATACTTTTATAAGAATTATATTAACATAGGAATATTATATATTATATACTTTTTACATTATAACACGAACCCCTGCTTCTAGAAAATTTGGGAACTATAAAAAAAGGTCTTCAAGAGAATAGATGCTATTAACCTTTTTGTGTATTTCCTTTTAGTGTTTTTCTAAACAACTTTTTTTTGTACTTTAAGCATATAGTTTTAATTGAAGATAAAAATTTTGATGATTTAAAACATTTCTTAATGTTTTTTAAAAAATTTTTTTAACATTTTTTTTTGAAAGGCAGAGAGAGACGGAGCACGATTGGGGGAGGGGCAGAGAGCGAGGGAGACAGAATCTGAAGCAGGCTCCAGGCTCTGAGCTGTCAGCACAGAGCCTGACACAGGGCTCGAACTCACAAACCAGATCATGACGTGAGCCACAGTCCAACGCTTAACTGACTGAGCCACCTAGGCTCTCCTGATAGTTTAATTTTAATCACATAAGTTATATTGTGAGCATTCTTCCATGTTGTTACCTTCTCCAAAACTAAGTTTTGAGAATGGCTGCATAATGTGGTGTAAGGGATATGTTCCAATTTACTTACCCTTCTCCTACTGTTGGATATTTAAGAACAACTGCGTCAGAACAGTTTGCCAAGCCTCTTTTGTATTTAATGTATCTTTTGGAAAAATTAAGGCGTGTTCTGCTTTAAAACTGTTGACACTGGCAATGATTTGAAAATTATTTTTGTTAGTGAATGGTTTTAATGAACTTTTGGGTTCATGTGTTCTAGCGCAAAGCTGTCGATTTTTGGATTTCATGGTCTGGAAAGATAAATGGAAAAAATGAGGGCATCAAAGGAGGAAACGTGGATTGACATTTATACCATTTCCTCTTTCTGGAAGGACTTCTGATAAATGTATTATCTGTCCCTTTGCACAGTTTTGGCGGAGGAAGAAATTGGTATTTTCCCCTCAGGTTGGTGGTGAGAGAAATGTGCATATATCTAAGGCCCAAATACCTCGAACACTGTTTATGCTTTAAATAACCAGAGTAAAGAGAAGGTTGCTACAGAGACTAGTTTCTCCCTCAGGGCTCAGCCGTCAGCTACAAAGCAGGGTCTGTGAGCTGACTGAGGCAGTGGCCACAGCCCAGCAGGGGCAGGCTCAGGACGTGAAAGGTGATGATAACAGCCAACAGTCCAAGGCGCTGTTCTCAGTGCTTCTGATATCGTGTGAATTCAGTTAATCCTCCCTGCAAGGTAGGTCCTGCTATTATCCCTGCTTTACAAAAGATAAAAAGAATAAGGGCAGGAATGAAGTTGCCCAAACCAGGATTTGAACCTACGCAAGTCAGACTTCGGGGCCTGAGCTCCTAATTGGTTGGCTCAACTGCCTCCCTAGAGCTTGAAAGGTTCTTAGCCCAGGAGTGTCAGCAAAGTTCCAGGTTACCTAGCTAGTGGCAAGACAGGATAGAAGTGGTTCCTTTTCCGTGTCGTTGTTCCTTGATATCTCCTGGCCTCATTTTTACACTCTGTCCCGTACCACCAGAGCGCTGAAATGACAACAAATTTTGATTCAGCTTGCTTCAGTGAGTGACAAGATCACCTGATCCAGAGCTATGACTTTCTAGAGAATTAAAGAGTTAAAGGCTTTGCCTGCCCTTGGTTGCATTAAGACTGATGAACCGTCGAGGTGCACGGGTAATGCTCAAGTGTGTGGCAGGAAGAGAGGGTGTGGCTGGGAACAGGGACCCACGCTCGGCAGAGATGGTCGAGCCACTCACTTAAGTAAGAGATTGGTCTCACCGTGGCACATAGGTTTGCTTCCTGCTGTGCATCTCGGGTTACTTTTACCAAAAATAGACTTTCTCAGAATGTTAGAGACAAGAGAACAGAATTGTGAGTTTTCAGGGTTTGGAGGCACAGTGTTGTATCGCCTACTGGATATGGGTGCCTTTTTTCTAGTACAGTTTTAGGCAGAACCCCACAGTACGGAATAAAAGCAGGGCTGCTGTGGTTGAAGGGGGCAGGGGCGGGAACCCCAGCTCCCACATATATACTTGCTTCCTGAGTCACCTTTGTCTGCGGCACTTCTAAATATCCCAGGCTCCCTGAACATCGAAATAGCATAACTTGCTCCCTTGCAGACACAGTAATCGTGGTGCAGGTCATGGGTGATTTAGCCCAGGTTACACAACCTGTGTTCCCCTCTGGCCATGATACCCAGTGGAGTTTGTTCCTGGACCTCAGGCCTGTTCGGAGAATGACCAGATCTCAGTGTACTTCTTGTTTTGTGCCCTGCAGTCGACCTACCTTCACTTACTCTGTACAGTATTGCACAACATACACCAATTTTTCCTCAACATCACTGCCCAGACCATAGCCTGTCACCTCTCTGGTTGAGACAGTAGAGACCCCTCGTTGAAAAAAGAGGGAGAGAATGATGACTTTCCTTAATGAAGAACTCTCTGATTGAATCCCTCCTCTGCCCAGAAGCCTTCCGGGGCTCCCTCTATAAGGTCCCAAGTCTTTATTTAGCTTGGCTCTTGGGAGTTTCTAGAGTCTGGTTCCAACCTGCTGTTTCCTGTGCCTGTCCCAAACCACCCACATCCTGGGACTTTTGGAAAGCAGACTCTGGGAGCACGGGATTGCACCAAGGTCTCTGCATCCCAAGATTCTATCCGTGAGCTCTCTCTTTGGCCTGAGTGGCCTTCCCATGTCCTGGAAGGGCCTCATGGACCCTGTGCATTTACTGTGACCTGTCTGCAATGACATTCCTCATTCCAGCCTCCTTCCTCGTGGACCTGCTCCTCAGAGACTCTGGATCCCTCACTGGAACCCTAGGCTAACGTTCAACTGGCTGAGATGTGTCAGCAGCCGCAGTGGTGGTTAAAATGCTGAAATTCTCCCATATTGGTTAGGAATAGCTGCTACACCAAGTGCCCCCACCCCTAATTCAGATTCTGAAGGGTTGGTGCCTGGTCCATCCAAAGATCTCCTGAACCCATTCTGGGGCAGTGGCCTACTTCTTTCTGGATCGGTTGATACCTGGCTGTACTGGTTATTCATGTTATGAATGGCACCCCCCTCTCTCCTTCATTTGCCTTTTCATGTGAGCATATCTTGCTTCCTCATATAGACTCCCCAGCCGCATTCTAAGCTCTGGGCATGTAGGAGAGCTAGTCATTATCTTTTGCATGTTTTCAGCAGCATTTAATGTGGCACCTTAACTGCTAGCAAGCACTTAATATTGTCTGATGTCCAGTTGAGACCAGGAGACATTCAGACAGTCAGGTGTCCTGTAGAAGGGGATCGCTGACAAGAATATACATTTCAGTGTTCCAAATTTGTAAATTATGATGCTGCGCAAAACTGAGATCTTGCAGCAAAGATCAAGGTATCGAAAATCACTAGACCAAGCCTGTGCTTTCGTTGGGTTGAACTTAGTGTTTAGGAGTACAGCCGTGGTGTCTCTTTCAGGGTACTTTCAGAGAGGTTTCAACAGCAGGTGGTTGTAGGCTTTGCGGGATGTGGAAGGGAAGCAGATCAGTGTCAAGTTCTAGATAATCTTACATAACTGTACCGTCGTCTTCATTTACCTGGTATTCCTCCTTAAAATCATACCTTGTTTCTGTGCTACTAGTGAAATGGTCAAATAGCTGTTTGTTCCTTCTGTAGGACAATTACCCGCATTGTTCCTCGGGCACGCTTCCAAGGTGCCCCAGAATGTGGGGCTGGCAGGGAACTTGCCTGTCAAGCAGTCCAACCAACCACCTCATGGGAGGACGGAACCGAGATTCAGAGAGGTGTGGCTGAGAGCCCAGAGACAGGCTAGACTCTGAAGACAGAGCCAGCCTGTGCTGCCCTCTTCGGACAGGAATCACAGATGAGCGCCATTGAGGCTGGCACCCCTCTAAAGTGTAGGCAGACTGAACATCCCTGGCCCGTGAGGCAGGGGCTGAAGCTTTGGGCTGCCGTGGCCCTGCGACCTTGATTCTCCTTCCTCCAGACTAGCTGGCCCAGCCCCCTCGGGCTCTCAGCCTTGGGCCAGGTGACTTCACTGCCAGTGTCCTGCCCGCTCCAACTCCTTTCCCTCACGGAGTTGTTGATTACCTCTGTCTCCCTCTTAGACGGAAAGTCTGTGTGCAAGCACTATTACACTGCCCCCTAGCGGCGGCAAGCTTTTCGGGGGGGGGGGGGGGTGCTCCAGTTGGCACTTGTTTTTAATGTTTATTTATTTATTTTGAGAGAGACAGAGAGAACGAGTGGGAGAGGGGCAGAGAGAGAGGGAGAGAGAATCCCAGGCAGGCTCCATGCTCAGCGTGGAGTCCGACTCAGGGCTCGATCTCACGAATTGTGAGATCAGGACCTGAGCCAATCGCAAGACTCAGACACTTAACTGACTAAGCCACCCAGGCACCACTGCAATTAGCATTTTTATTTGTTGCCTCCCAGAGTCAAGAACTGACAGAGACTCTAGCCAGGCAGGTGCCCAGAGAAGCTGCAAGAACTGCTCAGTCGTCCCAAAATGGGGCCCATGTGCCCCGTGGCAGAGGTAGGCCATCCAGGGTGCAGGGTGGGTATATTAGAACTACTACAGATACTCATTTTTTAGCTTAAATTCATGTATGTGTATTTTATAATGTTCAGAAAATATTTGCAAATGTCTAGAGTTTATAAATGTAGTTACATATTAAGAGGCATTTATTGATTAGTTTGGATGCATTATGAAAAGCTCAGAGAACCGGAAAATTAACTCCGTCTCTACCAACAGCATGGCAAGATACCTCTGAATGCCACTTGGAAAAAAAGAAAAGACCAAGAGAACTCAGTTTGTCAGTTAAGGGGGAATCGAAACTCCTTTGCGAAACTAGGTTGTGATTGATGTCAAATTGGTCTCGAAGTGAGGTGGTATCTTATTGTGGTGGTGATTTGTATTTCCCTGATAACGTAGAGCATATTTTCATGTGTCTGTTAGCCATCTGGATGTCTTTGGAAAAGTGTCTAGTTATGTCTTCTGCCCATTTCTTCACTGGATTATTTGTTTTTTGGAGGTTGAGTTTGCTGAGTTCTTTATAGACTTTTGGATACTAACCCTTTATCCAGTATGTCATTTGAAGAGCCCAAATGCCCATCGATGGACTAATGGATACAGAAGATGTGGTGTACATATGCAGTGGAATACTACTCGGCGATCAAAAAGAATGAAATCTTGCCATTTGCAACAACATGGATGGAACTAGAATGTGTTATGCTAAGTGAAATAAGTCAGCCGGAGAAAGACAAACGTCGGATGATTTCACTCATATGTGAAACTTAAGAAACACAACAGATGAACATAGGGGGAGGGAAGGAAAAATAAGATAAAAACAGAGAGGGAGGCAAACCATAAGGGAGTCTTAAATACAGAGAACAAACCTGAGGGTTGCCGGAGGGGCGGTACGTGGGGGGGCATGGGCTAAATGGGTGACAGACATTAAGGAGGGCACTTGTTGGGATGAGCACTGGGTGTTGTAAGTGATGAATCCCTGGCTTCTACTGAAACCAATATGACACTGTACGTTAACTAACTTGAACTTAAAGAGATAAATTTAAAAATTTTTAAAAAGTGGTCTTGGACTTCAGGAGAGTCGTGTTAAATCCAGAGTATATTTTGACTTTGGACCCAAAGCTTGAAAATGCAGAAGCCTTAAAACCAGGACAAAGATTTTATTTTATTTTCTGATTCATTCATGACTGTGTCTCCTGAGATGGGAGCAATGTTTGATATGGAGTGCTCTGTAAATCTCAGGCTGAACATATAGACCTTTCTTTGTGTGACAATCAAATACCATGCTGGGTGTAGCACCTCGAGTCAATATTTAGGTTGGGTTTCTTTGTTGAACGTGTAGTCACTTAGCAGGAAGCAGCATGTGGATGTGCTAGTCAGTTTTACTCCCCGCAAATCGTTCCCCAAACCGCAGTATCAAAGCGCCGAATGGGCCTCAGAAGTGTCACCTGAATAGTAAGATGTTTGGGATTTGCTTTAAAATTGTTTTTTTTTTTTTTTTTTTTAATGGGTGTAAAATGAGACAATATTAGCCAAGTGTTGATCCGGGGAAAGCCGAAGCTAGGGTCATGGGCATATGGGGGTTTGTTTTCCTATTCTATGTACTTTTAAATCCACGTGGACATTTTCATTATAAAATATAAACAAAACATACGGGGAAAATAGACCCCAAGCTAGTGTCACGTGTTCCAAGTAGGTGACAGCCAGATGAGACCATCTCTTTGTCTTCCTTTCCTTCTTTTAAACGCCAGGTCGTTACTCTACAGTCCTCTGCAACTTGTTGGATTTGTTAGGTTTTCAGCCTCCCGCGGGCCACCCACTCTTCCCATGGTTCCCCGCACCCTTGGAGTTATTCTAGCCCCGCCCTTTTCCCCTCCTCCTGCAGTGGGCTTGATCCTGCAACTCTTTCTCTATTTCACGTGCTGCTTCCCCCGACACCACCACCGTCTTCCCCAGAGCTGACGAAATCGAAAAGCCAGAACAGGGTCCCAGCCTCTTTCAAAGGCTCTTTTCTGTCTTGAGGAGGCCCACAGCCTAAGCATATTTGGTGGGCTCCCTTCATCTCTGCTGTTTAAGGACACAACAGTCCCACGCTGAAATCTGTAAACCCTCAAAAGCGTCCCCATGTGTGAGTGGCCGGCCTTCCTCTCTGGGTAGAGGTCTGTCTATGTTCTATCTCCCACTTAACCCTGCGCCGCTAAGCCGGTCCACTAGTTTGTCAGTCCCTCTGAAACCGCGATCTATTTTAAGAGGTGTAAGTAACTCTATCCAACCTTGTGTCCTTTCAGCCTTCTTATCCAGGTCACTGCTATCTGATCGTGGTGACCTCTGCGAGCAAGGACTGGGCCTTGTTCTTCGCTGTCTCCTGCACCAGACCTCACCCTGGCGGGGACATGGGACGCTCAGCAAACTACACCCCGCTGCATGGGGACAAGCTCCTGCAGCTAACGGCTGCTTAGCCCGGGCGGAGGCAGGGCATCCTCCACCCTGGTCTGTGGCTCTGTCGTTCCTAACTGCCAGCCGCCCCTGCCCCAGCACCGGCCGGCACGAGCTGGCTCTCAGGGCATTTCACCCCCACCACCTGCCTCTGGCTGCTTCCACCTGGCTCTCTAGCCGGCCCTCCCATTGCACTCTGGTTCATCCATAGTGTTCTCTCCCTCCCGAAGCCCTCCACCACTTACTTCTTCACTTTTCGTCTAGATAGTTGGGTTAACTCTTTCTCGCAGGTGTGCTTGTTCACTGATACCCTAAACTCGTTGAAGGCAGAGGAAACACCGCAAATGCTGCTGGACTTCTGTTTGGGAGAGAGGGAAAGTGGGGTTTTTTTCCCTGTGATTTTGTTCATTAGCAGTGGAACCTTTCTCAAAGGTGCCCTTACGTGGAAGTGCCCACATAGCTGGTCAGGGCCCAACACGGACGGTGGGAGCCTAGGGATGGACTTTCTGGGCAGGGCTTCCACCCCATCTGTCGTTCTCCTAGAAGGACAGGTTGCCGCCCGAGGCCGTTTATGCAGCAGGTGGGAAATACATAAATACAAGAGGAAATGAACCGAATTGACCTAGTTATATCTTCTTTATCTTGAGAAATAAAAAAAAAATAACCAAATAATAACAGCAAAGTACATAGTAGAATAATAAAATCATAAATACCCAAATGCCACAGCATAGAATTAACAGTTTTTTTCCTTAATTTTATTTATTTATTTATTTATTTATTTATTTATTTATTTATTTATTTATTTTGAGGGGAGGGAGGAGTGACAGAGAGAGAAGGAGAGAGACAGAGAATCCCCAGCAGGCTCCGCACTGTCAGCACAGAGCCGGACGGGGCTCGAACTCACAAACCATGAGATCATGACCTGAAGCGAAATCGAGAGTCGGTTGCTTAACCGACTGAGCCACCCAGGCGCCCCTAGAATTGGCAGTTTCTAACAGTTATTTTCTCTCTGTGTCGTGCTGTCATCTGGAGTTTCTGGGTGGCGGTGGAATCCTGTCGTTCAGTCCTGAACGTCAGGGGTGTGTCACCATCTTTTGCCTTCTCTGGCCTTGTCTTGGAAATGCTCCATGGTGTCAGTGATTGAAGGGGGCACACATTTCCTCTATTCCCGTCCTTTCTTTATCCCCACGGAGGCCCGCACAGGCAGCGACGAAGCTAGCTCACGATTTTTGTCGCCCATCAGGGGCACCGCCGGGACCTGAAACAACAAGATTGTTACATCTGAGCCTACCTCCTACTCTTCCTGTTTTGTCTCCTTCCGTATTCACTCCTAAAAGTGACTAGTCTGGGACAAAACATCCGGAGGGACCCTGGGACTTAGGTACCCTCTCTGTGTGCGGTTTCTCAAACAAAAGGACCCTACTCCCCATTTCCAGGGTCCTGAGTGGACAGGAGTTCCTGCCTCACGGGGTCTGGCTCTGGCTATTGTGAAAGGACATTCGTCCTCTTAACTATTAAGTTCTTCTCCACCTCCCAGGAAGAGGAGCCTTCCTGCTTCCTGCCTTGCTTTGTGGTTTCCCAGAGGCCGGGAAGATGGAGAGTCTGTTGTGGATTATTTTCGTGGCAACAGGAATTTTATTTCCTTCTCTAGCTATGGTCATAATAGGCTGTACATAATGGGCCGTACCCCCCGGACCATGGTGTCGTGTTCTCTAATACACAGTCCTACAGACATAATTAGGGCCCTTCCTGGGCCAGATGTCAGCTGAGATAACATGCCTTGTTGGATTCACTTGGTGAGTTGACAGGTGGGGAGCCGGGCCCACAGAACCCTCTTCAGAAGGGTTGGGTCAACCTAGCAAACCGGTCTTGTCTCCATTAGCTGAAGTGAGGCTGACTGGCTGAGGTCACCCATTTTGCCCAAGCCTGCCCCTTCTCCGACCGTTACCAAGAAATGTCCCTGCCTCGTCTAAGTGACTTCTGAGAACTCACTTAACAGTGTTAGCAGTGTTTGAAGGCCAACGGAAACATCTTGCTTCTCTTAAGAGTTTTTTTTTTTTTTTTTCCAATAGAAACTTTCCCTCGTGAATCCATGCCACTCACATAACCTGGATGTCTTCGCTGGGCATGTCCAAACTAGAATTATCACTTCCCCAATTGGCTGGACATGGCAGGTCTTCGTGTCTATGCTGAAGAGAGAAGGGAGGAGAACCAGATGGCTCCCCCCCCACCCCCCGCCCTCCGGAGAATGCTGGGCAAGTCATATTTGCAGCATCCCTTACTGCTCAGATGGCCACCCACCCGGTGCTTGTGCTCGTGCTCGGTGTTCGGGGAGTCTCTGAGGGCTCTCCTCGCCACAGTCGCACCATTGCTGTCTAGCTCCTGGGATGCTTCTCTGGTTTAGAGGATTCTCTTTTCTGTCATAGAATAGTCACTTCTAGACGTTGGTGGCCAGCCGGGTATCAGGCTCTGGACTCAAGCCCTCCTGGCATTTGCACTTCTACTCAAGAGAGGTATTTGTTTACCCTCTTCCCCTTCTTGTGGGCAACCTTGATCTTTCAAAAAGTAATCCACAGTCTCCTGTCTGAATATTTGTCTACACATCTGCTAAGGAGACAGAGGATCCTTGCCCTTAGATGACCTTGAGGTGACATTATATAGAAGTGTAACAGTTTGAGAAATGAAAAACATCATGGGAAGATGGGCAAGAGAGTTTTGCTTTTTTTTAGTTATCATTACTGACTTCAGGAGGAGAATGTAGTAACTGATCACTTACGTAAAACACCCAGTGCTCATCACAACAAGGGGCAAGGGAGTATTTTTATGTAGCCTTTAAATCAGTGTCTTGCAAGCTTTTTCTTTTCCCCTCCACATCACCTAGGAGGTGCTGCTTATTCCTTTCTAGCACAATGGCTCGCAGCAGCAGCAGCAGCAGCAGCAGCAGCAGCAGCAGCGTGGGGTGTACAGGGAGAATGCTAAAGTTTAGAAATGTTTCAAATACCTCCTTGCTCTTTGGAGAATCACTGTTCTATAAATACACCCTCCTGGGGCCTGTAGCAGAAAACTGGTCAGAATCACAGGGGGTCGTTCCTAACTCAGTAACTGTTCATGAAGCACCTGTTCTGGGCAAGGCAGTATGTCCAGCATCAGGGGCCTATGAAGACAGATGGGAAGGGGCCCTGGCCCCAGGAGAGAGAAGCATCTATGTAAGAGAAGCAGACGCTCAACCCAAGTGTAAAATAGGAGATGCTAAGGGTCACGCAAGGGCTACAGATAACATATTCCTGGAGTTCAGGACTGCCTCTGACTGAGGAGGTCACGTAAGGATTTATTAGAGCAACTGAACTATTTGGGTCGGTTTGGACATGTTATTAAGACAGGGCTCGGGAAGAGGCCGTAAGGGAAGGAGACCCCAAGGTTGGAGAATGCAGCGTGGGCGTGGAGGCATGGGGAGACTTTCTGGTAGACTCTTGGAAAGGGCCAGAGCTCCGCCCTGGGATACTGGCCCTCCCAGCCTTGTTGAGGCAGGGAGCCGGAGGGGAGCTCGCCCAGAGACGCGTGGGGAGAGGATGGGCCGGTCCACTCGCACAAGGAGGCTTCCAGGACCCTGGGAACCTGCCTACAAACCGTCTTCCAGCCTCCCCCACCGCTTTGCTCCTTATTGTTCCACCGGTCAATCTCCCAGGCTCAAAAACCCAGCCCTCCGACTCCGACTCTTCTTTTCCACTTACATCCACTGAGTTACTAAATCCTGTTTTGTTTTGTTTTTTTTTTTTTAGTGATTAAAAATGCCTTATCGTAAAGTAGGCATAACATAAAATTTACCATTTTAGCCACTTTTAAGCATACAGTGCATTGGCATTCATTACATTATCGATATTGTGTAACTGTCACCGTTACCGAGTTCCAGAATTTTTCATCATCCCCAACACAAACTGTGTACCTGTGAAGCAATAACTCCCCTTTCCCCTCCCACCCTCCACTCCTGTAGCTTCCATTTCTGTCTCTCTGAATTTGCCTCATCGAAGTCCCTAGAACACATATAACGTTTTGTAGGTTCATCCAGTTTATGGCCTGTATCAGAATCTCCTTCTTTTTTTTTTTTTTTTTTTTTTTTTTTTTAAGGCGTAGGGATATTCCATCGCCTGCACAGGCCACATTTCGTGTGTATCCCTCCATCGCTTGGTGGACATTGGGATTCAGATCCTGGCTTTTTAAAGCTCTGTCTGTCCCAGCTTCTTAGCATCCTCTTCATCGCCTTGCACCTTCGTCTGCATTTGAACCACTGTGTGCCTCAGTGACAGGCCTGCCTTTTACGGTCCATAGGCTTTGTCTTCGGTCCTGGCCTCTGGTCTTGTTCTTGTGTGGGGCTGGGGCAGGACACCTGACTTCTCCTACGCAGTCTCCTGTCTTTGAGTCGAAGCTAATGAGGACCGTTAGGAGGATGACATTTCGTCATGTGTCTAATTACTCAGCATGGTGCCTGATACACAGCAAGTGCTTAGCAAACGGTGGCTCTTAAAGCGCAATTTCAAGCTGATTTTTTCCTTCCTTTCTCCTACCTAGTGGAATCCTGTCACTTGTTCCAGATTACCTGGCCAAAAATCCTAGAGCTGAGGTGGGGAGTTGCTTCTGGCCGTCCCGTCCTATCCCCAGAGCCCGAAGTGGAGCTCACGTTCCTGGGCCTCCCTCATCCTGCGAGGACCGGCTCACTTTTGCTTTCTGCATGCAGCAATCCTTGAGAGCGTGTGCCCTCTCTCAGAATTTCTTGTGCACTTACTGCCACCTCGTTTTGCCCTGTTTTGTGTATATATTTGTGTTACATTTTTGATTTCCAAGCCTCACGAATGGGGTCTGCCAGTTTTTCACGGTTTGCACCCACATTTGAATGTTAAGTAATGCACCTGCACCCAAGAGAGGGTGAGGATTTTCCGACAACCCTCTTGTAGTCATCGTGTGTCACTGAGGCTTTCATTTTGTGGGGGTGTCCTCTTGGTCACTTCCTTTTGAACACCATCAGGTAGAGAAGGCACCTTTCCTGAAACTGCCTCGTTCTCAGAAAGGCCAACTAAGTGAATTCAACTTTTCCTGAGCAAAGGAATTTAACACTAGCTGGGTTGCTATTTCTGGAGGCTTGACCTTACAAAGGCAAAAGTGGCTGGCTCTAGGGATGCCTGAGACCCTGTGTGAAGAAGTGTGTTCAAAGAATTTTAATAAACTATCAGGGAAATGTAAGTAGGGAAAGAGCACACATTTCTAAAGTGATTTATTTTGTCACGTGACTTCAATAGATATGTAATTTAATAAATACAGAAGCTGTTAGGGATAGACTTTGACCATTGCATCTAAGCCCTACAAGTTTATCCATTCAAGTTGGGCACATTGTATTTGGAATCTCATTACTTGGGGGCGTATATGGGAGTCGTGGCTTGGTGGCCAATATGAACAGGTGAGGTATGGCCCTAATATTACCGTTTAGAAAATTGTCTCGCCTTCTGCTTACCTTTACAGTTTTTTATTAAGTTTATTTCTTTATTTTGAGAGAGAGAGAGCGTGCACGTGCGCGCATGAGTGGGGGTGGGGCAGAGAGGGAAGGAGAGAGAGAAAATCGCAAGCAGGCTCTGTGCTGTCAGCACCGAGCTGAACACGGGGCTCGAACCCACAAACCACGAGATCATGACCTGAGCCGAAATCAAGAGTCGGATGCTTAACCGACTGAGCCACCCAAGCATCCCCCTGCTTACCTTTAAAAACTTTGTGTCCTGCTCTTTCTGACTTTGATGGCGTGGACAGAGAGTGGTGTCGTAAAGAATTTTCAAGTTGACTTGAATATTTCAGTAAATCAGGTTTCTAAAAGCAGAGCACCTCGCCTTCATTTCTCCTTTTAAAATCTGCTTGGAAATTGAATTCGTGATCCCAGAGAGTCACTTTAATGAAAATTATGTGGGTTTTTTTTTTTAATTTTTTTTTTCAACGTTTATTTATTTTTGGGACAGAGAGAGACAGAGCATGAACGGGGGAGGGGCAGAGAGAGAGGGAGACACAGAATCGGAAACAGGCTCCAGGCTCTGAGCCATCAGCCCAGAGCCTGACGCGGGGCTCGAACTCACGGACCGCGAGATGGTGACCTGGCTGAAGTCGGACGCTTAACCGACTGCGCCACCCAGGCGCCCCGAAAATTATGTGGGTTTAAGGTTCACTGTACTTCATTGGGAAGAAACACCCCATGGCAGTGGATGGGAGTAATTCATTCCCTGTGGAAGTATTTGCCCACCGTGCGTGGGATCCTGAAGTTACCCAGCTGGTCTCTCTCCTTCTCATGCTCAGGATGAGGAGATGATCCAAAGGCAGCAAACGTGGTCAGGAATTCATGTATAGAATGGGCTTTGGACAGAGACCTCTGTTTTCCTTTCTAACTGGTGGATGCCGGCGTCCCTGTTTGGGGAGAGCCCGACTGCTCTTTTGGCTCAGGAGGGGACGGCTTAAGCAAATCTAGCTTTAGGTAAATTGCCAGCCAGGGTTAAGGAGCACGAATCCAAGGGTTTTGGAGTGGCACACTGAAAGAACAGCACGCGGTCTGGCTGCTGCTCTCTTGTTCCTCCCCAAGGCTGAGCTCTGCCCAGCCGGCTCAGGACAAAGGGGGAGTTTCAGCCTTCTGTAAATAGCCTATTGTACAAGGGCAGGAGGTGGAGCAAGGAATGGCAGCGTTGCCAGCTTGGCTCGCCGCTTTTAAGGAAAGATGTCAGGATTTCTGCATTTGCTGCTGCTGGGGCAAGGGTGCTATTTATGTGGGTTTGCTTCAAGGCTGCATTCCTAGCAAAGTATTTCATCAAACCGCTGTTATTCAACCGAATGAAAGCTTGAGGAACTTTAGAAGGGGAGAAACATCCCGGTCACCCATTTTTTTGGGGGGGTTTGTAAACAGTATGAAGAAAATAAAATGCTGATGTAAGTATCAATCTGCAAAATCATAGGAGGTCTGTGTGTGTGTGTGTGTGTGTGTGTGTGTGTGTCTGTCCCTGTGTCCTTAGAGAATGATGCCCTTGTGAGTCACCTCTGGCCCCAAACCACTTTTGTGTGGTGTAAACAAAATGGTAGGAGGTAAACCTTTGTGTCCGGGTGGCCTTAGACCCATATGTTCAGAGTCCAGGATGATGGGGCAAATCCTGGTGGTTATGTAAGACAAGGGAGTTCAGATGCCCGGTTCTCATCAGGCCATGCAGTGTCAGTGCTGAGGACCTTTAGAAACCACCTGCTGTCACGGTTTCTAAGCCGGAGTGGGCTGCGGGGGACTTGTGAGCCGCATGTGCAGAGAAGTATGTGCATGTTCCCAGTGGAGAGGATCAGCGGCCCCGCAGAGGTTAGGAATTTGTTCGTGTAGAGGAAAAAGCATGACTTTAGGGTCAAGTTGGTGTCCCCGTCTTGGGATACACCTTGGGGAAACCTCTTAAGTCTCCAGCCTCAGTTTCCTCATGATCATTTTGTATTGCGATGTTTCGGTGAGCTACAGGATGTGAAAGCCGTTCTGAAACACTAAATCAGTGCTGTGTTGCCAGCTCTTCTT
Organism: Felis catus; assembly: GCF_018350175.1. NCBI lineage: Eukaryota > Metazoa > Chordata > Mammalia > Carnivora > Felidae > Felis > Felis catus. Next base: position 15,733,631 of record NC_058371.1, on the reverse strand, counting down.
CCCAAAGTTTGGGTGGATAAATACCAGGACTTCTGTTTCCTGACAGTCGTGCAATCCAGCTTCTACTGCCGTGTCCTGTGTATCCTGTCCTGTGTCCTGTCCTGTGCACAGGGCTACTTAAAGGCATCCTTCACAATGGTTCTTTACGCTGGATGTGTGCCACGTTCCCCCAACCATTGCTCTGTCGTTCTGTGGTTTTAGACTCCAGCTCTTTGGGAAATTCAAAGGACCCAACTGAACAAATACACTTTTCCTAAGTGCTGGGAGGAAGGGTGTGCAGGTGTAGCTGTTGGGGAAGGGAGAAGCCAGCTGCCAATAGTCTTGTGTGTTCTCAACTGAGAAATACTGGCTGCTTAAGCCTTTAATCCGATTGAATCATATTCTTAGCAAATAGCAGCATTATTACTTGCCTGGGCTGTAAACTTCCTGAGAGGGTGATGTGGAAATTTGCTTTTGAAAGAATTTAATAAAAAAATATTCCAACTAGAACACCGTTGGAATAAGAAGTACAGTCTGTCTGGGTTTTAGTCATCTGTTGGCAAGTGTGGGTCTTGATTCTTCTTAGAGACCTGTTGGGGGCTGTCTTAAAGCGTGGTGTTAATGTTCACCTGCAGCATTGAAGGGCTATTTATTGTGGCTAATATTCTCTGAATGAGGTCTGCCTGCATTTCTAAATACGCAAAGTGCCTTTTCCTTAATAGCAGTTACATAGAAGGAAGAAGATTTAGAATGCTTTGTATTCAAGTTTAAGAGTCATTCTTCACGTGGATCTAAAAGAAGGATTGTCTTAGTTCTTTATTGGATGGGCTCTAGTTTTCCTATGGACAGCATTAACCAGTTGATTAAGTGAAGCTGGTTGTCAGCTTGTCTGTCACCTGGCTGCGAGCTGAGAGGCATGAATTAAACTGTTGTACCTTGTCATTATCACCCACTAAAGGTAAGAATTTAGCTGGGTTTCAACCCTTAGCATTACAGATTAGTATCTAATAAAGTGTTCTTGCAACGGTGCAAGATTACCAAATCAGTAATTTTCTGAAGTGTTTTTTTTTTTTCTTCAACTTTTCTTTCCTAGACTTATCTCTAGAAATAGACATTTTTCTTTCTCCTCTAATGCTGTCTACAGCTTGGCTCCTGCTGATGCTTAAAATAGAAAAAAAAAAAAATCACCAGCTTATGACTGTATTTGTTTATGGGGGGATTATTTAACGTTCCCCTCCAAGGACTGGATTCTGTCGAACAGCCCCTGCAGATTCACAGGATCTGGGCTGTATGGAAATGACTTCAGGGACCCCGGGGAGAGAAAAGCCAAGGGCAGGGGTGTGTCTGCGAGGGGTGGGAGATTCCTTTCCTGCCGCAGGGGCGCAGTGGGCGTGAAGAAGGCTGCCAGGGGCGTGACTTGAGGGCCAGGCAGGTCGGCACAGGGCGCAGTCGGGTTGCTTAGCGTCCGCTGGCTGTGCTGTGTATGGAATCTGGCCGCCTGCTGCCAGCGGGCCCGACTCCATCTGTCTGCTCGTCCTCACGGTCTCCGTGAGTGCGGGCCTTGCTCAGGGAGCCCTCACTTCAGCACGCCCTGCCGACACCGCCGGCTCAGTGTCGTGTGTCCCCCACCCGCCGAGAGCCTGGACCGGGTGGTGGGCGCCGTCCTCCCAGCCGCCGGCTCCAGGCACCCCCCCCCCCCCCAAGGCGCACCCTGGCTGGCCTCGTGTGTTCACTGTGCTCCCGGACTGGAGTAGCTCCGCTCCTGTGCGTTCCTCTAGAATAAATCTGCTGTGGCCATACCACGGACAATCTGTTTCTTTCGTGGTCCGTCGCCTGTTGGTTCGACATGCCGCCCAGCATCTGATCGTTTATTTCACTGGTTTTTAAAAATATGCCCATTGTCTCTTCTCATTGGGAAGCCAGGCAGAAAGAAAACAGTGTCTGTTTTCAGATCTGGCACTGGCAGTGACACTGGCTGATGCCTGTCCCTGCCCATGGGTGGAGCAGTGGGGTGACTGTGCTCCCAGCTGCCCATTGGCCCATCCTCCACCCGCTTCTCCTGGGAAGTCAAGTGTGAATTTTGTCTCATAGTTACCTTTAGCCCAGTGGGCAGCAGGACAGGAGTCGGCCTGTGGCAAATGTCCTGAGAGACCTTGGCAGGTCCGGCAAACGCCAGCTGAGCTCCTCCCCCCACCCCCCTCCCACCACCTCTTCTGCTCCGCAGTAGTCACCTAGCAGTCAGCTGTTGGTGGCACCTATGGTGAGTGGTATTGTAAGTAGTGGAGCTTCTCCTCCAGAAGTATGACCTGAAGAAATTTTGCTTATCTGTTCCTTCTTGGTAGTCATGGAAGGAACTTTCGTGTGTGTGTGTGTGTGTGTGTGCACGCGTGTGTACCTACACAGAGTTGTGACGCAAGATTGCACGAGCTGAGCAAATACATTAAGATAGTGATGGCCAGTGAAAACACCCGATACTCTGCTCCTCTCTAAACAAAATTTACAGCGGTAGAGAGTGAGATTTAAAGATTTCTGTATCTGAAAAAAGAAAATTATGTTCAGTTTTGTGACCTCGGTATTTAAAAGGACATACAAGAAGGAACTCACAGCTACCATCTGAAGCACAGCTAAAGCGTTCACACTTGGCAGGCAGGTTTTGAGAAAAGCCTTTCAGAGCATTCGCTATGATTTCCTTCCCTTTACTGCCAAACATACTTTATAGTAGTGGCTCATCAATCGTTTTCTAATTAGAATTATTCGTACTTATTTCCTGTTCTGACACTTTTTATGCTGATGTATATATAAATTGTCTATCCCATCCAATTTGAGGCTTTCATATACATTAGGTTGTTTGTCCAATTTTCTTCTGTGTGTTTTGGCTTTTTTTTTTTTTTTTTTTTAGTTATTTATTTGTTTTGAGAGACACAGAATGTGTGAGGGAGGAGCAGAGAGAGAGAGGGAGAGAGAGAATCAACCCCAAGCAGACTCCACAGTGAGCATGGAGCCTGACAGGGACTCGATCCCCTGGTCACGAGATCATGGTCTGAGCCGAAATCAAGAGTCAGTCACTTAACCGATTGAGCCACCCGGGCACCCCTGTGTTCTGACTGCTTTGTTGTTGTTGTTGTTGTTGTTGTTGTTGTTGTTTTATTAACTCTGTACCTTACGGTTCTGCATAAAGGACTAATCACAGGATGTTGGTAGATGAAATAATGATAGTACTTAGCATTTATCGAGTAGGTTCTGGGGCCCCATGCCATTCCAAGCTCTCTGTAAATCATGTAACCATTATAAAATCCCCGTGAGATAGGTCTATTTTCAATCTCCATTTTTGGTTAGGGAAACTGAGGCACAGAGAAGTTAAGTAATTCCAAATCATACAACTAATAAGCTGGGAAGACAGAATTTGGCTCTAGAATCTGGGATCTTAAATATTATTCTATACTTCTCAAATACTGTGCTTCAGTCTCTCTCTAGTTACGTGGTAGATGGTTTAGAATTTATGTACATCCATTTATTATTATTATTATATTTTGGTTATAATATCTTGAGGAATATAAAAAATTATTTTAGCAGAATAGAGAACTGCAGTTTCCTCTGCATTTGTATTGCTGCTTGTATGGTACAGAGAGCATGGGGAAAGCGAGAGACATACCGACACGTAGGTTGGTCCGTTGGACCGATCCAGAGCTGATGGGAAATCTTTCGGAAGAAGGGGGAGCAGACGGCTGCTGGGTGGTTTGGGCTTACTTGTGCCTCTTCCCCTTTTCTCCTCATTAGCCCTGATAACGAGACTTGAGTGTGTTTGATTAGGTGGGAGAGAACAGAGGCACACTATCAGGGAAGAAACTGGTAACTTACGCCACTTGAGCGTGTTATGGCGAGAATTCTTTGTGAGTGAAGTCTTTTTAATGTGGGGAATGGACACTTTGCACAAAACGATGGAAGTCAAATGAATTTCTGACGTGTTCTTAGAAAAATGAAATTCGGCAGCCAGGAAGAGAGCTGGACCATCAGGCCTGTGGGTTTAATGCCTCGATTGGTCAGCCAGGCATCAAGTGGGATGGTTGGCCGTCGGGAATTCTGGAGACAAGTCCTGCCTTGCTGGAATGAACATGACATCTTTTCTCTCCTGACAGAATTCAGCTGAGGGAGCCAGTGACACAGGACAATGCAAGCCCACGAGTTGTTCCGGTATTTTCGAATGCCAGAGCTGGTTGACTTACGACAGTACGTTCGCACTCTTCCGACCAACACGCTCATGGGCTTTGGAGCTTTTGCAGCCCTCACCACCTTCTGGTACGCCACGAGACCCAAAGCCCTGAAGCCACCGTGCGACCTGTCCTTGCAGTCTGTGGAGGTGGCGGTAAGTGGAGGGGCCTGCCGGCCTGCCATGTGGGTTTTCTCTGCATTTCCCCAGATTTCCCATTGAATGCGACACTGACCAGTTTCCGTCACCATCAGATATTTGCAAGGCCACTTTGTAAGCTAAACTGTGTTCAACAGACTGACGTTTGTCTATGTTAATAAATGGAGGGTGGGGGCCCGGAGGATTCCAGAAAGAATGGGCCCAGAGTCCCTGCTCTCGCAGGGCTGATGTTCCAGCAGAGAAGAGAGATGTCAAACAAATGTTCCAGAAAGAAGGATTTCATCTGCGGTATACCTGATACTTAGAACACATCCCCCAGCTGTTGAAAGGGACTCTGAGATTTCACCTAGAATGAGGCGAGGCTAGGAACTTGCCAGAATAACATGGCCACAGAATCTCAGTTAGGACATGATCAAGCAAGGGCATTCAGGAGGGATCCAAGGTTGAATTGTTGAGGACTGTGGTTGTATATACCATGGCCAAACTACAGGCCATGCTCTTGTCCTCATGAAAATGAAACCAGAGTGTGCATTCCCTGGTTAGGGCATAGTGGGTGGGATGGACAGGGAAAGCAAGGGACCCTTTCAGAAAGAGTTTTTTCTTTTTTTTTTTTAATTTTCAAAAAAATGTTTATTTATTTATTGAGAGAGAGAGAGAGAGAGAGAGAGAGAGACAGAGAGTACCTACGAGCAGGGGAGGGGCAGAAAGAGAGGGAGAGAGAGAAAGAATCCCAAGCAGGCTCTGCACTGTCAGCACAGAGCCCGATACAGGGCTTGAACCCACAGACCGTGAGATCACGACCTGAACCAAAATCAGGAGTTGGACGCTTAACCGACTGAGCCACCCGGGTGCCCCAGAGAGATTCTTTCTTGATGTTTCTGCTCTGCTTTCCTCCCTTTTGAATCTCTTTCGTATAAAATGTGAGGGGTTGAAAAGATGAAGCAGCCAAGTTCTCACTGGTGCCCTGACTCTCCACCTACTCTCTGTGTTGTGGTTTCTTGCTTTTCCCTACCTAAGTCAGAATCAATTTTCAGTATTCATAACTCCAAATGTACATAAAGAATGTCTCTTCTTCCCCTTCCTGCCCTGGTCCCCAGGCTGATGGCCATGAGGAGGAGAGGGTACCGTTCCACACGAAGCCTTGGCCTGCCTGATAAGGACCATTTTATTACTTACAGGGTTTTAGTTTTTTTAGACAATTTTCTCGGATTCATTAACTTGAAATTTTTATAATCTGTGGAAGATACATCAGTCTAATTCAGACCAAAATGTAAAGATAAAATGGCCGAATTATTGCCAAGAAAAGGTGTTTTCATACCTTGTTTAGAAGGTAAATGTGACTTAATATTTCACTTCAGCTAGTGGCGCCTGGGTGGCTCAGTCGGTTAGGCGTCTGACTTCAGCTCAGGTCATGATCTCGTGGTCCGTGGGTTCGAGCCCCGCGTCGGGCTCTGTGCTGACAGCTCGGAGCCTGGAGTCTGCCTTGGATTCTATCTCCCTCTCTCTCTCTGCCCCTCCCCTGCTCACCCTCTGTCTCTCTCAGAAATAAATAAACATTAAAAATTAAAAAAACAGGGGCGCCTGGGTGGCGCAGTCGGTTAAGCGTCCGACTTCAGCCAGGTCACCATCTCGCGGTCCGTGAGTTCGAGCCCCGCGTCAGGCTCTGGGCTGATGGCTCAGAGCCTGGAGCCTGTTTCCCATTCTGTGTCTCCCTCTCTCTCTGCCCCTCCCCCGTTCATGCTCTGTCTCTCTCTGTCCCAAAAATAAATAAACATTGAAAAAAAAAATTTAAAAATTAAAAAAACAAAATTTCACTTCAGCTAATAACAAGCCAAGAAGGAGTAGAATTTAATTTTTCTAACACATGAGTGTGGGGTTTTTGACATTCCTTCTCTTCTGGCGGAGGACCTGGTGCCTCAGGGTGGCATCGCCATCGCTATGAAAAGAGTACTTGGCAAGTGCAGATTTAAGATATTTATAATTTAGCAGTAACTGTAAATGCCTAATTCTAATTGTATGAGAAATTGTGGAGGCACTTACAGTGTGCTTTTTAAGTTCCAGCTTAGCATAAAGTCATCCTGAGACTTATTAAAATAAGCATTCATGTCCTCTGTAGAACGGTGGAAAACTACTGATAAGCGGAAAGAAAATTAAAATCTATAATTCCACTACCTGGTAGAGTCTCCCTGATTTTTCTCTTTGCTTACAGAACTGGATTCAGCTCTGATTTTCAGAATTTGTCAGTCTTGGGAGTAGATACAAAATGTGTTTCGCATTTCTTTTTTTTTAAGATTTTATTTATTGTTTTGAGAGATAGAGAGCAAGTGAGTGGGGGTGGGGCAGAGAGAGAGAGAGAGGGGGACACAGAATCCGAAGCAGGCTCCAGGCTCCTAGCCGTCAGCACACAGCCCGACGCGGGGCTCGAACCCACAAACCACGAGATCATGACCCGAGCCAAAGTCGGACGCGTAACCGACTGAGCCACCCAGGCTCCCCTGCTTTGCATTTCTAAAAAGAGAACTTAAAATACTGAAATAAAGACAAGCTTTGAGTTCTGAAGCTCCATAACGACAGGTGCTTTCCTGTAGGTAGCGTGGTCATAAGGAGTTCTGTGGCAGAAAGAAGCACTTAATTCATTTCATTAAGTATTCATCAGGAGCCTGTGTATCTGACACCGATGTAGGAACTGATCGTCAGAATAAAATACTGTTGTTTTGTTCCTTTGTTCCTTTGAAAACAAGTGCCATTTGCCAGTCCACACCCTGGTCTCCCGCCCTGCCCCCGTTTCGCTCCAGATTTCCACCCCCCTCTTCCCATAAACCTTCCATGGGTGTTAAAATGAGGAGTCTGCACTCTTTGGTTCTGCCACATCTGATACCACCCACACTGGCTGATTCCAAGCTGCACCTTCTTAAAGCTGTGGCCCGGAGGTTCTTGAGAAGTTACAGCTTCTAACATTTCCTTCTAGAAGTCGGGGTGACACCGGAGAAACAGATTCTGATTTTGTGGACATGTAGAGGGTGTCCTCTGTGAAGGAAAATAGTCATTTATTGTCTTGGGGAACTGCATAAAAGTGGGAACAATTAAATTGTCAGCCTTTTGACAAGAAAAACAAATGAATAAAAATGAAAGTAACATCCCATTTATAGTTCTCTAAGCTACTTTGTGAAGAAAAAAATATTTTGCTATGGTAGTATTTACCTTCCTGTTAAAGAAATTGGATGAACTAAAATAAATAAAAGTGGGGTGCCTGGGTGGCGCAGTCGGTTAAGCGTCCGACTTCAGCTCAGGTCACGATCTCGCGGTCCGTGAGTTCCAGCCCCGCGTCGGGCTCTGGGCTGACGGCTCGGAGCCTGGAGCCTGTTTCCGATTCTGTGTCTCCCTCTCTCTCTGCCCCTCCCCCGCTCATGCTCTCTCTCTGTCCCAAAAATAAATAAAAAACGTTGAAAAAAAATTTTTTTTAAATAAAAGTAAGTAAGTAAGTAAATAAATAAATCAAAAGGGTGATAAAGAGGACGTTAGCACCGTGCTGTGCCCCGTGTAAGAAAAGCAATGAGGACATAAGCTGCAGAACGGGACAGAGAAGCTGAAGTTCGGAACTGAGTCCAACAAGTGTCTCTTCAATTTCACACACGGTGTGATCCGGACCCTATGTTGAGGGCCGAGCCCGTGCGTTTGTGGTGGCAGCTGACACCGTGTGTCAGCAGTGTGACCCGAAGGCCTGCCTTTCCCTGCGTGTCAGGGAGGAGTTCCATCTTCCACGGAATTCTTTTGCTTCTGCTCGGTAACTCCAAGCTGTGGGGGGAAGCGAGCGTCTCTGTGTCCGTGCAGCCTTTACTCACTTTCACAGGTGATTCACACGTGTCCAGGTTTCAGCTGGTCTCTGTCTGTTGGCCGAGATTGAGATGCCCGTGTCCCCCGGGTGAAGATGACCTTAACCGCAGTGACTGGAAACCCTTCGGGGCTAGTCAGGGGCCCAGACCGTGGTGGTCGCAGCTTAGGGACATAGGAGAGCGTGATGCAGCCAGAAGGGACCAGAGAAGCGAGCAGATTTGGCAGAGGCTGGACCTCGCTCCCCTGCGAGGGGACCAGGAAGCGGTCCAGGAAGACCGCTTTGGACAAGTTCCCCTGACTTTTCTGACCTTCACATTCCTTATCTGGAGAACAGAAGTGATAGATCCTTCCCTCCCTCACGGTTAAGAGGACTGCCTAGATACTTGCAGAGGGTCCACTTGGCCCATACCGAGTGTCCAGTAAGTGTTAGTTTTCTTCTTCTATGAAGGCCTCCTCTTTTAACCCTCACGTTTTATACACAGGAAAACAGCTGAGTCCCAAGAGGCGAAATTGTATTACATAGGTAGTGAACTATCTAGAGCTTTGTTATACTGCCTTCATTACAGTGGTTGAAAGTCAGGTATTGTAATAGGGCTTTACAGGGGGTGGGGGAGGATAATAAAGTTGGGGTCTGTCTAGATTAATTTGAAGAGTCAGTGGTTAGACCTTTGAACCCAGGAGCAGGCTCTTCCGAAAATGGGTATTGGAGGCAAAACCATCTGAAGGTAATGCAGATGGAAGGAAGAAGCGGGGCTGGTGACGTAAGAACGGGGGCTGAGGTTCCACACACGAGATGGGTGTGGGAGCAGAAAGCGGGGTGGTGTGGGTGCGAGGCCGGGGCCGGGAGCATAGTGTTGTCACAGCCAGGGCGGCAGTGGCAAAACCAGGTTTCTGGTGAGCTTCTGCCTCCCCGCATCCTCTGCCCGTGCCCCAGGTCGAATGTAGATGGGGTCAGAGCAAAACTTGGTGCCGGTCGGTCGTAGGTCCACCTACCGGAGTTTAACGGATTGAGGCAACAAACCATTCCAAAGCGTCAATGAGAATCCAGGAAATTGCTGAAGGAGGAAGTGGAAAGAGTATGGGAATTCCTAGATTTGGTGAGAGATGTCAGAAGCATTGAAATGGCTCACTTGCCAAATTAAGACGGAAGGATTTATAATGTACTTAAATGAAAACCCAAGCTATTTGCCTTGTCTTTGAATATTAGAGAAGGGAGTAGACTGCAGAACATAAAAAACTTTTCTATATCTCTAACTCCATAGCTTTCTTAAGACTTCATTTTCAGAATATCAGAGCTTAGTTTCAGACTTACCTCGGGTAACCAAACAAGTCAGTCCATAACGGATTCACTGTTTAAACTTGTTGGCTACTGGACCTTGGTTCTAGTGTGGGTTCATATCTTTCAATACGCAGGATCGGCTCTTTGGGGATCACTCATCTTGGCTCCCAAGTTGGATGACTTCCACACCAAATGATCTCATGACATTCAGGCACATGCTGGCTGGCGGGCCTTTTGCCGTAAAAGCTTGAGATTGATACATCCACATGTTGGGATATTTATGATTAGCAACTTGCCTTAAGATTTTATTCTTTTTTTTTTTTTAAGTTTATTTTGAGAGCTCACATGTGTGCGCACGAACAGGGGTGGGGCAGAGAGCGGGAGAGAGAGAATTCCAAGCAAACTCCACACTGAGCATGGAGCCCAACGCAGGGCTTGATCCGACAACTGTGAGATCCTGACCTGAGCTGAAATCAAGAGTCGGACACTTAACCGACTGAACCACCCAGGCACCCCTTGCCTTAGCATTTTAAGCCTGTGCTATAGGTGACACTCTGGATTCAACCCTCCACGCTTCACAGAGTAATTATCTGATGGCCTCCCTTCAGCAAGCACTTGGTCATCTGCCATGTGATATGCGCCCAATACCTGGAAGAAGAGGCTGCTGTCCTCATGCAGCTTGTAGGCTGGCCAGCGGTCCTCTTGAGGTCTCCTTCTGTCCCTGGCAGAGGGTGAGGGTTGTCCTTAAACTAACAGGACAACTTGTTCTCATGCCATAAAGCCAAAATTCTGGTTCATTCTCTGATCAGAACCCTGAAAAAATTAAACTAAATGGAACGTATCTGGCCTGTGGAAACATTGCTCAATAAATGTCATGGTTTCCTCACATAGGACTTGCAGAGACAAAGTGTCTACCTCTGGGTTAATGACATTGGCAAAGCCAAAAGTGGCAATGCCAAAAAGAAGTTGACTCATGGAAGCATACATCAAATCACATCGTGCACTTTAGGTATCTCACACTTTTGTCAGTTACACCTCAGTAAGGCTGGGGAAAAAACAAAAAAACCAAAAAACAAACAAACAAACAAACAAACAAAAAAACAAAGGGCAAAGCATGGCGATACCCTGGACTTGAATGGCTGGGGCTGGTTCCGGGTGGGGGTGCTGTTGTCCAGTGGGGTAGGACCAAACTCCACAGTGAGGCAGCGATGTAGGGAGAGTCTGAGTGGGAGCTGGGAGGGCAGAGCAGGAAGGGAAGTTGTCTGGGAAGGGCAGGTGCAGTCAGATGGTGGAACTAACACCGGCCCCACGGTCTGTGGAACAAGTGGCAAAGCATCTGTAAGAGGGGGCGTTAGACTCCCGAATTTGAACCCAGTGGGAGGTAGCAGGTGAGCGTGACGAGGAAAGGAGAAATATTAGGAGCGGTCTAGTCGTTTCTGCAGTCACTTGTAAATACAAACATTAATAAAAACAGAATTCCCATCTCCGGCAAGACTCGGAGTGGTGGAGCAGAAGCACGTGCAGGACTTTGGAAGAATCTCCTGGTTTGATGCTCTGGCTTCCTCCCTGCCGGTAATGCTTGTGCAAATCCTGTTTTTAGGCATTAGCTTTCGTTTACTTGCCATTTGTAATTGCAGGTTTCCAGTCCTTGTTCCCCACTGCCTGTTCTTCCCTGGTCTGATTGGAAAATAATTGTGCATGTGGTCAAAGATGTCTGCAAAGATTTGCCTTTCTAATCTTTTTTAAGATTTTTAAATTTTTTTGAATTTGTTTTTGAGGGAGAGAGAGATAGAGACGGAGCATGAGTGGGGAGGGACAGAAAGAGGAAACACAGAATCTGAACCAGGCTCCAGGCTGTGAGCCTTCAGCACAGAGCCTGATGCAGGGCTCGAACGCACAAACCACAAGATCATGACCTGAGCCGAAGCTGGACGCCCAACTGACTGAGCCACCTGGGCACCCCGCCTTTCTAATCTTACCCCTAGTAGCTTGCCTGCTGTGGTGCTCAGAGAGTTTTCAAATGCATTTTTCTAAAGGGCTATGGCATCCGAGGGCATTTTCAGCCAGCGGCCCTAGCAGTTGGGGCCGTGGGGGTGGATGCAGAGAATGTATCTGGAGGGGCGTCTTTGTTTAGACCTAATATTCTGGGAGTGTATGAATGTCAGCATTTTCATGCCTTTAGGTAACTAGCACCTCTTCCAAAACGAAACAGGCTTCTTCATGACTAAGTATAACAAACCTCGTTGGTTACTTTGTCTTCGCTCACGCTGCAGAAAACTTAACTGAGGTTCTCTGTGTTTTGAGGCTTGTCTGCTAATTAGAAGTGACCAGTGATTGGAATGAGGCGGTAGAAGTGTCACTGCTGGTCATGGTCATGGGGCAGCGGTGGGTGGCGTGAGTGGGCTGCAGAGTGAAAGACGGGCATTGCAGAGAACTGAAGGCAGGTTTCTGATCTTCGTGCCAAGACTAGGCCGCAGAAGTATTAAGTAGCTGCCTTGAGGAATTCAAAGAAAGAAAGGTGATTGTTTTAGGGGGAAAATTTTTTTGTTTCTGGATTCCATGTAAAGCTGGCAGTAAAAGCTTCAGTTCACCGAACAGGAATATGGTAAAGCAGGTCTGAGAGCACAATTTGATTTTGTACAAATGATGCTGCCTCTCACAGGCTTCATTAAGCAGGGAACATACACATGTTCATAAACGACAGACGCGTGTGCTGGAATATTTATTTAAGTTTAAAAATAGCCTCCCCCAAGCAGGGTCAACGGGTGCCAGGTGAAAAATGGCAAATGTAACCCTTCTGAGCCTCTCGACAAAAAATCCCTGCTTCGCATTCATGTCTTAGAAGGCCAACCATGGATGAGAAACAGACACCGGTTCCCTTGAGAAGTCAGAAGTGGGGCAGAATGTTTCGCATATTCCAAATGGCAGGCATGTAGAGATGTTATAGGCAGTTTTGTTTTGCTGGAACAATGTGTGTTTGTGGGGGTTTGGATTTTGTGACTCCAGACTTTCTTCCCTCTCGCAGAGGTGGGAGGGTGCCATTTTCCCTTCTGTGGTTGGCTGATTTCCCCTGGTGATGAGCTTGAAATGTGCTTGTCAGCCTCCACCCCACCCCCCAACCTAAGCAACTCCTCCCCTTGGGAAGGCAGTGGGGAGGTGCTCAGGAAGTAGGAAACAGGAGAGTGAACTAGGGGTGAGGTGGAAGGTGTTCTAGGGCTTTAGAGGAAAGTGTTGAAGAACCGAAGAAACCCAGGCTGCCATCTATGATCCGGGCCCGGCTCCTCCAAGATGGAGACTAACAGCGTGGGGGCGAGTTTGAACCCTGCTTGTGATCCACAAAGAAACTTCTCACCGTATCGGATGTACGTGTCTCTGGACAACATTTGAGATGTCACATGAAAGCCTCCCCCGCAGGCTCTTTGCTCACCTGTGGAGTGGCTGGCTGGCTACACTCAGGTGCTCAGGAAATACTTACCCTCCGTCGTTCCTGCACTCAGATGACAGAACCCAGCACTGACGTGATGGTTCCGCCCTTTCTTTACTCCCTGGGCGGAAAGGATCTGGGGAAGTCAGCTAGTTAAAGGGTGAGCATCAACGGTGAGCCTGAGGGTTCTTCGCTCCGCAGGGGCATTTACGGTGTAGCCTATCATGGGGCATCTAGGTGTGTTTTAGATGTTCTCTTATCATTCGGGAAACATGGTTTGGAAGGCCACTTACTGGCTGGCCTTTACAGGCCCTGGTTTGATACAGCAGAGAGTCCAAGAGGTCACTGGATGGAAGAGCAGTTTTGTGCCTGTTTGTAGAAAGAAGCAGACAGTGTGGTCTGCAGAGGGTAAGATGCACGAAAAAACGTAGGGGCGCCTGGGTGGCGCAGTCGGTTAAGCGTCCGACTTCAGCCAGGTCACGATCTTGCGGTCCGTGAGTTCGAGCCCCGCGTCAGGCTCTGGGCTGATGGCTCGGAGCCTGGAGCCTGTTTCCGATTCTGTGTCTCCCTCTCTCTCTGCCCCTCCCCCGTTCATGCTCTGTCTCTCTCTGTCCCAAAAATAAATAAAAAAACATTGGAAAAAAAATTAAAAAAAAAAAAAAACGTGTAAAAATGCCAGTGCTGGGAAGAGTAGTTCACATGGAGGATGTTGGCAACAGCAAATAAAAAAATAAAAAAATAAAAGGTCTCCCCCCCCCCCCCACCCTGCCGTGGCCCCCCCACCCAGGGCTATGATTCCATCTGGAGCCTTTCCCCCAGAGACGGATTTAACATTAAAATCCACATGCGTCTTCAACAGTCTCCTTTCAAGTTACACCACTGTTCTGTTCTCCTTCCCTCCCGTGTCTCCCTCCGTCTTCCTGCCCCTTCCCCGTTAGAGGGACTAAACAGTAGTAACAAAGGAGGAACTTGACTGTCAGGGCCCAGATTGAGGTGAGTGACACCACAGTTTCTAAGGCCTGGGTCTTTCCATCCCGCAGAAACCCTCAAGGGTGTCATTTTGTTTTGCATTTTAGATATGAGAGTGTACAAAATGACCATCACCATCAAGAGTCCTTTTTGTCAAATACAGGCTTCCCCTGTTATCCGAAAGTAGAGCGCCCCCATGAAAGCTTCTGTAGGTCTAAATGGCATCCGTCAAGAGCGTCCGCCATTTTCCAAAAGTTCAAGTTAGCCACTTCCCTTTTATAAAACACCTACATTAGTACAGTAACAGCTTTCATAAAAGCAGAACTCCTCCTCAGATTTCTTCTGGTTAGTGAAAACAGACAAGTACTCATTGGGTCTTTCATAAAAGTGCCATAAAATGAACTTTCAGAAAGCAAGGGATCCCTGTATTGGCAAGGGTTCTGGTCTCGGGGACCACTGATAATGCAGATGTCCGCTGTGGCCCTGCCCTTATCGACCCTAAGTGGATTGAACTTGAACCTTTATTTCCTAATTCAGCCCACGTGGGGAGACTGACCTCAAGAGGAACCTTAGCTTCTGTAGATGTTGCAGAATATACTCATGAGCAGTGATTTGCCCATCGTGTGTTTGATTCATCATCTTCTATTTTTTTTAGCTGGAAAACCTATAAAACCACACTAAAGAAGCGTATAGCATAATCCTCCTTGACAATCAATCTTACTGACTGATTTCCTGCACATTTAATTGGGGTTGTCTGTTTAGCTCTCCGTTTCTTGAGCACCATTGAAACCACCCCCATACCCCCAAATCTGTAGGTTTATACCAGAAGTCCAGAAGGGCCAAGTTTAAAGTACTTTTTTTTCCATTTAAGTAGATGTTCCTAGAAATAGCCACATGTACTTGCACGACCCAGTAATGAAATGCCCTTCTTTTGAAATGGTTCGAATTTGTAGCACATACAGACATCTTGAGCTTGGTGGTTATAGCTGGGCTTCCCAGTGCTCAGTGCAATCCCTCCCCTTTGTAGGCATAAGTAAGGGTGCTAACACCCAGTGTTTACAAATAACATTTTTGTTCAAGAAGAATGGTAACACGTATGCACATCAAAAATGATGATTCTTGGGGCGCCTGGGTGGCGCAGTCGGTTAAGCGTCCGACTTCAGCCAGGTCACGATCTCGCGGTCCGGGAGTTCGAGCCCCGCGTCAGGCTCTGGGCTGATGGCTCGGAGCCTGGAGCCTGTTTCCGATTCTGTGTCTCCCTCTCTCTCTGCCCCTCCCCCGTTCATGGTCTGTTTCTCTCTGTCCCAAAAATAAATAAAAAACGTTGAAAAAAAAATTTAAAAAAAAATGATGATTCTTCAGGGGAACGTGTGCTCACTTCACAGAGCGACACATTTCAAAGCATAGATCTTGTTTAGTGCCCTCCCTGCCCCCCCCCCCACCCTTTCATTTCAGGCTCCTCTGTTGAAATTACAGACTTACCTTACAAGTCAGTGAGTGTGACCTTTTATCCAGTCTCACCGAATCGGTGTGCCTTTTTGGCATAGAACTCTTTCACTGCTTCCTCTTCAAACTTCTGCTAATTATTCTAATGGCTAATTAGAATAATAATAAATATCTTGTCTTCGGATTACTTTCTTAAGATGATTTGGGATGTTTGGGATATGACTGACTTCTTGAACTTGGATTTGGCTGTTTTACCTCCATGTTTCTCAAAGTTCTGAAGATTATATACCACCAAAAGATTAACCTTAACTCAAGAATTATTTAACCAGAGTGTGTTGTGAAATCATACTCTACAGCAGTGGATTCTCAAAATAGGACTTGGGTAGTTGACCTGTGTTGAGAGGGACATTGTCTCCGTATATCCAAAGCTCAGCTAACTCTCTTCTCAAACCTGGCCCCCATGCCCAGCCTTCTGTTTCTGATAAAAAATGGAACTGCTATCTTTAGACCTCCTTCTCTGCTCCTACACCCAGGTACTTGCCAAATCCCATTCATTAGCCAGTACTGCTTCTGGGGTCACCCTTCTCCCCATGCCCACTTGCCACTGCCCTCACTCAGGTCCAAATGAGTGGATTTCCCTCCCTCCCATTCTCCAGGCTGCGCACGTTTCTTGTAGATTTCTTTCTGAAGCATTACTCGGATCTTCAGCACATCCCTGCTGGGATCCTAATGCCTCCAGGCTGCTGGTTGTCACTATATCGTGCACCAGAATCCCCTGGAGAGCTTGCTAAAACACGGCCTGCTGGATCACACCCCCAGGGTTTCTGATTCAGTACATCTGGCGCAGGGCTAGCTAGTTTGCTTTCCTTACAAAGGCCTTACAAAGGTGTTCCCCAGACCATCCTTGAGGGTGAGCCCGTGCTCCCAAGACTCCAGGCTACTCCTGGCTATTCTTTCTGACTTCCTCTGCGCTCTTTGCTTAGCTGGTGCTCTTTGGAGCCCCTCGAGTGAGGTAAGAATAAGACTTGGGCTCCTTCAGAAAAAGCTCTGAGTCTTATTCGCCTGATTCCCATCTGACCCATTGACAGCTATAAGGGTCCTCAGCAGAACGCATGGGGAGGGCAGTATTGCTTTAGCAGAGACACCACTGAGGGATACCATGAATGAATGAGGGTCATGATAAGAGGTGTAGGGGACCCTGTCCCAGGCTGAGGTGATGAGGACCTCCCTGTGGGCTACCACGCTGCTTGTCCATGAGTTGATAAGCAGAGCGGGCTGGGCCAGTGGCCAGGGGGCAGTTATTTGTGACAATCTGCACCTCTGCACCAGGCATGCCTCTTTTCTTAGCTTTCTGTCACTCAGTCCCTTGCGCCTTTTTTCCCTACCTTAGCCGTGAGGCCCTGGGTCTTTTTGGTGGCTTCCTGGATTGAAAAGGCTTCCATGCTTAATATAAAGCAACAAAATTGCTTCTGAATTTTAATCTGAGTATTTGTTGGAGAAAAGATACAGTCTAAGAAGGACTGGTATTATAGTTATGGCATATTATAG
This sequence comes from Felis catus, assembly GCF_018350175.1. Lineage (NCBI taxonomy): Eukaryota > Metazoa > Chordata > Mammalia > Carnivora > Felidae > Felis > Felis catus. Next base: position 15,716,786 of record NC_058371.1, on the reverse strand, counting down.
GATATCCGAGTAGTATTCTACATATTCATGTTTTATAAGGCCAGTTTTGTTTAGCGGAAAATAACCCTGGACGTGGACACACGGTATCCCCGTTTTGCAAAACAAACAGATGCAGAGATTGAGTAATAATCATGAGTCTACAGTGCGGAGATTTTCCCACCATTATACACACAAAGAATAACTGCTTTATAAAGTAGTGTGTTATAATTAATAATTATGTTTGGAATCATGGCTACAGGTGTTAGAAAGTTTCTGCCAAGGTAGAGAAGACTGTGTGACAATTGTAAAATACATCATTGGATGATATTTACTCCAGAAAGCTATTAGTAGCCTTAGAGCAAGTGTCAAACACGTATTTGATACGTAGTAGATAATGAAAGACTTTATATAAATGTAGACCATAGAAGAAGTCTGGAAGGAACTCATCAAACTGGTAATAGGGACAAGTCTTTTTTTTTTTTTCCTTAATATACTTCTGTACTATTGCTCTTTTTGAAGTACATATATGATAAATTGGTTGGGAGGAGAGCTTGCAGGAGGAGTATGAAGGATACCAATTAAATCCTAAAAACAAACAAACAAAAAAAAAATACAAGAAGAAGAAGAAAAAGAATCCACCAAAATGTCTCTGGCCATCATTACCTATAAAGGCCTCCATGTTGGTTCTTCCGCTGCAATGTGTCCCGTTTTTCCATCTCACACTCTAGTCTCTGAGACCTAGTCCTTTGCCCCCTTCTTCATGAAGGCTTTCCTATCTACTTTCTTCAAATCTCGTGCTAGAAATGATCTCTCCTACTATGAACAGTCCTTTCTCTTAGTACCAAGAAGTTCTTATATCGTAGCGTGATTTCCCCAAGAGAGTGTTTCCTGACCATTGCACATGTGAAGACACCCCTCTCTGAAATTCAAAAGAAAAAAATTGTAGGCTCTGACATCAGAGTAGTTGAACTTTGATTTATCAGTTCCTAGAGAATGCTTGGTGTTTCTGTGGCTATCCGGACCCACAGTATCTCTGTGGCCCTGGAGGGCTGCGCAGCTCAGAGGTTGAAAGCTACTACCTCTTACCCCCCTACCCCCTTGGGAGAGAGAGAGAATCCCAAGCAGGCTGTGCACTGTCAGCATAGATCACAGGGCTCGAACTCCCGAACTGTGAGACCATGACCTGAGCCAAAATCAAGAGTCAGACGCTCAACCGACTGAGCCACCCAGGCACCCCTAGAAAGCTACTTCCTCTTGTGATAACTTCTGCAACTAGTTAGGAGTTATTGTGGGTAGGAGGTAAACTTTCTGCACCAACCAAGGAAGACCACAAAGAGACGGGTACGCAGAGATACAAAATCTGTGCACCTACAAATGCAGCGAGTCAAAGCAGTCAAGACATGTCCCTGCACCTCCCTAAGTTTTGTAGCTGGTGATTGTCAACTGTTAGATGCTATGTGAGCATCTAAAGTTCCTACCAGGTTACACTGCTGTTGACACAGAGATGTAACAGTGGCGATAATCTTGGAAGGAATATACATGGCATTTTGGAAGCACAACTGAATGGTGTGCCATTTCCACGAGAGCTGACCCAAACGCAGTCTCCTGTGCTGTCGATGGCAGAGGTTTGAGACTTGTCACAGTGTGTGGTGGTGGCAGCCTTCCAGTCCTCCTGCCAGACCCCTGCTCAGACATCTGCTCCCCTGTTTCCTTTTCCCAGGGCCCCTCTTAGCCTTGCTTCTCTGAAGCCAGGAGTTGACCCCAGCTGAATGCTCCATCTTGGCAAATCCTGCACTTCCGTTCTTTCAGCAAATACCGAGCAGCTGCTCCACAGGGGCCCCCTGCAGGGCACTGCGGGCGTGCACGCGAGGCCTTTTATTTTCAACATTTTCTTCTAACCGCTCACGTGTCTGTGTCTTTTCACAGGGTAGTGATGGTGCCCGGAGATCCGTGCTACTGGATGGCGACGAGCCCTTGGTGTATTTCTATGACGATGTCACAACCATGTACGAGGGTTTCCAGCGGGGCTTACAGGTGTCAAGTAAGCATTTGCGGGATTTGTGTGATGAATGCTTGACGGTTCTCATTCGGCATGAGTGGTCTTTCTGGAGAAAGTCATCTTTGCTCCCGTCTTCCACCTGTTTCCACCTGTCCGGGTCTCCCTGTCTCCTCCTGTAACTTCTCCAGAGTGACCTCCAAAGCACAGCAGCCCCTCCAGCTTATCCCCTGGCAGAGCGGGTTCTGTGGTGGAATATGTTTTCATCATGTCCCGCGTTTTGTGGAGGGTCACACGCATGTTAGCTCATTGTGGGCTCTGACATATCCTGAGGTCAAAAGATCTGTTTAATTGGACCCAATCCAACATTTTCAAACTTACTTGAGCATGAGACCCATATTTTGGGAAATAAACACTGACATCCCAAGGAAGCAGTGTTCCATGAGACACTTGGCAAGCGTTGGCCCGTGGGATTGCGCTTCATTGGTAACGGTGGCCTCAGAGACCCCGTGCACCTGCGTGCCTTTCCAGCCTCTCTCTCTTCCAGGCTCCATGTATACCTGCCTCACGTCACCCTGAACTTCTCGCAAAACCGGAACCCCTCTCCCTTCTCGTCACCCCGTGCCTTTGTGCATTTGTCTTTTTCCTGGTCATAAACCTGCTGCTTTCCAACCTCAGCCCCGGGCGCTTGCTATATGCCTACTAATCCTGTAAACCTCGTATTGCTTTTTTTTTTTTTTTTTACCTTTTCTATAAAACCTTCCTATTCCCTTGTTTTCATCTCCTACCTCCAGGTGGAGATGCCCACTTTCCCCAGCATCTTGTACCTATTTCTGTACCAGCCCCTCCAGGGAACAGAGGCATTTACTGCCCCTCTGTCCCACTAGCCAGTGCTCCACGAACCAGGCAGCTGTCTCTTCTCTCGGCACCTGCACACCGTAGGTGCTCTATTAATGTGTCCTCAGAGATGGAGAGAGTCCTCTCTACTTCCCCCCACCCCTCTTTTTGTTTCAGCCCCTTCATTTTGGCTTATTCCAGGTTACTCTCTAGAAATGGTCTTTGGGATCCACACGTTTGTTATTTAAATCTTTCGGTGGTTAGCTTTTATTTTTCCTACTGCTCCCTAGGCCGTAGTCTCCTGACGGCCAGGGGCTGTGTGCTATTACTGTCTCTGTCCCCACGACATGTTGCATGCGGTATGTGCTCAGGAAGTGCCGTGGTTTTTACTTGATACTGGTAAAATTGGATTGCTCTGTTGTGTTTTTGCCCTGGTGTTCCTGTAGCAGATTCATTAAGGCCCACGATAAAGGGAGAGCGTTTAATTTGTGAACTTCTTCAAAGTTAGGGGGAGGGGCAGGGTTTGTCTGTGATAGTAAATACCCATAAGGTACAGCAGCCTAACATAAGGCCACATCAAAATATTTGTATATATTCTATATATATAATAAATATATGTGGGTATGTATATGCATGTTCATATGTGTGTGTGACCTTTACCACTACCACAGAGTCACGTGTATAAATGTTTATATGATTTTCCACTATTAGTAGAGAATGAACTCATCTAGGTCGTGTGGTAACTTACATTCTACTTCTGACTCCTCTCATCTTAGGACAGTAACTTTTTTTTTTTGGTCACCTTCCTCTACTTGGAAAATGAGGGTCTTACGTGAATGTTTCCGAGAAGTTGAAGAAAACGAAGTTCAGTCTTCTTAACCTGTACTGATTGAAGGAAACTACTCTGCAGATCACTTTGCCTTCTTCCCCCCACCCCAGAGGAGCTTTTTATTCTAAGCTTTAATTTTCTAGACTACCATAAGATTAAGCCTTTACAGGAGAGCAAAATCCAGCCTCTAGATAAGGTAGTTAGGAGTCTGTTGAATGACAGGAGGAGCCAGCCAGCCTGGAGTTTTCAAACCTGGTCTTTTCAGACCGCACGCAGGAAGCCACTGCTAGGAGGGGCCCTCTGCCTGCCAGTCAGTGGATTCTTGTCCCCGGCTACACTGCACATCACCTGGGGAGCTTTTAAAAACCACTGAGGCCCAGGCCCCTTCCCTGTCCAATTACATCAAAAATTTTGTTAGTAGGGCCTGGGTATAGTATCTTTTTTTTAAGTTCCCAGTGTTCGGGAGCTGGAGTCTGCATATTTTTTTTGTAAAGGGCCAGAGAGTAACGATGGTTGGATTTCAGGGCCATACAGTCTCTGCCATGACTGCTCAGCTGCAGTCTTAGATCATCCGTAAATGAACAAGCGAGGCCGTGTTCCAGTAAAACTGTATTTACAACAACAGGTGGCAGGCTTGATTCGGCCCCTGCCTACAGATCGCCAGTCCCTGTTCTTAAAGAATAAAATCACGTTATTTCGCATGGCAAATATCTGAAAACAGCCTCTGATGGACCTTGTGTTGTCCAGCGTGGCCTTTATTACAGTCCCTGTGAACTGAAGTGGGTCTGAGAATAAGGCCCTCTGTGCTCTCTGTGTTTGCATGAAGGCTGCTGTAGAGAGAGCCAGGATGTCAGTGTGGAGCAGAGAACTTGTCCAGCCTGGGTCCTCCCCGTACTCACGACTGACCCGCACACGCAGCACCCGTCTCTAGCGGGGGGACTCCGTGTAATAGGTCCAGCGTATCAAGGCTGCCACGGGGGGCCATGCTCCACTGTCCCTCCCTCTTCTTCCAGGCCCCCAGACCAAATCAGAACATCTGAACTGCCACTCGAGCCTGGAATGGGGAAGCCAGATATGCTATAGTCACAAGACAGAAATGCCGATACCCTGTTCAGAGGGGAGGTGACAAAACAGTCTGTAGTAGAAGCCGTGCAGGCACACAGATGGTGGTAGGGCCTGTGTTTCTAGTTGAGAAACATTGGTGGGGGGGGCGCCTGGGTGGTCAGTTGATTAAGCGTCCGACTTTGCCTCTCATGGTTCGTGAGTGGAAGCCCTGCGTTGGGCTCTGTGCTGATAGAGCCTGGAGCCTACCTTGGATTCTGTCTCTCTCTCTCTCTCTCTCTCTCTCTCTCTCTCTCTGCCTCTTCCTGGCTCGTGCTTTCTCTCTCTCTCTCTCTCTCTCTCTCTTCCGCTTTCTCAAAAATAAATAAACTTAAAAAAAAAAATAAAAAGAAACATTCTGGTATGTGGTCAACCCTGGTCATCATCTGAATATGGCAGCTTTTTGTGGGGGGCTGGGGGTGGAGTGGACATAGTTTTCCTTCAACAACTACAAACTGAGCATAAAGTTAGCTTGGGGTTAATCTGTAGAAAGAAACTTGCATAATTCCAAATATAAATGACTTGAATGATATTCATTACTGTGCTAGCACTTAGTGTGAATAATTAATACCGAGTTTTCTTTCTTCCTGTTTATTCGTTACCTGGGTTAGAATCAGGACACGTCCTGATATTTCTTTCTTTTCTTTTTTTTTCAATGTTCATTTTATTTTTGAGAGAGAGAGTGCACGTGAGTGGGGGGGGGGGGGGGCAGAGAGAGAGTGGGAGAGAGAATCCCAAACAGGCTCTGCAGTGTCAGTGCAGAGCCCGACGTAGGACTCGATCCCACTAACCTAGAGATCATGACCTGAGCCCAAATCAAGAGTCAGATGCTTAACGCCACCCAGGTGCTCCCATCCTGATATTTCTTAACGTTTACTTTTATAAATACCCCCTTATTTTCTCTCATTTTGCATCTTTTCTTTATTTTTGTTTCTCTGCAATTAAGACTTCGCCTGTGTAAATAAAGTCCAGGTCATCAGAATTTGGACATTGAAGAATCGTATTTTCCTTTTAACATTCTGAGTTAGAATGCTTTAAATTTAGAAATTTTGAGGGAGTCTTCTGAACACCTACACCAGAATTTCTTTGCCATTCAGCTCCTGACTCCTTTCTAAACCGATAGGGTATTGAAGAAGAATTCACAAATTGAGTGTCTTTAAAAATTGCATTTACCTATATCCTCTCATTTTTTCCCTCTTTTCCCACTCCATTTAAGAAACAAAATAGAAACAAACAAACAAATGAGACCGAAACCTAGGGAGGACATATTTTCGAACTGAACTCATTATTTCTAATCTAGGGACAAATACTGTCTACCTGATCCTTTATAGAATGGAGTACAAATTAGAATATTTATGCATGTTAAGCCCATTTTTTTGTTTTTTGTTTTCCTTTTTCCAGATAACGGCCCTTGTTTAGGCTCTCGGAAGCCAGACCAACCCTATGAATGGCTTTCATACAAAGAGGTGAGTTCTCTGGCTCTGTGTGTCCTCGTGCAGGATGTGGTACTGAAATAGGTCAGCTCTCGGAGACGCTGTGAGGGCTGGAGGGTCGCTACTGAGTCCCTGTGTTGCACTAGCTCAGAGCTTCAGGGACAATGTGCAGCATGCAAAGGGAGAAGTCTTACACAGCAATTTGGGGAAAAACTGGTTAAGTAACTTAATTGGTGGTTCAAAAGCACTTTATTTTAGAACTTACGTTGGATGCATTGTGGAGTTGAATTTAATTCTAAGATGACGTTCTAGAAGTGTGCTCAGAGTCCATGGGAGAACAGAATTTCTCCTCTGCCTTGAGGGGTACTAGTGATATTTAGAAGCCCCAACATAGAGTGGCCCTCTCATGTGATAGATGAGGAAAATATACCCCAGGAAAGGAAGGGCCTCGCCTAACGTCACAAGCTGGTCAATGACAGAAACAGGAGCAGAAGCGAGGTCCATACCTTCCGGTACAGGGCTCTTTGGTGCATTGTATGAACCTGACCAACCTGGGACTGCGCTGACATAGAGCCCCAGGGCGGCCATAGTGAGCAGAACAGATATGCGGAAGTGACACCTGTGTTACTGTACAAACACAAAGGGGGCTGGGATCTGGGTGTATTTCTCTTTATTCCTGTGACTCTGCGGTCCTAGCTGATCCACAGCTACAGCTGTTTCAGTAGTTTCCACTGGCAGGGAGGGAGCGGAGCAGGAAGATGCTGCTTTTTATTTCGATCGTGATAGCAAGACATCTCGATGCCCCCGCCTCTCCCTGGGGAGGCAGGACCCCAGGGACGTATGGGAGCCACCGGAAGCATCAGTTTCTGCTGCCTTTTGTTTCCGGCACAGCTGTCCGGGAAATGGCTCCCTGCCGTAGAGGCAGATCATCCTGTGGCATTCATGAATCCACGTGAGCTTCCTCCTTCCACGTTTGGCAGCTGTGCTCTGGAGTGTATATGTGACAGGGGGGTCGTCACGAGGAGCCACAAAGCCGGCTCGGGAATAGCGCTCGCTGGCCCTCCCTAGACTGAACCCCACACCACTTTTCCTTCCCTTCCCTCATCTGAGGATCAGTGAGATGCAGAAGGCTTGGCTTGGGTATCTCTTGACAGAGAGCCAAGAGGCAGAACAGCTTAGTGGACCTTTTTTGGGGAAGGAGGGATGAGATGCGTGGCCCGGGGGACCAGAGGGATTTCACCGCTTTTCGTGTGCCTTTCCGGAGCCAAGGTAAAATAGCCGCCAAGGTCCCTTGTTTTCACGAGGGGTGTAGAAACAGCCGTGCGCGTGTGCGTTGGACACGTAACGCTGCGTGGTGGTGTTCAGGCCTCCCGGAATCCACAGGTGTGTTGTGAATTACTTGTGTTAGATGCCGGCTGGAAGGCGGAAGACAGGTCCGTTGCAGATGGGACTTTTCAAGGCAGACTGAAAATCACGGCGGTTCCTGAAGGTGTTAATCCGTGTTTTGTACATTTCAGCCAGAGGCTGGTGACGATACAAAACAGGACATAACAGAAGCCAGCTTTGGATTTGTAGACTTAAGTCTTCTCGTCAGCCTGGTGACTCTGCCCTTTGCGGGGCTCGGAACCCTGTGAGGTTTTCTGAGGGAAAACCTGAGGGAGCCTCTTTCTAGAGATACAAATGCACACACACTAGCCTAGTAAGCTCCGCAAACCAGGGTAGCATCTCACGGGTTCCTGTCCCTTATGTGCAAGCAGAGGTTGTGAGAAGGCTGAGGGATATGGAAACATCATTCTTGCTGTCACCTCACCCTTCAGCTCTCGTTCCCATAGGCAGAGCGAGGTGGCACTGTGTGCCAGGACAAATGGGGTTCTGGGCAGGAACAGGTGTGGCTTCATTCCCTACGGGCATGCGTGGGAATTCGGACTGCTCCCGAGAACTCAGCAACTGAGATGAAGAGAATAATTCCAAACTTTAAGATAAAAAAAAAAAAATTTCTTTGTAGTTAATCTGGGGTGGGAACGGGGAGAGGTTGGGGGCAGGTTTATAATCCTACCTCATCTTTATGAATCTACCTATTTTTACTTAGTTGCAATAATACTATTTATTTACTTACTCGTTTTACTTAAAATTGTCACAAGTTTTTTGAAGGTGTCCCCCAAACTTGCTATTTCTGTATTTATAGCAAATGACAAGTTTGGGCTGCTTTGCTGCTCTTTATAAATGCAAGTAATTTCTATCACTCTACGTCCTCGTATTACTTTTATAATTTTATAAAACTAAAGTGTAAAACAGAAATGTGCGTGAGAAGCCCGGGCATCCAGTGACCTCTGACCTGTAGCTGTCGGAATCCAATTCCTCTGCTTTGCAGAAGGAACCCTATGACCAGTTCTCCTAATAGTGAGTTCCGGTGAAGCCAGCCTCGTGTTTTACAAAACCGTAGGGCTGACGGAACCGCGTTCGCTCCTGCTGCCCTTCGCCGTGCGGCGCCACTTGCTGGCCAAGATAGCAGACTCGGTCGGCTGTCACTCCACTGAGCTTTGTTCCCTGAGTTGGGCCTGACGTGGTTCCTGATTTCTTTTCCTCCCCGTTTCAGGTTGCGGACATGTCAGAGTGTGTGGGCTCAGCGCTCATCCAGAAGGGCTTCAAGACTTCCCCGGATCAGTACATTGGCATCTTTTCTCAGAACAGACCTGAGGTATTGACCGTTAGACGCCAGTTGTGTGCGGTTTTGAGAGTCCTCACATGTAAGAGCCAACTGGAGTTCATACACACCTTTGCTTGGGACCCGATTTTGTGCTCTGATCTCTACTGAGCGTATGTCTCTATGCTATTCCTTAGAAAGTTACACATATGAAAACCCAGGCTCGGGCCTCCTTGGCCTTTAGGTGGAAAAAATCTATATATCACTTTTTGATTATTGGTTTTTGTTTTTCCAAAAACCAGGTCCCAAACAAAAACTAACAAGGAAGTTACTAGAACAGATAACTAACAAAGAATCCTCCTAGCCTCTAGGCCTACCTCTGTGATTAGAAAAATAGCATCAATAAATTATAGAGAAACTTGGATACGTTTTTGGCAGTAGCAGACCCCCCTCTTTGCTTTCTGAAAGGTGGGAGCTTTCCCTGTGATCAGGTTACAAAATTTAAAATACCGGGGGCAGTGGGAAAAGTACCTCACCGCGAGTCTGCCTCGGTGTAGACACACGGTCTGTCTGGCTGCCAAGGCCCCTGCGTGGTGCTTCTGTAAACCCTTGCATTAAGGTCAATTTAAATGAGAAGCTCTTCTGGAGCTGTTGTTCCAAGTATATATAATACACGTATTATAGCGTTGGTGAACAAATGGCATAACTTGGCTTGGAAAAATTCAAGCACTAGGCTCGAAGGAATTGAATTGGTTCTTGTGTCTAAAAGACATGTTGGCTCAATCGCTGTGCTATTGACTATTTGATAAATTAGGCTGGTTTCCTAGAGTTTTATGTACTGGTAAGGGATACACAGCATTTTCCACAGTTGGACTACGACTAGGCTTATGGAATTTCGTCTCTTTCATTGTAAGTGAAACCCAATCAAGTGAACACATCCCAGATGTTTGCGTTAGTGGCATTTTATGCTGAATCTATCACTAGGACCTTACTTCATAGGGTAAGCTCCTTCCTACATTTATGAACTAGTTTAATAAATGTGTATGGAGCACCTACTATGTGCCAGGCATCGCGAGGCACCAAAGCACAACAGTGATTTGGATCCTTCTCTTAAGGTACCGTGTGAGGGAAGACCGGCCCGTAGGGTGTTGCTTTGTCTGTAGCGTGGCAAGCGTGGACACAGGGAAAAGGGTTATGGGGAGCTCAGTCAAGGAGGACTTCCTGGAGGTGGCCTCCTAGTGGAGTCTTGAAGGATATGAGAGCAGGGAAGCTAAGGGAGTGTCCGGAACAATGACATGTTTGCATCAAGCAGCGTATCTGTGCTGGGGGTTGAGGGATTTCAATCTGGTAGAGCTTGGAGGGGCAGGGAAGACAGGACTACATGTGCCACATGGACCCTGCTGAGGAGCTTGGACCTGCCCTCCATGTTGGTAACTTGAAACTGATGCTAGGAAAGAAAAAGGAGTAAAACTTCCCCAGACCAAGTGAATGTAAGTGGGGTGTGCTGCCTTTCCACAGCAGCTGTGCCTTTATCTGCGCCGTGGCCGCGTGTCGGATTCTGCAGATTCGAGACCTGCAGCTGGAGATGAGGGGCACCAGCAAGGATTTTTAGCGAAAGGCTCATCTTGCCATGTTTGCCTTGTAGGCAGATCAGTTGCCACATGGCTGATGAGTTAGAGGCAAGGAGACCGGTCCCTGTACCACTTCTTCATCACTTTTCTGGGGAGATTTTGCCCAGAACATCTTTCCTGTTAGACAGGGGTGTCCCTCCTTCCCCAGTTCCCAGGTCTCACCGCACACGGCTGCACAGCTGATCTTCTCACACCCCAGGGCCTCCATTTCACCGAGAAGCCCTCAGTGGCGGCGCATTACCTGGGGATGGGGCCAGGCCCCTCCACAGACCACCTGCGACCCTGCCTGCCGGGGCACCCTTGAGTGCTCACTGCCCTCCCCCCTGCTTTTGTTCACGCAGTCCCTGCTCCTGGAGTCTCCTTGCCTTTCTCTCCATCTGTCCAAACCGTGCTGCCCTTGCAGAGGGCGAGCTCAGTCACGTGCTCCGTGGAGGTGGGTCACTTCCGGCTCCCTCGTGTCTGAGCCGGTCACTATCTCGTACGGTTAATTATCTTCTCACATATTTGCCTCGATTCTTCCGGCCAACTGCACTGTCCTTCTAAGAAGGGGGCAGGTATTTTGTTTGCATCGTGAATCCTCCGTGGTGCCTGGCACATAGGAGTAGACACACAAATGTTGATTTTGCCCCATCCAGTGTTTCCACTTTGAATCTCTCTAGAGTGTTGTTCTCCTTGGAGTGGTTCCGTGATGACATCTCGTTTTCTTTCCCTGACCTTTACTGTTCATTTAGTGGGTGATCATTGAACAGGGATGCTTTGCTTACTCCATGGTGTCCGTTCCCCTCTATGATACGCTTGGAGCTGAAGCCATCACCTACATAGTCAACAAAGGTATGTCTGGGGTCTCCAGGTGGGCACTGGCCTAGTTATCAGTTAGATTTGATGACTTTACATTTGGTTATATTTGATTTGATAGGGATTTTATGTTTAAATACACATCTGTCTTTCTATTCAAAGACTGTAAGTCCTGAAAATAGCCTGGTGTCAGATATCATACAGTCAGACTTTTAATATCTCGGAGCTCATTCTTCATTGTATCTCTTCATTCCCAGCCGAACTCTCTCTGGTTTTTGTTGACAAGCCAGAGAAGGCCGACACGCTATTAGAAGGTGTAGAAAATAAGTTAACACCAGGCCTTAAAACCATAGTCGTCATGGACTCCTATGGCATCGATCTGTTAGAACGAGGCAAAAGGTGTGGCGTGGAAATCATCAGTCTGAAGGCAATGGAGGTGAGTCATCCTTCCCACTTCCCTGGTGGGCGCCCCTGAGGCCATTTCGGCTCACACGTGGTATCCAGTGCAATCATGCAATCCTAGCTCTGGTTGGGCATCGCAGCAACCCATAAAAGACATAGGGTGGAAATTGCTGCCTCGTTACTGGAAGGAAGGGTTCTACGTGCATGTCTCAGTGTGAATCCATCACATCTGATAAAAAGTACTCTCGTAAAACAAGTTGCAGGTGCTCACACATTTATTCTAGAGCACTGACCAGCCATGCCAATAAATGGTAGAAATGTGAATTTCTTTTTTTCTTCTTAATGTTTATTTATTTTTGAGAGAGAGAGAGAGAGAGAGTACAAGCGGAGGAGGGGCAGATAGAGGGGACAGAGGATTCAAAGCAGGCTCTGTGCTGACAGCAGTGAGCCCGATGTGGGGCTCAAACTCGTGAACTGCGAGATCCTGACCTGAGCCGAAGTTGGATGCTCAACCAACTGAGCCACCCAAGTACTTCAGAAATGTGAATTTCTGATTTGGGTGGAGATTTAAGTTTGTATGTTCTTTTTAGCCTTTAATGCCATTTACTTACTGATTTGTTTCTAAAATGGAGCCAGCTATAGAAATCTGCCTCATTATTCTTTTTCCCAAGTTGCTTTTGTAGCGTCCTGGTAGATTTCCAGCATACATGTTTGATTTGGCTTATTTTTATATTAAATTTCTTGAGATTCACCTTAATCAGAACTTTAAGGGTAACCATTCTAGGAAAACGAATGTGGTGTATATTTAAATTGGTTGTTTGACATCACAAGTAAAAAGCTGATTCTCCCAGTTGGATTTGGATTAGAGTTTAATCCAGAGAAGCTAGTAAGAGGAGGATCTTGTCAGGTACATATCACAGGAATTGGCTGTTCTCCTTCTGAAAATGTTATAAATATTTTCCTGGAACTGTTATAAATAGGGTTTGAAATTTTACTTATAGTTCTCCTTCTACAAGGAATTGGAGGCTATAAACAAGGATCTATATAATACCTTTCCGGAGGAACTTAGCGGTCATAGAGAAACTAATTTGTTCTAACAGAGCCTTCTGCCTCACATTTATACAGAGACGCACACAGTAGAATAGATGCTTAGTCCGTAAGAATGGGTGTGCTGTACTGCTCAGTTGGGTTTTTAGCTAGCTTTTTACCTAGCATTTCTGCACATTTGTTAATTTCACTTGTGATCGCAATAATGCCATTTACAATGTAATTTTTTTCCTCCATCTTTTCCCTAACCCCACCACACAAACGTGCACACACATGCACACACCCACAGGAAGTTTTTGGTATTTTTTTATTTTTCTATGATGACATAATTTTAAGATGAAAAAATTTAGGTAAATGAAGATTGTAATGTAAAGTTAACATTAAAGATGTTATTTATAAAAGACATTGTTTTCCACTTATCTGTGTCATATGATTCATACTTGGGTTTTAAAAATTTGTAAGCAAAAGATTAAGTAATTTTTAAGAAGGGAATTTAACATTGGCCTTCCAGTTGATCATATGATCAAGTTTATGTTGATATATGTTTTTATAGGATCAAAAAGAGAAATATTGGTATTTGGAGTTTTTGCTTTTGGGGGATATTTTATTATGAATATTTTCAGACATGCAAACAAGAACAGGTACAAAGTACCAAGAATTGTACAGTAGACTGCCATATGCCCACCAAACATCTGCAGCTAATGTTTTAATATATTTGCTTTATCACATATTCGTGCATTACTCTGTCCCTCTATTCATTCATTATCTTTTTTTAATGCATTTTCATTAAGTTGCAGATTTTATTACCCCCAAATACTTCAGCATGTTATTCATTAACTAGAATTCAGTTTTCCTTCTGGGCAAGGTTTTTTGTTTTGTTTTGTTTGGGCATTTGGAGCCTGAAGATGGCAACTCATTTATTTTTATGGTTGCCATACTCTTTTCTACATGATGTCATTATACAGGTTTGAGGCTGTGAACCTTCTTGGCATATAGGGCACTAATTTTGATCATGTGTGTTCCCAATAAAATAAAAGCCAAACTGCATGTAGCTGTGGCTGTATTTTACTTAATATCAATTTTTGAAGAATTAGAGATCTCAAGAAGTTATGTAAGAATTTTGAACAGATGAGTGGAGATTTGGGTCTGATAAAGATTACTTTAAAAAAAAGGAATTATTTTTGCTTTAGCTCTTAGTTGACTTCTATTTGGACTTCGCTGTTCCTGTTTTTAATCAGCAGTCTATTATATACATAATTTAAAATGTAGTTAAGATTAAAAATGGTTTGGGGTGCCTGGGTGGCTCAGTCAGGCATCTGGCTCTTGATTTCAGCTCAGGTCATGATCTCACTGTTAATTGGATCAAGCCCTGCATTGGGCTCTGCACTGACAGTGTAGAACCTGTTTGGGATTCTTACTCTCTTTCCCTCCCTCTCTGCCCCTCCCCTGCTTGTGTGCTATCTCTCTTTCTCTCTCTCAAAATAAGTAAACTTTTTTTTTTTTTAGTTTTTTATTTTTTTATTGTTTTTTAATTTTTATTTATTTTTTTAATTTACATCCAAGTTAGTTAGCATATAGTGCAACCATTATTTCAGGAGTAGATTCCTTAATGCCCCTTACCCATTTAGCCCATACCTCCTCCCACAACCCCTCCAGTAACCCTCTCCTTATTACTCAGCTATTTAAGTCTCCTTATGTTTGTGTCCTTAAGTCTCTTATGTTTGTGTCCACCTCCCTGTTTTTATATTATTTTTGCTTCCCTTCCCTTATGTTCATCTGTTTTGTGTCTTAAAGTCCTCATATGAGTGAAGTCATAAGATATTTGTCTTTCTCTGACTTAACTAATTTCACTTAGCATAATACCCTCTAGTTCCATCCACGTAGTTGCAAAGGGCAAGATTTCATTCTTTTTGATTGCTGAGTAATACTCCATTGTGTGTGTGTGCGTGTGTGTGTGTGTGTGTGTGTGTGTGTATATATATATATACATACATATATATATACATATATATATACATACACACACACACACACACACACACACGCACACACACACACCACATCTTCTTTATCCATTCATCCATCGATGGACATTTGGGCTCTTTCCATAACTTTAGCTATTATTGATAGTACTGCTATAAACATTGGGGTGCATGTGCCCCTTCAAGACAGCATACCCGTATCCCTTGGATAAATACCTAGTAGTGCAATTGCTGGGTCATAGGGTAGTTCTATTTTTAATTTTTTGAGGAACCTCCATACTGTTTTCCAAAGTGGCTGCACCAATTTGCATTCCCACCAGCAGTGCAAAAGAGGTCCTCTTTGTCCGCATCTTCACCAACATCTCTTGTTGCCTGAATTGTTAATGTTAGCCCTTCTGACAGGTGTGAGGGGGTATCTCATTGTGGTCTTGATTTGTATTTTCCTGATGATGAGTGATGTTAAGCATTTTTTCATGGGTCGGTTGGCCATGTGGATGTCTTCTTTGGAGAAGTGTCTATTCATGTTTTTTGCCCATTTCTTCACTGGATTATTTGTTTTTTGGGTGGTGAGTTTGATAAGTTCTCTATAGATTTTGGATACTAACCCTTTATCGGATATGTCGTTTGCAAATACCTTCTCCCATTCTGACCGTTACCTTTTAGTTTTGCTGATTGTTCCCTTCGCTATGCAGAAGCTTTTTATTTTAACAAGGTCCCAATAGTTCATTTTTGCTTTTGTTTCCCTTCCCTTGTCCGGAGACATGTTGAATAAGAAGCTGCTGTGGCCAGGGTCAAAGAGGTTTTTGCCTGCTTTCTCCTCTAGTATTTTGATGACTTCCTGTCTTACATTTAGGCCTTTCATCCATTTTGACTTTATTTTCGTATATGGAGTAAGAAAGTGGTCCAGGTTCATTTTTCTGCATGTTACTGTCCAGTTTTCCCAGCACCACTTGCTGAAGAGACTGTCTTTATTCCATTGGACATTCTTTCCTGCTTTGTCAAAGATTAGTTGGCCATATGTTTGTGGGCCCATTTCTGGGTTCTCTATTCTGTCCCATTGATCTGAGTGTCTGTTCTTGTGCCAGTACCATACTATCTTGATGATTACAGCTTTGTAGTACAGCTTAAAGTCCAAAATAAATAAACTTTTTTTAAAAAATGGTTTAAAAGTGTATGCTGGGCAGAAACTCACTGAGCCCTGATCACACTGATCGAATTTCCATGTAATCCTAGCATGCTCACTCCATATGCTCATTCAAGCTATTCTGTTTTAATAGGAAAGGAATATAAATAGTTCATTAAAGAAATTAATAGCTAATTGAAGCGGCCACCACGTTACCTCCATGCAGTGAACTGAACATCACAATGGACCCCAGGTAGTGACTGGGAACGAGCTGCTGGGAGATGCATCCTCGGAAATGAACCTGCAGCTCTTCGTGTCCATCCAGCAGTGCTCTTCCGTCTTCTGTCATGGACACTTTTATTTTTTTTTAAGTTTGTTTATTTTGAGAGAGAGAGAGAGAATGAATGGGGGAGGGGCAGAGAGAGAGGGAGAGAGAATCCCAAGCAGGCTCTGCACTGTTAGCACAGAGCCCAACACAGGGCTTGAACCCACGAACCGCGAGATCGTGACCTGAGCCGAAACCAAGAGTCAGAGGCTCAACCAACTGAGCCACCCAGGCGCCCCATGTCAAGGACTGTTTTGTCATCTGAGGTTCCCAAATCTTTTATCCACTCCATGTGGGGAGTATAGATATTTGAGCCTGTAGCATTTCATCCTGCAGGGACTGCCGGTGATCCAGTCATCCAGAGCTGGGTGACCACACGTCCGTGCTGTGCTCTGGTCTCAGGAGGGCGCAGAGCGTCTGCAGTTCTTTGGTTATGACTATGATTTGCTTTTGGTCAAGAGCCAGCCATAAAAGGGTGTGGGAGTGCAGACAAGAAATCCATCATAAAAAACCTCTGATTCCCGTCTTTTGGATAAATCCTGTTTCAAGGGCTAGTCCTGACACCATTTGTTTGGTTTTATATGAGAGAAAACAACTGGAAAATGGCTCCTTTTTAAAAAAATTTATTAATGTTTATTTATTTTTGAGAGAGCGAGAGAGAGAACATGCATGGGGGGGGGAGGGGCAGAGAGAAAGGGAGACACAGAATCCAAAGCAGGCTCCAGGCTCTGAACTGTCAGCACAGAGCCTGATGCGGGGCTCGAACTCAAGAACCGTAAGATCATGACCTGAGTGGAAGTCAGATGCTTGAGCAACTGAGCCACTAAGATGCCCCTGGAAAATGGCTTGTTAGAGCAATGCATAAATATGTCACTTCAGGTTAATTAAAGTGGTCAGTTTCTTTCATTTGAAATGGACACTGTCTTTGAGCCAGCTCTGAGTGAATCCCACAGTAGAGTCAAGTTGAAGTGACTTTATCGATGTCGCCTTATTCTTTACATTTTGAAAATGTTTCCATTTAAGATTTTTTTTTTTCTCTTCTCCTTAAGGACCTGGGAAGAGCCAACAGACAGAGACCTAAGGTGAGTACACGATGTCAGCCCTGCTAAGCCCTGCTGATAACTAGTCTCCAAGACTGGTAGAAACCTTGGGGATCAATGTATGGCTTATAGTTTTCTTTCTGTTCTGACTTACACCACCGTTGGGTTTGTTTGTTTGTTTGTGTGTTTGTTTTTAATGTGCTCTAGCCGCCAGCACCTGAAGATCTTGCAGTGATTTGCTTCACCAGTGGAACTACAGGTAAGGTTTGAAAGGCAGTTGCCTCTTTTTTTTTTTTAATATGAAATTTATTGTCAAATTGGTTTCCATACAACACCCAGTGCTCATCCCAAAAGGTGCCCTCCTCAATGCCCATCACCCACCCTCGCCTCCCCCCCACCCCCCATCAACCCTCAGTTCTCAGTTTTTAGGAGTCTCTTATGTTTTGGCTCCCTCCCTCTCTAACCTTTTTTTTTTTTCCTTCCCCTCCCCCATGGTCTTCTGTTAAGTTTCTCAGGATCCACATAAGAGTGAAAACATATGGTATCTTTCTCTGTATGACTTATTTCACTTAGCATAATACCCTCCAGTTCCATCCACATTGCTACAAAAGGCCAAATTTCATTCTTTCTCATTGCCAAGTAGTATTCTATTGTGTATATAAACCACAATTTTTTATCAGTTCATCAGTTGATGGACATTTAGGCTCTTTCCATAATTTGGCTCTTGTTGAAAGTGCTGCTATAAACATTGGGGTACAAGTGCCCCTATGCATTAGCACTCCTGAGTGGCTAAAATGAACAAATCAGGAGACTGTAGATGCTGGTGAGGATTTTATTTCCAGAAATAAAATTCCTGTATTTTCTCCTCTTCCCACTACACACGCCCTCTAAAACTCACCCATGTTAATAAAGGTTGTTTAAGACAATCTTTTCATGTAAAGGATTGCAGATTGTTTAGGGATTTAATGTCATTCAGCATCTGGCTTTCACAGTTGCACCGAACACTAGAGGCATTTGAGGCCCCAATTATACAGGGTTCTGGGCTTCCTTAATTCCTGTCATTTGGGGATGGCGTTTCTTTAACTTGGTTTCTGCTCATGTGTGTTCCTCAGGCTACCCCAAAGGAGCCCTGATCACTCATCAAAATATAGTGAGTGATTGTTCAGCTTTTGTGAAAATAACAGAGGTAAGTGTTTGGGATATTGCCATCTTTCTTCACGCTCAGTGGTTGGCACTAGGCCTCAAGAATGAAAGTGTTTTATGGCAGAACCGCCATGTTTGGTCCCTGCTGTGTTTGGAGCACTGTTTGACGTGGGGATGAGGTCTGAGCTCTAATATGGTCTAAGATCACCTTCTCTCAGATAGTTTTCATTGTGGACCTAATCTCCAACTCCTGCTTGTGACCATTGAGCTGAATTGACGGAAAGTTATTATAACTTTTATGTAGTAACACTTCATGTGGGTACTGCCCTATATAAATGTTTCCAGGAGAGGACCAAGAAGAAATGACTCTCTAGTGCTCCCATCCTGGGGTGGGGAAAATAATTTCTTTAAGCGGACAATGAAACGTTAAATGCTGTGGAAGGTTTTTGAATTGCTGTTATTTATTACAGTTGATCTGGCTTCTATTTTATGAGAAGATTAAAACCTTGACCTTCAGTTGGTTTCCTAATAAAGTTTGCCCTCCAAGTGTCCTAGTCTGCGGGGCCGCCATAGCAAAATAGCACAGGCTGAGTGACTTAAATGACAGACATTTATTTTCTCACAGTTCTAGAGGCTGGAAATCCATGATCAAGGTGTCAGTAAATTTGGTTTCTGGTGAGGGCTCTCTTCTGGCCTCCTCGCTGTGTCCTCACATGGCCTTTCCTCTGTGTGTGCACAGAGAATGAGAGAGAGGTTTCTGGTGTTTCTTCCTCTGCTTCCAAGGGCACCAGCCCTATTAGATGAGCCCCCCAGTTTATGGTCTCATTTAACCTGAATTACCTCCCCAGGGGCTCTATCTCCAAATACAGTCACACTGGGGGTTAGGGCTTTAACATAAATTTGGGGAGGGGGACACAATTCAGTCTGTAGCACCAAGGGTATATTTCAAACTTGCCTTTAAAAAAAAAGTACTTATCAAGCAATATCATGCCTTTCCCTCATGCCCTTGGCACATTTTACATAATTTGCTTTTGCGGTCTCTGGGAGGGTTGCGTAGGTCCTAATTTTTGTGCTGGGAGCCTGTGCTGAATGGTTTTGGGGAATGTGCATCTTTGGTGGCTGGAGAAGGTCTGTCTCTTACCTACACTCACACTTTCTTAGTCCCCGGTTCCTTTTTTGACATACAACTTTATAAACAGAATTCAATATTTAGTGCCTCATCCACCTGGAATTTTAATTTCCTAATTAGCCTTCAAAGAAAACTTAAAATAAGGTTAGTGGCTCATGGAGGTGAATGGCTACAAACTTTGTTTAAAATTAATTATACTATCGGGGGCACTCACAACTTTGTAAAACTTCTAATCTTAGTAACATACATTTGGTGGGGGGGGGGGGGGGGGGCGGGGCGGGTACCAAATCAGAAAATTGAAAAGTATAGAAATCACCGAGTCTGACTCCTCATTATGTAGCAGTTTCCTACCAAGATGTACTATTTGGGACGCAGATCACGCTTGAATAAAATTAAGCTAAGATTATGGCATGTTCAGCCTCCATCACCCGCTTCTGGAGCCGCTGAGTTTGCCGGTGCTTTCATCTGTCACCACATGATCGTGAGGGACAGGCCAGCTTCAAGGAGGGGACGGGCACAGCCCAGAAATGGTTGCGTAGACACCCGACAAGGCCTCCGTTTCTTAACTGGTGTGGCAACAGCTGCTGTAAGGCAGCCCCTGCTTTGGCCAGAATTTTGTACGTAAATAACATGAACATTCTTAGCCTTGAAACAGAAACCAGATGCCTTGCTCAATCCAGCTGCAACCTGTATCACGATCAGCATTTTATTGCAGGTGGTGCCAGATCAGAGCTTGCACCCAACAAATCAAGATTATTTTTCATGGGGGGAAGTAGGCCATTCAGGTGAAGACGTTGATCAAACGAAAATACTCAACATGCGTGTATACTATAAAAGAGCTTGGAAATTCAATTTCTCTTCTCTCGTCCTTTCCCTTTTCAACACAATACACTATCTTATGTTGTAATAGATCTTCTGTTTCCACAACATAATATGTTACCTTGTGTTGGAACGGACCTTTTACTTCTTAAGGTGAAATTGAGCTTACTGGGCTGTGGGGTACTGTATCTTGGAAACACTAAATAATTAAAGCACATGATTCCTTAATATCCCAATCTGGACAAAATCTGCCTTATTTTGGTTAACGTCGTCATGAGTGGGTTTACTTCATCAGGAGTGAGCTCTACTCTAACTGTATAATTAACGTGTTGATTTTCATTTAATCCTTTGGAGAGAAACAATTTCAGAATGTGAGCAAAAGCTGTTTCTCCTTGGTATTGAGGTATTATGTGCTCTGAAATTCTAATGGGGAATTGCTGGGAATCTTAATGCTTTTCTGCTTGCTGGTATCTGTTTGCAGAATACAGTTGATCCTTCCCCAGATGATACTTTGATCTCTTTCTTGCCTCTCGCCCATATGTTTGAAAGAGTTGTAGAGGTAGGCCCCTTGTTTTACTTTTCTTGCTTGCTTGCTTGTTTTTGTTGTGCTAAGTTGTCATGTTTTACAGAAGGTACTTGCCTTGAATGCCAGTGACACACACATTTCGTTTTTGCCACTCGCACACATGTATGAGCAGCTTCTGCTGGTAAGTCTTATGTGTAGACTGTCATCCCCACAGTTAATTCTTTGCTGTCTTAGAAATGAATGATTAATTTATTTTAAGGAGTATAAATTTGGGGGTGGGGGTCCGGATACTTGAACTTTATTTTTTTTTAAGTTTATTGATTTTTGAGAGAGAGAGAGAGAGAGAGAGAGAGAGAGAGAGAGAGAGAGAGAACAAGCAGGGGAGACAGGGAGACACAGAATCCGAAGCAGTCTCCAGGCTCCAGCTGTCAGCACAGAGCCTGACGCAGGACTCGAACTCATGAACCGTGGGATCACGACTTGAGCCAAAGTTGGACGCTTAACTGACTGAGCTACCCTGGCACCCCGATATCTGAACTTTATTAATCGTTCATTTTAAAATTAGAAGCTCAGACTTTCAAAGGATATGCACGTGGGCATGATTCCAGAAATTTAACTTTAAAAGTAGAATTTTTATGAACACCATCCTACAAAGCCTTGAGAGGCTTCTGCCTCTGTAAGAAGTCTCTATTTTTGATGGTACTTGTTAATAGCGCACAAGTCGGCTTAAGACACACTTTTTTCCACCAGTATTCTCAGTGCCTTTGGGAAAGCAGGGTGATGTACAGCCGACCTTTGCCCGGGCTCCCTGTGCACAACCGTGTGACTAGTTTAAAAACTGACCGAGAACCATCTCTTTTCCTTCTTGGACAATTTTGGACCGTATACTTCTAGGAAAAAAAACAATGGCTGCCATCCATTCATTTAACAAATATTTACTGAGCAGCAGCTGTGTGCCGGGCACCGTGCGAGGTGTCTGTGACAAAGAGGTGACTAATCCGGAGCTAGCGGCCCTCTGATTGGCTGCTGCCCTCAAGGGCACTCTTAGCCCTAAAGGATCAAGGGTCACGAGATCCCGTCTTCCATCTGTTACCTCTGCTACTGCACACCTCAGGAGATCTTGTGAGTTTCCAGAGTGATCTCAAGCGAGCTGATAATGGACCATGTATAACTAATGGCAATTTTGGAAGGATGCCTGGGAGGTCGGGGCACACCTGAACAAAAGCCCCCTGCGCTTGAAAATTTCAACCGTGAACTGTGGTGTCCCTTTCCAGTGGTTTCTGCTTTCAGGCCTGAGACCATTTGTACTTCCGTGACATCATCTTTTGAATCTCTCTTTCTTTTTAAAATTTAAAATAGGCTGACTGTTTGTCAAGCACTTATGGCTTGCCAGTGCCATTTGCATCAGACAGGAACGCATCCACACAATGGATCCTACAGCAGGCCACTCTGGTGTTGGATGGCCCAGGATCTCAATGGCAACTTATCCAGTGGCTTTTCAGAAATTTTTAGTTAGATTCAGATTTTCAAAATGGGACTTTAATAAGCTTGGCAAGTAGCCAAGTTTGCAACGTAGCTAGGTTTTTGTTTTGAGAATAAATTAGGCCTAAAGTTTCTAGAAGAGTAAAATACTTGGATCACATGACATTCACCACCCATTTATCATAAACCTAAAACAGCGGAAGCTCCATCATCGTCCCTAAAAACACCACCGCCTGGTTCTTAACCAGCTCCTTTATCTTCAGGATGATCAAGAGAAATACCGCATTTCCATGTTGTGCAATGACTGGGGAATGTAAGAACACTTTTTGAAAAGATACCCACGTGTAGAAGCTTCAGGCTTTCTGGAAACTGGTCCAAAATGCTCAAGCTGGAGCCCTGGGTATCTGTGTGTATGTTGTGTAGCGCCCGTTGCGATGCTGATGTCATTTTCGTTTCCTGCCCTAGTGTGTAATGCTGTGTCATGGAGCTAAAATCGGATTTTTCCAAGGAGATATCAGGCTGCTTATGGACGACCTCAAGGCACTTCAACCCACTATCTTTCCTGTGGTCCCCAGACTGCTGAACCGGATGTTTGACCGAGTAAGTTCTGAGCAGCAGAGAGGGGGACCTCGAGTCCGAGACTTGGGTTTGAATCGGGCTCAGCCGGGTACCTCCTGTTCCCATGGTCTCAGGAAAGCGCAGTTTACCCATCGGTAAAACCAGAAATCATCGACCTCACAGAGCTGGTGGTAAGGACTCTGAGAAAAAAACAGACCAACAGACTTTGTTAACTGAAAGGCCCAACACAGGTGGAAGTGGGAGGTCATCTTATTTGTACAGTAAACTCTTTCGAGCCTCTGTTCTCTCATCTGCACGATGGACTGTTCCCTCCGCCCCATGCTGTGTAGCTCATAAAATTGCTCATCGCATCACATGAGAACAATAACTATGAAACGACTCTATAAATTGTGTTATGTGTCCACGCACACATAACATGACTTACTTAGCCACATAGAAAGAAACGACTGAGCCAAGCCAGGGATGGAGAGAATGCCAGCCTCTCCGTAGGGCGTCACTGTGGCACGGACCACACATCCTGGGCCAGACCAGCTTGTGGCATGAGCATTCTTCAAGATGAATTTGGACCGGGCAGTTTTCATGCTCTTTATTGGAAAGCAGGGCTTCTGTTATCTATGAGAACCTTCTTGGGTTTTTTAATGGTTCTTTAAAGAAACTTTTTAAAATAGCTTGATTGAGATATAATTTACCGTCCGTATAATTCACCCATTTAAGTGTAAAATTCAAAGGTTTTTAGGACATTCACAGAGCTCTACACCCATCACCAGAACCCATTTTTACTACCTTGAAAGGAAACGCTGTACCTGACCCATAGCTATCCCCTACTGCCTTCTACCCCCAGGCAAAATGAATCTACTTTTTGCATGTATAGATTTCCCTGTTCTGGACTTTCATATGAATGGAATCATGACATATCTGTTCTTTTGTGTCTGGCTTCTTTCACTTAGCGTATTTTCAAGGTTCATCCATATTGTAACATGGGTCCGTACTTCATCCCTTTAAATGGTCAAGTAATATTCCACTGTATGGTTATAACGCATTTTTTTTTTTAAAAAGACACATTTATTCAGCGTCATGATCAGACTATTACATTTAGCAATCAACAGCATGGGTGCAAAAAAAAAAAAAATCTACATTAAAACCCTTTGTTGGAATGCTTTACACTTTCCACAGAACAGAAACTAAAATAACCTGTTATACAATTAGTCACAAATACAGTCCTCGAGTTTTTTGCCCATACACATGAGTATTGTCTAAAACATGTCTTCTTTGTAGCAGCTAGGTCCTGCCACCACTGTGCTTGGCTGAGTTCACAAATCTGTTGTAACTTGTAGTTTCCCTGTCACTTCTCTGGCTCTCCTCTCCTGCTAAGCTTTGTTTCCTGGCAGTAATTAAAACCTTCTGCCACTGCCATAGCTACTGCTGCTGCTGGGACCGCCATAGCCACCTTGGTTTCGTGGTTTGGCAAAGTATTGGCCTCCACCACCATAGGGGCCAGAGCTTCTGCCTCCAAAATTTCCTCCTTTCATGGGTCCAAAATTTGAAGATTGATTGTTGTAATTGCCAAAATCATTATAGCTTCCACCACCTCCAAAGTTGCTTCCATCGTTACCAAATCTGTTATAGCCATCCCCACTCCCACCACCACCTCGACTGCCGCCAAAGCCACCTCGCCCACTGAAGTTTCCTCCACGGCCAAAGTTGTCATTCCCACCAAAACCACTGCCACGACCACCACCGAAGTTCCCAGGACCACTTCGACCTCTTTGGCTGGAGGAAGCACTAGCCATCTCTTGCTTAGATAAAGCTTTCCTTACTTCACAGTTGTGGCCGTTCACAGTACGGCATTTTTGAATGACAGTCTTGTCTACAGAGTCAGGGTCATCAAAGGTCACAAAAGCAAAGCCTCTCTTTTTGCCACTGCCTCGGTCAGTCATGATTTCAACCACTTCAATTTTCCCATACTGTTCAAAAGAATCTCTTAGATGATGTTCTTCAGTGTCTTCTTTAATGCCACCGACAAAAATCTTTTTCACAGTTAAGTGGGCACCAGGTCTTTCTCTCGAGACAGCCCTCTTTGGTTCCACAACTCTTCCATCCACCTTGTGTGGCCTTGCATTCATGGCTGCATCCACCTCTTCCACAGTGGCATAGGTGACAAACCCCAAAGCCTCTGGAGCGCTTGGTGTTTGGATCTCTCATTACCACACAGTCCGGAAGCGTTCCCGTTGCTCAAAATGGCTCCTCAGACTCTCATCGGTTGTTTCAAAGCTCAAACCTCCAATGAAAAGCTTCCGCAGCTGTTCAGGCTCTTTGGGAGACTCTGACTTAGACATGACGGTGGTGGGAGGGGAGACTTTCACGATGCTTACTCGGCGGCGTCCACGGGCAGAAAGCTATAACACGTTTTTTTTGACATAACAAGATCAGTCCTGTTATAATGGTTTGGCATTTTATTTTTTAAATTTATTTATTTAAATTAAAGTTAATTAACATTCAGTGTCATATTGGTTTCAAGAGCAGAACCCAGTGATTCATCACTTACATATAACACCCAATGCTCATCCCAACAAGTGCCCTCCTTACTGCCCATCACCCATCTAGCCCATCCACCCCCACCCAACACCCTGCCAGCAACCCCCAGGCTGTTCTCTGTATTTGAGTATCTTGTGGTTTGCCTCCCTCTCTGTGTTCATCTTATTTTTCCTTCCTTCCCTTCTCCTATGTTCATCTGTTGTGTTTCTTAAATTGAACAGATATAACACATTTTATTTATCTTTTCATGCATGGGTGGGCATTTGGGTTGTCGTCCCTCTTTGGCTATCATGCATAATGATGCTGTGAACATTCATGTACAAGTTTCTGCATGGACACGTGCCTTCTTTTCTCTTGGGTACTTACATTGGAGCGGAATTGCCGGGTCACATGGTAACTCTGTGTTTAACTATTTGAGGAACTGCCAGTCTACTTTCCAAAGTGACCGAGCTGTATGACATTTCCCACCCCACCCCCAGCAACGTAGGGGGGGAGGTTCCAGTTTCTCTGCACCTTTGCCGACACCTGTTGCTGTCTGACTTTCTGATTCTAGCCGTCCTCGTCGTTTTGAAACCTTCTCTTTTCTTGACCCATCAGATTTTTGGGCAGGCAAACACCACCCTCAAGCGATGGCTCCTGGACTTTGCCTCCAAGAGAAAAGAATCAGAGCTTCGCAGTGGCATCATTAGAAACAACAGCCTGTGGGACAAACTGATCTTCCACAAGATACAGGTGACAGACTCAAAACTGTTGTTTGTCATGTAAACTAACTTTGGCTTCAGAGTTTCTATGAGGGCTCTTTTTTTAAAGCAAAGTATGAAGGTAAGAGAGAATGGCATGTTTTTATTAAGTCTGGCACATTTCTAAAAATTAAGGGCCAAGCCACTAAGTAAACCTCAGTATCCAGTATAAACCTGAGCAACGTGGTGAGATGGCAGGGAAGGAAAGGAATCAGGGTATTAGAGCTTTTCTAATTGTTTATTTTGCTTTGCTTTCTGAAACAGGTATGTTACTTTCAATGTCATTTTTTAGGCACAAGTGATAAAGAATGTGGAATGACGATATTATGTCCAAACAAATGCCAAAAAATGTGGTGTTTGCCCCCAGTCCACCACACTCTTGTGCTAATTCCTTAAAAATACATGCAAGTAGGGGCACCTGGGTGGCTCGGTCAGTTGGGCATCTGACTTCGGCTCAGGTCATGATCTCACGGTCCGTGAGTTCGAGCCCCGTGTTGGGCTCTGTGCTGACAGCTCAGAGCCTGGAGCCTGCTAAGGACTCTGTGTCTCCCTCTGTCTCCCCCCCACCCCGTCCCCCTGCTCAAGCTCTGTCTCTGTCTCTCTCAAAAATAAATAAACATTAAAAAAATAATATTTTGGGGCGCCTGGGTGGCGCAGTCGGTTAAGCGTCCGACTTCAGCCAGGTCACGATCTCGCGGTCCGTGAGTTCGAGCCCCGCATTAG
Source organism: Felis catus (assembly GCF_018350175.1). Lineage (NCBI taxonomy): Eukaryota > Metazoa > Chordata > Mammalia > Carnivora > Felidae > Felis > Felis catus. The sequence continues at coordinate 15,689,946 of NC_058371.1, read as the reverse complement.
GCTCTGGGCTGATGGCTCGGAGCCTGGAGCCTGCTTCCGATTCTGTGCCTCCCTCTTTCTCTGCCCCTCCCCTGTTCATGCTCTGTCTCTCTCTGTCCCAAAAATAAATAAACATTGAAAAAAAAAATAAAAAAATAATATTTTTTAATTGCAAGTAAAAAAACAAAACAAAACAACACCCACAAGTAGTGGTGTTGGGTTATTCTTCATACCCATTGAGAGTGAAGGGTGTCGCTTCAGCTCCAGCCAGGCATTCCTCCTTTGAACGCCTGTGAATTGTGTGTGCATGGGTGAGCTCTGTGTGGCTGCGGAGAAGGAGTGGTGGATTAGGGGTACTGGGTTCCCAAAAGGTGTCTTGGAGAAGCCCACCAACGTGCAGCCATTTGACCCTCACTGTCTCCTCTCTCCTTGCCTTGTAAGTCGAGCCTGGGAGGAAAGGTCAGGCTGATGGTCACAGGAGCCGCGCCCGTGTCCGCCACCGTGCTGACGTTTCTGAGAGCAGCACTCGGCTGTCAGGTGAGATGGGCGTCACTGCAGCCGATTGTCTCTGCCTTTTCCAAGCCCAGGAATCTCCTTTCCAAAAGTCATCCTTATAGTTCGGTGTCTCATTTTGGCTGGGAAGATCGTGTTATGCATAGGTTGCTCGGAGAAAGGAGCGTGTATATCTTTAACACGAGGCGCGAGAAGATGCGTCTGTGGCCACCACGGACTGTGTGATTTTCTCTAGGGTCAAGCACAGTCCAGAAGACTCGCCTTTAACCAGGCCTGAGGTATAGAAATGGGTCGCAAGCGATAAGCCCCACTTGCAAACCATGGAGAAAAACCTGCCTTAAAGGGGTTGGGGGAGGCAGGAGAGACTGGGTGACATATAAGACGTGCGTGGGGCAGAGCCGAGAGCTCACAGAGCCAGGACGTTTCCCGAGTGGGTGGTGTGCAGTGTGACCTGTCGGGCCATGTCAGTGTCCCCTGGCCTGTCTGCAGGAGGTTAAGTAGAAGAAGATGACCGTGGACAGAGGCTGGTGTTTTGTGTTGGGGGTGAAGATGTTTGGGTGCCATAACAAAGCCGTAGCAGTAGCCTACAAATTTACCATATCCGTAAAACCTTGGTTTGCAGGCATAATTCGTTCTGGAAACATGCTTGTAATCCAAAGCACTCCTATGTCAAAGCAGATCTCCAGAACCATTGGCTCAGCTGTGATCATGTGACGTTCAGCCTCACATACTGCTCCTATTGCAAGACATCGCTCGTTTATCAAGTTAAAATTCATTAGAAATGTTTGCTCGTCTTGTGGAACACTCGCGGAACAAGTTCCTTGCCATCCAAGGTTTTACTTGTACAACATTTAAAAAGAGGTTTCACTATGGTCATGGTCAGCCGTTGCTCAGGAGTTACAAGAACTTAATGATTTGTGCACTTGCAGCATGGGTGTGACTGTTTCCTTTAATAACATTTCATCTCTTGCTGGTCCAGTTTTACGAAGGCTACGGACAGACCGAATGCACTGCCGGGTGCTGCCTGACCATGCCTGGAGACTGGACAGCAGGTACGCATAGCGGGCCACTGCTTATTGGAAGCCTGTTATTCCAACCAGAATTACTGGAATTGGGTTCATCATTGGTTCATTAACCGCCTTAAGTTCTGTGTCTCAAGTGATTAGGCCTTGGGGCAGCCTCATAAATCAGGGCGCCTGGTGGAGAACAGCCGCTGTGGCAGAGCAGGATGTGCTTTGAGGACCCAGCTGTAACACAGGGGGCAATGTACCTAGATTCTGAGGCGGACAGCTGAGACATGATGCCCTTTTTACCAGGTTCAGAATGTTGGGCCCAACACAGCCTACAAGGGGTCTAATTATTTGCTAGTAAATTTGAATTGAATTTACACTGGGTGCTGTGCTAGGTGTCGAGACCGCAGAGCAAAAGAAACAAGTCCTTTCTCCAAAAAGGCACAAGTAGAGGCAAATACAGAAGTCATCGATGGAGCAGCTGTCATGGATGAGGTTGTGTGTTAGGTGCTTGAGATGTACGTCATGTGCACTTCATCGCCTCCCTGTGAAGCAGGCCCTGTGACCCCGGAGAGGAAGTGATTGTTGATTAAAAAGCGTGTAAATAATGTATAAGAATTTGCACAGCAGTAGGCTTTGCAGCCAGGATTCCAGCCCAGGTCTGACTGCAAAGTTTCTGTGCTCTCCTCTGTAGCACACAGGTAGTACAGAGTTCTCCACTCGGCAGACCCCACTGACTTATTTGGCGTGTTAGAAATACGAGCGCAATCTGGTAACATGGATTCTAGTGTCTGGGACCCTAGTAGCACAATTCTGCTGGGACTCCCACCAACTGTCTGTGACCCTTTTTCATGGTTTGACTTAGGCAAAAATTATTAAAACATAGGAGGAATTCTTTGTGATGCTCTTAAAACCTGTCTCATTTCTGTTATTTGTTTGTTTGTTTGGGAAAAGACAACCCCAGTCTGAACCACGTTGGGCAGGAGAGTTGAGTTAGCTGTGAAAATAAGCACCATCCTATCTTAATAAACTTAAATCTAAAACAAGTTCTCCCATACGTAAGGAAGTAAAGACGGTCTTGGTCAGAGCCAGGGGGTGTGGGAGAGAATAAACCAGGTTTGGCAAAGCTGCGCATATTCTTTCTTTCTTTTTTTTTTTTTTAGTAAATGTTTATTTGTTTTTGAGAGAGAGAGCGTGAGTGGGAGAGAAAGAGGGAGACAGGGGATCCAAAGCAGACTCTGTACCGAGAGCACAGAGCCTGATGCAGGGCTTGAACTCACAAACCGTGAGATTATGACCTGGGCTGAAGTCAGACGGTTAACCAACTGAGCCCATCAGGCGCCCCTGTGTTGTTTTCTTACAGAAAGCAGGGATGTTAAGTCTGTTGAGAGAGAGGCGGCAGGTGATAAGCAGAGGCCATCGGATCGTGGGAGCCTAGTGGAACTTTTAGAAAGCTTGCTTCCGAGTGTTTGTAGAAAACCCTTAAAACCAGCAGCCAAATTATTTCTACTCTGAAAAATAATTTGGAGCACCAAACTTGGGAGAGGTCCCTAAAAGACTTTTGAATACTTGTCTCTCTTTGAAGAATAAACACTCTATGTTCACTTCCTGCGGGGGGGGGGGGGGGGGGGGGGGCGGGAGGGGGGAGGGACAGGATATAATGGGAGAAAACAGAAGTTTACACCAGCTGTTGTTATTATGAGCAGCAGCAGGCTTGTTTGCTATAAAAGTAATTCGGCTTCAGGGTATTAGTAGTCCTCCTGGGAATGATCATTCTTTTATTGAACATGCAGGCCACGTTGGTGCCCCAATGCCTTGTAATTTTATAAAACTTGTTGATGTAGAAGAAATGAACTACCTGGCAGCCAAGGGCGAGGGCGAGGTAAGTGAACCCCCCTCCCCCGCCCCTCGTCGTTCACCCTCATCGCCATTCCTCTGACGGCCGGCCGTGACCCCTGCACTGCCGTGACCTCGGCACTGTCGTGTAAAGGCATTGAGCTTGATGTCATTGGTGCTCCGGGATCCAACAGGCTTCTTTCTGAAGGTTCCTAATGCGGGAGGGGTACCACTAACATCTCTTCTATCAGACACCAGAGGGACTTGGGCTTCAGAGCGTGCAAAGGCTCCAGTGCTTCAGGGTCTAGAGCACAGCTCTGGTGGGCTAATTGCCCTGGATACCTGTTAGCGAGCTACTGGCTAGCGGAAGGAAAGCCTAATGACTTCAAAGTGATTTCATCCCCCTTGGGGCTTTCCAGCAGCTGTGAGCAGGAACCTCAGGCAAGCATTAGCCCTACAACCTGACTGCAGCTGAGGTCGTTAAGACAAGGAAACAGGAGCATTGGAGGTACCCCCAAGATGCCAGCGTGGCTTTGGTAACTCCTGGATTATAGAATTCAGGGCTTCTGGCTAAAGGTGGAGACACGTGCACGCACACACACACACGCACCCCAGCTTTCTCTGGACAGCCCCCAGTAAGTGCTGTTAACAGATTATCTTTTCCCCCCCACACTTCCGTCAAGATGTAATCGACCTACGACACTGTATGTGCTGTATGTTTAAACAGCACAGTGATTGGGGCATCTGGGTGGCTCAGTCGATTAAGCATCTGACTTCAGCCCAGGTCATTATCTCACGGTTTGTGAGCGTTCATGGGTTCGAGCCCCTGGGTGCCTCGGTCAGTTAAGTGTCTGACTTCAGCTCAAGTCATGATCTTACAGTTTGTGAAGGTTTGTGGGTTCGAGCCCCGTGTTGGGCTCTCTGCTGATAGCTCAGACCCTAGAGCCTGCTTCAGATTCTGTATCTCCCTCTCTCTGCCCCTTCCTCACCCACACTCTGTCTCTTTCTCTCCAAAATGAATAAACATTAAAAACAATAGCTATCCAGCATGATGATTTGACATACGTATATTGTGAAGTGAATTACCCACAATAAGTTTCATGAATATCCATCATCTCACATAGATATAAGAAAAAAAGAAAATTCTTTCCTTGTGATGAGAACTCTTAGGATCTCATTTTTTAACTTTTTTTTAAAGTTTACTTCTTTTTCGAGAGAGAGAGAGAGCAGGGGAGGGGCAGGGAGAGAGAGAGAGAAAAAGTCCAGCACAGAGCCTGACATGGGGCTCAAACTCATGAACCATGAGATCATGACCTGAGTCAAAATCCTGAGTCAGATGCTTGACCAACTGAGCCACCCAGGTGCCCCTCATCTCTTAACATGTAAATATATCACATAATAGTGCCAACTGTAGTCACCACACCGCACATTCTGTCCCTGGTACTTCTCTTCTGACTAGAAGTTTGTACCTTTTCACCCCCTTCCTCTACTTTCTTCTCACCCCCCCTCCATGCTTTTCCTCTTCAGGTGTGTGTGAAAGGGCCAAATGTATTCAAAGGCTACTTGAAGGACCCAGCAAAAACAGCGGAAGCTCTGGATAAAGATGGCTGGTTACACACAGGGGACATTGGAAAGTGGTTACCAGTAAGCTCTCCCCTCCCCTGTTCCCAGAGACTGTTGTTTTCTGCCATAGGGAAGAAAATGTCCCATGGGTTGCAGGGGGCGGCCTCATTTTTCTCTTTTCCTGCCAAGGGGGTATGGTGTAGGCTCTTCCATTTCCTGAAGGGCACACGCTTACGCTCTGAGCGTGCCCGGGTAGGATTTTCATCTTAACTATAACAAATAGGTTTGTTTTTGATGCTTGACATCAATTCTGGTGGCTGCTTCCCATTTGAAATCCAGAGAGACTCCGTACGGCCTTTTAGATATCCGGGCCGGACCTCGATGTTAAGGCCTTGGTTTAACAAGGTGTGGGGAGCACTGTGGTAGGCCTCCGGGAAGGTGTGGTGGGCAAGAATTTGTGAATATATGCGTTTGTTAGGTCTGCCATCTCATTACAAATAGGATAAGTGTTCCACGGATTAGGCCAGCTCCTTTGGATTTAGTCTTAAGTTTATGTAGAGAAATCCCAGAGTCCACCATAAGAGGGAGAGTCATGTACACGAAGCCACATCCATAGGTTTGGCCAATTTTGCTTGCTGTGGTACCAAACACTGCTTTTTCTAAGTGGTTAGTATGTTTAATTACAAGCACTGAAATGGCTAATATAATTTTCATGATTGTGTATTGGTCGATTCTTCTAGATTTAAGGTGCACAATACTCCCCGAAATTTTTAGTGAAGTGGAAAATCCGCCCCTCATCCCGCCGAGCCAATTAATTCAGACTTCAGCATACCCCAGTTACTCAGAAATAAATTAAGTCCCTCTTTCCAAGTTCAAGAGGGATTACGTGTCAGTTCTAATTCTGGCTCTGGCGCTAATGAACACATTTCATAATCTCTCTGGACCTCAGTCTACTCCTTGTGAAAATGGCGCAGAACCAACATGGAATGAGAGAACCACAGAAACTCCCCAACAGCTGACTTTTGGAAGCATAAGAATGACCCTGGGATGGGGATGGGTTGAATGGGGTGAGGTTTGGGTTACCAGAGGCGGGCACTCCTGACACCTGGCCAGTCTAGCGCAGAGATTGTAGCCTCCCCACGGTTATTGTGTGGGCAGCTGACCGACGCTGCCCCTCCTCCCCCGCCTGCCCCGAAACAATGACAAAGGAAGCAGGCGTTTGGCCTCTCTATAGCAAACATCCACTGAGCCCTCACTCTGTGCAGACAGAGTGCTCTGGGAGGATACGTCCCTGTCTGTACTCTCAAGGAGCAGGACTCATTCTTGGGGAGCCAGATAGGTAGCAAGCTACTAGGGACGAAGTGAAAGCATGAGCTCTGGGGTCCCTTCTCTCTCTCTCTCTCTCTCTCTCTCTTTTTCTCTCTCTCTTTTTCTCTCTCTCTTTCTACTTGACTCACTGGCCTTGGGCAAGTCACTTAGTCTCTCCAAGCCTGAGTTTGCCTCTCAGATGGGCTGATAGCTCGCCTCTGTGCCATGTTACCAGGATTAAATGATGCCCTGTGCAAAGTGCCCTGAACTGTGTGTGACTGACACGGGGCGGGCAGGGGCAGGGGGCACCAGCCACGGACCCACTGCCAGCCCCTCCCTCCCCTCTAATAAACAGAATGGTACCTTGAAGATTATCGACAGGAAAAAGCACATATTTAAACTGGCGCAAGGAGAGTACATAGCACCGGAGAAGATTGAGAACATCTACGTGCGAAGCGAACCTGTCGCTCAGGTGTTTGTGTACGGAGAGAGCTTGCAGGTACGGGCCCTCTGCCCCGGGAGCCGTGTCACGGGGGCACGGCCAGGCCTCGTGCTCCGGAGCTTTTCGGTGCCACGGGGAGCTGGCGATGGGTATTGAATTGACTTTCATGTGCGACGTGGCAGAGTACTACTGGGTTTTGCTGCCTGGCATTTCTTATCCAGAAGAGTTTTTCTCTTTAAATTGCAGATTTTTATTTTACCTGGCTCGAGTGGCCTGGTGTACCAAGGGGAGTTGGATAAAGATGTTAGGGAGTGAGGAGGGCACCTGTTGGGAGGAGCACTGGGTGTTGTATGGAAACCAATTTGACAATAAATTTCGTATTAAAAAAAAAAGATATGAGGGAGTGGGTACAATACGCTTCTAATTTAATTATGAAAGGAAATATTGATACGTTGATTATGAGAAAGTTTAGGATTTTCAAACGTTTTAAATGCAACGTAGCTATGCTGTGCCTCCTGAACTGTTTTTGAGCAGTGGTGGTTCTGAACTGGCATATACATAAAGTTGAAAACCAAGGTCAACGCTGTAGGGGCACGTCTCTTTGCAAACTGTGGGGCGGATGATGGCAAGGAAGAGAAAGGGGTCTGGTTTCCTGAAAGTTCATCTTTTTTTCAAATCTTGAGACTTTTAAATACTTTCGAAAGAATATTTTCTTATCTTGTAAGGAATACACCTATTTTTCTTTGAGTGTGTACTGGGTTTTTTTTGACCTGGTACCTTACCATGCCTTTGATTTTTAGTTTTATTGTTACTAAATTGTAAAAAAGAAAAAGCCGTTAGAGATTTTAAAAAAATTTTTTTAATGTTTTATGTTTGAGAGAGAGAGAGCACAAGTGGGGGAGAGACAGAGAGAGGGAGACGCAGAATCGGAAGCAGGCTCCAGGCTCTGAGCTGTCAGCCCAGAGCCAAACGCGGGGCTCGAACCCATGAACCGCAAGATCGTGACCTGAGCTGCAGTTGGCTGCTTAACTGACTGTGCCACCCAGGCGCCCCGCCCCCCCCTTTTTTAATGTTTTGTTTATTTTTGACAGAGAGAGAGAGACAGAGTGCGAGTGGGGGGGAGGGGCAGAGAGAGGGAGACAGAATCAGAAAGATTTAAAGAAAATGAATCTGTATAAATTTTCTCTCTTTTTTAGAGCAGTTATTTGATATCTATTGCCCCACTTGCTTATTTGATGCAGTTTTATTAAAATCTGTATATATATAATATGCAAAAGTAAATACAAATTAGGGTTTTGTCAGATTTTGATGCCCAGTGGCCCTTTTAAAACATTTAATCGCAAAATTCCTGATGCTGGGTGTAGTTTACAGCTGGGAGTTCTTAACCTGGGCTCCATCGACCCCTGGGGCTGGAATATGTTCTGAAGAGAGCGTCCGTGACCTCTGTCAGATCCTCCCGGGGTCCGTGGTACAAGATGACAAAGAAGCACTATCTCAGAGTATCTGCATCAAGCCGTGTCCTAACTCACTGGTCTGTGTTAAAGGCATTTCTCATCGCAATCGTGGTACCGGATGTTGAGACGTTATGTCCCTGGGCCCAAAAGAGAGGATTTGCAGGCTCCTTTGAGGAACTTTGCAGGAACAAGGTAAGGCTCCGAAGCGTGTGGTCCACCTTCCGGACCTTCGCCCGGCGCTGGGCCTGCTTCCAGGGACCTCCAGCACAGCAAGCGTGTTGTTTTCTTGCCTTACTAGGATGTCAGAAGAGCCGTCCTAGAAGACATGGTGAGGCTCGGGAAGGACTCTGGCCTGAAACCATTTGAACAGGTAAGACTTTCATCACGGCGCACGAAGCCCTGCAAAACAGGTTTCCGACTTGAGGATTTCGTGTGAGTAGGTGTGGAGCACGAGGTGACCTAAAGAAAGCCACGGGGAATGAATGATGGAGCGGCTCAGCAGCGGGAGGGGGTTTCTGTAACCAAGGAGTAGGCATCCTCCTTTCCTGGAGGTCGGGATCCAGGCCCGGATTCTGTCGTGGGCATAGCCCCTACGTCGTGTGGACAGAGCCGGCTGGCCTGAGTCGGAGGGACTGGACCGGCCACAGGGCCTCCGTCCCTTCAGGTCTACGGGCTTTTTAGATTCAAGTTGTGTCTGCCCTCGTTTTTGCTTCAATCACCTCATTTATTTGCAGGTCAAAGGCATTACTCTCCACCCTGAATTATTTTCTGTCGACAATGGCCTCCTGACCCCAACAATGAAGGCTAAACGGCCAGAGCTTCGGAACTATTTCAGGTCACAGATAGATGAGCTTTATTCCACCATCAAAGTTTAACGTGAGAAAGAAACCACACACCTCCAGCGTCTCCTACTGATGGCCTTCACGTTGGTAATTTTGACTAGAGCACACGTAGGAAAGGGAGCGTCCGTGTTTGACTTGTGCATTCGGGGTTCTTGTCATAGGAATGTTAGAGGACGTGGAACACTGCCTTACAGTCCCCTCGTGTTGCAGACCATGCTTATGGTGATACACAATTTCCAAAATGAGCCTTAAAATTGTAAAGGGGGAACTATAAATGTGCTAAGTTATTTATGACTTCCTCAGTTTAAAAAAAAAAAAAAAAAGGCGGGTGAAAACTTCTGTCTCCCTGTTTTTCTAACCAAGGGATTTAGGATTTTGCTGCAAATTCTGCATTTGTCTGCTGCTCTCGAGTACAGTGCCCTGGAGGGAACCTGTCCCTTAAAAACAAGAACTGTCCCAGCTGGAGAACATCACAAGTGGACCAGAGATTCTTTTTTAATCCCTGCCTCCTTCCCTTCACCGCCTCACACGCACTCTGACGACCCCTCTGATCCCGGGGTATGGAGCGTGCACGCTTCCCCGCTGTCCCTGTTGTCCCGTAGGAGCAGAAGTTTCCCAGAGAAGGACAGAACAGACTCACCTGAAAAGAGCACAGATTACGGAGTCTCCGATGAATGGCTGCTCACCTGAGCGAATGAATGGATTCTGGCATCCATGGGGCAGAATGCGCTCAGACCCTCTTCTCTACGCCCGCTTCCCTCCCTCCATCCCTTCCCAGGGGTTATTAAAAAATCTGCCTTAGACTCTGCAGTGAAGAGAAGCATTTCAAGAAGGAAATAAAATCACCTGGGTCAACCATGCTCAACTGTGACGCCTGTGTAACTGCTCACTTTATCTTCACCGAACCAGTCACTATTTGTGATGGCCGATGGAGTTTTAATGTGGTTTTCATATCAGAAGATTACGTTGTGGTTAACGGGCTCCCCCGGCCCCCAGTAAACTCTCAGGCAAGGCGTGTCTTTCAAAATATTAAGGGAATAGATCTACTTGGGTACTTATTGAAATGACAGTAATAAACACTCTTACAATGCTACCTGATTTTTATGAAATGTATTTGCCAAGCCAAAATTCTAGGATGTAGAAATCTGGAAAATTCATTTCCTGGGATTAACTTCTCAAGGGATTTTTTTTTGTTCTAAGTTAATTTGGGAAATTAGCTGCATTTCACTTTACTGCAAGTCTTTGCCACGTGTGACTGAATCAAGTTGTCATTTCGATACCGAAAGCAGTTGGTTTTGGATTTGTGAGCGTCCGTGTATTATACAAGCACAACAGGGTTTGCACTAAAGAATTGTCATTGTAGTAACACTATTTGGTAGCCTAACTTCGTACGTGTATTCTTAATTGCACACAAAGTCAATAATTTGTCACCTTGGGGTTTTGAATGTTTGCTTTAAGTGTTGGCTATTTCTATGTTTTATAAACCAAAACAGAATTTCCAAAAACAATGAAGGAAACCAAAATAAATATTTCTGCATTTCAAGTGGGTGAAAGCCTCTCTTTTCGTGTCAGGGGTAATACTCGGGATAGCCTTGCATGTGCACAAGGGAGCCGGAAGGGCCCTCGGCCTCAGCCCCGCCCTCCCGTGTCTTCGCCGACGCTTACAGGGGCCAACCGGGGCCCCTGGCTGGGCTCTCTGGCGATAGTCCTGTTGGGTGGTGAAGAAAACCATGGTGTGAGCAATACAGATATTCTTAGAAATGCAAATTCTTTGCTGGGCAGCCGGGTTTCAGGAGGCACTGGCTGTAGTTGGGTTTGATTCTGTGTGTGTTAGTAATTCTCTTACGAAGCACTGTTTTAGATGTCTCGCTTCCAGCAGCTGCCGTTTTCTCTTCCCTTTGCCTCTGGTTCCACGCTGTGCTCTTGTTGTAAAGATTTCCTCTTCGGCTGCTCTGTAGTCCGCCCCCGGCTCCTTATGGAGTCTGTGACGTTGAAATCCGCCTCCTGCCCTCGCTCCCTCCCTTAAATCTCATGTTTGGTGTGGAGATGTTTGGTTTCTCCCTCTAAAGCTCAAGCCCTCTGCGTGTGTCTCTTGAAAGCCTCCAAACATGTTGTGCCTTTTGTTTGAGTTATTAAATTCCTTATCTTGTCTTCCCTCATCTTTCTCTTCTTCCCCTGAGTGGAGGAAATGTGAGTTTCTTCACACTAGGACATGACCTCCTTTTCCCTCCCTTCGTGCCCAACATGGCTTGCACACCAGTAGGAGTTCATTAAATAAATCCCATTTAAATAGGGGATTCCCATGTAAATATGAACAAATACTTGGAATTTTGAATAAAACTTCTCTGATAATGAAGCTGATGTACACGTTGGGTTTATCCTGTTTTTAAAAAATTGTATCCTATACATAAATGTATCATCTTAATCGTTAAAAATATTTGTGTAATGTTTATTTCTGAGAGAGACAGAGTGCAAGAGGGGGAGGGGCAGAGAGAGAGGGAGACACAGAATCTGAAGAGGCTCCAGGCTCTGAGCTGTCAGCACAGAGCCCCACGTGGGGCTCGAACTCACAAACCGTGAGATCATGACCTGAGCCAAAGTCGGGTGCTTAACCGACTGGAACCACCCAGGCGCCCCCAGTTAATTTTTTTTTTTAATGTTTTATGTATTTATTTTGAGAGTCCTAAGCGGGCTCCGCACTGTCATCACATAGCCCAACACGGGCTCGATCCCATGAACCGTGAGATCCTGACCTGAGCCGAAGTCAGACGCTTAACCAACGGAGCCACCCAGGCGCCCCTCGTCTTAGCCATTTTCAAGCCTACAGTTGAGAGACATCAGGTGCGTTCACGTTGTGCGGCCATCAGCGCCATCCGTCCACAGAACTCTTTCATCCTGCAAAAGCGAAACTCTACTCATTAAACACTAGCTTCCATCCCCTCCTCTCCCCAGCCTCCAACCACCACCAATCTACTGGCTGTCGCCATGAATTTGACCCTAGGTAAATCCTACGGTGTAGCTGTCCTTTGGGACTGGTTTTTCCACTGTTCGCAATATCCTCAAGGCCGTACCATGTGTCAGGATTTCCTTCCTTTCTAAGGCTGAGGAATACCCCATTGTGTGCACAGACCACGTTTTCTCCATCCGTTCGTTTGTTGACGGATATTTGAGTCGCTCGTACCTTTTAGCTATTGAGAATAACGTTGCTGGGAGCGTGTTTTAGTCCCCGCTTTTGATCCTGGTGGGTATTTACCTAGAAGTGCCATCGCTGGATTGTAGGGTAGTTCTGTGCTTAAGTTTTGAGGAATTACCATATTGTTTTCCCCAGCGGCTGCACTGACCGTCTCACTGGCAATGTACGGAGATTCCAGTTTCTCCGCATCCTGTCTGTAAACATCCTCTCTCGGTGGTTTGTGTGTTTTTCACAGTGCGCATCCGAGTGGGTGTGAAGAGCTATCTCATCATGGTTTCGCTGTGCGTTTCTGTGATGATTAGTCAGGGTGAGCACCCCTTCCTGTGCTTATTGGTTGTTTGTCCATCTTCCTTGGAGAAATGCCTCTTCACGTCCTTTGCCCTTTTTTCTTCTTTTTTTTACAAGTTGGGTTGTTTGTGTGTTTTATTGAGCTCTGGGAGTTCTAACACCGCCTTTCGATTCTTAACTTGCATGGTGCTCTGTTGGGGGTCCGTGCCTGTTCAACGGCGGTAGATACCCAGGGGCACTCCATCCCACAAATCAAAACTAGACCTCGAAAGCCCTGTGGTCTGTGTCGCAAACCCAGCCAGAACAGAAGCGAGGGGCTTGACTTGGAATGAGGCAGTCTTTTCTTCCGTCCAGACGCCCTGGGGGTTAAGCTTCTTTCAAGAACAGCCAAAGGGGCGCCGAGGTGATTCAGTCGGTTGAGCGTCCAGCTCTTGATCCCATCACAGGTCATGATCCCAGCCGGGGTTGTGGGATCGAGCCCTGTGTTGGTCTCCATGCTGAGCGTGGAGACTGCTTAAGATTCTCTCTCCTCTCTCTCTCTCTCTCTCTCTCTCTCTCCCTCCCTCCCTCCCTCCCTCCCTCCCTCCTTCCCTCTCTGTCTCTCTCTCCCTCCCTCCCTCTATTCCTTTCCCCTGTGCATGCTCTCTCTGAAACAAAACAACACAACAGCCAGAGAGCAGGAGTCTCCCCCGTAGAGCCCTAGCGAGGAGGTATGAGTAGGGCAGAAGTGCTAAACCACTTAGCGCTTTAGTGGCTGTGCCCTCCCGGCTCCTCCTGCCCCTCCCTGCAGGCCCCAGCTGTGACCCACCCTCACTCTAGATCTAAACTCAGAAAAGCAGTTTGTTTTTAAGTATATTTGGCACTTGGTAAATATTTTTGCCCCACTCCCACATTTCAGATTACTTGGAATAATAATAATAACTAAAATGCTTTGGACGTCGCCCCGTGCCAGGCACGATTCTTGGCATTTTTACACAGATGACCCACTTTACATTACCACCCCTGGAGCCAAATGCTACCGTTGTCCCCAGTCTACAACGAGGGAATCTAAGCACACAGATAATGTGATCAGTGTCCCACGCCCAGATGGCATGGACTCCGTCTGGCTCCGGACCCAAGCTTTCAACCCCACGCCATGGATGTTTCTTCTTGTCTTAGACCGTGAACTTCCTGACGAGACTTGCCGGCGGAGTTATTCCTCGGTGCCAGTAGTTGTGCCTCGAAGCTTCGGTACAGATGGTTTCGATTCCTGCCCTGTGATTGTTCTTTGTCCTGGCAAGAGCTAACACCACCTCCCAGAGTTTTGTTCTGGTTTTACGGTTTCTCAGAAATTAGAGTTGCTCTCTGTGATGTTGGTAACCCCAAATCCACCAAGGACTAAAAGTTTCCTAGAGCCAGCCGCTCTGTTTGAGGAAGAAGATACGTGGAAAGCTGGGTCACAGGCCAACGGCAGGTTCATGAGGTCCCTCGGAAGTTCTAGAAACCCTCCTCAGTAACAGCTGCAGGGGCTGTGGATTTGGTACGGCCAGTGTGCCCGCCAGTGTGCATTCCTTACTGACGTCCCCATTCAGTCCTCACAAACCGCTGTTAGGCAGGGGGTGAGTCCACAGTTCTGTGTTTACCCTCAGCCAAGTGCCAGGCCCAGTTCTGTGCCGTGGGGACACAGCAGTGAGCTCAGCAGACAAGATCCTCGCCCTGACGAGGCTCCCTGGGTAACAGAGATGGACGGACACACAGGAAACAAAAAAGCAAACACAAGAATTCAGATTGTGATGGTGCTCTGACGAAAACAATTGCTAGAGGATTGGGGAGGGGACCACAGGCCTGTTTTAAGTGTTGCGGTCAGACGAGGTCCCTTTGAGGAGGTGACTGTGGGGGATGATCGGAAGAAGGAGGAGGGGAACCAGCCTTGCAAGGTTTGGGGAAGGAGGTGCAAAGGTCCTGAGGTGAGAAAGAGCTCGATGTATCCCAGGGCCCAAAAGAAAGTGAGTAAGACTAGAGCATCATAAGCAAGGGAAAGTATAGCACTGGGGAACAGTTAGAGATGAAGGAGGGCCAAGTTAGCAGGCCTCACGGCCCAGGAAGGAATCTGGGTTTTACCCTGGGTTCAGGAGGAAACCAAAGAGGTGTCTGAGGCAAGGAGTTACCCTCCCTGAGTTCCCCTTCTCAAAGACCACTCCTGGAGACGATGTGAGGACAGCATAGGGCATGGTGGCTTGAACCAGGTTGGTGGCAGCCAAGACAGAGGAGGAAAGGGGGGTGGGGAGGACCGCGCGTGGGGAACCGGGGGAGCGGAGGGTTCAGGATGTGAGCGCAGGGGGGTGGACGTGCACCCGCCCTCACCGAGCTGGGAAGACTCGCATCGGTTTTGGGGGGAGGGAGTCAGGGGTCGAATTTGGACCGTTTCTATTGGAGGTGGCTGCCCGACCAGCATGTGAAGACAGGAGTGTGCGGCCCAGAAGACAGCGAGGCGGGAGATAACACACTGGCAAGCTAACAGTGCACAGAAGGTGAAAGAGACTCGGCCGGGGACCCTGGGGGACCAGAAAACCTGGATGGGAACCAGAGGAGGTCTAAGACAGAACCGGCCTCGCCTATTTGAAAGGGAATTAAGGAGCCAGCAATGGGGACTGAGAATGGCCTACCGTGGAAGAAGGTCAGAAACCAAAGATGGGGTGTTCCAGAAGCGAAGAGAGAAAAGGTTCGGGGAGGAAGGGGATCAGTTATGTCATATGCTATCAAAAGGTAGGGGACAGAGGAACGTCCACTGATTCTGCAGTGGTGGCCACCGTGGACATAAGTGTTCCAGCAGGGCAGAGAGGGCAGAAGCCGGGGGGGGGGGGGGGGGCGGGCGGTGGGGACAGGGGCTCCGGGGAAGTCAGGGAGATCAGCTAACTACTCCTGAGTTTTCCGACTGCAAGACCTCTCTGCCTCGGTCAGCTTTTTTGCTGTCCCTCCCCCTCCCTGGTGTGATGCCCATCACTGTGTCAGACAAGTCTCCTTCATTAGACAGTCCTCAGGTACAGCTAATCTCTCCATTGTAAATGGAGAGTTGGCAGCTTAGTTCATGTCACAAGGTGGAGGCGGGTAGATGCCATCGACTCTGGAATTTTCGTCCACGTTTCCAGTGATCTTTTCCTTTCTTGGCAGCAGAAGCAGGAGAGAAGTCTGCCAGTCTGTCCCAATTGCCAGGCAGGGCAGGAGGACAGAGGGCAGAAGGCCTTAGGGCTGTAGACCGAGCGTCCCTCCCATCCCTCCACCTGCAGCCCCCTCTGCATGTATCACGGGAAGTGGCCATTCCTCCGTCCTCGGCCGGAGCAGCCTCAGCGCCCAGAGCCGAGAAAGTGCAGCCCCTGTTACCACGTGAGTCTGCAGATGTGAGGTCCCCGAGGGCAGCCCTTTCTCCACGGGGTCCTGGAGGAGATGCCCAAATCTGAACTCCCTCCTTCGCTCAGCACGAGTCACTGGGAAATCGACCCACCTTACCCTTTATCCAGTATTTGGCATTAAAAAAAAAAAAAAAATCCACATTTTTCCTTTTTGACTTTTAACTTCTCACTGTCGGCCTGCTGAAATGGTAGGCGTCTTGCTGGCTCAATTCTGCTTCTCGGCACTGTTCTTAAGGTACAGAGATGTTCTGTTCTTGGCCAGACGCAGGGTTTTGTTTTGGGGTAAATACAAGTTCTTAGCCACTCACTTTTGTTGAGCTTTTTCGTGGGGGCGGGGGGAGGGGAATGTCAGCGTTCCCTAAGAGAAATTGTCCTTGCTAAATACTGAAGCTGCTGGATTTTCCCCCACGAGCTCTGGGCAGGCTCCCTGCTTTGCCTGTGGCCAAAGTCGGAGGGTAAGTCCTGAGAGCAGCAGCGGGGCCCTGCCACAGGGGCACCTGAGTCCCAGGCACGGTCCGGGACACGTGTTAAGTGTGTGGGAAACCGGTTTGCTCACATTCCGCGTTGGGCAACATCTGCAGCCTGTGCACACACAGAGGGACTCTCCCTTAAGAGTCTTGTGCTTTCCCACACCCACTGATAACGCCTTCCCCACCCTGCTGCACTCCCGCCAGCTCCCCCGGCACCCCCCCCCCCGCCCCCGCCCACCCCGCCAGGTGGTGCACCCAGGAGGGATTCCAGGGCCGCCACTGTCTTGCTGAGGCTTTCTCCTATCATCTGTTGGATGTGTCCACTCCCCCTTTCCTGCTGCCCAGAGTGGCAGCTGTCTTCCACTGGGACCACTGCACCGGCCTCTTCGCTGGCCTCCTGCCGCCTTGTTCTCTGTGTTGGTCTCTACTGACTCACCCTGTTTTCCTCTGCTTTGCAGCAAGGATGATTTTTCTAACTCGTAAGTCTTATCGTGTGGTTGCCCTGTTTAAACCTTCAGAAAGTTCCTGTTGCTCCCAAGTCTGAACTGCTTAAAAGACTTAGAGGAGGCCTTCTCAGACTTTACTGTGCCTCAGATGCCCTGGGGATCTTAAAATGCAGATGCAGATTCAACACGTTGGGCGCTGGGCCTAAAATTGTGCGTTTCGAATAGGCTCCCCAGGGGATGCCAGCGCTGCTGGTCTGTGCAGGACATTTTGAGGAGCAAGGAACTGGAGGACCCCTGCTGATGTCCCTAGCCTCGTCTTCTGCTCCCTCCCCAACTCTGCTCCAGCCACGCTGAACTTGTGCTAGCTTCCAGAATACGTCACATGCTCGCTCACCACTGGGCCTTTGCACATGCTCTGTCTCCCTAGAGCACGCTTACCCTGGCCTACCTGGCTCCTGCTCCTATTCCAGGTAAACTGTAGATCCCACTTCCTCTGGGAAGCCTTCTCCCATTCTCCAAGCCTAGGAAATAAAGAGACTGGCATGTTTGCGGCCTGGCAGTGGTGTGAGGTGGAGAGGGAGGGTGGTTGGTAGTGATTTTCTTTATGCTAAGTGACAAGGTTAAAGGGGTGAGCAGGCTGGCCTGTGAGAACAGGGTGGCAGCCAGAGGGTAGGGGTAGCTGTTTACTCTTACAGAAGGTTCCAGAAAGAAGGTTTTTGTGTCACCTGGGGGTTGGAGAGGGAAGTACACCTGGCGTGAGGTTGTCTGGCTGATGGTACTCTGGCTCTTTTCCTTTCTCAGCTGAGCTGTGAAGGATCCCTGAGGTAAGGACTCCAGTTGCCCTGAACTCTGTGAACAAGGTCAGCTGCACAACTGTGTGTCCTCAGGCCACCCAAAAGTCGTGTCAGAGAGCAAGGACATTAAAAGGATGAGAACTGTTTTCAGAAACTTCTTTTTCTTCTTCTTTTTGGCGGGGGGGGGGGGGGGAGGGGGGGCACAGCTTGAGAGCGAATCATAGAGACAAAGAAAGTTTCTACTGTAGAGATTTTATTTCTCTTAATTTTCTTACCAAAATCTGTTCCTCTGGGGTGTTCTTTTGTTTTCTCTTTCTCACTTGTGCGCTCATGTGTCCCTTTCGCAAGTTTGAGTCATAAAACGAATTCCTCTGCAGGTTGGAATCAGCTATTGCTTGGCCAGAGAAATCCTGGACTTTGCTGGAATGGTCCTGCCAGGCTTCCTGCACCAGACGCAGCCCTGCAGGGAGCTGGGAATGGAATCTGAAACATGTGACGTTGCAGGTCATGATGCAGTGGTCAGGCATGTGATCTCAGCTTGGCTGCGGGCAGTGCCAGTTAGGTCTAGAAAAAGTAGGACGTTGGTTGCACGGCAAAAAAGTTCAGTAGTGGGTATCAGAGCCAAGGAAACGTCCGAGAGCTTGTGACACACAGAGGGATCGAACGTCATCGCAGTTCACGGCAATGGAAAACTCTTTCTGCCCCCCAACTGAAAAATATACCGCGTACTGCTTCCTTTCTGAATTTTATTTCCTCTTTGTCATAAAGGGAACCGTCCAAGCCGAGGTCTCCTCCTCCTTGGCCCTGGCCTTGCCCCGCGGGACGTTTTCAGTTCGTTTCGCAGCGTCATTGTTACAGATGGTGAGCAGTTGGTCTGTTTACCACAGATAACGACCTTAGTTTCTTCCCAAAGAGAGCTGCCAAGTTCAGTGGGTTATTCCTGTGCACCCAGTAATTAGTAGGTGCTGCAGGAAGTTAAAAAAAACACAGAAGGGAAATTTGAGAAAGAAATTATTTCCTTTATTTTCTTTCCCACACGAGAATATCATACCCTTTGCCTTCAGGGAGACTTAAAGGCATGAGCTCGACGTATAAGAGAGGATAATGCACATGACAAGGAAAAATGAGTTGAGCAACAGGTAGTTAAGAGACGTAGCCTTACGAATCTTGAACAGACTTTGAACCAGAAAATGTGAACTCTGGTCTCCAATTACATCTCCAGACCTCCAGTCCTGGTCTTCATCTGCCCTCTGGTGGCCACGGTTCTGAACAGGAAATTCCACAGAAGAGCTCCCCTGAAAGAAAGCAGAGGCCCAGTAAGAAATGATAAGCATGTGTGTATGTATGGATATGGACGTATATGTAAGTGTATATGTAAGTATATATGTAAGTGTATGCATAAATGTATATGAATACTCCGTATTCTTCACCTCATATCTTCATGGTAAACCTGTAAGGTAAATAATAATATTCTCACTTAAAAATCAAGCTAATAGGGGCACCTGGGCGGCCCAGTTCAGGCTGGGCCCTGCGTCAAGCTCTGTGCTGACAGCTCAGAGCCTGGAGCCTCCTTCAGACTCTGCGTCTCCCTCTCTCTCTCTCTCTCTCTGCCCCTCCCCCGCTCGCACTCTGTCTCTCTCTGTCTCTCAAAAATAAAGAAATGAAAATCAAACTAATAATTCCAAAACATGAAGTTAATATATACATCAACCCATTTCATGGGGAAGATATATTTCCACAGAGGAGTGTCTGTGCCCAAGCATTCAGTTCATCCCGAGGTCCAAGATGTTTTGTAGTTCTTTATTTTCTACATCTGTATTATAAAAGCAGTCGTTGTGGTGGGTTTTGTTGTTGTTGTTGTTGTTGTTGTTGTTTTGTTTTATCAAACTTTTTTTTTTTTTTTTTTTTTAGAGAGAGAATGGGAGCAGAGTAGAGGGGTTGGGGCGGGGAGAGAAAGAGAGGGAGAATCTTAAGCAGTTCCACGCTGAGTGTGGAGCTCAGTGCAGGGCTTGATCCCACAACCCAGAGATCATGACCTGAGCCGAAACCAAGAGTCGGATGCTCAACCTCCTGAGCCCCCCATGTGCTCCAATAGTGGTGGTTTTTTTTTTTTCACTGTCCAAACATGAAAGTATGTTACATCATGCTCCTCCCACTGTGATGTCCTCCAGAATTTCTGCAATCACCTGTCCTCTGCTATCCCCCAGCACCCTCTGGTTGTTCACGTTGCCCAGGCTACTTACAGGGCTCCAGACCTTCCTCCCTCCACTCCTGTGTGTTTAGCCCTCTTCCCACACCCATGCTTCACCCGTCCTGGCCACTGTCCCTAATTCTTCCCAACCTCCCTAGGTACGCTAAGATTACAAGGTTGTTGACTTTAACGAGCATTCACAAAGGGTTAACGGCGATGGAAAGAGTGCACACAACGCACACATCTGACGAGAAAATACGGTAGAAGCTTGGATTGCGGATAACTTGTTGCTGGGAGTGTTCCGCAAGACGAGCAAACATTTCTCATAAATTTTCACTTGATAAATGAGCGATGTCTTGTAATATGAGTAGTACGAGACGCCGGATGTCACATGATCACAACCGAGCCAATGGTTCCTCTCTCTCTCTCTCTCTCTTTCTCTCTCTATCTCACATGCGTGCGCTGTGGGACTGTGGGTGATCATCTCCCACACTTGGATGCTTCGTCTCAGGCTGTGGTGTTTGCAGAAATCAGTGATCTTTCAGAACATTGGAAGGTGCCCACAACTGGCACTTGTGTATTTTATGTCACTTCCAAGCACCTGTGGACAGTCCCTTGTTTTTCCATCCAAGAGTAAGCTTAGGAATGCTTTGCTTCCTTCTAGGTCAGGCTGCCTGCAGATATAGACCCTTTCCTTTGCTGTCTTATTGCCAGTTACGTGAAATACAGTAAATGACAAGAGGTTATTAATACTGTATTGCAGTCAACATCCGTTAGTGATAGTGAAAGTCTCCTACACAATAACCCTCCTGTGTCTTGTCTCTCTCACACCAGCCATGAAGTTTGCAAACAGAAGTGCAGGTTGATTTGTTTATTTTTCTTTATATTTTGTATTTTCTTTGTTATATTGTATTGTATTTCAGTACTGTAATCATTTTTATATGAATATTTTTGGGTTGTGTAATGAATCATCCGAATTTCCATTATTTCTTGTGGGAAAATTCGCTTTGATATACAAGTGCTTTGGATTATAAGCATGTTTCCAGAATGGATTCTGCTCGCAAACCAAGGTTTTCCTGTATTGATGGGCAACGGCTTCCTGAAAAAGTAATCTGCCATTGTCTTCGTAGTTTCCCAGTGACCGCATCTTCCCTTGGCTGCAACCTCTCTGATCTGCTGGGCTTTTCTTTTTCCCTTTACTGATCCTTCTCCCCTCTCGAGCCGCTGGCCTCCAGCCCCCACACTTCTGATACTTGTCTTAGGCCTTCGCGTTCACTTTCTTCCACCCAGACTGGGCTCTACACCAGAGCAACTGGGAGTCTTGTCCATGTTATAGCATTACTTGCTTCATCATACCACGCGCACCCCAGAGAGCCTGGAATCCGCCCCCTTTCCTCTCCCCTTTATTCACCCAATTTGAGAATCGCTGCTCGAATCTGACAGTTTAACCCAGAAGGCAGCATGAGGGAGTGGAACCAATGTGTTTGGTATTAGAACACCTAGGCTGAAATCCTGCCTTCCCTATGACAGATGAGCTCTGCAACCAACCGTGGGCAACTTTCTGCAGAGGAATTGGAATTGCCTGTCTCCACAGCATCCATTTCCTGCTTTCCCAATTTCCAACCCCTACCCACCACCCCAATCCCAATAGGAATCCATGTGGTTCCGGGAAGTTTGTGAGTGTGTTCCAGTTCTTTGACCCCAGGAGTTGATCCAGAGGTTGTCTTTTTGTTAATGTTTTTGGGTCAAGGTTATAATCCCCAGTTGCTTGGTCAAACACAAGTCTAGATGTTGCTGGAAAGGGTTTTTTGGTTGTTTTTTTTTTTTTTTAGATGTGATTAATATTTATTTATTAAAAAAATTTTTTTTAACGTTTATTTATTTTTGAGACACAGAGAGACAGAGCATGAACGGGGAAGGGTCAGAGAGAGGGAGACACAGAATCTGAAACAGGCTCCAGGCTCTGAGCCGTCAGCCCAGAGCCCGACACGGGGCTCGAACTCACGGACCGCGAGATCATGACCTGAGCCAAAGTCAGCCGCTTAACCAACTGAGCCACCCAGGCACCCCTTAGATGTGATTAATATTTAAATAAGTAGACTTTGAGTAAAGCAGAGTATTCTCCATAATGTGGGTGAGCCTCACCCAATCAGTTGAAGGCCTTAAGAGCAAAGACTGGGATTTCCCAGTGATGAAAAAATTCTGCCTCAAGACTGCAGCCTAAAAATTCTGCCTGAGTTTCCAGCATGCTGTCCTGCAGAATTCAGACTCAAGGCTGCAACACCAACTCTTACCTGAATGTATAGGCTGCTGGCCTGCCCTCTCCAGTTCAGACTTGCCAGCCTCCACAATCGTGTGAGATAATTCCCGAACACAAATCTCTCTCATGTAGATGTATATAAATATTCCATCTAGAGTGCTGAACCTCTTCCTGTATTAACAGTTGGGTACTTTATTTTTTAAATACGTATACATGAGAGATATATTTCATATTTATAAATATACATACATATACATATATATAGGCAGTGTGGGTGTGCACGCGCCTCCTATTGGTTCTGTTTCCCTGGAGAACACTGACACATGTAGGTATGTCACCAAAACCCCGTTAAAGCTTAAGCTTTTTTCTGGGAATACTGGGACATAGCTACTCCCTTTGTTTTGAATGGTGGAGTTGTGATGTGAGATTTGGAACAGCTGCTAGGTGCACGCTCTGGGCTTGGATCCTAAGACCTAATGCAGGCACTACCTCTTAGCACCTGTGGGACTGCTCCTTCGTTTCCTCATATGCAAAGTGGGATTATAGTGCTCACCACATAGGGTTAGGGAAAGGTTGAAATGGTTTACTACTTAGAACAGTGCCTGGATCATAGTAAATGCTCAATAAACCCAAGTGTCGCTGCCAATGCTGCTGCTGATGTACACGGCCTGATAACAAGCTGATGTATAAGAAGGGCAAGAAAATGGCCCCGTCAGAGCCCTGACGGCTTCTCAAACCTCTAGGTCAAACTGTCATCGCTGTCAAAGCCATCCTGCATCTGGGCTTTTCAGTGACATACGCTCATAAACTCCTTTCACTTTTTACACCTATTTGGGTTCAGTTTTTATTTTATATCCAGTGCTGAACATCTTCCCGTCTTCACAGTTGGGCAGTTTCTTTTTTCGGATCCACAAGTTTGAGACCCATGGCCCTTTTCCCAGAAAATGGAGCTACCTGTCGACTCTATTAAGAGTGACGAGTTTCAGTGGCTCCAGGAACCCCATTTCTAAACCCATCAGCAGGGTGGTACCTTCGGTTCCTGAAAGGTGATTTATTCCCCTATGGCAACTGCCCAAATGATTCCTGGGTGAGGTGGTTTCAGTGAGGAGGAATCAGGAAGGGACTGGGAATGATGAAAAGATGATGGTTTTAAGGGACATGCAAATGAAAAACATAATAGGATACCATTTCAACTCACTAGTTAGGTAAAAATGTAAAAGTCTTAAAAATTCTAAGTGTTGACATGTATATGGAGCTAAGGGGACTTTTACATACTGCCGATGGGGGATGTAAACTGTAATCTACAAAACGAGGTATAAAAATTGGCATTATCATGTAAAGCTTAAAATGTCTTTATTCTGAGGCAATAATATTTCTACCAGGTCTATCCGTAGAGAACCTCTCAGATATGTGTCATATGAAACACTTATAAGAATGTTGGGCACTGCATTGTTGATCAGAGCAAAAAGACTGAAACAACCATGCACAGGGGGATGGATAAATGAAATGTGGAGTATTTACTTAAAGCATTCCAAAGACAATGAAAATGAATGAACTACAGCTACATGAATCGATGTGGCTAAATCTAAAAATCATAGCTTTGATTAAGAGCACTTGCAAAGTACATACTAAATATCATTTATATAAAGTTGAGAAATACACAATAATTAACACATTCTTTAGGGATTTACCAAGGCTGGTGGAATGATCACGATTTATGCTTGTCTTTACATTATACATGTTATATTCTTTGCATGAAATATGTTCTTTTTATTGTGATAAAATCTGCATAACATCAACTTTAGCTTTTTAACCATTTTCAACTGTACACTTTAGCGGCATGCACTTAGGTACAGGCACGTTGTTACACAACCATCCACTACTATCCATCTCCAGAACTTTTCCGTGATCCCAAACTGTGCTTTTGGAATCACAGCCACGAAATCATTGCCAAACTCAAGGTCATTAAGTATCTTTGCTCTGTTTTCTCCTTAAAGTTGCATCATTTTCCTTTTTAAGTCTAGGTCTTTGACCCATTTTAAGTTCATTTTTATTTATGGTGTGGTAAAGGCCCAACATTCTTTCGCAGAATAAATTTGTAAACAGAAAGACAGAATCAGAGAATACTAGCTCCAGAAGGGGCCCTTCCCATTCACAATGAGGAAACTAGAATAGAGGTGAAAATAACAGGCCGAGCTCACACAGCTGGCTAAAGGGCAGCAGCAGAGTCAAATCCTGCCTTGTTGGCGATGCATCGTTCTCACTGCCCAGGAGCCTAAGCGCCGGGAGCTCCCACCCGAGTTTGGACCGGGTACCCACAGAAACACCGCGCTACCTCGCTTCAGCTCCGGCTCCTCCCCTTCCCCGCCCCCTGGGCGGGCCCCTACGGCTCCGGAACTGCCGAGTTTAGGAAAACCGGCGCGGACGCGGGCGCGGGCGCGGGCTCGGGGAAAAGCCCGGCAAACTATTGACGTCTCAGGGACCATCAGCAATTGGTTGGAAGGTGCTGACTCCAGATCCGCTTTCCTATAATCCCAGCCGGGATTTCTCAGGCGCTCCAGGACCGGGAGGACCCGCGGGATTAAACGGTCCGGGGCGGGGCGGGGCGTGCGCGCAGGCTCGGTCCAGATTGACCGCTTGGGGCGGCGCGCGGCTTGGCGGGATTTTTCTGGCTCCATTTACCCGCAGAGCCTTGGACTCGGATGGCTCCGTCGCGGCGGGTGCGGGGCCCGGGGCGCGGCGGGTAAGTACTTCGGTTCGTGCGGACGCAGCCCGGGCACCGGCGTTTACCTCTTTCGCTTCCTGCCGCGTTTTGTGCCTCTCGGAGCTGTTCGTGCTGCGTAGCGAGGCTCCCTGGCTCTGCCCCTGCGGAACTCGCTCAGGGTCTCGTCTTCCACCTATAAAATGGGAATATTAGCCCCAAGTGCATAGGGTGGCCGCGAGATTTAAAGCAGTTACAGCTGAAAGCTGCCTGGCGGGTGGAAGAGAAGGTTAGCTTTGTGTGCGCGAGTGTAGGCTAAAGTAGGCGGGAAATATTTTGAAACAAAATATCCAACAAATAACTCATTGAGCCGCCTCCTGCTTGCCAGACTTTACATTCTAGAAAGTTTGCCCTCTGGCTGGCCGTCAGGATTCTTATTTTCGAGACCCTGCCGTGTTTGTAACACGAACGTTAAAGCTGAACCAAATCTCCAGCCGGTGCACCAAGCTGTCGCTTGTTATTCTTAAAAAGGGGTCCAGGATGGGTCACGCAGTTTTGTCTTAATCAAAAAGGGCATGCATTTAAATATAGGCTGCCAAACTGCTCTCCAGAATGTTATTGTTTTAAGTTTTTTAATGTTTTTGTTTATTTTTGAGGCAGAGACAGAGCACGAGCAGGGGAGGGGCAGAGAGAGAGGGAGACACAGAATCCGAAGCAGGCTCCGGGCTCTGCGCTGTCAGCATAGACCCCGACGCGGGGCTCGAACTCACGGACTGTGAGATCATGACCTGAGCCGGAGTCGGCCGCTTAACCGACTGAGCCACCCAGCCGCCCCCAGAATGTTATTTTTAATGGATTCGTTGACAGTTGCCCTGCTCGCAGTGTCTTGAGCGCACCCGAAGGCCTGGTGTGGTCCTAGCTAAAGGGGTCTCGGCCTGCTATGGTGGGGACGCAAGGTCATACATACACATGTCCAGGAGTTCCTCCTGGGCTGTGGGAAGACTCCCTGTAGGAGGTGGCGTTTGTGGATGCCGGGTGACAGCGGAATGCAAGCCAGGCAGAGCTTAGGGGAAAGCCTGGAGCAGGACAGAGCAGGGAGGTGGAATGAACTGAGAGACTAGACTCCTGTGGGGACTCTTGATGGTGGGGAGAACCAAAGGCTCTCCCGATGGAGAGTCCCACTCTCTCCATGTGTGTGTATACATACAACATTTTTGCCTTTGAGACTCTTGAAATCTGTTCATCCCCCTCCCCCAAACTCACTGGTGCACATCTACCAAAACTTTTACATACGGTATCGCAGAGGTTTCCATCTTTGGAAACAGCACCTTGCTCCTACCCTTAGGGAAGGTGGAAACTTGACCTTTTTTTAAGCACAGAGGAGGCAAGAGCCAGGGGTCAGCGGAGGATAAGAAGTTCTGCAATCTGGTTTCTAGTCCTCTTTCTGTTACTTGGCTGTGTGACCTTTGATAAGTCACGTAACTTCTTTTTCCCGAACCCTGGAATCATAAATGCTGTAAAATGAATACCTGGTCTACCTTCTTCTTTGGAACGGAGAATCAAATAAAGCAGTGGTCCTTAAAGTGTTTTTAGAAATGTGCATTTGTTAGAAACGCAGCAGCTCAGATCCCATCCCAGATGGATGGAATCAGAATCTCTGGGGTGGGGCCAAGCAGTCTGTTGGAAGCCTTCCAGGTGATTCTGATGTCTTAAGTTTGAGAACCACCTCTCTAAAGAGTTCCACAGTTTTGTTTACTGTGACTCACAGTAATGATGTTTTACATCCCAATTAATACACACGTGTGCACCACACACTTCTAGAACAACAACAAAAAAAAGGTTATGAAAATCAAACGTTCAATGCAATCTTACATTTTCTATTCTTTTGTATTTACTTTTTGAAAATACAGAAGAAGATGTTGAGGGAAATTCTGGGGACGTGGGTAGAATTTGAATATGGACAGTAGATTATATGATCCTATCGGTGTTCATTTTCTTAATTTGGAAATTGTACTGTGGCAATGCGTGATAATGCTGTCTTAGGAAAGGCACACTGAATTATTTAGGGGTAAAGGTGCATGTTGTCTCTAGTCTACACACACAGAGGGCATATGAGACAACATGTGAACAGTAGGTGAACGTGGGTAGAGAATATACAGAATGTTCTTGAAATTCTAGCAAATAAAACAATACTCAAAGAAATATTGATTCCGACACGCCGGACTGATTTTGCTTTCCACGAATGGTGCCTGCACAGCAAGTTGTAGAGTCAGAGACTGAGTAATGGTATCGTACCCAAGTACCCCCAGTGCCGTCCTGCGATGCCTGGTGCACGGAGGATACACGGTACATGTTTACTGGAAATACTGTTCCCCCTCCCCCACACACTCCTATTTCCAGTTTGTATTTTATTAAAATTTTTTTTTTCAACGTTTATTTATTTTTGGGACAGAGATAGAGCATGAACGGGGGAGGGGCAGAGAGAGAGGGAGACACAGAATCGGAAACAGGCTCCAGGCTCTGAGCCATCAGCCCAGAGCCCGACGCGGGGCTCGAACTCACGGACCGCGAGATCGTGACCTGGCTGAAGTCGGACGCTCCACCGACTGCGCCACCCAGGCGCCCCTCCAGTTTGTATTTTAGTCACTGTTGTTACATCTTGTTTACGCTTGTTGAAGATCTACAACTTTGTCCTTTTATCCCAGTGCCCAAGGGAGGGGCATTAGCGGTGGGAAGGGGAAAGCTGTAGATTTGAACTGCTGGAAATTTTGACGCGGGCGGCTTCTTGGCTGTGTGCCGCTTTGGGCAAATTTACTCTGCAGATGGGGTTCACTTCTACTTTATAGGACCGTTGGAGCTAAATGAGGAAATATACGTGCAAGAGCCAGGCACAGGCTAGAATGGGTGTCGGGTGCCTAGTAAATGCCAGCCTACTTCCCTTTTGCTCTATTCTGCAGAAACTGTCAGTCGCTACTATTGACTTGTCCTCAGGGAAAAGGAATATAGCAGGATGAAGAGTTTCTGTGTCCCTGAGGGAGAGAGGTGTGCTATTTTATACACCGGTGATATGATTTGACCCGTAAAAAAAAAAAAAAATGTGTGTGAGATACAGGTTCTGTTTTCCCAAAGGATTTTGCCATAACCTGACTTTCTCTGGGTGCTCACTCTCTGTGCAACTGATGACAATAATCTGGGGGAAAAAATGCTTCGAAAGGGTTGCAAGTTACGGTGTTTCCCCAGTTATTTTAAATATTTCCTTTTTGTGTGTTTTTGCTGTTCGATAGTGTGAGATCTTCAAAGAACTCTATAGGAAAAACACATTCCACGAAAGATGTAAGTTATCGTCTCGCTTTAATATAATTATCTCATAACTGACAATACGAAATGATGAACGTTTTGTGGGAAGCTTCGAGTCGCGTAGACTTCACTCGGTGAGCTCAGTGTTCTACTGTAGTGAAAAGTGTATTCCTTTGCCTCCCATCTTTGCCAGTATATTACAAAAAATGATCCCTGTTAACATTTTGAATCTTTTTTTCTGGGCCTAGGTTGGTTTTATTTTCATTTGGATAATTGATATCCTGTAAAAATTTGTACAGCTTTCTGTATTTTGCTCTTTTCACTTCGCCATTTGGCTAAAGTCCAGCATACCTGGCACGGAATTCTTCAAGTTTTAAAGCTCTGCTCCCAGCCTGCCTTCGTGGGAAGTCCAAAGTGCCTGAGATGGATTTCTTAGCCTTCCTGACTTCTTTCTTTTCTTGGAAGGCAGCTGGAAGCTGGAGGCTGATTTGCATCTCAGAGGATGGGAAGGCCTGTCAGCTCCCCTTCTCTAGCATCCCACCCCCAAGTACTCCGTGACGGATTTTATAGTGAGGGTCTGTAAGTGGGAAAGTTTTTGTTGGGTCCATTTTACACCATCTCCTTCATATCTTCTAGAATTTCCTCATGTTTTCTTTTCTGTAAATGGCATCCTTCCCCATTTCCCAGAGCTGTGATGGATTTTTTTTCTCATTTTCTGTATGTTTTGGTCTTTCATGAAGATTTGGGGTAGTAAATGTCATGGGGCCTGTTGGTATATTGAACCAGAAACCCTTGTCTCTTCTTTGGGAGTTTTTACCCATGCGTATCCTTATGAACTTTCAGGTGCGTGGGGGAGAGGGCCCATAGCTTCCCCTAGATCAGCAGTTGGCAAACTATGGCCCATGGGCCAAATCTGGCCTGCTCCCTGTTTTTGTACAACCCTGTGAGCTGAGAAAGATTTTTACCTTTCTGATTGGTTGGAATAAAATCAAAAGACAACTATCTCGTGATAGGTGAGAATGATACAAAATTCAAATTTCAGTATTCATAAATAAAGTTTTATTGCGACACAGCCATGCTTAATTCTTTCTGCAAGGTCACTGTCTGCTTTCAGACTGCAGTGGCTGAGTTGAGCAGTTGCAACAGATGCAAAGCCTACTATATTGAGTCTCTGGTCCTTGATAGAATTTAGCCAGCCCCTGTCTTGGTTTTTCAAAGGGGTCTGTTTCCCCCAACTCCCCCCTCAAAAAGTGTTAAGGATCATTTCTTTAGGCAGCAACGATAGCAGGATTATCCTTTCTAAATAAATCAACTTTGTAATGTTCCCGGTTGTTACAACTAATTCAATGACTTTGACTTTATTCACTTTTAGAAAGCTGGCCCAGAGCAGAAGCCTACTAATGTATTTGATTTTCCCGATAATTCTGGTATCTCCAGCATCAGCAGACTGGGTGAACATGAGAAAGATGAAGAACCTTATGAAATCTTCGGTTAGTATTTTAAATCTTCATCTTAAAAACTTTAACGTAGTTTATCCTAAAAACTTTGGGCTAGCTCCTAATAAAAATATGCATCGGGCTGTGTGCTGACAGCTCGGAGCCTGGAGCCTGCTTCAGATTCTGTGTCTCCCTCTCTCCCTCCACCCCTCCCCCGCGCTCTCCCTCTGTCTCTTTTTCTATCAAAAATAAACATTAAAAAAAATTTTTTTTTAATATGGACATCTTTTCAGATTTTAAAAATCAGCTGTCTGCATATGACTGTAGTGTTCTGGGGAGTACTTAATATTTTGAGTTAATTTGTCTCACTTTTAAGTACATTAGAAGTAAGAACTCTTTTTTAAATTTTTTTTTTCTTTATGTTTCATTATTTATTTTGAGAGAGAGGGAGAGAGAAACAGAGCACGAGCAGGAGAGGGGCAGAGAGAGAGGGAGACACAGGATCTGAAGCAGGCTTCAGGCTCAAACCCATAAACCATGAGATCGTGACCTGATCCAAAGTTGGACACTTAACGGACTGAGCCGCCCAGGCACCCCATTAAGAAGTCTATTAAACATTTATCAAAGCGGAACTCTTCTAGGAGCATTTGTCCACAAGCCAGTCCTAATAGGGCACCTATTATAGTACTCTGTAGAAAGAGGAATATGAACTATACTTCTCACTCCATATGACCAATAGAGTGATTCAGTAAGGGGTTTTACTTAGAAGAGGGATAATTTTCCCTTTGCGGAAATACACAGAGGCAGAGGATGCTTCGGGAGAGCCAGGGGGAGAGCTTCATCTGTGTTTCTTGGAGTGTGAGGAAAGCAGGGCTGGCACCTGGCCCAGGTGGGACTGCTTCTGTTTATGTCACTGGCCACTTCAGAGGTCAAAAATGAGCAGAACGTGGGCACCTGGCTCAGTCGGTTAAGCGTCCGACTTCAGCTCAGGTCACGAATCTTGCGGTCTGTGAGTTCGAGCCCGCATCCAGCTGTGTGCTGACAGCTCAGAGCCTGGAGCCTGCTTCACATTCTGTGTCTCCCTCTCTCTCTGCTCCTCCCCTGTGCGCACGCTCTCTCTCTCTCTGTCTCTTTCTCTCTCTCTCAAAAATAAATAGATTTAAAAAACTTTTAAAGACAATACCTCCTTTTCAGTGGTACATTAGTGTGGCCCCCAAATTGCACAACCGTCACCATTGTCTATTCCAGAACATCCTAATCACCCCGGCGAGAAACTCTGTGCCTGTTGGCATTCAGTCCCCACCCGTCCTTCCCCCCCCAACCCCTGCCAGCCATACACCTCCTCCCTGTTTGTGCCTCTTCATACAAATGGAGTCCTACTCCGTGTTCATTTGTGACTGGCTTCTTGCATTTAGCAGAGTCTTTTCACTGTTCCTCTGTGCTGTAGCAGGCGTCATACTGCATTCCTAAAAAATGTTTTAGTTCCGTAATCCGTTGTTTGTTTTTTTTTTAATTTTTTTTTTTAACGTTTTATTTATTTTTGAGACAGGGAGAGACAGAGCATGAACGGGGGAGGGTCAGAGAGAGAGGGAGACACAGAATCTGAAACAGGCTCCAGGGTCAGAGAGAGAGGGAGACACAGAATCTGAAACAGAGCCCGACGCGGGGCTCGAACTCACAAACCATGAGATCGTGACCTGAGCTGAAGTCGGCTGCTTGACCGACGGAGCCACCCAGGCGCCCCTAACCATTTTTAAAAGTACATTTCTGTGGCATCACCCCGCTCCCGTTCTCCTGCAGCTATCCTCCCCATCCCCCCCCAGAACCTCCCCTTGCCCCTAACTGAAAGCCTGTGCCCATTAAGCCACACCTCCTCATTCCCCACACCTCCCAGCCCAACTTTCTGTTTCTGTAAATTTGACTGCTCTAGGTGCCTCCTTTGAGAGGAATCAGACAATATTTTTCCTCTTTTTTTTCCACTTAATTATGTCTTCAGAGTCTCCCCCGTGTTGTAGCCTGTGTCCAAATTTCCTTTTGAAACTGAGTAATATTCCATCCTGTGTGTATGTCCAGTCATCTGGCAGTGAACGCTGGGGTTGCTTTTACCTTGTGACTATTGTGAATAATGCTGCCATACACACGGGTGTTCAAACATCCATGGGAGTCCCTGCTTTCACTTCTTGGGAGCACCTACGCGGAAGTAGAGTTGCTGGATGTAAGGTAATTGTGTTCGCTTTTTTGAGGCCACAACATTCATTTTACATTTGCACTAGTAATACAGTTTCTCCACATCCTCACTTGGGGTTGTTTTGTTGTGTTTTGTTTTGTTTTTTGATGCCAGCCATCCAAATGGATGTGGAGTAGTATCTCATTGTGGCTTCGAGTTTTATTTCCCTAGTGACTAATGATGCTGACCATGTTTCTATGTGTCTTTTGGCCCATTTGTGTATCTGGAGCTGCCTATTCAAATCATTTATCCATTTTTAAATTGGAGTATTCATCTTGTTAAAATTGGGGTGTCTCTCTTTATGTGTTGAGGTGTGAGGGTCCAGTTTGTATGACTGGTTACACACGGAGATTCAGGATTGGTTTGTTTCTCTTTTACTCTTTGTGATGGGCAGTAGTGAATAAATCCCTTTGCCTAGTTGAGGGCAACACAGAGTATATACTGATGTTAAAATTGTGCATGGACGTGTTCACTGCTTAAGCAACTGTCTGAACCCATGTCGTTTAAAGCCACACCATGGTGCTTACGCTGCCACTGCCAGGCTAAAATTGCTAAAATTCGAACACAAGTAGTAGCTTGGCTCTTACCAGGCACCCCCCCATCCCACCCCCCCTTGCAGCAATTCAACTCTCCCATTCCTGGCCACCTCCCACCCTCCCCCAAGCTCTCCCCTCCTGCCACCAGCCCAGCCCCAGCCCAGTGTGTTGAGGTCTCTCTTTTTACCTGAGTAGGTAGGAGTGTTCTGTTCCCCCCAGGGTCCTCTTCCGTGCCTTTCCACCAAGGCCATTTGGTCGCCCTCCCTTTCATCTTGCTCGCTGAAGTTAGCTCCTTGTGCTAGGGAAAGGCTCAAACGGTGCAGGGGAAGAGAAGGAGGGAGAAGACTGGAATCCTTCCCCAGAGGGCCCCCTCCTCCTAGCTGGGAACTTGATGAGGTTCTAGAGTCCCGTGGGCCAAGCCCTGTAAGCCTCGGAGCTGATCACGAGCGTAGTGATCTCTCAAGTAGGGCCGTGATGCTCTGTCAGGTGAGGACTGAGAACGTCAGGCTTCTTTAAATTTCTTTTATATCCTTAAAAAATTTCCAGATAGCATGTAAATACAGTAATACAGGTTACCACTGATAAATGCCCACGTATTTACGAATGAAATGGTTTAAATTTCTCATTGTTGAGGTGTGAGCGCAAGAACATTCGGGAAGGAAGTAGCCTGTGTAATTGGTAGCCATTAAAACTGAGGTCGCCGTTGTGAGGGAACAAACTTAAACGCTGCCCAAGCTGCCAGACTTTGAAAGTTGTACTTTAAAAAAAAACGTCTTTTGCAGACCCTCCTTTACACAGCACTGCTATATATGCTGATGAAGAAGAATTCTCCACACACTGTGGTTCACCCATCCCTTCAACTCCTGAAGGAAAAGAAGTGGAGAAAAGGTAAGCTTCTACTTTCAGCAGTTGTTTATTTGGGGTTAGTAGGATTTCCGAGACGCTCTCTCAGGTAGAGGCTTATAAAACTAAAGCTCTTTAAAGATCTTTGGAGCCAACTTAGTTTTTCCTCAAGAGAACCGGTACATAAAAACTTATTTTCAAAAATTAATATTACTTATAATTAATTATAGGTACAACTTTCCCGTCAAAGAAAACAGTCACGGGGATGTAATTACAGCATGGTGATAGAGGTGATACTGTGTTGTATGTTCGAAAGCTGCTAAGAGAGTAGATCTGGACAGTTGTCACAAGAAGAAGAAAATTTGTAGCTCTGTTTAGTGACAGACGTTAACTAAACTAATTGTGGAGATCATTTTTCAGTATATACAAGTATCCAATCGTTATGTCGTACACCTGAAACTAACATATGTCTGTTATACCTCACTTATAAAAAAATCCAGCTTAATTAAAAAAAAAAAAGTCATTACAATTGACATTTAACTGATTATTCTAGAAAACATGCTCGTGAAGCTAGTTTTGCTTTAAGGTTAAGACAAGGAGGGAGGGAAAGAATTTTTCAAGTTTTTATTTTAATTCGAATCACCTGGGTCTCATCACAGGTACCCTCCTTAATCCCATTACCTATTTCCCCCCACCTCCTCTCTGGTAACCATCAGTTCTTCAAAGCTAAGATTCTGCTTCTTGGTTTGCCCCTCTCTCTCTCTCTCTCTCTCTCTCTCTCTCTCTCTCTCTCTCTCTCTCTCTCTCTCTTTTAAACCCTTTGCTCCTTTGTTTTGTTTCTGTATACATCATATGGGATTTGTCTTTCTCTGACTGACTGACTTTGCTTAGCATAATAGTCTCCAGCTCCATCCAAGTCATTACAAATAGCAATATTTCATTCTTTTTTAATGGCTGAGTAATATTCCATCGTATATATGTACCACCGCTTTATCCGTTCACAAATTGATGAACACTTGGGCCGCTTCCATGATTTGGCTAGTGTAACTAATGTTGCTATAAACATAGGGGTGCACGTACCCTTGGAATTAGGGTTTTTGCATTCTTTGTGTAAAAACTCAGTAGTGCAATTCCTGGATCATAGGGTAGTTCTATTTGGAACTTTTTGAGGAACCTCTGTACTGTCTTCCACAGTGGCTGCACCAGTTTGCAGCCCCACCAACAGCGCGTGATGGTTACTTTCTCTCCACATCTTCACCAACACCCATTGTTTTTGGGTTGTTGATTTTGGCCATTCTGATAGGCGCGAGGTTTTGATTTGCATTTCCCTGAGGATAAGTGATGGTCGTCTTTTCATGTGTCTGTTGCCATCTGGATGCCTTTTTGGAGAAATATCTGTTCATGTCTTCTGCCCAGTGTATAATTGGATTATTGGGGGTTTTCTTAGGTGCTGAGTTTTGTAAATGCTTTATACATCTTGGATGCTAACCCTTTTTCAGATATGTTATTTGCAAAATTCTCCCATTCTGTAGGTGGCCTTTTCGTTTTGTTGACTTTCTCCTTTGCTCTGCAGAACCTTTTTGTTATAATGAAGCCCCATCAGTTTATTTTTGCTTGTGGTTCCCTTGCCTCAGGAGACCTGTCTAAAAAAAGGTTGCTATGACTAATGCCAAATGTTACTCCCTGTGCTGTCTTCTAGGATTTTTATGGTTTCAGGTCTCACAGTTAGGTCTTTCATCAATTTTGAGTTTATTTTTGTGTATGGTGCAAGAAAGTGGTCCAGTTGTCCCAGCACCATTTGCCGAAGAGACTGTCCTTTTCCCATTGGATATTCTTTCCTGCTTTGTCAAAGATTTATTGACCATAGGGTTGTGGGTTTGTTTCTGGCTTTTCTATTCTGTTGATCTGTGTGTCTATTTTTGTGCAGTCCCATAGTGGCATATTACATATTACGGCTTTGTAATGTAACTTAAAGTCCGGAGTTGTGATGACTCCAAGCTTTGCTTTTGCTTTTCAAGGTTGCTTTGGCTATTTGGGGTCTTTTGTGGTTACATACACGTTTTAGGATTGTTTGTTCTAGTTCTGTGAAAAATACTGTTGGGGCAGCTGGGTGGCTCAGTCAGTTAAGCATCTAACTCTTGATTTCAGCTCAGGTAATGATCTCACAGTTCATGGGATCAAGCCCTGCATTGGGCTCTGCTCTGACATCATGGAGCCTGCTTGAGATTCTCTCTCTCCCTCTCTCTGCCCATCTGCTGCTTGTATTCTCTCTAAGTAAATAAATAAACATTTTAAAAAATGCTGTTGGTATTTTGATAGGGATTGCATCGAATGTATAGATTGCTTTGGGTAGTGTAGACATTTTAACAATATTTGTTCTTCCAGTCCGTGAACACGGAATGTTTTTCCATTTCTTTGTGTCGTCTTCAATGTCTTTCATCAGTGTTTTATAGTTTTTAGAGTACAGGTCTTTTATGCCAGTGATTAGATTTATTCTTAGGTGTCTTATTGTTTTGGGTGCAGTTGTAAATAGGATTTATTCCTTAATTTCTCTTTCTTCTGCTTCATCGTTGGTGTATAGAGATGCCACAGATTTCTGTGCATTAATTTTGTATCTTGCAGCTTCACTGAATTCATTTATCAGTTCTAGCCGTGTTTTGATGGAGTCTTTTGGGTTTTCTACATAGAGTATCTTGTCTGTAAAGAGTCGCTTCTTCCTTATGAGGATTTCTTTCTTTTTGTTGTCTGATTGCTGTGGCTAGTACTTCTAGTACTATGGTGAATAAAAGTGGTGAGAGGGAACATCCCTGTCTTGTTCCTGATCCTAGGGGAATAGATGAATTTTTTACCATCGAGTATGTTAGCTGTGGGTTTTTCATATATGCCCTTTATTATGATAAGTTCCCTGTAAACCTACTTTGTTGAGGGTTTTTATCATGAATGGATGTTGTACTTTGTCAAATGCTTTTTCTGCTTCTATTGAAATATCCTTATGGTTCTTATCCTTTTATTGATGTGTTGTGTCACATTTATTTGTGAATATTAAACCACCCTTACAGCCCAGAAATAAATCCGACTTGATCGTGGTGAACGATTTTTTTTAACGTGTTGTTGGATTCAGTTTGCTAGTATTTTGTTGAGGATTTTGCATCTGTGTTCATCAGAGATATTGGCCTGTAGTTCTCTTTTTTTGTGGTGTCTTTATCTGGTTTTGGTATCAGGATAATGCTGGCCTCATAGAATGGATTTGGAAGTTTTCCTTCCTTTACTGTTTTTTGGAATAGTTTAAAAAGAAAACAATTCTTTTTTTTTTTTTTTTTAATTTTTTTTAATGTTTATTTTTGAGACAGAGACAGAGCACGAGTGGGGGAGGGGCAGAGAGAGAGAGGGAGACACAGAATCTGAAACAGGCTCCAGGCTCTGAGCTGTCAGCACAGAGCCCAACGTGGGGCTTGAACCCAAGAACCGTGAGATCATGACCTGAGCTGAAGTCAGACGCTTAACCGACTGAGCCACCCAGGCGCCCCATAAAAGAAAACAATTCTATGCATTGGCCTGTTTTAGATACCTCATATAGGTGGAATAATACAGTATTTATTTGTCCCTCTGTAACTGGCTTATTTCCCTCAGCATCATTTTAATATCAAGTTCTTAAATATGTACCACCTCAGGGCCTTTGCATGTACCATCTCAGGTGCCCAGATTGCTCTTCTGTAGGCCTTCTGTAAGGCTTGCTCCTATGCTTCCTTTTAGATTTCAGATGTCACCATATCATAGCAATCCACTCTGCTGCCTCATAGAAAATATCACCTTTCTTCATCAGTATATTTTCTCTCTAATCTTTTTCTCACAGCATTCACCTCTACCAAGCCAATATTTTATGTTCATTTTTTAATTTTTTTTTAACGTTTGTTTATCTTTGAGAGCGAGAGAGAGAGAGCGTTGAGTGGGGGAAGGGCAGAGAGAGAGGGAGACACAGAATCCGAAGCAGGCTCCACGCTCCAAGCTGTCAGCACAGAGCCTGATGCAGGGATTGAACTCACGAACTGTGAAATCATGAGCTGAAGTTGGACGCTTAACCGACTGCGCCACCCAGGCGCCCCTAATTTTTTTTTTAATGTTTGTTTATTTTTGAGAGTGAGAGAGAGAGAGAGCGTTGAGTGGGGGAGGGGCAGAGAGAGAGGGAGACACAGGATCCGAAGCAGGCTCCAGGCTCCAAGCTGTCAGCACAGAGCCTGATGCAGGGATTGAACTCATGAACTGTGAGATCATGAGCTGAGGTTGGACGCTTAACTGACTGAGCCACCCAGGCGCCCCCTATGTTCATTTTTTAATTTGTTCATTGTCTCTCCCCAATAGGAGTAGCTTAAAAAGCAGAACTTTGTTCTGTTCCCTGCTGTTCCTCGGGTGCCTAGATCACCACCTGGCACGCAGTAGGCATTCAGTGAACATTTGAATCCCTTTGTTCGTGAGGTGTAAGTGCAGTGCCCTGGTTAAGGCAACTGGCCCTCAACCTCTTGTGCCAGTTCAGGTCCTCGTTAGGCCACTTCTAAGGTACTGGGCCTGGGGCCAGACCTTTAACTTCTTAATTCCTTCATCTGGAAAGTAAAGTAGTAGTACAATCTACGTCATGGATTGTTTAAGCTGAATTTATCCTCTTAAGCTCTTAAAACTGGTTGGTACATAGGGAACTTTCAAATATGAGCTATTATTGTTTGCATTTTGTCAGCATTCATTGAGCACCGCCCACATGCCTGGCCCTGAGTGAGGCTCTCGGTTTACAGTAATAACTCAGAGTGGACATAACCCTTGTTGTCCTGGAGCTTATGGAACGGTAGATATTACTGAAGGATCCCTGATGAACCTCACGGGGAAGCGGGTGACCCTGTGATGGGAATTGGGTTGGTGGGGTGGGGGAGGAGTGAATGTTCCATGGAGGTGAAATGGTAGGCACAAAGGCCCCGTGGTGGCAGGGAGCGGAGGGCGTCTGTGGGACTGAAAAGAGCTGGGGTGACTCGGGGTATGGAGACTGAAGAGGGGAGCACACAGCAAGATAGTAATTACTTTGTCACGGATGGTAAAGCGTGCTGGTCGTCTGCCCCAGTGTCTTCCCCTCCTTCCTCAGGGACAGCACATTTGATGTCAGCCGAGCATGTGGTGTCAGAATGAAGAGTGGATCTCCTAGCTTCTCTTGCCCCTAAGGTGTCTTCGTGACTGAATTTTTGCAGCTTCCATAAGTGTCTTTATAGGGAGGATTATGCCCTTCTTTGCGCCTTCCTTCTTCCTGATGGTGGAAGTGGATGTGGCAGCTGAAGCTTGAGCGGGCGTTGTGGGCAGAGAAGGTCGAGCCGTGAAGTGGAAGGAATACGGGTCTCTGATCACGGTGGGACTGTCCAAATTTCCATGAATGATCTCGAGTTTTATTAAGAGGCAAATAAAGCGTCTTGTTTAAACCATTTTGGGGGTATATTTTCTCGCATTGCAGCCACACCTAATCCCATCGTATGTAGTTGGTAAGGAGTTTTGTCCTGAAGCTCAGCAGTTAAGGAATTTTAAGAAAGCGTGGCGTGGCCAGGTAAAAACTGCATGGAAAAACTGTCCCTCTGGCTGCTGTGTGGAAAATGGATTTGAGAGAGGCAGGAGTGCACTGGAGAGACCAGTCTGGAAGTGTTTTAGTAGCCCAGGGCCGCCAGGACTAGGACAGTTACAACAGAGGGAAAAAGTGACTGAGCTTAAGCAATAGAAAGTCAACCAGCGGGCTTGGTGGTGGGTTGGCTCTAGGAGGGTGGGTAAGCGTTACTGGCAGACTACTGGCTTCCTGGTTTGTACACGTGGGTCGATGACAGTGCCCGTGACTAGCGCTTAATCCTACAAGATGCAGTAACTTCATCCTGAGGCCATCATGAATGGGTGTAGGCATGGCAAAGCTATGTACTTGGGTCTGGCGCTCAGAGGAGAGGGCCAAGCTGGACTTGTGGCTGAAGTTGTTGGCCTCTTGGTGGTGGGGGTGTGGAGCTGTGGGCGAGTGGGGCCTCGCGGGGGGAGGCTGCCCGAGGGCAGGCGAGGACGGGGCCCCCGTCTTGAAAGCCCACCTGCCGTCCCGAAGAGAGGAAGGAGCTTGTGAAGGCGAGAAGAAAAGCATCTGGAGGCAAAAGAAGAAAACCAGGGCAGCTCTGGTTCACAGGAGTAGCAGAGGGAGTGTGTGTTGGGCGGTCAGGTGGCCCGAGTGCGGTTGAGAAGCAAGTCACGCGAGAACTGAACGCGTGCGTTGTATTTAACCATATGGATGTCCTTGGTAATCTCGGTTTTGATCGTGAGGTAAGCTCCCCAGAAATAAACTATTTGGTAAGTTAGGGTCTGTGTGTGGACACAAAGGGGAGTCAAGGCGGCGGGGAGGCACTGGAGAGAGAGCGGCATTTCCCAGGACTCGCGGAGGCATCAGCACCTGCTGTCTCTTACCGGGGATGTGTTCGGTTCTTTGTTCCTTGATCTCCTTGCTCCCTCGCTGCTGTGTGCACAGGTGATGCTGCCCTTAGCTCTCTTCTCTCCACCCGCCCCGAATATTACTGTCGTGCCTCTGCTCCCCTCGTCTGTCTGTCTGGCCCCGCCTTTCTCCAGGGCACGCCATATCCCGGCTCCGCCGGGTACCCCTAGATGCCCACAGGCACTTTGGATTCCACAAAGGCAAAACCGAGCTCAGTCCTTTCCTCTCTCACCCGGTGTCAACAGGCTCCTTCCGCATTCTCTAGGTTAACGGCCTTGCTGTCACCTGGGCGTCATCCCCCTTTTATCTCTGACCAGTCCTATTCGTGTGGCCTGTGATGACCCAGAGGGCCTGCGTTTTCCTCTCCCTGCCCTGCCACAGCGTAAGCCCTTGCTGATCTCGCCAGCACTCCCGCAGCAAAGCCCGGCCCGCTGTCCTTGGCTCCGGGATTGCTCTCTCCCTCTGGCCCGCCCACCATACGGCTTCCAGCGCCATCCTTCTGAAATGCCAGCCTTCTCTCCCTGGCATGCCTCGCACCCTTGAGGGGCTCTCGGTGGCCTGTGTGCACGGCGTAGAAGGCCGCTGTGCCAGGCCAGGTAAGTACAGTGAGGCAGAATTAGAACGGAAGAGGTTTATTAGTAGACCTTTCTGTGAAACTTAAAGGTAGAAGAATGGGGACCGGGCAGAGATGGACTCAGACTGTAGGGCAGCCCTTGCGGTTCTGGCCAACTCACGGAGGGAACCCTGGCCGAGGGACTGCTTGTTCATGGAGCCCTGGAGTGGGCAGAAATGGCCAGGCCTGCTACTGTCTTTGGCCTTCCTACCAGACAGTGGACTTAAAGGAAAGTTCTCATTTTTAATTTTTTTTAATGTTTATTTATTTTTGAGAGAGAGAGAGAGAGAGAGAGTGCAAGAGGGGGAGGTGCAGAGAGAGAAGGAGACACAGAA
Source organism: Felis catus (assembly GCF_018350175.1). Taxonomy (NCBI): domain Eukaryota; kingdom Metazoa; phylum Chordata; class Mammalia; order Carnivora; family Felidae; genus Felis; species Felis catus. The sequence continues at coordinate 15,649,496 of NC_058371.1, read as the reverse complement.
TCCAAAGCAGGCTCCAAGCTCTGAGCCGTCAGCACAGAGCCGGACGCGGGGCACGAACCCATGAACCACGAGATCATGATCTCAGCCAGTCACACGCTTAACCGACTGAGCCACCCAGGCGCCCCTGAAGGCTCTCATTTTTAAAGTAATTTTATTCACTGCGCTTTGCATTTTGAAGTTGGTATTAAATGAATGTTGAATTGAATGAAAAAATGAATTCTCATCTCTCATCAGAAGTTTAGGATTATTTTTTTTTCCATTTCAAAGAAAAAACTGGTATTCCTTTTTATATCCCCTAATGATAGGTCTAGCGTCTGTGGATTAGCTTTTAGTTCAACTGGTGGCCCATGTACCTGGGAGTGGGAACACCAGGGAAAGGACATTTCTTAGACATGACCACATGTCTTGTGGTGCAGTAACAGGACGCTTGGCTGCCCTGGGTGTCAGAAGAAGTGGGAGATGACCCATAAATCCGGGACACGTGAGAAATCTCACTAAATTGAGCTTGTTTTCATATTGGATGAGCAACCTCTATGCAGCATGTGAATAAAAATGAAGGAAGTGTAAGATGTTGATGGTTTATTCTTTCACACAGGTCAGACACTTACGAAATCGAAGCAAGTGAAGACACGTCTGTAGAAATGAGTGCAAAAAAGGTGTGTAGGAGTGTTCTCTTCTATCTTTTGCAACATATTTCATATCCTATCTCGATTGGAGGCAAGCAGAGAAAATGTGCACATTTTACACAGAGGAAGAATATTACGTTTCAGGAGATACTTTTAGAGTAAAAAGGGAAATGTGTTTTATGTCTTAAGTGCTTTTCATTACATAGGTCTCAAACCCGCATGTACCCTGTCAGTTTTCACAGCATTCCTGTGTTTAGTTCGGGATCTACAGAGGCAGAGTGAACTTGGAGTGTTCACATGGAGCCTTTAAATCTGGGTTTCCCCACTTACCCACTAATTTTGTCGCCATCTTCCTATTATGTTCAGGCTTGAGGGTGGGAAATGAGAAATGTGGATTTTAAGGCTGTCTACTATTACAGGAAGATGGTAAGCATTTGTGTTTTCTAAACCAGTAATGCTGATTTCTTGGCATAGCCAGCAAGAAAAGTCAAGCCCATTAGCAATGAATCTGAAAGCCCCGAAGAAGGTGATATAAGAAGGAAAGTTAAACCAGCGGAGAAAATGAGTACAGAACAATGTGAACCTGTTCCAGATACACCGAGTATATCTTCGGAACTTCCAGAGAAACCAGCTGAGTCCACCACTCCTAAAAGAGTAGGACCCCTTAGCGCCACGTCTGGTGTTGAAAAAGCGACCCTGGCGACAGAAAGTCGGTCGGTAAGAGCGTGTCTGTCATCTCCGTTGGGGAGAAAAAAAGTTGACTGAAAAATGTTGAGGAGGAAAATAAAGCATTTCCTCTCTTTCCTTTGATTCTTTAAAAAGCTAATATGTATTTTTGTTATAAAAATGTTTATTTTAGAAAATTCAGAAGGTGTAGAAAGGAGGATGAGATCACCCACGATCCCATCCCCGTAAAAGACGCGTGCTCTTTGATCTGTGCGCCTCAGTCCCTTAACGGAGCTTTTTCCTCACCCTGAGTGGACCGGCCTGGTCACTTGGTGTTCTGGGATGCCATTTTCACAAGTGCACGACATTTCCTTCATGAATGTGCCACAGTTTAATCTCTTACGAATGAATGGTTGCAGTCAAAAATTTTTAGGTGCTTTCATTCATGAATTTCTTCCTAGCTAAATCTTTGTGTACACCCTCGATCATATCCGTAGAAAAACATTGCTGAGATAAGATTTCCGGGTCCTAAACACTCTGTTTTAAATTGGTGGCATATGTTATCTTTGGGACAAGCTCTTAATATGTCATTTTATCCATTTGGCTTAATGCTTTGAATAATTCTCATTCATGTTCAAAAAGAATTCTAAGTATATTGTGTTCCTGCTGCCTCATTCTCCGCTTTCCGTCTTCCTCCCCCACTGAACAGGTAACATTTCGGCTGGTTTCTGTGTTCTCTTCCTGAGTTTCCTTCTGCTAAAATAAACAAAGAGGGATCTATTTTCTCTTACTGTCCCCTTTCTACGCAAACAGAAGCGTATTCATGTTGATCTGCCTCTTTCTGGTCTGTCTGGTGAACATCCCATGTGAACTTGAGTTGGCAGTTGTTGGAGGTTTTCTGTGAATGTCCTCTCAGGTCAAGTTGATGGACATGCGTTCAGATATTACGTCTCCGTAGAGTCTTTTTATGGTGCGGGGGTAGTCTACTTGATTACAAAGGAGATGTTTTAGGTGTTTGTTAATATCCCAGTTTTGCAGATTCTCTTTAGTTCTCTGAAGTTTTGCATTGTGAATTTTGTAGCTTTGTTCTTTGTTTTGTCAATTTTAGACTTATAGTTGCACAGATAGTTCAGGAAGTTCCCACACATTTTTTCCCCATCTTAATCTAATTCTTACATTTTATATAACCAAAGTGCGGTGATTAAAACCAGGAAATTAACCTTGACATAATACTGTTATCTCAAGTACAGAAGCTATGTTTTTAATTGCATGCTTACTTAACATTCTATGTTCTTGATGAGTGGCTACTATCATTATGTTCTGTTACCATTAGGAAATGTCTCCTTGTAATTTCTTATAATATTTTTTTGTCTTGAAATACATAGTGTTCGATATTCATATAACCCAGCAGCTTTCTTATGCTCACTTTGCACGGTATATCTCTTTTCGCCCATTTGTTTACAACCTGTTTATTTTTTCCAGTTTTGTTGAGATATAATAGATATATAACATTGTGTAAGTTTAAGGTGTTGGTTTGATACAATTATATATTGCAAAATTAACCACAGTGGTATTAGTTAATATCCCTATCACTTCACATAATTATCATTTCTTTTTGGAAATGAAGAACATTTAAGATCTATTCTGTTGGCAGCTTTCAAGTATATAATACAGTATCGTTAACTATAATCACTCTGTTGGACATTCCATTCCCAGAACTTATTCGTCTTATAATTGGATCTTTGGGCCAACACCTCCCCATTTTCCCCCAGCCCCTAGTAACCACCATTTCTGTCTGTGTCTATGAGTTCAGCTTTTTTTTTTTTTTTTTTTTTTTTTTTTTTGAGAGAAAGCTCGGGCATGTGTACAGACAGGTGGAGGAGGGGCAGAGGGAGTCCAAAATCAGGAGTCAGACACTCACCCGACTGAGCCACCCAGTAAATGGCCACCCCAAGCCCATTTACTTTTGATGTAATTTTTAAGTATAATCAAGTTCAAGTCTACCATCTTATTACTGTTTTCCATTTTCCCTTCGTTTTTTTCTTTCTGTTGCTAATTTTGGATTAACAATATATTTTGGTATTCCATTTTCTCTCTTCTATTGACTTCTCAGTTATCCTCTTAATTTTTTTTATTAATGTTTATTTATTTTTGAGAGAGATGGGGAGGGAGAGGCAGGGAGAGAGGGAAACAGAGGATCTGAAGTAGGCTCCACGTTGTCAGCACAGAGCCCGATGCAGGGCTCCAACTCATGAGCCGTGAGGTCATGACCTGAGCCGAAGTTGGATGCTTAACCAGTTGAGCCACCCAGGCGCCCTATGCCTCTTAATTCTTTTAAGAGTATTTTTTTTTTTTTAAGTGGTTGAGTCTGGGTTTAAAAATTTGTATCCGTCTGGGGCACCTGGGTGGCTCCGTGGGTTGAGCCTCTGACTTCGGCCCAGGTCATGATCTCGAGGTTTGTGAGTTCGAACCCCACATCGAGCTCTGTGCTGACAGCTCAGAGCCTGGTGCCTGCTTCGGATTCTGTGTCCCACTCTCTCTGCCCCTTCTCTGCTTACACTCTGTCTGTCTCTCAAAAATTGATAAACATAAAACTAAAAACTTTGCATCCTTCAATTGGCAAAGTCCACTTAGTATGTTACCACTTCCTACCATACATCCTACTTCCTGACAGTTCATCATTTCCCACTACATGAATCTAATTACATAACAATATTATTCCATTTATCCATCCGTCATCCTCTGTGCTGTTTTTGTCACGTGTTTTACTTCTACATACGTTGTAAACCTAACCTTACAATATTGTCATTTTTGCTTGAAACAGCTATTTCTTTTTTTTTTAATTTTTTTTTTCAACGTTTTATTTTATTTTTGGGACAGAGAGAGACAGAGCATGAACGGGGGAGGGGCAGACAGAGAGGGAGACACAGAATCGGAAACAGGCTCCAGGCTCTGAGCCGTCAGCCCAGAGCCCGACGCAGGGCTCGAACTCACGGACTGCGAGATCGTGACCTGGCTGAAGTCGGATGCTTAACCGACTGCGCCACCCAGGCGCCCCGAAACAGCTATTTCTTAAGGAAATTATGAAAAGGAAAAAATATCTAGTTTTTATGGTTACCCACTGATTTTTCTTTTCCAGTTGTCTTTTCTCTTTCCTATAGATCTGTGTTTCCTTCTAATACCTTTTCTCTTCAGCCTAAAGAACATCCTGTAGCAACCCTTTAGTGCAGGTCTGCTGGCAACATTTTCTCTCATTTTCTTGATCTGAAAGTGTCTTTATTCACCCCGTTTTTATTTATTTTTTTTTAATGTCTACTTTTTTTTTTTTTAACGTTTATTTATTTTTGAGACCGAGAGAGACAGAGCATGAACAGGGGAGGGTCAGAGAGAGGGAGACACAGAATCGGAAACAGGCTCCAGGCTCTGAGCTGTCAGCACAGAGCCCGGCGCGGGGCTCGAACTCACGGACCGCGAGATCATGACCTGAGCCGAAGTCGGCCGCTTAACCCACTGAGCCACCCAGGCGCCCTCACCCCTGTTTTTAAAGGATGGATTCACTGGATGCAGAATTCTGGGTTGACATTTTTTTCCCTCCACTCTTTAATTAGGTGTCTGTGTTGTTCTGTGGTGTCTCTTGTTTCTGTGAGAAGGCCGTGACATGGGTCATTGTTCCCATGTTTATTTGTATATTGACTCTGTCCCTTTCCTCTGGCTGCTGTCAAGGTTTTCCTGTTGATCTTTTTTGTTTCTTGGCATTTTGACTATGATGTGCTTAAGTATGGTTTTATCTTGCTTTAGGGTTTACTGAGCTTCTTGGATCTAGAAGTTGGAAAATTCCAGTCATTTTTTTTTCTCAAAATTTAATTTTTCTATCCCGTTCTGACTCTTCTCTTGGAACTCTTATTATGTATATTTTAGTATTGTCCCACAGGTTCCTGAGATGCTCTGATTTTTTTTTTTTTTTTCCCAGACTTTTTCTCTCTGATTTGCAGATTCGGTAAATTTTTATCACTTTGTTTTCAATTTTACTGACCAGTCTTTTGCCGTCTAAAACCTGCAGTTAGCCCGCATGTAGTGAATGGTGCCCCCTACAGATGTGTCCATGTGCAGGCCCACGAGTGTCATCACAAGTATCCTTAGAGGCAGAGGGAGATTACACACACAGGAGAAGATGCTGTGAAGACGGAGAAGGTGGTTGAAGTGATGTGACTGCAAGCTGAGGAATGCCAGAGCCACAAAAGCTGGAAGAAAGAAAGAATAGATTTACCCCCACCCCCACCCCCACCCCCCGCCAGGTCCCTGGAGGGAATGCTGTCTTACCAACACCTTGATTTTGGCCCATTGAAACTGATTTCGGACTCCTGTCCCCCAGAACCGTTAGAGAATACATGTCTGTTTTAAGGCATCAAGTTGTGGTAATTTATTACAACAGCTACAGAAAACTAAAACACTATTCCATGACTTCTTAGTTTTGTGCTCTTTGGTTCTAGAATTTCCATTTAGCTTGTTTTTTGTTTTTAATGTAGTTTCTCTTTTTCTGCTGTCATTAAGCCATCATTTTCTTTACTTTTGGGGACTTTTTTTTTTTAAGTTTATTTATTTATTTAGAGAGCAAGAGCAAGAGAGTGCAAGCAGAGGAGGGGCAGAGAGAGAGAGAATCCCAAGCAGGCTCCACACTGTCACAGAGCCTGACTCAGGGCTCAAACTCACGAACCAAGAGATCATGATCTGAGCCGAAATCAAGAGTCGGATCCTTAACCCAGGAGCCCCGTTTGAGACATATTTATGATAGCTGCTTTAAAGTCTTTGTTCTGGGCTAACTTGGGGTCGGTTTCTCTTGATTATGTTTTTTTTTTTTTTTTCTACGGTCACATTTTTTGTGTAACATTTGTATTTTAGTACTTTTAAATTGTGTATTGGAAATTGTTGACAGGCTGTTGAGACTCTGAATTCTCTTACGAATGTTGAGTTTTTATTCTCATTGGTAGCCTGTTTATTGGCTGATCATCTTTAGCTTCTGAAAGCTTTGTTTTATCTTTGGTTAGGGTCAATTTGCAAAAAGCCTAAGGGATTTTTCAAGCAGCTCTAACTCGGACTCAACCTCTGTATTAGTGTTCAGTTGCTGCGTAATAAATTACCTCCCACAAACTCAGTGACTTCACATGTATTTACATCTCACAGTTTCTATAGGTCCGGTCTAGGCCAGCCTTAGCCAGATTCTCTACGCAGGGTCCCACGAGGCTGAAATCAAGGTGCTCTCCAGGACAGAAATCTGATCTGAGTCGCCTAGTTCTCATCTAGGATCGTCCAGATTGTTGGTAGAATTTGAGTCCTTGCCTTTGTAGACCTGAGGTTCTTGGCTTCTCCGTGGGGGAAGCTGGGAGTCCTCCTTAGGTCTTAGTCATGCGGCTCTCTCAGTATGGCGGCAAGCATCTTCAGAGCCAGAGGATTTTCTCCGGTCAGCTACAGTGGAGTCTCTGTAAGGTGACCTCATCGAGGGAGCCACTATCCCATCCTGTCTGCAGGTGCCCCCCACATTCAAGAGGAAGGAGTTACCCAGATCATTGAGGATCATCTTCCAATTCTGCTGAGAGCCTACAATGTGTCTTTCCTAGTGAATCTGGTCAGACATTGGTTTAGGGTTTGTGAGGGTGGGTCCAGAGTAGGCCTTCCTCTAGGGTAGTGTTTCTCAATCCTTTTCATTATTGTCCTGACTAAAAAGCCTTTTAGACACTTTCTCTCCTAACCACGCCCTCCCCCAATTAAATTTTAATACCAAAATATACTGTATTACTCTTTATGAACTGGGGCCCTTTGGAGAGTCACAGACCATTTTAATACCTAAGAATTGTTTCTGCATCCTCTCCTGAAGAATCCCATTTTTTCTCCTTAGGAAAACTACCGCCCTGTTGAGGATTGCACGCTCTAGAGTATCCTTGTGGCCCCAAGTTGCAGTCTTCCTCCTAGCTCAACTGGATAGATAGGTTTTAATGAGGTTTAATGAGATCTCTGCATTTTCTGCATGTAATTTCCCCCCAGTGGCTTGTCCCCTATTACCTGTTGTGTTCTGAATCCCATGCCGGCTTCTTTCTAGTAAGCTTGACATAGTCTCATTCTGCGCATGCGGAGGACTCCGGGACCGCAGGGAACACGCACCTGGACTTCCTGTGCTCCCTCTGAGCTCCGGTTCCAAGTGCTTCACCTGCTCCAGTCTGGTCTCTGCTGCCTCAGCAGAGTGGGACTACGTGCTCTGTTTGAATTTAGCTTGTTGTGCTGCTGTCGAAATTGCCCCCTGGCACGGGAGGGGCGGGAGAGTGGGAGTTCACGGGGTCCCGGTCTCCCAGTCCTGGGTGCCCGCTCCCAGCACCTGAATCAAGTCGCCTCATCCCCACCCCGACTCCGTGTTTGGTTGCGGCAAGAGAGCTAGTTCGGAAGCCGATACTTCATCCCGGCTTGGAGAGCGATCAGCCGGCCTCCACGCAGTACATTACCTGCTACCTCCAAGACGATCGTTGTTAAAAGCCAATGAAGAGCTTTATTTACTTTTTGTGTTGAGACAGTTTAATTTTTCCAGGGTCTCTTTATGTTAATTTAGCCAGTATACATAATGAACCACTTAGAACTAAATGAGAGTAATAGCTAGAATGGAGAGTGTTTGATACTGTTGTTATAATATGGATGTTTTAAGAGAAGGAAAATTTTTAAATAAAAATCTTTGCTTTTTTTTTTTTTTTATTGTAGAAAACTCAGAAAAAGAAGATGTTTCCCGGCAAAAGGAAGAAATCAAGAAGTGAAGCCATAGACTCAGGTACAGAATAGTGTTTTATACTTTGTCAGTCATTCAAGAATTTCATTTTAAAAACCTATTTTTTGTTGTTAAAATAGTAAATTGTAAGTCAATAAAATTGCTACTTTAAAAAGCTGAAAATATGAGACTTTGTAGTAACTGATTTTTTCCAACATCTATCTTGAAAATTTTCAACCTACAGCCAAGGTGAAAGAATCTTACGGTATGTATTTATACACCTAGATTTTACTGTTATACCTCCTTTTATCACCTTAATTTTTCATCACACAGTCTATATTCTTTTGATACATCATGTAGCATATACTCTTCTGTAGAGGCTTTTTCTAGTCAGCATAACTTTTTTGAGATTGACTCTGTACTTTTTTATCGATACAAATAAAAGTTTATTGAAAAATGGGTGGAAAACCATTTTGTCCCTCTCCTACAGTTCTTTAAAGGAGAAGTCCTTTATGTTTAGAAAATTTGGAAAGTATGGAAAGGAAGATAAAAATCACCCATAACCCAAAAAGAGCCGCCGTGCATTTTGTTGGCTCTCTACTCTTCAAGCCTTTTATCGCACTTTCTCACCCGAAATGGGATCATATGTTTAAGTATTCTACAATTCCATCTTAACGAACGCATGACCTTTCATCCACAGATGTACCAGAACTTAATGTCTTACAATACACTACTGAGACTAAATCACATCGAGTAATCGTTACGTGTGCTAGAAGTGGCCTATTAGGTAGATTAAAATTAAGGAATCACAGGTAACCAAAAAGAGCTCTATTACCAGTAGTGTTGGGTAACAACAGACTGTTACATAAAAGGTACAACGAGGTAGTTAAGAGTCAGCAGTACTTCAGACTCTTTCAGTAGAAACAAGGAGACAGCAGGTAGAGTGACAGTGTAGACAGGATCTGTGAGACTCTGCACCAGGATAGGAAGTGAGTCATGCCTCCCCTTATGTGCCTCTTCAGCTGAAGCTATTTTTGGCAATTGGGTAGGACAGTTTTTTTGTTGGGGGCTTTCAGAACCCTGGACCTAGAGCCAAAAGATTGATAATCAGTATATTAAATTGACTTATCTTAATATTCTAGACACGTCCGACTGTGTTCATATTTGGTGTCTAAAAGGAAAGAAAGCCAGTGATCTCATGGAATTAGATGTTGTTTTGTCTGCATTGGAGAAAACCATCCTAGAGTATAAGTAAGTCTTCTGATGTGATACATGCACCTCATACATTGTCCTTAAAGCACGACTTGTGCTCATCCCATGGCTTTTGACACCTCGTATTTTCATCATCGTGTAGTTTTACATATATTTACATTTCCGTTAAAATTTTTTCTTTAATCCTGTGAATTATTTAGTAGTATGTTTTTATACGCCCAAATATGTGAATTCTTTGTATTTATCTTACATCTTAAATATGTTGTGGGAAAATTTGGTGATATTTTTTGTAATTTTGAGGCTTTCTTCATGGCCTAGCACAAAATCTGGGGACTCTAATTCATGGGTTTATGTAGACTCTCTAATTATTGGATCTGTGTAGAATGACTATTTTTCTTGATTCTTTTAATCAATTTATGCTATATATACTTAGAGACTATTTTGTTAGGACATCGTGTTTAAAATTGCTCTGTCTCATGGATGAAACATTTTATACTTCTCTAGTACCCTCTCCATTCCTAAAAATGTGTTTTGGTTTTTTTTTTTTTTGGCTTAAAATCTAGTTTATCTGATACTGTTGTGTCACTGGATTTCTTTTGCTGGCATTTGCCAGAATTTACATAGCCTTTGTCTGACCTTAAAAAAATTTTAATAAGAAATATTAAGCTTTAAATCCAGTGTGTCTATCTTTGTTGACTTCAATCCATTTACATGTATTATAATTATCAATACATTTAGAAGAATGTGTTGATATATTATTTAGATTTAGATATTATTTAGATTTAGATATTATTTAGATTACTTAGATTTTTTTTCTCCTTTTTGAGGTTTTTAATTCTAACTTTTGTTAAAAATAGAATTTTTAACTCCTCACTAATAAAAACTTTCACCTCTCCCTTCCCCTACCCAAAAATCCATCATATTTATAATACCTAGAGATTTTTAATTCTGGGGTAAGATATACAAATGTTTTCTCTTTCCGTTTTTAAGATAATAAACTTTATTAAGGTATTTATCTGATCACTTTGATTTCATATATTTCTTGTAACAACCTCTGGATATGTCTCTTAGTTAAGTGCTTCATCCAGCACTTTTAGGTGTGGCTCTTTATGTTGTAAAATTTCTAAATCCTTCTGATTATTTTGGTCGTGACTTTGAACTTGAAAGACTGTTTAGCTGGATATACTATTCTAGGTTCTAAATAATTTCCTTAAATACTCTGGAGTACTCTTCCTTCGTCTTCTAGTGTTGGTTTGGAAAATTTGGTGTTTGTTGAAGTCTTATTTATATGTGCTGTGTTCTTTCTCTCTATAAGCTTTTAGAATATTTGGTCTTTGATATTCTTAAATTTCACTATATGGGGCCTGACCTTTTGGATCTAAGGTCCTTCTTTTTTTAATTCTAAAATATATTTTTGTCCTTTATTCTATCCTGCCCTTTGCTTTTTCTAGATTTCCTCAATCCTGAAACTAGAAATTTGCTAACTTATTTCTGTGATATATCCATTATGCTATTTATCCCAGCTACTGAGTTCTTAAATTTAGCCATGAGGTTTTAACTAACATTTCTATTTGGTTCTCTTTTATGTCTTATGTTGCTGCTGTCCTCTTTAGAATATTTGTTAGGCTAAAGTCAAATTACTGAGTCATCTATTATGAAATACCTGCTTCTGTTACAATTTCTGATCTGATAGTTTGTTTTCTCTGACACAGTCGTGTTCCTCCAGTGTGTTATTCCCCAGCCTATGAGCTTAGTTACCCCTGCGCCAGTCAGCTTCCTTGTCAGACAGTGTGTATAAGGGAAGACCGAGTCTTGATCCCTGGGTTCCTGGGAGTGCAAGGGATGGGGGTAGTTGAGGCCTAGGTGGGAAGCCTCAGTCACTTATCCCACAAAGTAACCTGTCAGGTCAGGACTTAGCCTTGCCCTCCAGACATAAGTAGTGTTAAGAGCAGATACGCTCCTTACGAGATCATTTTCCAGCCCTGGGGGTTTGGTGGGGGAAGGCGGAGGAGGCAGCTGCCCACTTAGTCCTTGTTTCTCTCCAGGCCCCACAAGCACAGCCCAGGTTTGACTCTAGCAGGACGCAGACAGAGGTCTGATTGGCTGCAGCAGTTAGGGAAGCGCGGCTTGTGAGACTCATGCGGGGGAAGAAACAGGAGACAACCTTGACAGCTCCTTTCCTGCCCTGGGTCACAGCCACCACACATTCTAAACACCTCTTCCTCTCCCCTCGGGGATTTTCACAGCTCAACCCATTTTGAGAGGGGATTTTCGCTCTGGGGTTCTCATGGGGTTGATCTCAGGGAAAGGAGCCAGCCTGTCATGCTAACTCATCATTATCATTGTAGGAATTATCTGTTTTACTCTTCTGTACTTTATGTGTTAAAGCCAGTTTGCTGTTAAAATTGGTACAGAAGGTCTCTTACCATACCCAAGACCATCTTGACTGTGTTACCCTTTTCCCATTCATACATCTCTTCTAAAGGAAGAAGATACTTACTATAGATTTCTGATGTTGTGGCAAAATGGCAGTATCTTGAATTTTAGCATAATATATTTTTGATGTAATTAATGATTTAGGGGGGCGCCTGGGTGGCTCAGCCGGTTAAGCTTCTGACTTCGACTCAGGTCATGATCTCATAGTTTGTGAGTTCAAGCCCCACACCAGGTTCTCTGCTGTCAGCATGGAGCCCCTTCAGATCCTTGGTCTCCCTCTCTCTCTGCCCACCTCCCCCCCCCCCACTTGTTTTTTCTCTCCACCTCAAAAAATGAACTTAAAAAATGATTTAGGGGTGCCTGGGTGGCTCAGTCAGTTGAGCATCCGATTCTTGATATCAGCTCAGGTCGTGATCCCAGGGTCATGGGATCGAGCCCAGCATTGGGCTCCATGCTGAACTTGGAGCCTGCCAAGATTCTCTCTCTCTCTCCCTCTGCCCCTCCCCACCGCACTCAAAAGAAAAAAAGATTTAGAAGAGGTATAGTATTTTTGTTAGACTTTTTTTTTTTCTTTAAATAGGCTCCATGCCCAACATGGGCTTGAACTCATGACTCTGAGATCAAGAGTCAGATGCTCCACCAGCTGAGCCAGCTAGGCACCCCCATAGACTTTTAAAATTATAAAATACCCTTGTGTTTTCTGTCATACCCAGTGATTCTGGTAGAATCACTGATCTTGTTTTATTTTCCTGATATAAAGTATTCTCGACCACATGAAAAGTTGTGTTTTCTCAGAATCAAGTTAACTATTTGAGGGTCTTCTATTTTTAATACTCGTCTGGAACTCACACATGAATAGTTTGTTAAAAGACTTACTGATTGATTGTAAGCAGTTTGCCAATGTACATATACCTAGGGAAGTATGCCATGAAATGCAAACATTACAAACTTAGGCTATTCTATAACTGATTCAATTAGTTATTTGTAGCGACGTGACCAGATTTTTAAGGCACTAGAATTTGAAAGAGCTGTGTCTGACTCTTGTATGTAGACCACCACCATTTTCAGTGGTACAGTCTACCAATTTATCAACATTATAAGCCATATGCAGAAAGGCCTACCTAACCGGTTTTCCTAATTTTTTATGTTTTTAACATCTTAAAATCGTGATTTCATATTTATATTAGAAATACTTTTTTTTTTTAAAGCTGGAGCTGATGTATTTGTTTAATTATAAAATGTATCATCTTAACCATTTTTAAGTGCATAATTCAGTAGTGTTAAGTATATTCATATTGTCGTGCAACACACATCCAGAGCTTTTTCCTCTTGCAAAACTGAAAGTCTGTACCCATTAAACAATTTCCCATTTCCCCGTCTCTGCAGCCCCTAGCAACCTACTTACTGTTTCTATGCGTAACTACATTCGATACCTCACGTGAGTGGAATCACACAGTATTTTTCTTTTTGTGACCAGCTGATTTCACGTAGCCTCGTGTTCTCAAAGCTTATCCATATTGTAGCACATAACAGGATTTCCTTTTTTAGGGCTGACTAATCTTTTATTGTATGAATATAGCACACTTTTCTTTATCCATTCATCCACCTGCCTCTTGACTGTTGTGAATAATGCTAAAATGAACATGGGTGTGCAAATATCTCTTTAAGATCCTGTTTGCAGTTCCTTTGGATCCGTCCCCAGTAGTGGGATTGCTGGGCCATAGGGTTTATACTTTTTGAGGAAGCTCCTTCCTGTTTACCGTCATGGCTGCACTGTTTTACAATCGCACCCACGGTGCAGCGTTCCAGTTTCTCTGCCTTCTCACCAATACGCATCATCTCGTTTACTGTGGTGGCCATTCTGATGTATGTGAGGTGATAGCTCACTCTGGTTTTGACTTGCATTTCCCCGATGATTAGTGATATTGAGCACCTTTGTATATGCTTGTTTGCCATTTATATACTCTTTTTCTTTTTTTTTTTTGAGAAGTGTTCAAATCCTCTGCCCTTTTTAAAATTTGAGTTATTGGGGCGCCTGGGTGGCGCAGTCGGTTAAGCGTCCGACTTCAGCCAGGTCACGATCTCGCGGTCCGTGAGTTCGAGCCCCGCGTCAGGCTCTGGGCTGATGGCTCGGAGCCTGGAGCCTGTTTCCAATTCTGTGTCTCCCTCTCTCTCTGCCCCTCCCCCGTTCATACTCTGTCTCTCTCTGTCCCAAAAATAAATAAACGTTGAAAAAAAAAATTAAAAAAAAAATTTGAGTTATTTTGGCATTGAGTTGTAGGAGTTCTTTATATATTCTGGATATTACCCCTTATCAGACATATGGTTTGAAAATATTTTTTGTGATTCCTTGGGTTACCTTTATACTCTGTTGATTGTTTTTTTTGCTGCATAGAAGGTTTGAAGTTTGATGTCATCGCATTGTGTCTATTCTTGCTTTTGTTGCCTGTGGCTTTGGTATCATATCCAAGAAATCCGAGGCTAATGTCATAAAGTTTTTCCCCTGTGTTTTCTCAGCTGTTTTGTAGTTTCAAATCTTACATTTAGGTCTTTAATCCATTTCAAGTTAACTTTTGTACAAGGTAAGGGTCCATCTTCATTCTTTTGGATGTGGATATCCAGTTTTCCCAGCACCATTTGTTGAAGAGATTTTTCTTTCCCCATTGTGTAGCCTGGGCATCCTTGTTGAAAAGTATTTGACCATATATGTGAGGGTTTATCATTGAGTTTTCTCTTCTCTTTCATTGGTCTGTATGTCTGTCTTTATGCCAGTACTGTAATGTTTAGATTACAGTAGCTTTGTGATGTTTTGTACTTAGGAAGTGTGAGGCCTTCAGCACTGGTTTTCTTTCTCAAGATTGTTTGGGCTGCTTGGTGTCCTTTGATATTACGTATGAAGTTTAGGATTTTTTTTTTCTATTTCTGCAAAAAAATGCCATTGAGAATTTGGTAATTATTGCATTGAGTCTATAGTTTGCTTTGGGTAGTATGGACATTTTAATAGTATTCAAATTAAATCTTCCAGTTCATGAACATAGGAGGTCTTTCTCTTTATATTTGTATCTCCAGTTTCTTTTAACAATGTTTTATAGTTTTTAGTGTATAAATACCTTACCTCCTTAAGTTTGTTTCTAAGTATTATATTCTTTTTGATGCTATTGTAAATGGAATTGTTTTCTTAATTACCTTTTTGGAATGTTCATTGTTGATACATAGAAATGCAACTGTTCTTTGTTGATTTTGGTATCCTGCAATCCTGCTGAATTTGTTTATTCTAACAGTGTGTGTGTGTGTGTATAATCTTCAGCATTTTCTACATATAAAATTATGTCCTCTGTGAACAGAGATCATTTTACTTCTTTTGGATACATTTATTTCTTCTTCTTACCTAATTGCTTTGGCTAGCATTCTCAGTCCTGTGTTGAATAGAAATGGCAAGAGAGGCATCTCCATTTTGTTCCTGATCTGAGAGCAGTAACTTTTAACTTTTCACCACTGAATATGATGTTAGCTCTAGGCTTTTAATATATGGCCTTTATTACATTGATGTGATTTCCTTCTATTCCTAGTTTGCTGAGAGTTTTTATCATAAAAGGTGTTGAATTTTGTCAAATGCTTTTTCTGTATCAATTGAGATGAGCATGAGGCTTTTGTCCTTCATTCTGTTATTGTGTTATGTTGATTGTATTTCGTTTGTTGAACTATCCTTGCATTCCAGGCATAAATACCACTTTCTTGTGATGTATAATCACTTAAGTGTGTTATTGAATTCCCTTTACTAGTATTATGTTGGGGAGTTTTGCATCCATAATCAAGGATATTGCTCTCTAGTTTTCTTGTAGTATCTTTGTCTGATTTTGGTAGCAAGGTGATGCCAGCCTCATAAAATAAGTTTGGAAGTGTTTCCCCCCTCTTAAAATTTTTGGAAGAGTTTGAGAAAGATTAATGTTCATTCTTCAAATATTTGGTAGAATTCTTCAGTGAAGTCATCTGGTTTGTGGGCCTTAAATTGGAGGATTGTGATTAGTGATTCAGTCTCCTTACTAGCTATAGGTTTGAACATACTTTTTATTGCTACTTGATTCAGTCTTTGTGGGTTTTATGTTCTTAGAAGTTTACGCATTCCTTCATGGTTACCTAATTGGTGGGCTTATAATTGTTCATAGTAGTCTCTTACGATCCTTTTTATTTCTGTAGCGTCAGTTGTAATGCCTCCCCTTTCATTTTTTGCGTCTTTTCCCTTTTGTATTCGTCTAAGGATTTGTCAGTTTTGTTGATCTTTTAAAAAACGTAGTTTCATTAATTTTTTTCCTATTTTTCATTTCATTTATTTTTGCTGTAATCTTTACTGTTCTGTCTTATGCTGTTGTTTAGTTTGATCTTCCTTTTCTAGTTCCTTGAGGTGTAAAGTTAGGTTGTTGATTTGAGATATTTCTTCTTTTTTAATGTAGGTATTTACTGCTATCAGCTTCTCTTTTAGTACTTCCTTGGCTGCATCCCATAAGTGTTGGTGCATTATGTTTTAGTCTTCATTTGTTCCAAGATATTTTCCAATTTCCCTTGTATTTCTTGTTTGAATGATTCGTTGTTCAAGACTATGTTGTTTAATTTCCACATATTTGTGAGTTTTCCAGTTTTCCTTTTGTTGTTGATTTCTAGTTTTATTCCACAGTGGTCTGAGAAGATACTTGGTATGATTTCAATCATATTAAATTGGTTCAGACTTATTTCATCATCTAACATGATCCGTCTTGGAGAATATTCTGTGTGCCTATCAGAAGAATGTATATTCTGTTCTTACTGGGTGGAATGTTCTATGTAGGTTTGTTGGATCCATTTGGTTTATAGTGTTGTTCAAATCTCGTTTCCTTATTGAGCTTCTGTTTGATCTGTTATTGAAAGTGAGGTATTGAAATCACCTACTATTACTGTTACTGCCTATTTTCCCTTTCAGTTCTGTTAACTCATATATGTGGGTGCTCCAGTGTTGGGTGCATATATATTTGTAACTTTTATATATTCCTGGTGAATTGACACTTTTATCATTATATCATCTCTTTCTGTGACTTTTTTTTTACTTAAAGTATAACTTGTCCAATGTAAGTATGGTCACCACCGTTCTCTTTTTGTTATCATTGGATGGAATATCTTTTCCATATTCAGCCTGTGTATTTCCTTATACCTAACTAGAATCTTTTATAGACAGCATATAGTTGGATCCTTTTTTTCAAATCCAGTCAGCCACTCAGTGGCTTTTGATTGGGGGGACTCCTGGTAGTGATTGACTTATTTTACTACTAAATTTTGTTTTCTCTAAGTCTTATAGTTATTTTTTCTTTTCCTCTCTTATAGCCTTCCTTTGTGTTTTGTTGATTTCTTTTTTGTAGTGATGTGCCTTGATTCTCCTATTTTCTTTTGTGCTTCTGTAGAGTGTGTATGTGTGTGTGTGTGTGCACGCGTGTGCACACACGTGCACTTACACAAACGGGAATGACATAAATCATCTTATAGCAGTCTGCTTTAAAATGGTAACAACTCGGGGCGCCTGGGTGGCGCAGTCGGTTGAGCGTCCGACTTCAGCCAGGTCACGATCTCGCGGTCCGTGGGTTCGAGCCCCGCGTCAGGCTCTGGGCTGATGGCTCAGAGCCTGGAGCCTGTTTCTGATTCTGTGTCTCCTTCTCTCTCTGCCCCGCCCCCGTTCATGCTCTGTCTCTCTCTGTCCCAAAAATAAATAAAAACATTGAAAAAAAAAATTTAAAAAAAAAATGGTAACAACTCGGGTATGCCTGGGTGGCTCAGTCAGTTAAGTATCCTACTCTTGATTTCAGCTCAGGTCTTGATCTCGTGGTTGTGAGTTCAAGCCCTGCATTGGGCTCTGCACTGAGCATGAAGTCTACTTAAAATAAATGAATTAGTTAATGAAAGAAAGAAAGAATGAAAACTTAACCTCAGTCACCTAAAAAACTCTACTTCTTTATGTCTCCCTCCCCCACCATATGGGGATAACACTTTGTTACTGATGTTGCAGGTTTCACCTTCTTACATATTTTTTAAGTTTTTATGTATTTATCTTGAAAGAGACAGAGACAGTGTAAGTAGGGGAGGGGAAAAGTGAGAGGGAGAGAGGGAGAGAGAGAATCCCAAGCAGGGTCCATACTATCAGTGCAGAGCCTGATGCGGGACTCAAACTCACAAAACCATGAGATTATGACCTGAGCAGAAATCAAGAGTCGGACGCTTAACCAACTGAGCCACCCAGGTGCCCCTCACCTTCTTATAGTTTTAACCATTGACACAGTTTCATGTTATTTTTATGCTTATAGGTTTTAAAATCCATTATCAGTATGAAGAGTGATTTATGCCTCACTGTCCAGTATTATGGGGTTCTGTATCCATCTGTATATATACCTTTAGCAGACCTTTATATTTTCACATGCCTTTGTGTTACTGTATTGTGTCCTTTTGTTTAAACTTGAAAGGTTCCCCTTAGTAATTCTTACAAGGCAGTTCTAGTGATGATGAATCCACTCAGCCTTTGTTTACCTGGAAAGTCTTTACTTCTCCTTGATTGTTGAAGTACAGTTCTGCCAGGCACAGTATTATTGGTTGGCACTTTTCCTTCAGTGCTTTGTAGAGACCGTGCCACCTTCTGTTCTTCATTGTCTCTGCTGAGAAATCCATTGGTGGTGTTGTGGGAGCTCCCTTGTACATGACAAGTTGCTTTTCTCTTGCTACTTTCAAGATTCTGTTTTTGCCTTTGAATTTTGACAGTTTGAATATAATGTGTGTCAGTGTGGGCCCCTTTGGGTTCCTCTTAGGTGGGGGCTTTTTGAGCTTTCTGAATTTGGGTGTCCATTTTCATCCTCAGATTTGGTGAGTTTGGGGCCATTATTCAAATAAGTTCTCTGCTTCCCATAATGCACATTTTGGCGTGTTGAATGTTTTCTGTAAATCCCACATGCTTTTTTCCATTTTATTCTTTTTTCTTTTTGTTCTTCTGATAATTTCAAATGACTCATCCACAAGTTTCCCATTTCTTTCCTCAGCCTGATCAAATCTGCTGTGAACACGCCTAGTGAATTTTTCAATTCAGTTATCTTATTCAGTTCCAGAACTTGTTTGGTTCTTTTTATAGGTTCTCTCTTTGTTGATACTCTCATGCATCATTTTCCCGATTTAGTTTATTCATCTGTGTTCTCTTGTAGCACATTGAACTTCACTAAGGTGATCATTTTTTAGTTCTTTGTTAGCAAATTCATAGATCTCCACTTCTTTCTTTAGGGTCTGTTTCTGGGGATTTTTGCCCCCACTTATTTGGGTTATGTTTTCTTGTTTCTTCTAGTGCCTTGTTATTTTTTTCTATGTTGTGTACATTTAAAAAGCAGCCACCGGGGCGTGCCTGGGTGGCGCAGTCGGTTAAGCGTCCGACTTCAGCCAGGTCACGATCTCGCGGTCCATGAGTTCGAGCCCCGCGTCGGGCTCTGGGCTGATGGCTCGGAGCCTGGAGCCTGTTTCCGATTCTGTGTCTCCCTCTCTCTCTGCCCCTCCCCCGTTCATGCTCTGTCTCTCTCTGTCCCAAAAATAAGTAAACGTTGAAAAAAAAAATTTTTTTTTAAATAAAAAAAATAAAAAGCAGCCACCTCTCCTGGTTTTTACATACCGGCCTTGTACAGGCTTTGTACCTTCACCAGTCAGCCTGGGCAGTCCCTCAGTTCTGGTGGTCCCTCAGTCCTTTCTGAGAGATGTATCTTCTTTGGGCTTGTGCATGTGATTTGCCAGCTGGAGAGGTTTGCTTCTTTCTTTCTTAGGAATCTGTAATCTCCGAAGACTAGAGCTCTCTGCAACAGGCTGCTGAGCTCTTTTTTGGTCTCTGTGACCAAAGGCATCCAAACTATTTCGGTTCCCACCATTGTCATACTTCAGGTGACACAGAAACCATTCCAAATGATGGATAACGTTCTTGCTCTTCTCTCCCCCCGCCCCCCCCCCGCCCCCCGCAACCAAGGGAGAAGGCATGAGCTGGGCCTGGGTCATTTTTCCTGATCCCCTGGCCGCAGCATTGCCAGTTCTGTCGCTGTAGAAAGCCATTGGACTTTGTTCTCCACGGCAGTCAGGCATCTGAAGTATGCTGGTTCCGTTAGCGGTCCAAATCAGGCGAGGTGGAAAGGTGTCCCTCGGGCAGCCCCCCGAAAAGCCATGACATTGGATATACGTTGCATTCTTCTCTTTCTTTCCCAAGGGAGAAACCATGCACGGAGCTTCTTGGCTCAACCGAGCTGTGCTGGCTTGGGAGACGGGCTGTTGAAGTTGATAGGAAACAGCTTTTCTCACCTGTTTCAGTATGACTGTTCTTGACTTAGAACTTGCCTGCGACTCAGTTGGTTTCTGAAATTGTCACAAGGCTTTTTTGGCCATATATAGTTATTAAGTTGGTTTCCCTGTGGGGGAGTCTGGTGTGGGGGGCTTCCTATTCCACTATCTTGCCGATGTTACTAGACATACCTTTTAACAGTCTTGATGAGAACTTCTACAGAGATCTATATTCAGATGTACGGGCTTTCTCTTGTGTAGCGCTTAGCTCAGTCCCCTTCTTCTGAGGGACTTTGCCTCCTCATGGATTTCCCCCTAGAAAGAAACCATTTTGTAACGACCTGTCACTCATACCAGGTATTTATTACTTCCGGCGGAAAGCACACACTCACACTCTAGTATCCTTCTGCGCCGAGGCAGCATCGGGGCTTAGCTGCTGTCCCGCTGCCGCATAGTACTGTGGCTCTGCCGTTCGGCCATGAGAGCGCCGAACTGGGAGCCTCGGAGGCTTTTGTCCTGATGACGGACCGGAACCACTTTGTGTGGGTGAGCTTTGTAAGTGTTTGAAGAACTAGACTTGTGGCTACCAGTCCTGCTGGCTTCTCGCCCCTGTTGTCAGCGGGCAGGGAGGGGTCGGCTTGCTGGGCTTCCGATGACCACACTAGTGGCGGGACAGTAAAGGGTGAACACGGACCGTGAGCCTTTCCTGCGTCTCACGCCTTCACCTGTGGGCGTGGCCCGTATCAGGAAGTTCAGGTAACCATGTACCTGAAGGTTTAGGGGAACATATTTGCCGTTCTTTCTCTTTTGTTGAGACTCTGTCCGGTATTTTTTTTCTTTTTTTAGCCTGAGAAAAGGCTGCACGCTAGCCAGGCCGTCTTCTTCGGAACAGTATATGCCAAATCGTGGTTTGTTGATGTGCTAAGCAAATGAAACACACCTTTCAAAATCCTTTGTATGATACCTAGTGTGATCCTTTCTTTTTTTTTTTTCTTCCTGCTGTAGACAAAAAGTAGAATCTAAAATCTGTAAGGAAGCCATCAAAAAATTTCATGCTCATATGGAAGAAGAACTCCTCAAAATGGTAAGCTCACAGACCATAAATTTGTCGGTCTGAATTGTTTTTGCCAGTCGCGGGGCAGCATACAGTTAGTTATCTAAGAAAAGATTGCAGTGTGGTAAAGAACTCACTCGAACTATTTGTGTTTCACATGTGGTCTTTAAATGTGATATATGGTAAGTTAATAAACATTTTAATTTTGGAAAACACACACAAATATGTATTTTTTTTCTTTTGTGCAGCTTAAAGACATCCAGACATCGAAAACCCTGAAAAGGAAGAACACGAAGGTATATCCCTCGTGTGATTAGAAGCACACGGTTATATAGAACTCTAGCATGTGGAGGGTTAAGAAAAGCCGTGACTCCTTCGATTTTATAATCTTCAGTTTGTAGATGTTTTTTTTAGTCAGGCTTGTATCTGGTTGATCTTGTGGTTGGGTCCTACTAATGCGTGCTGAGGGATGGGGATCCTAACTTGCCTAAAATGGCCATCAAGCCCAAAATGACACTTACAAGGTATTAAGTTGTTACTAGTTATTAAGTATTAAGTAATATATATGTATTGCTTTTGTGGCTGTCAAAGAAGTAAAACCTTATGGAATAAAGAACTGTCCCATGTCCCACGTAAAGGGACAGCCTGGGAAGAATACAGCATTAAGGGTTAGGCGACCTCAGTTCCCATCCTGGTTCTGCTATATTGATGTTGTACCACTCTCTTGCAAACTCTAGCACTAGGTATGCGAGGAGAGGCAAACCCATGAACACCAGTGTGCGGTGGGACCAGATGACCTCTGAGCTCTAAGCCTGCAGGAATCCAGGACTGAAGAGCAGCCCCCCTCTACATTTCTAATAGAAATAAACTTGAAATGCATATTCATTTCAGTGATTACAAGCCTTTGTTGGGTTTTTTTCCCCTCAGTTTTATTTTCTTATTGGTCAATTCCGCATGGCTTCCAAGCCCCTGGGAATGGTCCAGCCGTGGATCTGGTAGTCACTAAAGGTGATGGCTGAGATAATAAAATTTGTTCTTTGGAAGTATTCTTTCTTAGATACGGGTTGTATCAGGACACTCCTGCTTCAGTATTTTCCTAGTGTACCCAGATAAAATCCAGACTCCTTATCCAGTAGCTCACAGGGTAGTAAAGATCTGGCCCCCACTTCCTCCTCAGAGTTGTCCTGGGGTAGATCCCCTATTTCCCAGAGTTCCCTGTTCTTTTTCTCCATAGCACATGACAGGTTGTAGTTACCTGCTGTTCATATGTAATGTCTGTCTTCCCCTTAGACCGAAGCTCCGTGAGGGGGAGGATGCAGTCTCTTTCCCACTGTTTTTCTAGAATCTGGTACAGTGTACATAGCGGTGCTCAAACATTGAGGGAGTTATTTTAACAAATTATTGTATTACTTTAGATTATTTCAGATATTGAGAAGAAAAGGCAGCGTTTGCTCGAACTCCAGGATGAACTGCTTCGGTAAGATAATGTCAGACTCCTCTGAGAACTTAGCTGCAAGGATTGAATCACAGTACGTCACGTGGGGCTGTGAAAATCTGCCGTATTACCTTGAAATCCCAGGTAGGTTTTCTTTGTGCCCGGAAGCTCAGTGAAGGTAGGTTATGTGGCTGAGTGGAAGCTTTTAGCAAAGAAGAGTTCAGCCTTCATCTATCAGCTCTCTCAACTCCAGCCTGAGAGGTGGCCCAGTTACAGATGAAGCGCATGGACTTTTGCACGAGACTGCCTGGGTTCGAATCCAGGGTCTGCCACTTACTGGCTGTGCAACCGCCCGGTGCCTCAGTGCCTCCTTGGTAAACGAGCACAATACCTTCCCCCCCCCCCCCCAGGGTGTTGAGAGAATTCAGTGAATAAATACACACAATGTGCCTCGCAGTGGCCGGCATCGAGTAAGTGCTGTGTAAGTGTTAACGGCTTGTGTTCGTGTTCTTGTTGGCGTAGCCCTCCTGTGAACCTGTCCCCACGTGTGGGGCCGGGAACACAGTCGGGGCTGTCCCCATGTGTGGTTACGAAGCCTGGGGTTTGCTGCCGCTGACAGTCAACCAGCTCGTAGTTGTGGGTGGTCTTCTGTGCAACAGGACCGTCGTGTGAGCTGAGGGCTGTGGGAGGGCAGTGGCCAGAGAAGCAGATCTCCTCTCTGTTCTTTGTAGGCGTTTTAAAATAGGGTGAGAAAGTGGTATTATCGGAAAAGATGGCCTACAATTATAGTACTAAGTTTTAAAGGAGAGAATGCCAGAAGTCTAGGAGAGGGTGGGATTGGGTGTCCAGCTCACTGTTCTCCAGTCCAGTCTGTGGGCAGGTGCTGGCCCTTGGCGGAGCGTCTGCTCACTCAGGCCCAAAGAAACTAGCACTTAAACAAGCTTCCTGTGTGTGCCGCTCTCTGTCTGAAATGCTTTATGTATTAGCTCCTTATCGTGGTCCTGGGAGGTGGGTTATTATGGCAGGATAGTGAGCATCAGACCTCTTACAGACCAGCGCCTCTGGTTCCTTTTCTAGATACAATTCTAGAAGTCGAAAAGTATGTCTTGAGAAGGCATAGAAACCTGCAGTGTATCATTATTCTAACTTCACGTGTGGAAAACCCCAAGGCCGAGGGAGGTTACCTTCCCCCAGTCCCACCCCCAGGAAGTCGGGGCCAGGATCTCATGGGTACAGACTGCCTTCACACCCCGCCCTCCTGCCCCAGCCAGCTTGCCCACAGTGCTGCATTTGTTCAGCAGACACCACTGTGAAAAAGTAACTCTAATATCCTTTTAGAAAAATCCTTTTATCTTTGAGAGAATAAAAAATCGGCAGCCTCCTCCCCCGCCTTTATTTGTCCATAAAATCCAAGTTATCCGTTTTTACTTTCCAGGGTAAGAAAGAAGACACTGAAAGATATAGTGGTTTACCTATACATTTTCCATCCAGGCACTTGGATGATTTTTCCACTGGTTTTATTGGATCTTGGAAAATGGACAAGGCTGTGATGAGGGGAAGGGGTGAAGGAAAGGCCTTTTTCCCTGCCGTTGCTGTTGACCTGAGCGGCCTCTCTCCTCCCACCTGAGGCTATGACTTGTTAACCAAACTGTGTCTTAATTCAGTGGTTCCCAACAATATGACTGGACAGGTTTTAGGATCTAGAAGACCTCTTCGTCTATGGATGTCATTTCTAATTCTTCATTGTGTATTGTATTTCAAATTGAAATCTAGACTCTGTCCCATATTCATAATTTCAGAACTGAAGATACCTTTAAAGATCTAGCCCCCCCTCACAGCATGGTCTCACCTCGCTCCATCTACCTGCGTCCTCAGTCTCCTACACCCTGGGCTGTTACACTTCATTATGTGCCATTCATACGTGGGGAAATATTTTCTCTTGTTGTAGGTTAGAGCCACAGATGAAACAACTACAAATGAAATACGTCGAGCTTGAGGAGAGAAAATCTTCCCTTAGGAATGCAGCGTGTTTCTTATCTAACTTAAAACAGCTTCATCGAGATTATTCAGATACTCGAGAGAAAGAACCACACGTAAAAGAAACGGTAACCTTGATTTTTATTTTTCACTGTGATTGAGAAGAGAGGGCATTTGCCTGTTGAGGATTAGCAGCTCTGAGGAGAAAGGTGGATGCAACATTACAGTCGGCCTGCAGAGCAGCATTAGACTTCACTTCTAAATTGAGTTTTCTTACACCAATCTAAAAGCCTTAAGCTTGTCTGTGTATTAGATACGGACGTGGAATGCTTTTCAGTTACTGTTCTCTGTGCCCACACACACTTGGCCCAAAGCTTGCTTGGAGTTGGGGATTTGGTTACTAACTTGGAGACATCCTGAGCACTGAATTTGAGCATAACTGGTGAAAACAGATGTGGCAACTGTACTTGGCTTGGAATACACGAGTGTACTAACCTGTCCTGTGTTTGCCCCACGGGCCTTCTGTACTCTTGCAGCATCTGTCTTCCTTCAGGGAAAGTAGGTATTTGGGTTTATGTCCTACTTCTTTTCCTAAACCAGAAATCTAACACCAAATGTTAGTTCTTCCCTCTCTCGTCTCCGAGAGCAGGCGCCCCATGGTAGCTTGAACACAGCAGGCTCTCAAATATCTGTGAAATTGAATTCCCCAGTAATAGGGTACGTGATAGTCTAGAAACAACTGCATTATTAGGTGGGTGGTAGCAATCGTCTGATGGCTTTTCTGCTCAAAGCTGCTCTTTTCATTACTAAGAAAAACCCCTTGAAAACGTGATTGTAAACTGTCATAAGTATGACAGACTGGAAGAGGACTTTAGTCACTCATCCTTAGATACAAGTTACAACATGGAGCCTGGCTTTGTCATTTCAAAATTACGAGTTTATGTTGGGTTGTCTAATTTTGTCTTCAGTTTTTCTACGTGATTAATTTTTCCCTCATGAACTTTTATGGGCCTGGTATTTTCATTCCATTAATTCTTCCAGGAAAAGTCCATCTGCCTTACGGTTTTCTGGATTTAAAACCGGCATGAGATCAAGCAGACTTGCCCAAACCCAGTCTCAATATGTACCAGGAAGTGATTTTGTTGTACATGCTTTAGATCCCACGGTTCTTGGAACTTTTTCCGGGATGAGATCAGCCTAAAACTTTCTAGAGAGGGGTCCCTTGTAACCGTACTAATTATGCCCTAAGGAAAAGGATTAAACCAATGATCATAATGGTCCTCGTTTGAAAAATGAAAGTACTGGAAAGCTCTATTCAGCATGGAGCTGTATGACAGACAGGGTTATAAAAGTTTGTTATACTTAATCCAAATAATTTGCCTTTGACAGTATGATTCATCCAGCCTTCCAGCTCTGTTAGTTCAGGCAAGAACCCTTTTAGGAGCTGAGACCCATCTGCAAAACATCAACCATCAATTAGAGAAGCTCCTTGACCGGAAATGAAGCCAGCCGCCTAAAACATGCCGAATAGAAGGATCAGTCCCCTGCTGCAGCCTGTGGTCTTCCGATCCATACTTTTGTAAATAAAAACTCCCTGAAAAGTTAACTTGTCTACTTGTTTGGGCTGGTTTGTCACCAAAATTTAGTACTTTGTTCATGGTCCTTTAATTTGATTGCATTAAGTGGCAACAGTGTGATTAGTTATCTTCTCTGGCTAATGTCTTGAGTAACAAGATTTAAAACGTTGACACCTGATCAGAGGCGGACAGAAAGCTCTGCCCTGAGTAGCACAGGGAGGTGTTCTAAGACGGGCGCCGAAGACCCTGAACTCCCCTCCTCCGCTGGCCACGCAGAGTCTGCACCTACATAGAGAGCAGCTCCTCCTGCACCACCGAGGGCCGATGGAACAGCTTCTGCACGATGCTAGAGGGACACCTTCCTCACCCCCAAGTGCTGGCCGGCAGCAGGGAGGAATAGCACTGAGGCCTGCATGCACGCTCGCCAGTCCTGGGGCACAGCAAAAAAAAAAAAAACCCAAAACATCGATTTAAAGGACAAATGGACTGTAAGCAAAGGAAACGCATTTATTAAGCTTAGCACATCCACCAAGCTGCTGAAGAACTGCTAAAACTCTCTGGGGCTGAAGGGCTGATGGGCACCATTGTTTACTTTCCCTTCCACTTTGATGGCCAGACAGGAGCCGGGCCCAGGCACTCCACTCTTCCGAGGCCTGGCCCAGTGAGCCCGGGGCCTCCAGCCCACAGCGGCTCCAGTGCAGGCCTGCACCTGCCCCAGCCGCCCCACCGGCACCACGTGCAACCGGACCCCCTCAGCCTGGGGCCACTCCGGCCCCAGCCATCTCCCTGGAGAACACGGACACCCTGGCCTGTGCCTATTGCTGCAGTCCTGCCAGGGTACCTGGGGGCCGCCCGGCCAGCCTCAGCTATCCCGCCAAGAACTCTAAGTGACTATCGTTTGGAAATAGACTCCTGTAGGGGCACCTGGATGGCTCAGTCGGTTAAACATCCAGACTTCAGCTCAGGGTATGATCTTGCGGTTCGTGAGTTCAAGCCCTGCCGCAAGATCATGACCTGCATCGCATCTGAGCTGTCAGCACGGAGCCTGCTTCAGATCCCGTGTCTGCCTCCCTCTCTGCCCCTCCCCTGCTCGCACTCTCTCTCACAAAAATAAACATTAAAAAAAATTTTCAAATAGACTGCTATATATGTAGATCAATACATACAAACCTCACGATAACCACAAACCAAAAACCTCTAAGACAGCGAAAAGAACCTAAACACTAAAGAAAGCCATCAAACCACAAGGGAAGAGACGAAGAGAAAGTACAGAGAAGCACAAAAACAACCAGAAAACAATTAACAAAATGGCAGTAAGTACATACCTATTGATAATTAAAAGTGAATGGACTAATGCTCCAGTCATAAGACACAGTGTAGCTAAATGGATCAAGGAAGTGACCCATGTATGTGCTGCCTATACTTCAGACCTAAACACAAAGTGAAGGGATGGAAAAAGATATTCCATGCAAAGGGAATGAAAAGTGATACTTCTATTAACTAAAATGGACTTTAAACAAACTATAACAAAAGATAAGGGCATTACATTATGACAGGGTCAATACAAGAAGAGGATATATAACATTTATGTACCCAACCCAGAGCACCTAAACACATAAAGGAAATGTTAACAAAGGGAGAAATTGACAATATAATAATACTATGGGACTTTAATACCCCCACTTAAACTAATGGATTGAACAGAAAGACAGAAAACCAATAAGGAAACATTGGCCTTACCAAATTAAACCAGATGGGACTTAATATATACAGAACATTTCATTGCAAAACTATAGAATACGCATTCTTTTCAAGTGCACATGGAGTATTCCCCAAGAAATAAATCCGGGAAACAAATCCTATTAACCATATTCTCTGATTACAACAGTATAAAACTAGAAACAAGTTACAAGAAGAAAACTTGAAAAAATACAAACACAGAGCATAAACAGCATGCTACTGAACAATAAAGAAATCAAAGGAAATTAAAAAATACCATGGGACAATAAAAATGGAAACAACTTTCCAAAAATCTGGGACAACAAAAGCAGTTCTAAGAGGGAATTTCACACGGATACAGGCCTACCTCAAGAAACAAAACTCCCAAGTCATCGAATTTTATACCTAAAGGAACTAGAAAAAGACCAAGCAAAGCCCAAAGTTAGCAGAAGGAAGGAAATAATAAAGAGCAGAAGGAAAAATAAATGAAATAGAGACTAAACCAACAATAACAAAAACAATTTAAAAAGATCAGTGAAAGTGAAGCTGGTTCTTTTAAAAGATAAAAATTAATAAATCTCTAGCCAGACTCATTAAGAAAAAGAGAGGGCTCATGAATAAAGTCAGAAATGGAAGAGGAGAGGGTACAACTGACATCACGGAAATTCAAAGTCTCATGAGATTACTATGAATAATTATACACTAACAAATTGGACAACCTACAAGTGGACAAATTCCTAGAACACCCAATCTTCTAAGACTGAATCACTAAGAAATAGAAAATCTGAATATATCAATTACAAGTAATGAAACAATCAGTAATTTAACACCTCCCCCCACAAAAGTCCCAAGACCAAGTGGCTTCACAGGTGAATTCTACCAAACATTTAAAGAAGTAGTACCTGTTCTTCTCAAATTATCCCAAAAACTTGAAGGAGTGCTTCCAGATTCATTTTACGAGGCCAGCATAAACTGAGGACCAAAACGAAAGACACCATTAAAAAAAGTTATAGGCCAATTTACCTCATGAACATAGATACAAAAGTCTTCAACAAAATATCAAGCCAAATGTAATAATACATTAAAAGGACCTTTACTAATGATCAAGTGGGTTTTATTCTAGTGATGCAAGGATGGTTCAACATCTGTAAATCAACGTGACACACCACGTTAACAAAAGACAAAAATCACATGATTATTTCAATGGATGCAGAAAAAGCATTTGACAAAATTTGACATCCTCAACATACTTCAAGGAACATATCTCAACATAATAAAGGCTATATATAACAAACCCACAGCAAACATCATATTCAAGAGTGAAATTCGAAAAGCTTTTCCTCTGAGATCAGGAACAACACTAGGATGCCCACTCTCACCTTTTACTCAACATAGTATTAGAATCCTAGCCACAGCAGTTAGGCATGAAAAAGAAATACAAGGCATCCAAGTTGGAAAGGAAGAAGTAAAACGGTCACTATTTGCAGATGACCTAACACCATATAAAGAAAACCCTCAAGACTCCACCAAAAAAAACTATTTGAATAAATGAATTCAGTAGAGTTGCGGGATACAAAATTAACAGTTTCTGTGCACTAATATTAAGCTATCAGAAATTAAGAAAACAATCCCATTTACAATTGCATCAAATAGAATAAAATACCTGGAAATAAATTTAAGGTGAAAGACCTATAAGACTCTATGAAACACTGATGAAAGAAATTGAAGAGGACACAGATAAATGTAAGGATACCCTTGATCGTGGACTGGAAGAAGTAATATTGTTAAAATGGCCATACTACCCAAAGCCATCTACATATTCAATACAATCCCTATCAACATGCCAGTGGCATTTTCACAGAAAATAAAGAATCCTAAAATTAGTATGGAACCGTAAAAAACCTTCAATAGTCAAAGCAGTCTTGAGAAGGAAGAACAAAGCTGAAGGGGTCGTGCTCCCTGATTTCAAACTGTACTATAAAAGCTGCAGTAATCAAAACAGTATGGTTGCACAGAAACAGAGACATAGATCAATGAAATAGCTCAGAAAAAGACCCATTCACAGCTGCTGTGGCCTCTTCTTTAGTTCAGAAGGGGAAAATAAGGGAGAGTGAGATAGGAGGAAAATATAGGCTATTCAATTAATGTGGTCCATCAATCTATGACAAACGAGGCAACAATATACTAATGGAGAAAGATGGTCTCTTCAATAAACGGTGCTGGGAAAACTGGACAGCTACATGCAAGAGAATGAAGCTAGACCACTATCTTACACCATGTAGAAAAATTCAAAATGGATTAAAGACCTGAACATAAGACGTGAAATCATAAAACTCCCAGAAGAAAACACTGGCCGTTGGCCCTGTGACATCAGCCTTATGAATATTTTTGAACTAGTCTCTTTAGGCAAGGGCAACAAAAGCTTTGAAATAAACAAGTAGGATTATATCAAACTCAAAAGCTTCTACACAGCCAACAACAAAATGAAAAGGCAACTTACTGAAATGGAGAAAATATCTGCAAGTCATATATCTTACAATAAGGGATTGATATCCAAAACATATTAAAAAAAACTTACACAACTTAATATAAAAAATTTTTTTGAACGGGCAAGGAATTTGAATAAACATTTTTCCAAAGCAGATATGCACATAGACAACAGACACATGAAAAGATGGTACAATAGCACACTAGTCCTTAGAGAAATGCAAATCAAAACCACAATGGGTATTACTTCAGACCCATCAGATTGCTATTATGAAAAAGGATAAACAACAAGTGTTGGTGAGGATGTAGAGAAAAGGAAACCCTCATGCACGGTTAGTGGGAGTGTAAGTTGGGGCAGCCACTGTGGAAAACAGTACGGAGGTTCCTCAAAAAATTAGAAATAGCATGTGATACAATCATTCCACTTCTGGGTATTTACCTGAAGAAAATGAAAACACTAATTCAAAAGAATATGTATGTACCTACGTTTATTGAAGCATTATTTATAACAGCTAAGACATGGAAGCAACCTAAGTGTCCACTGATAGATGAATGAAGAAAATGAGGTACACACACATGTACACACACACACACGCATGCACACTGAAATATCACTCAGCCATAAAAAAGAATAAAAACTTGCCATTTGTAACAACACGGATGGAACCAGAGTATATTATGCTAAGTGAAATAAGTCAGACAAAATTCCATATGATTTCACTTTCACGTGGAACATAAAAATAAAGCAGAACAGACGCACAGATACAAAAAACTGTTGGTTACCAGAAGGAGGGGTGAAGACGACTAAGAGCTACAAATGTCCAGTTACAAAATAAGTCATGAGGGGGTCATGGGATCCAGTCCCACACTGGGCTCTGTGCTGACAGCATGGAGCCTGCTTGGGATTCTCTCTCTCTTTTCCCCTCCCAGACTGACTGACTCTCTCTCTCTCTCTCTCTCAAAATAAATAAACTTAAAAAGTCGTGAGGATGTGATATGCAATACAGAGAATATAATCAATAATATTGTACTAACTTTGTGTGATAACAGATGGTAACTAGACTTATCATGGGGATCATTTTGTAATGTATAAAGATATCAAATCACTACAATATACACCCGGATATACTGTATGTCAATGATACCTCAATTTAAAAAAATTTTGTAATAAGAGTTTTAACCTATAAATAAACATGCAAAATTAAGCTGATATGAACATATACCAACTCTGGTCAGTTACGATTTCAAAGTTAATTTTCAATAAAACTGGCTTACTTCAGTAAAAAACAAGAATTGAGAAGCAGAGTGATAAAACTTAGTTGATATAGACGGTTTTAATAAAAAGTTACTATAACTTAATATATTTGTTACTAAACCACCTTCAGGCAAAATTACAGCCTACTTATATACCAGTCCAGAGTTAATTACTCTTGCAATACTTGCAAAATTAGTTCATCAGGAATTTCATCCACTCCACTATAATAACTGAGAAGGCCATTCTCTGCAGCTTCTGCTAATTCAGCATCTTCGGTAGCTTCCAAAAAATAAGTATCATCAATGCCATTATCCCAGTCAGCATCAGAAGCTACACCTTTTGACGACGTACTAGATGGTGGTTTATGAGGATTCTCGGTTTCACTGTTCATTGTTTCAGTTGCTGTGAACTCTTCTTCCTTTAGTTCAAAGGGGGAAAATAAGGGAGAGGGAGACAGGAAGAAAGTACAGGCGATTCAATGAGAATATGTGATGATTTCACTAAACAGTCGATTTATGTTAAAGTACTAAGTACAAAACCAGTTCTTGAACAGATACTAAAATAAATATGCTGGATGATATGGTCTTCAATACAGTCGCCATGGGAATGAGTTCATTAATTCAAATGTTGCTGCCACTGTAACTCAGACACTTAACAGTCTAAATTTGGAAATGCCCACAATTCCTCTGGTACATTCTTTTCAGTATTCACAGATGGGATTGGAACAATCGTAGATGGAATTTTTTAAAAAGCAGACAGTGCAGCTCAAGCCAAATTAGAAAATACACCTGCTATCTTAAAAGATTTAAAAGATTTGTTATCCTATTTATAAAGAATTTTATAAAGAATTTTAACATGAATTTAAAAAACCTCTATAAATAATTGAGACAATTGTCAAGATAGGGCTATACAGATTTGTGTATTAGGTAACAGTATTGTTATGTACATTTTCTGAGTTTAAAATTTTTACCATATTTAAGAGTATCCTTATTCTCTAGTAATATACTTAAGTGAAGAGATACAGCGTTTTGATGGCTGCAACTTCCCTTCAAGAGATCTGTTGTGGACTGTTACCCCAGATTCATAAGTTGAAACCCAAACCCCCAATATCATGGTATTAGGAGGGAGGCCTTTGGGAAGTGATTAAGCACGAGGGTACAGCCCTTATGACTGGGATTAGAAACCTTACAGAAGGGACCCCAGAGAGCTCTTTCATTCCTCTGACATGCGAGGACTTGTTGCAGACTCTCAGTCTGGAGTTCTCTCTTGTCCATCAAGAGAGCAGATGAAGAATTGAATACGAGAGAGGCTAATGTCCAGGAGGAGACAAGAGCCCCGAGTAAGGGACCTAGCTCCGTATTTATTAGGATTAGAAGGCTCACATATGTGATAGACATGCAGAAACAAACAATAATACAGTAACCATTAACTCCTGTGTGAGAGAAAAGGGGTTTTTGAAGATGTGTGGGGTTAGGGTCAAGACAAATCAAAATCTCGACACCGAGCAGACAGCTGTTTACTAAAGGCACCAGGCACCACGTCTGTTTATCTTAACTTTTCTAGGGGCTAAGACTAGAGCATGCTACCTCAGGGTTAACAAGGTGTTTTTCTCAATAATTAGCCCTGGGTGCTTTCACCCTGTGGCAGCTTTCCACCTCTACCTGTTCTCCGATGCTTTGGTCCTGTGGAAGCGGCTTTCCGCCCTAAGCCTTGTTAACTCTTGGTGCAAGCTCGGAGAATTTTTAAACTTTCCCCCACAAGGATTCAGCGAGAAGGTGGCTCCCTATAACCCAGGAAGCCAACCAGACACCAAATCTGCCAGGGCCTTGACCTTAGACTTCCAGGCCTCCAGAACTGTGAGAAATAAACTTCTGTTGCTGATAAGCCATCCAGTCAGGGGCACCTGGGTGGCTCAGCTGGTTAAGTGTTCAACTCTTGTTTTCAGCTCAGGTCACGATCTCACGGTTTTGTGAGTTCGAGCCCCACGTCAGGCTCTGCTGAGAGCACAGAGCCTGCTAGGGATTCTCTTTCTCTCTGCCCCTCCCCCACTTGCACTCTCTCTCAAAAATAAATAAAAACTAAACAACAACAAAAAAAAGCCACCCAGCCTGTGGTATTCTTTATAGTAGCCTAAAATGACTAAGACAAAATTCGTCAAAAATGTGTATGCATACAGTAGAGGGAGAAACACTAATGTAACCAATATTAACAAAGGGCAACTCTAGGTGAAGAGAGAGTTTGTTGTCCTTGTACAACATTTCTATACGACAGTTACCAACACTCGGTAAGAGAAATACAAATAGTAAATCTGAAAGAAGTTCAACTTCCTTAAGACTAAGAAATGTAAACAAAAACAACTGAAATATCACTTTTGGCCAAATAGGTTGGTAAAGGTCAAAGGCAAAAATAAACAATGTTGGCAAAGGTGTAAACAGGTGCTCTCTTAAATTGTGAAGCCTAATTTTGTATCATTTTTATTGGTACCAACTGGTAATACATACTACTGAAAACATTTGTGATAGCTGAAGTAGGAAAAAAAGCCTCTAACATAGTACGCATACTATGACTTTAAAAATATACACGGGAGCACCATAAATAGAAATTTCTGGAAGATCTATGCCAAAGCACTTACATCTGTTATCTCTGAGTGGTCAAATTATATGTGAGGAGGAGTTTTTCCCCTTTGGCTTTTCATGTATTTTCTAATTTTTTCTCAGAGTGAATGTGAATTATTTGGGCAAATAAAGGTTTTTAACAGGAAAATGTTAATTTGGCAATCTAGCAATAT
This sequence comes from Felis catus, assembly GCF_018350175.1. NCBI lineage: Eukaryota > Metazoa > Chordata > Mammalia > Carnivora > Felidae > Felis > Felis catus. The sequence goes on along the minus strand of NC_058371.1, from coordinate 15,615,209 downwards.
CTACCAAAATTAAAAATGTATACACTCTTTGACATAATTTACTTCCAGAAATTCTCCCTACAGAAAGAGTTGTTTAAAGAAACACAAAGATGAGTATTTTGGTACGCTTTGTAAAACGAAACATGAGAAACTTGTTAACTGTCTGGGAGTGGTTGACTAGGTATCTATACAATTTCTTCCGCGGCAGTGACAGTGAGGTGCATCCTACCAGGTACGTGCTCACAAGGCACAATCACTACGGCACGCTCCTAAGTGAAAACTAAGTACTGCAGAGTGTGTTTAAAGGCTATGTGGACACGTCTGAACACTACTAATAGCTCATGGATACTGTTGTACCAAGAACTGATTACTAATGGGAAAGAAACTAAAACCTGCACTTACCTCCTTGAGCAGAAACAGGAGACCAACTTCAGCAGGTAATGGAAAACCTGAACAAGAAAAAGAGCAAAACTGTTTTATATAGACCTCCTATTTTCACTTGGTATAAATATAAAAATTAACAACTCACAGTCCGATTTGAAGTTTTCTGCTTTACATACAGGGTCATGACATTTTTGATACCAAACTTCATTTTTCAGATCAACCAAAATCCTTTATATTGAAAAAACCAGAAAGGAAAAAGAGTTACAACTTGATTCCCAGACTGGATGGAAAACAAAATTCATCTACATGCTGCTTACCAGAGATGTGCCTAACTAAGACTTAAAGATGCAGACAAGGTAGAAAGTAGAAGCATTGAAATAAATATACACCACCCAAAAGAAAACTGTGGTTGTTAAAGATAGCACACAAGATGGACTTTAGGGGAAAAATATATGTATATCTATATACATATAGATACATATACGATATACGTATGGATACGTATATACATATCCATACGTATTATCATATATGTACATATGTATACACATATCTATACTCATATCTATAGACAAAAGTTCTTCCAGGAAGACCTAATTCTCAACCTGTACCCACCAAATAAAAAAGCTTCAAAAATGCATAAGCAAAACTGATGGAACTCCAAGGCTAAACAAATCTCCCATAAATCAAGATTTTAAAAAACATTTAGTATTTGATACAAATAGGCACAAAAAATTTAGAAAGGATATAGAAAATTTGAATGACATAAATTAAAAAGCAATTGCCAAGTTTGATGTAATAGGCATACATGAATATTGTTTCAGATAGTTGGAAGTTCTTTACACTCACATATAAAACAATTACAGGGGCATCTGGGTGGCTCAGTTGGTTAAGCGTCCAATCTTGGTTTTGGCCCAGGTCATGATCTCACAGTTTGTGAGTTCTAGCTCCACGTCGGGCTCTGCGCGGTCCAGTGTGGAGCCTGCTTGGGATTCTGTCCCTCCCTCTCTGCCCCTCCCACATGCTCTCTAAATAAATAAACTTAAACACAAAACAATGATAAAAACTGTGCCAGGTATCATGTTAATTTCACTGAATTTAAAAAAAGTATTCATACAACACATCTCTGACCACAAAGCAAACTGTTTAGAAATAAATATTAGAAAAATAGCTAATAGAAACACATAACTTGGAAATGAAAAACTTTTTTTTTTTTATCATTCTGAATTGTTCTATTTTGTTCTTTTCACTCTAAGAATGTAGTCTTATTCGGAGAATGACAGCTGGTCAATTTATTCGTAAGATATTTATCCATACTTATCTAGAGTTTTCAGAGGCTACTGGACCAGTCAGCTATTCTAAACTTTTATGTTAAATATGGACATTTCCCCAATACTACTCTTAAGTGATATCTCATTTACCTTCTTCCTTAAATGCACAGGCTTGTTTTAAATACTTGAAACGTCTGTAATACACTATAGAGTTTGCTTAGAGGCACTCTGTTAATGCTCTGGTGTGGCCAGAGGAAAAGCAAGCATTATTAAATATGAATGCAATCCTTACCAACACAAATTGAACCTTTTTTTTTTTTTCAATAAAAAAGCTAGCCCAGAAAAGTGTCTCATTCCACAAAGATTTATCATTTCCAAATCACAGTGAAGGAAAGTAAGTGATTTCCCAATTTTGTTTTCTATTCTGTGTCTCAGAGATGCCTCACTAAAAACTGGTATCTGACAGAGTAACATTTACAGAATGTAACATTGTAGTGACACTGCTCACATTGATTGTTAGACATATTAAACTCTGCGTATTAAATGGTTACACCCTGTTTATATAGAACATTGGTCCAATAACAAAAATAGAGAACGGCAGCTGGAAATTTATCTCATTCAGTGTTCAGAGATAAAAGAGTTAACTATTCATTCCATTATGTTCTATAGGTAAGTCCTTTTTTCATATGGAAATCTGCTGGCAATTAAATTATGATATTTTTCCCAGCTACTGTATGAAGAAAACGCCGAAGGCCATCGTGTACAGCACACTGCAATGTAAGGACTCTTCCGTTCACCAATTCTGGCGCACTTCCAAAATATACCCAACAATCCAGTTTTATTTCTGTCTAGGAGGCCGAGTGCCAAGGATAGGATATAAGCACAGGTACATATAAGCAGCAAGATTACAGTCAACAGACTCTGGAAACCAAAAACGGTAGACATAGTGAGGCCAGTGAAGCCCCAGCCACATCTGAAAAACATTTCTAAATAACCAATTACTCAAGGAAAAATCATGATGGAAATTAGAAAATGGAACTGAATGCAATTGAAAATATGTATTAAAATATGTGAAATAGAGCTAAAACGATCTTTAGAAAAAGCTTATTTACATAAAAGAATAGCTGAAGACCAATAAGTAACTAACTTGGGAAATGAACAATTGAATAAACTCTAATAAAATAAAAGGCAGGAAGTCAGCAAAAATTTAAATATTTATTTTGAGAGCAAGTTCCACACTGTTTATTCTGGAGCAGGCTCCACGCTCTCAGCACAGAGCCAGACCCAGGGGTCAAACTCACGAACCATGAGATCATGACCCGAGCTGAAATCAAGAATCGGATGCTTAACCGGTTGACTGAGGCACCGAGGTGCCTCAAGAAGCCAAAATGTAAAAGAACCAACAGGGCCAAAATGTGAAGACTAATACAATTCTTGCCAGACTGATCAAAAAATAAATAAGGTAAAGACGTAAGTGTTACTCAAAATTTAGTGCAGCTATAACTACAAATGTAGAATATACTAAAAATTTAAGAATATTATGAACAATTTCTGACAGTAACGTTAAGCATTTTGGTAAAATAGACAAAGTACTAGATAAAAAGACACCCAACTAAGCAAACTCAAAAAGTTATGAAGAACCTGAACAATCCTAATAAACGCATTAATGCTGCAGTTCCCGAACTTCACATCAAACTGTCCCAGGGTCATGAAGAATATTTACATGTTCCCAAGGGCAACTGTGATACTTGACATCCGTCATGCGCCCTGCAAACCACTTGCTTACGGTTCACAGGCTCAGAACCGTAGCAGCCTTCATTCCTTTCGGTCCTGTCCTGTCTTTGTAGAGCTGAGGTTTTTGGTGGTGACTGGGATAAAAAGGACCACTAACCTCAATGCGGAATAAGACAGAACCGTGGGGGTGACAGTGTCCAATCTAATACCAAGGTTTACGAGGTTATGTGATGCTCAGAACGACACATATCCCATTAATAAGTATCCGTATTTGAGAATCAGTCAAAAGGGGGGGCGCCTGGGTGGCTGTGTTGGTTGAGCGTTCGACTCTTCATTTTGGCTCATGTCATGATCTCATAGTTCATGGGATTAAGCCATGCGTCGGGCTCTGTGAGGACAGCACGGAGTCTGCTTGGGATTCTCTCTCTCCTTCTCTCTCAAAGTAAATAAACAATTTTTAAAAAGGGGGAGGGCACATGGGTGGCTCAGTCAGTTAAGCGTCCGACTCTTAATTTCAGCTCAGATCTTGATCTTGCGGTTCTTGAGTTCCAGCCCCATGTCGGGCTCCGTGCTGTCAGTGTGGAGCCTGCTTGGGATTCCCTCTCTCCCTGTCTGCCCCTCCCCGACCCGCATGCTCTCTCTCAAAAAGATAAACTTTAAAATAAAAAATAAAATTAAAATTAAAAAATTAAAAAAAAAAAGACGATCATCTTATGATAATGATTTACTGGTAAGCTTATATATCCATAGAGTAAAAAATTAGAAAGATATACCAAAATTATAACCACAGTTATCCCTGGTTCTGGGCCTATGGGTAATCTTTTCTTTGTGCTATTCTACGTGATAGCTTTTGTGTACTGAGCATATAATTTTTGAAATGTTATTTTTTTTTAACTGGGTTAACCTACATATGTAAGTATAGCACTGAGTCATGCTACCCAATGTATTCGCTAGCTTCCTAGCAGAACTTCACAGTCTTTTCTCATGTCTGGCACACGTGTTATTTACACTTGATACACAGAAGTCTCAGCTTTGTGTTAAATATAAAACACAGCAAAACTTCCCATATCATAACCAGTAACTGCTGGGTTTCTGTCTTATCCCTATTCTAACCATACCTTTGTATTATCTAAAATTCTTTTTTTTTTTAAGTTTATTTATTTTGAGCGAGAGAGACAGAGACAGAGAGAGACCGAGAGCATGCACAAGTGGGGGAGGAACAAAGAGAGACAGAGAATTCCAAGCAGGGTCCTCGTTGTCAGTGTAGGGCACAATGCGGGGCTCAAACTAACGAACCGCAAGATCATGACCTGAGCTGAAATCTTGAGTCAGATGCTGAACCAACAGACACCCAGGTGCCCCTGTATTATCTAAAATTCTATTTCTGGTTTCACTTCATCCTTCACTCCCTCTCGTTTTGCCAGGGGGATTTTACAGAAAACTCTCTAAAACAGGGCCTGGTGCATACAGCAAGCATTCAATAAATATTTGTTCCTCTCAATATCATTCTTTGTCTTGAACATGTTAACCTTAATTCCAACTCTTAGCACCAAAGAGTTTCCTTTTCACCCAAGTTTGCTTGATTTCAATTTACTCCATATAACATGTCAAGGACCAATGGAAACAGACAAGGGAGAGATACTTCCTTCCTCCTGTCTACTGCCTCTAATTTCTTTCTAGCCCCACTCAATTCTACCTCACTCTTCTCAAGATTATACTATCTAATGGATTATTTTACCAAATAAAGTACAGATGAAAATGACATGTGCTAAGGTGATAATTAAGTTGGTCAAATTAAATATTTTCAAACATAAACCAAATACAGTATCTGATGTAACTACATTCATTATAAGAACAAAATCATGTTTATATTCTCAACTGTAAAAATTATAAAAATTTAAAATGTAATGTTGGTTAAATACATGGAACTCAATAAACAACATTACCTACATGATATTATTGCTCTTGTGCGCTCTTCTGATGTTTTCACACCAGCGATATTTACAAATATCATAAACCAGTAACTCTTCTGGGAAAAAGTAGCTCCAACGCCGAATTCCTAAAATGCAAATAATGTTTCTGAAGCTATTATAACTCCAGCATATTACAGTGAATAAGGAATAAGATTATCTTTACCTCCTTGAATGCCATTTTTATTCACCAAAGAAAGAACAAATTGATCAATTTCAGGGTAGGGCGAACAATGAAAACCCTCAATGTTTTCTGCTGCAACAGAGAGAAAAATTCATTATAATTAAAGTGGCTAAAAGCTGAAGAGTTAAATTTTAAGTTGTTCTTTAGTACAATTACACGTTTCGGAAACTCTCCAGGTCCCTCCCCCCGCCCCCCCATTTCTCCATTTGTCTTTTAGTCAGTCACGGGTTCTGGCTTATCCTACAAGTAAGTAATATTCAAACCTCTCAATTAAGTCCAATGTTAACTAATTTTCACAAGAAGCACCTATAATCATTCTGATTGCTTTCTTCATTCTTATAAAGAGAAAAGCAACCCCTTACACCCCGGAGCTGGCCTACTCCTATCAGCTCGGCCTTGGTGTTGTGACAAACAGGCTGGGCACACACGGCTCAACCCTGTATTTTCCTGCTGATGAGTAACCATTTCACAGAATTTCAACATCACATAAGGTCACTCTGTAGCCAAGATGATTCAAGACAAAAATAAGAGCGCTCTGCAATCACAAACAAAACATGAACTATTTCCAAACCACAAAAATGACTAAACGCCGCCCATCTTATTCATAACGGGGGCTGCTTTGCCAATTCTAGCTTTAGTCCCACTGTAGTCTGCCTTCCTTCTAGATAAACTTTATGAAGATAGTCAAGCGCAGAATTGTCTCCGACAGTACCCAGCTGAAAACAAATCCACGCTGCCTTGGACATTCCTCAAAACACCCAACTGAAGCCTGAATCCTAGAAGTCGTTTCTAACACCCTTTTACTGAGCTGCCCCCACAGATCCCGGTGGTACGTGTTTTCCACACATAACACACACCACTGGTTCACTGCAGGTGTGCTCTCCCGGGACCTTCAGCTGTAGGGCTCTGACAATTTGGTTATATTTTGTATCTAAGAATCTACTGGAATAATTTACAATCATTTACTTAAAATCTCACTTCATCTTTAAACACAGAATTATCTACTTTTCTTAAAATAAAGCCTATATTGGGGCGCCGGGGTGGGTCAGTCGGTTGAGTGTCTGACTCTTGATGTTGGCTCAGGTCATGATCCCAGGGTCGTGGAATCAAGCCCTGAGTCAGGCTCTGCTCTGAGAGTGAAGGCTGATTACAGACTTTTTCTCCCTTTCTCCCTCTGCCCCTCTCCCCCACTGTGTTCTCTGTCTCTAAATAAATAAATAGGGGCACCTGGGTGGCTCAGTCGGTTAAGCGACAGACTCTCAGGTGTTCACTCTCTCTCTCCCTCCCATTCTCAAAATAAATACACTTTTTTAAAAAAAGTGTGAAAATAAACAAACAATGCCTATATTTCACTTACAAAAATAATATACATAATTGGAGAAACTTTGGAAAATACATTAAAGCAGAAATGAGAGAAATAAACTCCAAATCAGTATCTAGAAATAACTGTTAAACAAGAAGAAAATAAGCATAAGAAAATGTTATCCATGGTTTTAATGAAGCTGTAATCATACCTCCCAATTCCAGAGTCTACTTTTTCTCTTATAAATGGACATTTCCCATGTTATATTGGTTTTTATAAATTTTATAAATTGGTTATAGAGTATGTTATAGGATGTAACCAATGCCATTTTGTTTTACATTTAGATTTGTTTCCAGTTTTTCACTGCTATAAATAATGATAATCCAAAATGCATTTACAAAATTGTTTACGGGAGAATATATGAAATCCTAGAAAAAAACCTCTATGTTTTTCAATATAAAAATGAAGGACATGCGTGAAAACCATGCAGCCATTAAAAGAACCGGGAAATGCAAGGGAAATCTCCACGGGGTTCCATGGAAACTGATGGTGGCTACCCATCTTTGGTTGTGGACAGAAGGGAAGAGGACTTTTAAGTTTTTCTTTTTTTTCTTTTTATTTTTGAGACAATGTGAGCAGAGGAGGGGCAGTGAGAGGGAGACACAGAACCTGAAGCAGGCTCCAGGCTCTGAGCTGTCAGCACAGAGCCTGACATGAGACTCAAGGTCACAGACTGTGAGATCATGACCTGAGCTGAGGTCATATGCTTAACCGACTGAGCCACCCAGGCCCCCCTAGGTTTTTCTTTTAATAATGGTTTATTTCTACCAACAATCTATTTTCCCATTTCCTGCCCCCCAAACCATAAGATGAAAATTAGTGAATACGCTTTAAAAATTATCTTTTCTTGGGGAGCCTGGGTGGCTCAGTCAGTTAAACATCCAACTTCTGCCCAGGTCATGATCTCGCAGTTCATGAATTCAAGCCCCACGTCAGGCTCTGTGCTGACAGCTTAGAAACTGGAGCCTGCTTCAGATTCTGTGTCTCCCTCTCTCTATTCCTCCCCTGCTCATGCTTTCTCAAAAAATAAACATTAAAATTAAAAAATAATAATAATAAAAATTTAAAAAATAAAAAATATAATTATCTTTTCTTTACACTTTTTCCCTTTTGGATAAAAACTAAGTTGTTTTAAAGGATCAGTAGATACTGAGGCACCTGTGTGGCTCAGTTGGTTGTCTGATTCTTGGTTTCATCTCAGGATATGATCTCATGGCTCATGAGTTCAAGCCCCTCGTTGGTGCAGAGCCTGCTGGGATTCTCTCTCTCGCCCTCTCTCTGCCCCTCCCCTAATAGCTCTCTCTCTAAATAAATAAAGTCTAAAAAAAATAATAAATGATCAGTAGATATGAATACTGAAGATTTAAAATCTTCAAGGCAAAACAGACTTTGTATCCTTAAATTTTCATAGGAAATTGTTCTCTTAAAATTACCTTTAGTGTTGGTGCTGCTAAAACATTCAATTCGTTTTTCTTTATTTTGAGATGTGTCACATGTCAGAATTCGTAAAGTGTCTGAGAATCTGCAGAAAATAGGTGAAAGAAACAGTTAACATTATGTAAGAATTAAAGAGACATGGCTACGGAAAGGAGACTGAATTTCAAATAGTTCCACATTAAAATCCTTTGTTCAACAGCTAATTGTTCTAGGACAATCAAGCCACATTTGCCTACAAAAACACCAATCCTATCCATATAGAAAAGAGTAGTTTGGTGATCACTTAAAATACTTTCTTTGGGCTGCCTGGGTGGCTCAGTCAATTGAGCATCTGACTCTTGACTCTTGATTTTGGCTCAGTTCATGATCCAGGTCGTGGGATCAAGCCTTGCATCAGGCTCTGCGCTGAGCAACTGAGCGTGGAACCTGCTTGGGATTCTCACTCTCTCCCTCTGCCCCTCTCCACCTCCCTCTCTCTCTCTCTAAAATAAATTTTTAAAAATGAAAATACTTTCTTTAACCACAGAGTGAACCAGAGGACTCTGGGACTGCTGAAGCTTTAGAATGAAGTACAATTCTATTCTCCAAACATACAGAGCCTTTGACATTTTTGTTACAATGATTTGAAAAGTGTGAATAAGTCTAAAAATAATTTGAAAAGTGTGAAAAAAAAGAAGGAAGGAGGGATGAGAGCAAAGGAAAAAATGAATTAAAGTTAACTGAAAGACAGACTCATAGCCATAAAGAATTTAACGTTTATTTCAGGAAGAGAAATACTTATTTACTTGGCTACACAAAAGAAAATTAAGGAAACCCCATTGAGTAGAAGAACTCTCCACTTGTATGAAATTAATACCGAAACTACAAAAGAAATAGGATTTGGTAATCAGGAGATGACTTTAGGCTGTATTAGAGGCCACTCCTGTGCCAACCACAGTGATACAATTCTTACACTTACCACTGTACTTCCAGAATCTCAGGAACAGCTGCTAACAACTAACACTTACCCAGCAGACATCACGTGCCAGGCCCAGCTATAATTTTGTGTGTACCTCTTCCCTCATTTAATCTTCACAACTCCCTAAGATAGGTGTTAATATTATTTCCATTTTAAAGGTAAGGAAACTAAGACCCTGACATTACTTCTGACAAACGTAATTCAGTTGGTTAAGCACCCGACTTCAGCTCAGGTCAGGATCTCACAGCTCGTGAGTTCGAGCCCCGCGTGGGGCTCTGGGCGGTCAGCTCCAAGCCTGGAGCCTGCTTCGAATTCTGGGTCTCCCTCTCTCTCTGCCCCCCTCCAGTTTGTGTGCTGTCTCTCTCTCAAGAACACAGAAACATTAAAACAAATTTTAAGTTTTCATTACAACTAACTGTTGCAAATTACTAACTTGGAAGATATTCATGATATAATGTCGAGTGGATAAAACAAAGATATAACCACATAAATAATGATCTCAACTATTTTTTGAATGAAGGACGTATATAAGTATGTATGAACAGGCATATATGAAAAGTAGATATTAACAGTAACTCTATTTGCAAATGGAACAGGTTTAATTTTCTTCTTTATAAAAATACGTTACCCTAGAATTTTGAGAACTTCCTTTTCCTTAAGTTAGAAAGACTTTACCCAACTCACATTATAGTACTATCCAATGCTGTTCACTGCTTAATAAGCATTCACGAATATGCAACAGTTTGATGTTGGTACTATATACTATCTACCTGACATTGCTGACCAAAGAAGACAGGAAACATTGATTTTCTTCAGATACAGTCTCCGAATGTTTAGGAAAAAACTTGTTATCTTCAGCAATCTCCAAAGCCACGTGCTTCCCTATCTTCGATGATTTATACAGCCGAAAGTTTCTATTTCTTGTATAAACTCCTGTGTCAAAAGTTAACAAGAATAATTACGAACGCACGTTTTCAGCCATTTGGTTTTATAGTCAGCAAACATTAGATTCCTTTTGTATGGCGTTCTTAGGGAAACCAGTGCTTCCGGTCCAACATGGCAACGTTGGAAGAGCCTGAACTCACCTCCTCGGGTGAACACCCCAAATCTGTAGCTATATATGGAACAATCTCCTCTGAAAAACAGCCTAAGAGCTGGCCAACTGACTCCTTCCGCGTGGAGGATGAGTCCGACAGCCCGTCAAGGCAGGCAGGAGAGGCTGAGACAACCTCACCGCAAGCCCCACGCCCACCATTGGGAGGGAATTCAGACCCGGAGCGTCTCCCTGAAAGGCGGAGGAGTCATACCTCACACACCTCACAGCCCAACGTTTAAGACCTGAGCCTAGGAGATGAGCCCCAGGAACATATGGCTTTGAAGACCAGCCGGGCTGGGGCCTAGGAGACCTGCGGGCCGTGGCCAACTGGGGAAGAAAGACTCCTTCAGGGCCTGCGTGCAGACTCACTCACCCCAGGGCCGAGTGCAGAAGCAGCTCTCCGAAAAGCACCCAGGGTTTATGTGAAAGAGGCTCATTTCCAAACTTTCCAGCGTTGGACTGAGAGATCTTCTTCAGAGATGGAGGTGGCCGGTGCCATCTTCTCCGCTTTGCTAAATCCGGCGGGCGCCATCTTTTCTCCTTTCTCCCCCCCTTTCCAGCGAGTGCCATCTTTGCAAGCCCCTCTGCCCCCCTCCAGCCGGGGGACACGATCTTTGGCTCCCCGCCTGCCGTGCTCCAGGCCACCAGAATCTGCTGGAGGAAAGCGTCTACTCGCATCTGCTGCCGCAGTTTTACATCCGCCAAACCGTTTGTCAGGTAACCCCCTTGATCACCTGGCCTTAAAGGCCCGGGAGGCTTGCGTTCCTGGGTCCAAGGACTCTAACAACTGGAGGCACAGTTCTCGGTAGACCACCACTCCCAGGCCACGGCACTGAGAGCAGACTGAAACCCACCCCCAGTTTCTGACAGGCCGATCTCGTGTGCCCGAGGGGCAGGCTTCTGCTGTGGCACACTCCCAGGGGCCTACAGAAGGGCTCTCAGGGAATGGAGTCCAGGGGACCTAATTTTTGCACTCTCCCTCTGCCTCACTCCAGCTCACTGGTATCTTCCAGAAAGGAGCTTATGCCCTTTGCTTGGTGCCCTGATTTTCGCAGTTGCAGCCTGGGGACTCCTCTCTGTCACCTGGCTCTGCTGGCCGGTGGGACTCATCCTCACAGGTCCTACAGAACTGTCACCAATGGAGAAAGGGTTCTTAAACAGCAGGCGTCCCTAGGGCACAGTGAGGCAACAGACCCAGGAGCTCAGCCAGCTCAGTCCCTCTGTACAAGAGCCTGCCAGCTTCTCCTCACAGGAGCCTAACTGAACACACATCCAGGAGCTAATTGGAAACCTTTCCTGAGACCTTGGAGGGTGGGCACCATTCTCCTCCTGGCTTTTGCTGTGTCTCACAGCACCAGGATCCCTCAGAGGGGAGCTTCTGTATGTGTCTGGTGCCCCAGTTTTGACCTCTGGTACCCTGCTTTTCGTGGCCGCCTCCCAGGGCCTAACCCTCGATCACCCGGCCCTGGGGGTCATGGGACTGTAACGGTCAGGGAGACCGTTCTGAGATGGCGACCACCACCAGCGCACCGCAAAGACAGCGGATTGAAACACCCCCAGCCTTTCTGGGAAAGACGCCTAACTGCTTGTCCCGGAGCTTCAGCCTGAGGGGCAGTCTTCAAGTTTGGCATACATCTAGAAGCTACAGAGCTGCTCGCAAGGAACGTAGCCAGAGGCGCTACCTTTGTACTCTCCTTCTACCTCACAATCGCTCCCCAGGATCTCTCAGAAAGAAGGTCACATGCTCAACAAGTCCTGATTTTTACAACTGCCACCGTGGGCACCTCCATATGACCTGGCTGTGCTGGTCAGCGGGACTTACGCTTGTAGTCCAATACAACTGCACATGCTCTCCATTCCTTAAAAGCTGCTGCCATGGGGCATCTGGGTGGCTCAGTCGGTTGAGCATCTGACTCTTGGTTTCAGCTCAGGTCATGGTCTCACGGTTCATGAGTTCCAGCTCCATGTCAGGCTCCAAGCCACCAGTGTGGATTCTCTCTGTCTCCCTCTCTCCGCCCCTACCCCACTCAAGCATTCGCTCTCAAAATAAATAAATAACCATTAAAAAAAAAAAAAAAAGCAAGCAAGCAAGCAAGCTGTTGCCTGAGGGTCTGGCATCAGCCTGAATCTAGGTGTTAAATGAGATCCTCCCCTTTGGGACATTAACTGGTCCTGGAATACCCCGAAGTACTGGGAGCTATTAAAAATAAAACAAGCTGCTTGGAAAATTACAAAAGTTTGAGAAACAACCAAGAGCTAGGAGAGGGTTGAAGGACAGATTTCATCTCCTTCTCAGGCCAACTCTTCAAGACTACTAGGGATGCTAGTTCACCTAATGCAGGGAAACAGAGTCAAGCAAAATGAAGAACAAAGGACCAAGTTCCAAACAAAAAAGCAATTTAAAACTCTTTCAAAACCTTTATGAAATGGAGATAAGGAATTTATCTGATAAAGAATGCAAACTAATGGTCATAAAGATGTTCACCAAATTCTGGAGAAGAATGGATAACACAGTGAGAACGTCAACAAAAAGAAAATAGAAGAAAGTACCCAACAGAAGTCACAGGGCTGAAAATGCAGAAACTGATGTGAAAAATACACTGGAGGGGTTCAACAGCTAACTAGATGAAGCAGGATCAATGAATTCAACGACAGGATGGAGGAACTCACCCGGCAGAGCAGCAAAAAGAGAAAAGAATGAAATAAAGTGAAGACAGCTTAAGAGGCTTAGAAGACAACACCAAGCAGGCCAACATTCACATTAAATGAATCCCAGAAGGAGAAAGGGCCAGAAAACTATTTTAAGAAATAGTAACTGAAAACTCCAATAACCTGGGTAAGGAAAGACCTACAGATCCAGGAAGGACAGCGAGTTCTAAATGAAATAAATGCAGAGACCCCACACCAAGACACATTATAAAATGTCAGAAGTTAAAAAAAAAAAAAAAAGGAGAGAGAGAGAACCTTAAAGGCAACAAGAAAAAACAAACAAACAAAACGAAACAAAACCTTGTTACATGCCAGGAAAACCCCATGTGACTATGAGCACATTTTTCAGCAGAAATGCTACAGGCCAGAAGAACATATTCAAAGTGCACGTGATGCTCATGGGTTGGAAGAATATCGTTCAAATGTCAATACTACCCAAAGCTATCTACACATTCAATGCAATCCCAATCAAAATTGGACCAGCATTCTTCTTGAAGCTAGAACAAGCAATCCTAAAATTCATATGGAACCACAAAAGGCTCCGAATAGCCAAAGTAATTTTGAAGAACAAGACCAAAGCAGGAGGCATCACAATCCCAGACTTTAGCCTCTACTACAAAGCTGTCATCATCAAGACAGCATGGTATTGGCATAAAAACAGACACATAGACCAATGGAATAGAATAGAAACCCCAGAACTAGACCCACAAACGTATGGCCAACTCATCTTTGACAAAGCAGGAAAGAATATCCAATGGAAAAAAGACAGTCTCTTTAACAAATGGTGCTGGGAGAACTGGACAGCAACATGCAGAAGGTTGAAACTAGACCACTTTCTTACACCATTCACAAAAATTAACTCAAAATGGATAAAGGACTTGAATGTGAGACAGGAAACCATCAAAACACTAGAGGAGAAAGCAGGCAAAAACCTCTCTGACCTCAGCTGCAGCAATTTCTTACTTGAAACATCCCCAAAGGCAAGGGAATTAAAAGCAAAAATGAACTATTGGGACCTCATGAAGATAAAAAGCTTCTGCACAGCAAAGGAAACAATCAACAAAACTAAAAGGCAACCAACGGAATGGGAGAAGATATTTGCAAATGACATATCAGACAAAGGGCTAGTATCCAAAATCTATAAAGAGCTCACCAAACTCCACACCCGAAAAACAAATAATCCAGTGAAGAAATGGGCAGAAAACATGAATAGACACTTCTCTAAAGAAGACATCCGGATGGCCAACAGGCACATGAAAAGATGCTCAACATAGCTCCTCATCAGGGAAATACAAATCAAAACCACACTCAGATATCACCTCACGCCAGTCAGAGTGGCCAAAATGAACAAATCAGGAGACTATAGATGCTGGAGAGGATGTGAAGAAACGGGAACCCTCTTGCACTGCTGGTGGGAATGCAAACTGGTGCAGCCACTCTGGAAAATAGTGTGGAGGTTCCTCAAAAAATTAAAAATAGACCTACCCTATGACCCAGCAGTAGCACTGCTAGGAATTTACCCAAGGGATACAGGAGTACTGATGCATAGGGGCACTTGCACCCCAATGTTTATAGCAGCACTTTCAACAATAGCCAAATTGTGGAAAAAGCCTAAATGTCCATCAACTGATGAATGGATAAAGAAATTGTGGTTTATATACACAATGGAGTACTACGTGGCAATGAGAAAGAATGAAATCTGGCCCTTTGTAGCAACATGGATGGAACTGGAGAGTGTGATGCTAAGTGAAATAAGCCATACAGAGAAAGACAGATACCATATGTTTTCACTCTTATGTGGATCCTGAGAAACTTAACAGAAACCCATGGGGGAGGGGAAGGAAAAAAAAGAAAAAAAAGAGGTTAGAGTGGGAGAGAGAGTCAAAGCATAAGAGACTCTTAAAAACTGAGAACAAACTGAGGGTTGATGGGGGGTGGGAGGGAAGGGAGGGTAGGTGATGGGCATTGAAGAGGGCATCTTTTGGGATGAGCACTGGGTGTTGTATGGAAACTAATTTGGCAATAAATTTCATATAATATAAAAAAAAAGTGCACGTGACATGCAAAACATAAAACATGGGAGGCAAGAGTAAAAGTGTTCAGCTTTGGAATGCATTCACACGTGGGGTGCCTGGATGGCTCAGTCAGTGAAGCAGTCAACTCCTGATTGCAGCTCAGGTCATGATCTCACAGTTTGTGGGATGGAGCCCCAGTACAGCCCTGTACTGATAATGTAGAGCCTGCTTAGGATTCTTCCTTTCCCTCTCTCTCTGCCCCTCCTCCACACACACACACACACACACACACACACACACACACACACACTCTCTCTCTCTCTCTCTCTCTCTCTCTCCCTCAAAATAAATAAATAAAACTAAAAAAAAAAGAATGGGTTCCCACTTAAGTTGTTATAAATTTGAAATAGATTATTATAAATATAAGCTGTTATATGTAATCCTCACGGTAACCACAAAACAAACACCTCTAGCAGATACACAAAAGCTAACGAGAAAGGAAGCATACACTAAAAATGTCATCAAACCACAAAGGAAGAAAGCAAGAGAAGTAGAAAGAAAAAGAACTAAAAAACAGCCAGAAAATAATGAGCAAAATGGCTATAAGTACGTACCTATCGATAATTACTTTAAATGGATGAAATTTACCAATCAAGAGTATCTGAAAGGACAAAAGAAAACAACGGCCATCCATACGGTCCCTATAAGAGACTCATTTCAGACGTACGGACACAGACTGAAAGTGAAGGAATGGATGGAAAAAGATGTGGCATGCAAATGGAAGCCAAAAGCTGGGATAGCCATACTTATGTCAGACAGAACACAAAGACTTCAATACAAAGACTGCATAAGAGACAAAGAAAGGCATTACGTAACGATAAAAGGGTCAATACAAAAACAGGATAGAACATTTACAAATATTTAGGCACCAATGCAGAAGCACCTAAAAAATGTAAATCAAAGATTAACAGACCTAAAGGGAGAAATAGAAATATAACAGCAGGGGACTTTAGTACCCCACTTATATCCATGGATAGATCATCCCGACAGAAAATCACTAATAAGAAAACATCAACCTTCAATGACATGTTAGACCAGATGGGAATAACAATATATATAGAACATTCCATTCAAAAGCAACAGAATACATCCTTCTCAAGTACATAGGGAACATTCTCCAGGACAGATCACATGATAGGCTACAAAATAAGTCCTAATAAATTTAAGATTGAAATCACATTGAGCATCTTTTTTGACCACAATACTGTGAAATTAGAAATCAATTATAAGAAGAAAATGGGAAAATTTACAAACATATGGAGGGTAAGCAACATGCTACTGAAAAAGAAGAAATCAAAAGACCTTGAGCCAAATTAAAAAAATAAATAAAACAAATCTAAACCGATGAGATGCAGCAAAAAGCAATTCTGAGAGAGAAGTTTACAATGACAAATACCTACATCAAGAAAAAAGAAAAATCTCAAACACCTTTATTTCTCAAGAAACTAGGAAAGGAACAGCAAATAAACCCAAAGTTAGTAGAAGAAAGGAAATAATAAAGATCAAAGCAGAACTAAATGAAATGGAGACTTTAAAAAACAACAGGGAAAAAAAAAAATCAATGAAAGCAAGAGGTGGTTGTTTTAAAAGATAAATGAAATGGACAAACCTTTAGCTAGACTCACCAAGGAAAAAAAGAGGACTAAAACAAGATCAGAAATGAAAGAGGACAATTACAAGTGATACTGCAGAAATACAAAGGATCATAACAAACTACTATGAGAAATTACACTCCAACAAATTGGGAAACCTGGGAGAAATGCACAACTTCCCAGAAACATAATCTTCCAGGGCGCCTGTGTGGCTCAGTCGGTTAAGTGTCCAACTTTGGGTCAGGTCATGATCTCAGCTTCTGGGTTTGAGCCCCGCATCAGGCTCTGTGTTGACAGCTTAGAGTCTGGAGCCTGCTTCAGATCCTGTGTCTCTTTCTCTCTCTGCCCTTCCCCAGCTCATGCTCGTGCTTGCTCTCTCTCTCTCTCTCAAAAATAAACGTTAAAAAAATAAAAACTTAAAAAATATATATAACCTTCCAAGGATGAATCATGAATCGAAAATAGCCTGATGACTAGTAAGGAAAGTGAATCAGTAAACAAAAACCTCCCAACAAACAAAAGCCCAGGAACAGATAGATTTAAAGGTAAATTCTACCAAACATTTAAAGAATAATATGTTCCCCTTCTCAAATTATTCCCAAAAATAGACACTTCAAACTCACTTTACACAGCCAGCATTACCATGACACCAAAAATAAACAGGGGCACAAGAAAGAAAATTACAGGTCAATATCCCTGATGAACACAGATATAAAAGTCATCAAGAAAATAACTAAATCAACAAGAAAACAAAGTAACAGCAAACCAAATTCAACAATACAGGTATCTCCCCACTTTCTGAAAGTTCACATTACAACACTTTGCTTTTATGAAAGACCTATATTACTACCTGTTTTCACTACCTGCAAGATTCCAAAGAGGATTTCCACTCTTATGGAAAAAGCTATTATCATACTAATGTAGGTCTTTCATAAAAGCAGAGTGGCTTCATAAAAACCAAATGATCATCTTGCTCTTTCCGCCACCTTGGAACCTGTGGAGTCTGGCTGGGAACAGGACTCCTAAAAAGACAAATACGTCTAGAAGGCTGTGATCCAAGGCCATTTTTGCTGTCTGTAAGCGAGGTCTCCGGAGCCAGAGGGTCTCTGGAACACAGCTCTTCTTAAAAGTGAAGGTGTTTATGCTCTAGATGAAATGAAGTCTATCTAGGCTTTGTGTACAAAGCAAAGAACAACACGATGACTCCTGGTGGCAAACTGAACAAAACCAGAGTAATCTGGAGAAAAGTAACTCATGCTCATGGACACACATGGCGGCATATGGCTCGTGGCAAATTCCAAAGCAACCTTCCTGCTAAAGCCATTGGCCACAGAATACATGTGATGCTCTACCCCTCAAGGATTTAAACTTACTGAAAAGTAAACAGGTAAAGGTGTAGATTTCTCTTGTAAAACAAACAAGCAAAACAAACAAAAAAAATGACAATCTCAATAGATACAGAAAAAGCATCTGACAAAATTCAACATCACTTATGATAAAATACTCAAAGTATTTTATACCTATGATAAAAACTCTCAACAGAATGGGTATACAGGAAACGTACTTCAACATAATAAAGTCTATTTATGACACACCCATAGTTAACATCCCACTCAGCGGTGAAAAGCTGAAAGCTTTTCCTCTAAAATCAGGAATAAGAACACCCACTCTCATCACTTTTACCAACATGGTATTAGATGTCCTAGCCAGAGCAAGAAGGCAAGAAAATGAATAAAAGGCATCCAAATTGGAAAGGAAGAAGTGAAACTGTCACTATTTGCAGATGTGTATGTATAGAAACATATTATGTAGAATATTCCAAAGACTCCACCAAAAAAATTGTTACAACTATTATCAGTCAAGTTGCAGGACACAAAATCAACTGTATAGCAAGCAATCTGCTGCATTTCTGTACAACCACTAACAAACTATCGGGAAAAGAAATTGAGAACCAATCCCATTAAAAAAAGAAAAAAAAAAGAAACAATCCCATTTATAATTGCATTGGAAAGAGTAAAACACCCAGGAATAAATGTAACCAAGGAGGTGAAAGACTTGTACTCTGAAAAGTATTAAACGCTCATGAAAGCAGTTGAAGAGGACACAAAGAAATGGGAAGATATTCCAGGCTCACAGACTGGAAGAATACCGTGAAGATGTCCATAATACCTGGGGCAATTTACGATTTGGTGCCGACCCTATCAAAATTTCAGTGACACTTTTCACAGACCTGAACACAGAATTCTAAAACTTGAATGGAACTACAAAAGATCCCGAATGGCCAAAGCAACGCAGGCAGAGAACAAACCTGGAGGCACCATGTTTCCTGATTTCAAAGTGTATCACACTGCCATACTTACCAAAACAGTATGATATCAGCAATAAAAACAGGCACATAAATCAATGGAACACAACAGAAAGCAAGAAAATAAAGCCATGTATGTATATGTTCATTTAATTTACAGCAAAGGAGCCAAGAATATACAATAGAGAAAGAACAGTCTCTCCAATGAAATGAGATGGGCAACTGGAAAGCCACATGCAAAATAATAAAACTGTACTACTTTCTCACACCATATCCATAAATTAATTTGAAATGAATTACAGACTTGAATATAAGGCCTGAAACCACAAAAGTCTTAGAAAACCGGTGGTTTGGGATCTTGGCAACGGTGTGGTTTGTTTTTACTTGTTTTCGTTTTTTATTTTAGAGAGAAACAGAGAACTCGAGCAGGAGAGAGGGGCAGAGGAGGAGAGAGCGAAAGAGAGGGGGAGGGAGAGAAAGAGCGAGAGAATGTATCTTAAGCAGGCTGTATGCTCAGCACAGAGCCCAGCGTGGGACTCAATCCCACAACCCTGGGATCATGACCTGAGCCAAAATCAAGAGTCGGACGTTCAACTGACCGAGCCACCCACCCAGGCACCCCAGCGATGGTGTTTTAAATTTGACACCAACAGCAAAGGCAACAAAAGCAAAAACAAATAAGCAGGACTACATCAAAGTAAAAAGTTTCTACAGAGAAAGAAAACCAGCAACAAAAGTAAGGTTACATGCTGAATGGGAAAAAATACTTGCAAATTATAGATCTGATTAGATGTTACTAGCCAAGATATATAAAGAACTCCTACAACTCAAGAGAAAAAGGAAACCTAATTAAAAAGTGGGCAGACAGGCTTCTAGAAGAGAAAATAGAGAAGACCCAAATAGATAAAATCACAAATGAAAATGGATTTATTACAACCAGTCCCTCAGAAATACAAGCAATTATCAGGGAATACTATGAAAAATTATATGCCAACAAACTGGACAACCTGGAAGAAATGGATAAATTCCTAAACACCCACACACTACCAAAACTCAAATGAGAAGAAACAGAAAATTTGAACAGACCCATAACTAGTGAAGAAATTGAAACAGTTATCAAGAATCTCCCAACAAGTAAGAGTCCCGGACCAGATGGCTTCCCTGAGGAATTCTACCAGACATTTAAAGCAGAGTTAATACCTATCCTTCTCAAGCTGTTCCAAAAAAGTAGAAATGGAAGGAAAACTTCCGGACTCATTCTATAAAGCCAGCATTACTTTGATTCCCAAACCAGAGACCCAGCAAAAAGAGAGAACTACAGGCCAATATCCCTGATGAATATGAATGCAAAAATTCTCAACAGGATACTAGCAAATCTAATTCAACAGCATATAAAAAGAATTATTCACCATGATCAAGTGGGATTCATTCCCAGGCTGCAAGGCTGGTTCAGCATTCACAAATCAATGTAATACATCACATTAACAAAAGAAAAGAACCATATGATCCTGTCAATAGATGCAGAAAAAGCATTTGACAAAATATAGCATCCTTTCTTAATAAAAACCCTCGAGAAAGTCAGGATAGAAGGAACATACTTAAACACCATAAAAGCAATTTATGAAAAGCCCACAGCTAATATCATCCTCAATGGGGAAAAACAGAGGGCTTTCTTCCTGAGATCAGGAACATGACAGGGATGTCCTGTCACCACTGTCATTTAAGATAGTGTTGGAAGTCCTAGAATCAGCAGACAACAAAATGAAATAAAAGACATCAAAATTGGCAAAGATGAAGTTAAACTTTCACTTTTTGCAGACAACATGATACTCCACATGGAAAACCCGACAGACCACAAAAGGTCTGCTAAAACTGATACATGAATTCAGCAAAGTCAAAATCAATGTACAGGTACAGGGCACAAAATCAATGTACAGAAATCGGTTGCATTTTTATACACCAATAATGAAGCAACAGAAAGAGAAATAAAGAAACTGATCCCATTCGCAACTGCACAAAGAACCATAAAATACCCAGGAATAAACCTAACCAAAGATGTAAAAGATCTGTATGCTGAAAACTATAGAAAGCTTATGAAGGAAACTGAAGAAGACACAAAGAAATGGAAAAACATTCCATGCTCGTGGATTGGAAGAATAAATATTGTTAGGATGCCAATACTACCCAAAGCAATCTACACATTCAATGCAATCACAATCAAATGCAAGGGAATTAAAAGCAAAAATGAAGATATTTGCAAATGACATATCAGATAAAGGGCTAGTATCCAAAATCTATAAGGAACTCACCAAACTCTACACCCGAAAAACAAATAATCCTGCGAAGAAATGGGAAGACATGAATAGACACTTTTCCAAAGAAGACATCCAGATGGCCAACAGACACACGAAAAGATGCTCACCGTCCCTCCTCCTCAGGGAAATACAAATCAAAACCACACTGAGATACCACCTCACGCCCTTCAGAGTGGCTAAAATGAACAAATCAGGAGACTATAGATGCTGGCGAGGATGTGGAGAAACGGGAACCCTCTTGCACTGCTGGTGGGAATGCAAACTGGTGCAGCCACTCTGGAAAATAGTGTGGAGGTTCCTCAAAAAAACTACCCTATGACCCAGCAGTAGCACTGCTAGGAATTGACCCAAGGGATACAGGAGTGCTGATGCATAGGGGCACGTGTACTCCAATGTTTACAGCAGCACTTTCAACAATAGCCAAATTGTGGAAAGGGCCTAAATGTCCATCAACTGACAACTGGATAAAGATGTGACTTATATATCCAATGGAATACTACTTGGCAATGGAAGAAATGAAATCTGGCCACGTGCAGCAACGTGGATGGAACTGGAGGGTATTATGCTAAGTGAAATAAGTCAGTCAGAGAAGGACAGATTCATGTTTTTACTCATATGTGGATCTTGAGAAATTTAACAGAAGACCATGGGGGAAGGGAAGGGGGGGAAAAAAGTTACAGAGAGGGAGGGAGGCAAACCATAAGAGACTCTTAAAAACTGAGAATAAACTGGGGGTTGATGGGGGATGGGGGAGAGGGAAAGTGGGTGATGGGCATTGAGGAGGGCACCCATTGGGATGAGCACTGGGTGTTGTATGGAAGCCAATTTGACAATAAATTATATTTTAAATAATTAAGAAATTAAATAAATAATAAAATAAAGTGGGCAGAATTTGAATCCATGTTTCTCCATAAAAAGACACACAGATGGCCACATAAACAGATGTGCAACATCCCTAATATCAGGGAAATGCAAATCAAAACCACAATGAGATACCGCCTCACACCTGTCAAAATGGCTGGTCTCAAAAAGACAAGAAATAACAAGTGTTGGTGAGGCTGTGGAGAAAAGGGAACCTTCATGCACTGTTGGTGGGAATGTAAATTGGTGCAGCCACTGTGGGAAACAGTATGGAAGTTCCTCAAAACATTAAAAATAGAACTGCCGTATGATCCAGTAATTCCACTTCTGGGTATTTATCTGAAGAAAATAAAAACTAATTCAAAAAGATATGTGGTCACCATGTTCACTGCAGCATTATCTACAATAGCCAAGATATGGAAACAGTCTGCACGTCTATGAAACGGAATATTATTTAACCATTAAAAAAAAATAAAAATCCTGCCATTTGCAACAACATAGATGGACCTCAAAGGCATTATGCTAAGTGAAATAAGTCAGACAGGGAAGGACAAATACCATATTGCTTATATACAGAATCTAAAAAGTTTAAAAAAAAAAAAGCTAATAAATACAGAGAACAGACTGATGGTTGCTTGAAGTGGTGGGGTAGGGGTAGGCCAATGGATAAAGGGAGTCTAAAGACACAAACTTCAATTATAAATAAGTCATGGGGATGTAATGTACAGCAGGGCAAATATAGTGAATAACACTATATTGCATATTTGAAAGTTGCTAAGAGAGTACATCTTAGAAATTCCCATCATATGAAAAACAACTCTATTGTATGTATGGTGATGGAGGTTAATGAGAGTTATTGTGGTAATCAATTTGCAATATGTGCAAATATCAGATTATGTTATACACCTGAAACTGGAAAATACACCTGGAAAATGAGGGTGAAAAAAAATCACCTTCATGTAAACAAAAAATGAGAATAAGAATTATTTTCTACCAGCTGTAAACAAAATAAAATCAATGTATAAATTAAAATAAAGTAGAGTTGGCCTGGAGGAATGCCACATCCAGAAACAGAAATCGAATTCTGTTCAATTTGTGGGTAACCCTCCTATTGTAAATAAATAGAAAACCTGGGGAAATCCATTAGGAAAAAAAGTTTGAAACTACTGAAGACCTGCTAAGGCAGTGAGGTTTTCTAGTGCCAAAATCTCAAAGAAGGGAGACATCCAAAAATCAAGCAGTGCTCTCTCTCCGCTATGGAAGGCTACAATGAGAAGACAGGGATCTGTACACCAGGAACAGGACCTTCACCAGAAGCCACCCACACTGGTACCCCAATCTTGCTACTGTGAGAAATAAATGTTTGTTGTTTAAGCAAAAAAAAAAAAAAAATCAAATATCTAGAATAAATCTAAGATGTACAAGTTCTCTATTCAGAAAATTATAAAACGCGGAGAGAAATTAGAGAACATCAATGTTAGTGGAATGACAAACCACGCTCATGAATCGGAACACTAAATATTGTAAAAATGTCAATGTTGGTCAATAGACTCAATGCAAACTAAATCAAAATTCTAGCTGTGTGTGTGTGTGTGTGTGCGCGCGCGCACGTAACCTGATAGAGCGATTTTAAAATTTAAACGGAAGTGCAAACAGTCAAGAACAGCCAAGAAATTTCAAAGAACAAAAATGGTGGACTTATTCTACTGGACAGCAAGACTTTTTAAGAAGGCACATTAAGGGGCACCTGGGTGGTTCAGTCAGTTGAGCATCCATCTGACTTTTGATTTTGGCTCACGTCATGATCCCAGGGTTGTGGGATCGAGCTCCACCTCAGGCTCTGCGCTGAGCATGCAGCCTGCTTAAGATTCTCTCTCTCCTCCTCTCCTCCACTAGCATACACTCTAATAAAAAAATTTTTTTAATTAAAAAATAAATAAAAAAGCAACATTAAGATAGTAGTGGTACTGGCACAAAAATAGATCAATACAACAATGGAGCAGAACATAATCCAGAAAAAGACCAGACATAGATAGACGCTTGACTTATGACAAAGATGTCCTTTTAGGTAAAGGACAGTTATTTCAACAAATAGTGTTGAGACAGACAGATGTTCATACAGGAAGAAAAAACACAATCTTGACTCCTCTTCACACGATAAGCAAAAATCCATTCCAAGTGAATTGTAGATCTAAGTATAAAAGGTAAAAATATAAGTCTTCTAGAAGGTAACTAGGAGCATATCTTCATAAGTGGAGATAGCAAAAGATTTAACAAGATACAAGAAGCACTAAGAGGAAAACATTTGATAAATCAGACTACCACTATTTAAAGGTACTTTTGTTCATCAAAGACACCAATAAGAGTGAAAAGGCAAGCCATAAGTACTATGATTCCAATAATAAAAATTTCAGGGATGCCTGGGCAGCTCAGTCAGTTAAGCATCTGACTCTTGATTTTGGCTCAGGTCATGATCTCACAGTTCGTGAGTTCGAGCCCCCACTCACAGGATTCTTTCCCTGCCCCTCTCTCTCTGCCCCTCCCCTATCGAGCGTGTTCTCGCCCTCAAAATAAGCAAGCATTTTTTCAAAAGTTCGGAAATAGGCAAAACTAATCTACAGTGTTAGAGGATGGATTACTGGTTACCTGTGGGGAGGAGGAAGGGTACTTCCTAGAAGAAACATAGAGGAGGTTCTGGAATCCCAGTAACCTTCTATTTCTTGCCTAGGGTGGTGTGGTGACAAGGGTATGTTCATTTTGTGATAATCCATTGACCTGGGCACTCACCAATCACTCGTGGCTCTGAATGTTTTACTTCAATAAAAAAGTTTCCTCAAAAACTTACTATTACATCTCTGACCTTTCAAAAGATGCCTTAAGGAATGTCCTCTTTGCTGCATCAATAATTCTAGGCAGAGGCCTGAAATATTTCTTTCAAGCAGATCACAGAAATTTCCTTGCTAGTTCAGGAAACTAACTTTTAAGGCTGTCACAAACTGGGGTATTCTGTTTGTGTCTTTTACTGGGGTAGAGGTGGAGCACAGAGATCAGCTATGCCGCACCCCCACCCCCCAGCCCCGCCCCGAGTCACTTCCTGTCGGCAGTCTCCCTATTTTACTGCAATGCTAGCACGACCTGGAGAGAACAGTCTGCTAACAAGACAAAACTTGTCATTTGGAAGAATGCCCCTCTACTCCTAACTCGTGCTTGTTCACACCCGAACCAGGGCATTGCCCTTATCTGACTGTATTTCCAAATTTGGGCGCTCCGCTGTCAAGGTAGCCAGAGAGATATGGAATGCATCAAGACACTGCCCCCCCTCTTGGCCTGGCTGCCTTGATAATCCTGCCTACAAGTTAAACCTAACTTCCCTCAGCCCGTGGACACTGCAGCTCTCTCGGTTGCTCTGACACGCAACACATAAACGTGCTCTTCACGGCTTTCAAATCGCAAGCGGAGGCCACAATAGAAAAATGAGGCTTGGGTGGCTCAGTCACCCAAGTGTCCGACTTGGGCTCAGGTCATGATCTCCCAGCTGGTGGGTTTGGGCCCCCTGTCGGGCTCTGTGCTGATAGCTCAGAGCCTGGAGCCTGCTTCGGATTCTGGGGCTCCCTTTCTCTTGGCCCCTCCCCTGCTTGCACTCTGTCTCTGTCTCTCAAAAATAAATCAACATTAAAAAAATTTTTTTTTTTTTAAATGAGGCTTCTTTCACCAGACTGGAGCTGGCTGAATGGGTCCGGATCGGCCTATGTGTCACCTAAACAGACTACAGTCTCGCGCCGTGCTTCATACACCTTCAGGTTCACCGACCAGAAGCAAGTAGGGTAGGAGACAGCACAGTTAAAGCAGCTGCTAGTTTGACCACAGTGAGGCGGCTGAAGAAATGGCCGCTGCCACTAACGGCAAAGCTCTTCGGTGGAGAAAACAACCGCCTCATTTTGCCACATAAAAGTACCATTTTTATATTGTGTCTGTTTTTCACTTTTTTTTTAAGTTTATTTACTTATTTTGAGAGAGACAGACACGGCAGCGCAAGTAGGGGAGGGACAGAGAGAGAGAGAGAGAGAGAGAGAGGGAGCCACAGAATCCCAAGCAGATTCCCCACTGGCAGCGTGGAGCCCGATGCAGGGCTCGAACCCGTGAAACTGCGAGATCATGACCAGAGTCAAAACCGAGAGTCAGACGCTTAACTGACTGAGCCACCCAGGCGCTCTAACGTTGATATCATCTTATGAAACTTCTCACCGGTGCTGGAGAGTGCTGGGGCAACTGTCCCCTATTAAGACTCTCCTGACACAAGTCTCTAGACGTTTCAGAAGCAGCGGCAGCCACAACCATTTTCTTTTTGGAACTCAGGCCGGTCCGGGGCTTTTGTCCCACGGGGCCTCTCTACGATCTCTGAATGGAAGCCAGGCAGAGTTCCAGCACCTTAGCTCACTGATCACAGTCTGCTGGTGATTCTACAGTCACCATGGAGCAGTGGCAGTAGCAAGAATCCCAAGCAGAGTGACACGTGGGCACCGACTGGTCTCTCAGAGGAGTACAAAGGGACAGTCCAACGGACAGCTGCCAGCTTTACTTACCCAGGTCTACAAAAAGTTGCTTTTCTCCTGTGTTATTCCTCACAACTAAAAATGAAAGATCAGGACTGCTTTGCTTAGCTGACCCCAGCCTCTCCAGTTCCTCTGAATTCAACATCCAGCTCTCTCCTCCATCCTGATCTGGGGACATTTTGCCAAAGGAAATTCCTTGTTTAATTGGGGTTTCAGAAAAATGGGAAAACCCATGGCCCGTTTTCTCTGAAATACTATCGTCTTCACTGGCAATTAAGTGAAAAGCAGGCTGCAATATTTTTCTCACAAAATTACCTAAAAAAAAAAAAAAAAAAAGTATTATGATTAATTCTGCTTTTCCACAAAGTATAAGATCTAGGCACAAATCTCCACATGACAATTTTATACAGTAAGCCTTCTTTTTTTTTTACTTCTGGTTTTAAAACTGAGTTGTTACTACCAACTGTAACGTGCTTCTCTTGTTACTTCCTTCCTCTTTATGCAATCTTCTACTTTTTCGATTCCCACCGACAGGGTAGCGTGGGGTCACTTACAATAAACAGATCATCTCAGAAGGGAAGGTCAGTTTGAGAAGATGTGTTGACGTTGCTAGCATGAGCCTGAGCCTAACGTGCTGTCACCAAGAAAGCACCACTTTTTTTAAAAACTTTTTTTTAATGTTTATTCAGTCTCTGAGCTGTCAGCGCAGAGCCCAACCCCACCAACCCCCACTCAAACCCACCAACCATGAGATCCTGATCTGAGCCAAAGCCGGACGCTTAACTGACTGAGCCACCCAGGTGTCCCAGCACCACTTTTACTAATACAAATTGAGTAGAACTTATCTTGACCGTCGATGGATTAAAGAATGGAAGGAAGGTTTTTATGCATAAACAATGCTGCCAAGATAATGCCCAGAAATACCACGAGAACCTCTGCCGCACTCTCCTTGAGTCAGGATGTCAGCAAACTTCTCTGGAGCTCACGCTCTCTCCTTTACCTGTCATGATATGCCCTAAGAATCGTGACATTTGCAACCAGCGGTTCCAAAGTCGTTGCTCCTCCGGCTTCTCCCTATAACTGGTCACTGGACGGGCTGTGGCATCATAAGTAAAGTCCAGATCGAAAGCAATTAAATACATAGATTTCAATACTTACTCTAAGGGCTCTATTTTTTTAAGTTGTTTTTTGTTTTGTTTTGTTTTGTTTTTTTTTTTGAGAGAGAGAGAGAGAGAAGGAAGGAGGGAGAGAAAGAATATCCCAAGAAGGCTCTGTGCTATCAGTGCAGAGCCCAACATGGGGCTTGATCCAACGAACCAGGAGAGCATGACCTGAGCGGAAATCAACAGTCGGATGCTTAACCGACTGAGCCACCCAGGTGCCACAAAGAGCTCTAACCATTAGCGGTCCTATCTCTACCTAGAAAAGATGATATGGCAAATCTCGAACTTCTTTAACTCTTGTATGTTATTTATACCATAAAAATCAAGCAATAACTTGGTTAAGGTGTTTCATGCATATGAATACTGGAGAAAGGCAGTGTTTTAAGAAAAAAAATTTAATTTCTAATATTGGTATTGTCTGGGTTTGTCACTTTATTTACCCTGAAATCATGTAACACACATGCTCTGACTTCAAAATTCTCTTTCTCCAAATTAATGATTTACTCTCTACTCAATGAAACAAATCCAGTATCTCATAAAACGCTATACATCAAAATGAAAGCAAAAGCATCTGATCCTTGCAATGATATACAGATGTGATTATCTCTGGAATGAGGCAAATAAGGGTAAACACCGAGTAAAAAGAAATCACGATGTATCAAAAAACAACAATGCAGTACAAACATAAAGTTAATGTTCCTGGAAATGTGAGATAACATCTTCTTGACGCAAGGCATGGTTCTAGAACGACTTGCAAAGGGAGCGCTAAGCAGGCCAGGTAGGCCTTTAAAAACCTTTGGCAGGGAGCTAACGTGGCCAGGATACAAGGACAGTATCACCAGCGTGAATTCCAACACAGGCTTCCAGCAACTACTCTGCTTTCTACTTCCCTTCCCCAATCTTATCACCCTCACCCTCATCATCACTATGGGGACAGGAATTTTACTGGCTGGGAATAACTCAAAAGAACGTGTCAATCATAGGAATTTCGGGTCCTATGTCAGGCTGGCAGAGGTATAGTTTAGGCAGATCAAATTTACACATTTTGCGAACATTCTATGCTCTTTTACACTCACTCTAATTCTACTTTACGAAAGGCTAACGATAGGAACTAGAAATGTCACCAAAACATCCATGGAGGGATGGGAAATGAAGGGCAAATTTTGGACTAATTTCTTCATCCTTGCATCTCTGGTTCTGGCAGTTCATAATTTTAGAGAAAAGGAGCTTCAGACCCCCTCTGCCCCCCAAGGTACCTCCACACTTTTGTGTATGCTGTTCTGACAGTAAAGCACTTTTTACTTAGTTTATGCCACGGAATCAGGTTTAAAGCCAGCTTGAAGGCAATCTGCTTTCAGAAGACATCTGTAGCAGCAACTGCTAATTACCTGACAAATTTCTACTCTCCCTTCTTCCCTAGCAACCAATCTCCACTTTTAGCCTGGTGGCTGGGAGCCATGGAGCAGACTGAGGAGTCCAGAAAATCAAGGAAATATCTTGCTGAAGGCTCTGCCCCCACACCCTGACCGTAGAGCCCACTGAATAGTTTTTCATTCGGCAAATACTTATCAAATGCCTACTTCTGTTTTATTGCTGCGGCTGCTACTACTAGATTACAAATATTGACAAAGATATGATTATGTATGAGCTCTGGAAATAGCGAATAAGAAACAGTCCTTGGGGCGCCTGGGTGGTTCAGTAGGTTAAGTGTCCAACTCTTGGTTTCTGCTCAGGTCATGATCTCACAGTTCATGAGTTCAAGCCCCACATCGGGCCCCAAGCTGACAGCTGGAGCCTGCTTGGGATTCTCTCTCCTCTGCCCCTCCCCCACTTGTGTGCATGCGTGTGCGCGCAACGCTCTCTCTCTCAAAATAAATTAAAAAAAAGAAAAAGAAAAAAACAAGCAGTCCCTGCCCTAAGGAAACATTCAGTGAAACATAAAGACGACAGAAAATTACATGAGGAAGTGGTGAATGTGATAAGCACTGGGCTGTCTATAACCCAGAGTCTCAGCGTTTGAGATGTGACAGGCATGGCTTCTCATCTGATGATATCTACACTGGGTCTTAAGAGACCACATAATTGGAGTATGTCATTTCAGACAGCAGCATCAAAATGTGCAAAGGCACAGGGACTTGAGAAAATGTGGCCCCCGCAGGAGCTAAGTAAAGGTCAGAGTGAGAAGGGCTGTTCTGTGCCGGTCTCAGCATTTCATCAACACCAAATGTTGTGCTTGGCCTGGGCTTGGGTTCTTGTTACGACTGCAAGACGCCTTTCGGTAACAACTATCAAGAAACTTTGAAAAAAAATAAAGGTCTATTACTTTCAAGATCTGAAAATTGCCCACGACACCTGGGGCCACACAGCAAGGTGGAGAAAGCATGCACAGACAAGGGGTTTCTGCTTTTACTGGGCTTGGGGGCAGAGGCCTAGGGTTTCCCAGGCTCACACCTTGTTAGTGAATATAAAGTATAAGAGCAGGGGCTCCTGGGTGGCTCAATCAGTTAAATGTCCAACCTTCTATTTCGGCTCAGTTCTTGATCTCAGGGTTTGTGGGATCAAGCCCCATGTCAGGCTCCATACTGACAGCACGGAGCCTGCTTAGGAATTCTCTCTCTCCTTCTCTCTCTGCATCTCCCCTGCTCACACATGCTCTCTCTCAAATAAATAAATAAACATTTTTTTTTTAATGTAAAAAATAAAAGAGCAGGAATTTAAAGCAAGGAAGAGAAAACTAGTGGCCCAAAATGTCAGTTAATGAAATCAACCAAGATTTCTGAATCAAAAGCGTCTCAGTCTGGGGAGTGCTATTGAGATAGCGGTCTTTGAAATGGATGCCACTTTGAAATGGGAGCCTCAGGAATCAAAGCTTAAGTCAGGCAGTTGCATTACAACAAAACCAAACACGGTCAGGGTTTACACTACAAGGGTCACGTGGTATGAGAGGAGGCTAGAGCACAGTGGGGCTCTGTGTAAAGGAAGACATCTAGAAGTCATCCTGATGGCATCGAGCAATCCTTGAAGGGTCTGAAGCATCCAAGTGGTAGAATCAGCTCACTCCAGCTCGCTAAGTAAGTATGCTGAGAGAAAACAGAGCTCAAAGATGACACCAACATTTCCACTCGGGTAGTTGGGTAGATGGTAGATACTACTCACTGGCACATATATCACAGGAGAAAGGGCAAATTTAGGAGAAAAATGAGGAGTCCGGTTTAGTGATGATGGGTGTGACACATCTACAAGGGAATGTTTAATAGGCAGCTGGCTTTATAGGGTCTGGCATCAAAGAGGACAATCTTGGCTGAAGATGAAGACTTAAGAGTCATCAACACACAGATGGTCATCAAAGCCATGACAGTAGATGATCGCCAAGGTTACGGACAAAGTGAACAGAGGGACAAGGATAGATTCTACAATTATTAATACCTGAGGGCTGAAAGAGATGAAATGTCCAACTATGCAACGGAAAACGGGGAGATAATAGGAGCCCCTCAGACATAGCAAACGAGGTCACCATAACCTAGCTTTGATCTAATCTGAGTTAGATTCCTGACTTCTATGCCAGTCCTCGAGTGACTATGCTCACGCCTTTTATTCTAGGTGCCCCTAAACTATCAGACACCTGTAGTTCTGAAACAGATTACCTATTACCTGAACTTCAGTTAATCAACTGCCATTTAGACCTCGAAATACTAGCTCTATTGCTGCTTTGATAAACACTCAGGACTGGGGCTTCTATTCAGACCTTGGTTTTCAGTGTTTCCCCCTGCCTAATTTGTTCCTCTATAGACTGACTTCATTTTATACCTGGGCCTGTGTCTCTAAACATCCAGTCCCAGACACACACCCCCCTTGCACTCTCAGGCTTCCATATGTAGACACCTTCCCAATCTTGAGGGTCCGCCTGGAGCAGCAACCAATAAAAAAGCCTCTTCGGACGGAGCCCCAGCCTCGTCCTCATGTACCGAAAACGAAGACTAAGGCAAGGCTGAAGTGAAGGACAGACACAGATCTGAGGCATCACGGATAAGACCTGAATTAGGCCTCCAATGCATTACCCAGAAAAGTTCTGAAAGGACTCCTGTTGTAGCAAAAACCAGTCCCAGGCAACGGACGGCCATCCCAAAATGTCTAGCAAGAGGCACTAATGCCAAGGATATCCTGAGGAGGTTAATGTGTCTAAAATGTGTCTGAAACAGGAAGGTAGGTCTAGAACTAAAGGAGATCCTGAAGATGTGAAAAGCCACATTTCGTTATTCAGGATAGGTTAAGAACCCTAAAACCTGGCAAGTATTTACAAAACTTTAAGAGGTAAAGGAAAATAAGAAATTTTAATAGAATTCCTTGACTTTTTAAAAAATGGTGTACTTACCAACATGAATGTTATCTTTAAATGCCACATCATGGAGCTGAAATATTAGATGGCGGCTAAATTTTTCCTCGGTGCTAGAATCCAAGTTGAAAACATCTTCGGCTGAACAGTTAACCCTATATAGTTCTTGAAGTGCCTTACAAACATGCTAAAAATACAAGTAAAATAATTCATGTTTCAAATTGTTTTAAAATTTTTCCATGAGCAAAGTTCAAATACCGTGATACAACTCAAACTCATCTTTTTTATTTTATTATCTGTATACTTACTGTGTAATAATTTCATCAAATTACTGATGTATAGAAATATACATAGTATTTAAATTATGACACACTTATGTTCAAAGAATCATAGGCTCTCGGGAGTAAAGACCTCATAAAATTCGAACAACTTACCTTATATATTAATCTCCTCTAAAATCACAGTAAAAATATTTCTTTTTAAGCATCTCTTTAAATATCATCTATGAGTTTTTTTTTTTTTTAATTTTTTTTTCAACGTTTTTTATTTATTTTTGGGACAGAGAGAGACAGAGCATGAACGGGGGAGGGGCAGAGAGAGAGGGAGACACAAAATCGGAAACAGGCTCCAGGCTCTGAGCCATCAGCCCAGAGCCCGACATGGAGCTCAAACTCACGGACCGTGAGATAGTGACCTGGCTGAAGTCGGACGCTTAACCGACTGCGCCACCCAGGCGCCCCCATCTATGAGTTTAAAGTCACTAATTCTATTTTTTTATAGTTTTAGTTTTCAGGAAGTTCCTCACACATATTGAGCCCAAATCTATATCCAAGGACATAGCCCTCTGGGGCTAGATGCTGCTGATATTAAAAAAAAAAAAAAAAAAAAAAAATTTAATGTTTATTTGTGAGAGAGAGAGAGAGAGAGAGAGAGAGAGAGAGAGAGAGAGAGAGAGAGAAAGAGCCCGCACACACAGGGGAGGGGCAGAGAGAAAGGGAGACAAAAATTCCAAGCAGGCTGCAGGCTCTGAGCTGTCAGCACATGTCCCAATGCGGGGCTCAAACCTACAAACCATGAGATCATGACCTGAGCCAAAGTTGGATGCTTCACCGACTGAGCCACCCAGATGCCCCCAGATGCTGTTCATATTGAAGGCAGTTAAGCATTATAAGAAGGCAGCAAGCAGGATAGGCGCACAAGATTTGGAATCGGAAAGATATAGGTTTGAGTACTGGCTTTGCCACTTACCAGCTCTGTGACTTTGGTCAAGCCCAAACCTTACATTCCTACTGCAAAATAGGATAATAATCAGACCTAACTTTGAGGATTGTTGTAAGGAGTAAATGACAAAATGAAAGTAAAGAATTAGCCCAGTGCCTGGCATATATACCTGCTTAAAAGCAGCTACAAAATGAGTCACTTCTCCTGAAACCTCAGCCTCCTCATTTGCAAAATGAAGTTACTAAGAACTACCATGCATGGTTATCCTGACATTAGCAAAATGCTTATAAACTGGCAAGCACTTAGACACTTAATAGTTATACAATAAGTTTTATTAATGTTATTTGAGCATTATTATAGCTACCCCCCTCCCACCCTCTTTGATAGTATTCTTCAATATTCTCACTTTCTCAGAGACTTCCTCAGTTTCCTATTTACATCAATTCCCCCTTCATATTCTGTCTCCATTTGTAGTACTTACACAGCTACAATTTTAACTTGTGTGATTACTTTGACTTCAGTTTCCTCTGTTACAGAGGCTATCCCTCACTATCTGTTCTCTCCTCCTTCTGTAGAAATAGAACGCTCATTACCTAGGTACAAGGCCATCAGAATAAAGACTACATTTCCCAGACTCCCTTGCAGTAAGGTGTGTGGCCACATGACTCAGTTCAGGCCAATGGGATGTGAACAGAGGGAAGGTACCCGACTTCTAAGTTATACTCTTACAGGCAAGGGGCATGCCCATCCCTTCACCCTTTTCTACTGGTTAGAAAGCAGACAGTGGTAGTGAGCCATCTGGACAAGGTAAAATAGGCAACATCTCAGGAAACAGCAAAAGCAGTAAGCCTAGTCTTTAACAATGGAGCCATATCCAGATACTCCATGAGAGAAATAGATTTCTATCTTGTCTAAGCCACATTAAGTTTTTTATTATGGCAACTAAACCTATCCTAATTTGCTATCCTCCATTAGGCTATAAATTCTAAGAAGGCAGAAACCATGTCCTATGGGCTAAACCACTGTATTCCTAGTGCCTGGACGCACTGACACAGCAGAGGCTGAAAAGATTTTGGTAAGTGAATAAAATCTAGTTACGTACTTTGGAGCTGTACAGAATAAATGGAATGACTCCATGGGTCAAACAACAACAATAGAGTAGTCCTAATCATCAAAGTTAACTTTCCTAAGTTAAACTTTAAATAAATATTTATTTAAATATTAAAATTACAAAATCCACAAATTAAAAATATATGACTATTTGAACAATGTTACCTGTCAGCGTAGTTTTATAAAATGCATTAGCACCAGGGCTCATACCATTTGGCAAAAGGGGCTTACTAAAATTTTTCAGTTAAGTCATGGACTCAAAGGGTGATAGGTTATCATTAGTTACCATTAGCCAGTTATTTCTTAACCACCTGTTAAGACAGGACCTAATCTAATTTATGCCTCTTTACACGGAGGTTCAAGAGGAAAGTACTTACTGGAATACACAGTTATTATACAAAGTAACCAATAAATGAAATTAATCTCAGTGTAAATATGAATGAAGGTTATATTATCTAAAATAATCCTACTAACTTTTCTACCAAACAGTAAACATGTTAAATAAAAAGGCTATATAATTCTAAGCTCACATTTCTACAATTTTTTCCAACTTTTGCTGATGTAGAAGATTAGTTATTTAAGACTAAGTTGGATAAAAGTATATAAAGAATTAGGAGGAGGGACGCCTGGGTGGCTCAGTTGGTTGGGAGTTCAACTTCGGCTCAGGTCATGGTCTCGCGGTCTGTGAGTTCAAGGTCCACATCAGCTCAGTGCTGACAGCTCAGAGCCTGGGGCCTGCTTTAGACTCTGTGTCTCCCTCTCTCTCAGCCCCTCCCCCACTCACACTCTGTTTCTCTCTCTCTCAAGCATAAACATTAAAAAATAATATGTAAATAAATATTTAAAAAAATTAGGAGGTGGGGCGCCTGGGTGGCGCAGTTGGTTAAGCGTCCGACTTCAGCCAGGTCATGATCTCGCGGTCCGTGAGTTCGAGCCCCGCATGGGGCTCTGGGCTGACGGCTCAGAGCCTGGAGCCTGTTTCCGATTCTGTGTCTCCCTCTCTCTCTGCCCCTCGCCCGTTCATGCTCTGTCTCTCTCTGTCCCCAAAATAAATAAAAACGTTGAAAAAAAAAATTAGGAGGAAGAAATTTTAAATACCTACACCATTTCTGCCACACCAGTGTTTATTAATCTATGTTACAAACAGGATTTGCACTAGTGTTGGTTCAATTCAGGGTATTTCTGGTTCATAATACAATGTGCTACTTCTTAATGGTATGCTGTATTAAAGTGCCAGTAAAAATCTCTGAATCTTAATTCCTTCTTAGCTATACAATAGCTGTGTAATAAAGCTTACCTGAGAATTTAAAAGTGTATCATACATCAGGGAAAAATCAGTATCTATGAATTATTTTAAAATAAAATTAAATTCAAAATAATTACGCATGTTATAATTTACCAAATACAATGAAATAAAACTTTGGAATCTGTTTTTAAGGGTCTAATGGTTATTTTAAGAAAAGTATCCTTCTTGTTTGGTTTCTTTGGGGGAAGGGGGACTAATGTACATTTCTTCTGCATCAAAGCTAGGAGAGAAGGATGATGGAGTAGGAGGATCCTGAGTTCACTCCTTCCACAGACACACCAAGGCTGCAATTAAATACAGAACAGGTCCTCTGAGAGCAGCCTGATGACCTAGAAGAACAGAGCTAAAGATATAAAGGAAAAGCCACATAAATAAGGGTAGGAGGGGCAAAGACCAGGTTGGCTCAGGAACCAAGCCCTAAACACGGTGACCAACAGGAGGAAGAGACATCACGAGGCACAGGTCTTCCCTGAGTAGCCATGGGTTCAAGGCCCACACAGAGCAGCCCTGCCTGCCCTGGAGATGTGCACCAGGAAGACCAGCCACCAGAGAAGGACTTCGAAAAGGAGAACTCCAGGAGAGCTGGAGAGCTGGAGGGTTAGGAAACCAAGACTCGACTCTGTTTTTTTTTTTTTTTTAATGTTTATTTACAGAGAGAAAGATAGTGCTCACGTGAGAGCAGGGAAGGGCAATGAGAGAGGGAGAGAGAGAATCCCAAGCAGGCTCCAAACCATCAGCACAGAGCTCAAGGTGGGGCTCAAACTCACTAACCATGAGCTCGAGACCTGAGCTGAAATCAAGAGCCGGTCACTTAACCAACTGAGCCACCAGGTGCCCCAAGACTCTACTCTTAAAGGGCTTGTGAGCAATCTTACTCCAAGACACAGCACAAAGATAACAGATTTCAAAAGCACTTGGTCCAGGGGCACCTGGGTGGCTCATTGGTTAAGCCTCTGACTTCAGGTCAGGTCATGACCTCGTGGTCTGTGAGTTCTAGCCCCACCTAGGGCTCTGACAGCTCAGAGCCTGGAGCCTGCTTTGGATTCTGTGTCTCCCCCTCTCTCTCTCTGCCCCTCCCGACTTGTGTGCATGCGCGCTCTCTCTCTCTCTCTCTCAAAAACAAACACACACACACACACACACACACACACACACACACACAAAAAGCACTTGGTCCACACAGGAGGAGATGTATTAATCTTAGTGTGTGTATAAGAGGAGAAGAGGAACTTTCTCTGGGAATGGAAGCACTAGTAAGCATCATTTTTCTTGTTCCCTGGCAGATACAATTTCCAAACACTCTCTCTCCACCTTGCTAGTACCACTCATTGAGACCCAGCATCACCCTGTGGACTCAGCCCGTCCAACCTGCCCACCCCATCAGGTGCTCCTCCAAAGTGGCTTCCCACATGCTATACCCAGCAGGTAAGCCCAGGCCGGGACTGACAACCCTGTAAAGCAACTCCTACCCAAGGAGAAGGGGGAAGGGTCAACCCCACCTACCAGCACATGCACAGCAGTCACAGCCAAGCCCTAGAGCCAGCTACAACAGAGGCTAACTCCACCCACAAGCACGTCCCCAGCAGCTATAGCCACACCACTGGGTCCGTTGATCCTCCCACCCGCCCTGCCCACCAGTGCCCCTGACAGGAGTCAGGGCCCTGTCACGACAGAAGGGCACATACAACCCACACACGGGACACCCCTGGAGCACCTGGTTCTAGTGAGCAGGAGAGATTTCGCTTCTGGGGCCAGTAGGATGCCTTCTACATAAGGATACTACCTTCAAGACCAGGAAACAGAGCAGACTACCAAATACATAGAAATAAACACAGAAAAAATGAGAAAGAATATGTTCCAAATAGGGGAAAAAAAAAACAACCTCAAAGAAAGCATCGAACAAAAGAAAGATAAACAATCTACCTGATAAAGACTTCCAAGTAACGGTCATAAGGACGTATAGAACCAAAAGACCACATATAAATAAATCAATCTTAAGAAAAAAGAACAAAGCTGGAAGTATCACACTGCCAGATTTCATACTATACTACAAAGCTATAGTAATCAAAGTAGTATGGTACTGGCACAAAAGTACACACATAAATCAATGAAACAGAACACAGAGCATAGAAATAAACCCACAATTAAATGATCATTCTACAACAAAGAAGGAAAGAATATACAATGGATAAAAGACACTGTGTTCAATAAATAGTGCTGGGAAAACTGAATAGCTAGCTACACACAAAAGAATTCACTTTCTTTCATCGTATACAAAAATAACCTCGAAATGGATTAAAGAACTAAATGTAATGCCTGAAACCAAAAAACTCCTCAAAGAAACTATAGGCAGTAAACTCTAGGATATTTGAGCATTAGTTTTTGGATCTGTTTCCCCAGGTAAGGGTAACAAAAGCAAAATTAACCAACAAGGACTACATCAAACCAGAAAGTTTTTGCACAGAGAAGGAAACAATCAACAAAACAAAAAGACAATCTCCTGAATGGGAGAAGACATTTATAAATGATGTATCGAATAAGAAATTAATAGCCAAAATGTCTAAAGAACCCCAACAACTCAACACCAAAAAACAAAACTGATTTTAAAAACGTGCAGAGGACTTGAGTGACATTTTTCCAAAGAAGATGTCCAGATGGCCAACAGACACATTAAAAAATGCTCAACATCACTCATCAGGGAAATGCAAATCAAAACCACAGTAAGATATTACCTCACACAAGTCAGAATGGCTAGTATCAAAAAGACAAGAAATAAAAAGTATTGGCAAGGATGTAGAGAAAAGGGACTCTTTTGCACTGTTGATGGT
Organism: Felis catus; assembly: GCF_018350175.1. Taxonomy (NCBI): domain Eukaryota; kingdom Metazoa; phylum Chordata; class Mammalia; order Carnivora; family Felidae; genus Felis; species Felis catus. Next base: position 15,576,462 of record NC_058371.1, on the reverse strand, counting down.
AACATAAATTGGTGCAGCCTCTCTGGAAAACAGTATGAGATTTTTCAAAAAGTAAAAAATAGAACTACCGTATGATCCACCAATTCCATTCCTGGGGATTTACCCAAAGAAAACAAAAACACTGATTTAAAAAGATGTACACACTCCTATATTTACTGCACCATTATTTACAATAGCCAAGATATGGAAGACATCTAAGTGTCCACTGATAGATGAATGGATAAAGAAGATGTAATCATAAAGAATATGATTACTCAGCCATGAAAAACAATAAAATTTTGCCATTTGCCAGCACATGTGTTATGCTAAGTGAAATAGGTCAGACAGGGAAAGTCAAATTCCACATGGTTTCACTTACCTGTGGAATCTAAAAAACAAGACAAACAAAACTAACCAAAATAGACTCATAGGAATAGTCATTAATATTATAATAACTTTATACGGTGACTAGACTCATTCTGATGGATCCTATATAATGTATATAGATGTCAAGTCACTGTGTTATACCCCTGAAACCAATATTAGATGTCAACTATACTTCATAATAAATAAACAAACAAACCTAAGTAAGGTGGGGGGGGGGGGGGAGGCAAAGCCAAAAGAAAGCTAACATATGATTTTTTTTAAAAAATATTTGTGGGGTGGGGCACCTGGGGGGTTCAGTCGGTTAAGCGTCCAACTTTGGCTCAGGTCATGATCTCACAGTTCATGAGTTTGAGCCTTACATGGGGCTCCGTGAGGCTCCATTGGGCTCTGCACTAACAGTACAGAGCATGCTTGGGATTCTTGCTCTCCCCTCTCTCTCTGCCCCTCCCCTGCTCATGCTTTTTTTCCTCTCTCAAAATAAATACACGCTTTTAAAAAAAGTATTTGCAAACATTTTTCACAAAAAATTTTAAAAACATATAGTGATTCAACATAATTGGGCAGATATTCTCTACCAAAAACATTTTGAGATAAATTTTTTCTAATTTTAAGTTTTACCTATTTATTTGGGGAGAGAGAGAGAAAAAATATAAGTGGGGGAGGGGCAGAGAGAGGAAGAGAGAGAGAATCCCAAGCAGACTCTGCACTGTCAGCACAGAACCTGAAATGGAGCTGGAACCTATGAACTGTGAGATCATGACCTGAGACCAAGTTGGATACTTACCTGACTAAGCCACCTGGGCACCTTTGAGATATATTTAAAGTTATAAAATGTGTCATCTACAATTAACATCTAAAAGAAAAAAGTTAAATCAATAAATGTTAATGCCTACTTTGGGCCCAAATAAAAACCAAGTTTAATGTAATTTAATGTAATAAAATATTAAAAGATTTTATAAACATACATAATAGTGTTCAGTTGAACAAGCCCATATTATCCCTTTTGTTAGTAACTTCCTGGTTGACACTGCTAAATCAAAAACATACTAGAATTACAGTCTTTTCTCCTTTAAAAACAATGTTAACTGAATTACTAGACCATGTTTTACCAATACTATAAGACCTGGAATAAAAATTAAGTCTTTCTAGACCTTAGTTTCCTCATTTATGATGGCACAATAATTTCCAAAATTATTGTGAGCAAAAAAATTATGATACCTTTTTTTTTTTAATGCTTATTTATTTTTGAGACAGAGGGAGACAGAGCGTAAGTGGGGGGAGAAGCAGAGAGAGAGAGGGAGACACAGAATCTGAAACAGGCTCCAGGCTCCGAGCTGTCAGCACAGAGCCTGATGTGGGGTTCAAACCCATGAACCGTGAGATCACGACCTGAGCCAAAGTCGGACACTTAACCGACTGAGCCACCCAAGTGCCCCTTATTTTTTTAATTTGAGAGAGAGAGAGAAGCAAGCGGGGGAGAGGGGCAAAGGGAGAGAGAGAGAATCTCAAGCAGCCCAGCATGGAGCCAGATGTGGGGCTCCATCCCATGACCCTGGGATCATGACCTGAGCCAAAATCAAGATGGACACTCAACCAACTGAGCCGCCCAGGTACCCCTGTGATACAAATTTTTTTATTTTTTATTTTTTAAGTTATATTTATTTTGAGAGAGAGAGAGAGAACCAGCAGGGGAGGGACAGAGAAAGAAAGAGAGACACAGAGAAACAGACAGAGAGAGAAAGAGACTATCCCAAGCAGGCTCCAGGCTGTCAGCACAGAGCCTGACTTGAGGCTCAATCTGATGAACCATAAGATCATGACCTTAGCCAAGATCCAAGTCATATGCTTAAGTGGCTGAGTCACCCAGGCGCCCCTATGACACAATTTTTAATCAAAGTTTTCTTGAAATTCATCTTACTACCTGATTTTTACAGTAAAAATTACTTTGCCTTTTTACCAGAGTCAGCTATTTATAACATAAAGAGAATTAACATATAATTTAAAAAGCGTCCAAACTGCCATCTTTCTCAAGGCTATTTTTTATAGATGTGCTAATATCACAAAACATATGGACCAGAACTGAACCTTCGGTCTCTGTGGAACTTTACTCAGAAAAGTCACATTAAGAAATGAAGGTCAAAAGGAAGAGGAAAAAAAAAAAGGAGCTGAAACACAGAAGCCAAATATTACATAGGTTGGATGCACTTAATGAATGAATAAATGAATGAAGAGATATACAGATATAAGAAGAAAAACCCAAGTTTTTAATGTACCTCGATGAGTAACGCAACCATCTTTTTCCCATCAGCTTCAGGATTCGCATGTTTGTTAAATTCCAAATCAAAATAAAGCTTGCACACAGCGTTTTCAGGAATGACTTCATAGCAGTGTAAGAGATTTTTTCTAATTGAATAATGTGAGATTATTAGGTTTACATCTTATACCTTTTAAATCATAATACCTGCTTTTATATTTCAAGATACTGTATTAACTGTGATTTAATGACATATAACTATGGCACAGTGAAGGCATGACAAAGTAAACAACTGCTCACAGTAGGTTTATGGATCATATTATTAAGAGCTCCCATCACACAACATGTAATAATTGTATTCGTAACATTATTTAACTTGAAAATATTTTCAAGTGCTGATAATTTTCACATTGTATGACAATTCTTGGCTTTTTGGTGACATGATAAAGCAAATCCTGTCTAAGAAAAGAACTTTCTCAAACTGGAATCCCAAGATCACATATATTCTTGGGATTCGATAAATTTTTTGAGAATTTTTAAGATTTGTATTTTCATTAGGAAAACAGTCTTTTCAAAATTGGCTAAAAACATATTCTAAATCACCTGACTTCAACGAGCTTTCAATGCTCCCACGTGGATCAGGAGATAGGACTTTAACACGGGTTAATAAGAACAGATACTGACTTGATAAGTAAATGATTACTTGTGCTAAGTGAAGTTCAGATGGCATCCTATGTAAGTAAGAGGTTTGTAATTTTCAACACGGAAAAGTGATGGGGGGATTGGGTCATCATGTGACACAGATTATTTAGGAATTCAAAACACACACACACACACACACACACACACACACACACACACACGGTTGGTTACACAGTACTCTTCTCCCAACACCTGGTGAGATCAGTGTTGCCATGACAAGGAAGGCTCCAGAATTCAATTCTACCAGTAAAGGACTATTGTGTGACTGAGAACTGTAACAGTTAATTCAGCCAGAATCAATTTCACAAACATAATTAGATGAAGGAAATGTAACTTTAACATGCTGTGCTTTACAGACTTACCGGGATTTGTAGTAAAACCAAAGTTGAGTGTAGGTTGTTACCAGGTAAATACGTTGTCCATCACCCACTTTGTATTCCAAAGCAAATACATGAACATCCTTCATAGAAATCAAAAATAATATTCAAAAAATTAATAGAGTACAAATCCAAAAACCCACTGTAGCTACTCAATGCTTATGAAGAATTTTGTCAAATTTTGAAAAACTGGAATTTGAACATCATTCTGTATTACTAAAAATAAGAAAAATAGTCAGTACATCTACACCGACCAAAATCTTTGCTTTAAATGTAAATGGACTAAATCCTTCAGTCAAACGACAAAGGGTAACTGACTGAATGGATAAAAAACACAAGACCCATCTATATGCTGCCTACCAGAGACTCACTTCAGACTGAAAGACACATAAACTGAAAAAGGGATAGAAAAAGATATTCCATACAAATGGAAATGAAAAAAAAAAAGCTGGAGTGGCAATACTTCTAGCAAACAGAATAGATTTAAGACAAACACTATAGCAAGAAACAAAGAAGGTCATAACATGATGATAAAGGGATCAGTCTAACAACAGGATACGGCAATTGTAAACGTCTATGCACCCAACATAAGAGCACCTAAATATATTAAGTACTAACAGACAAAGAGGGAGAAAATGACAGTAATACAATAATAGTAGCATACTTTAACACCCCATTTACATCAATGGATAGATCATCCAGACAAAAAAAAATCAATAAAGTAACTTTGGCTTTGAATGACACACTAAACCATATGGATTTAATAAATATATACAGAACATTTCATCCCCAAACGGCAGAAAACACATTCTTTCCAAGTGCACATGGAACATTCCAGGATATGTCAGGCCACCAAACAAGTCTCAATAAATTTAAAAGGACTGAAATCATATCAAGCATCTTTTCCAACAATAACAATATGAAACCAGAAATCAATATGAGAAAAAAACTGGAAATAAATGTGCTAGTAAAAAAACCAATGGGCCAATGAAGAAATCAAAGGGAAATCAAAAAAATACCTGGACACACGAGAAAATGGAAACACAATGGCTCCAAATTTACAGGAGACACAGGAAAAAGAGTTCTATTAGAGGCAAGTTTATAGCAATACAGACCTACTTCAAGAAACAAGAAAAATCTCAAAGAAGCAATCTAAACTTACACCTAAAGGAACAAAACAAGAATTAAAAAAGCCCAAAATTAGAAGGAAGAAAATAATAAAGATCAGAGTGGAAACAAAGACTAAAAGACAATAGAAAATATCAATGGAATTAAGAACCGGTTCTTTGAAAAGATAAACAAAATTGATATAACCAGACTCATCAAGAATAAGAAAGACAACTCAAAAATAAAATCAGAATTAAAAGAGGGGCGCCTGGGTGGCTCAGTCAGTTAAGTGTCCGACTTCCGCTCAGGTCATGATCTCACGGCTTATGAGTTCAAGCCCCACATCGGGCTCTGTGCTGACAGCTCAGAGCCTGGAGCCTCTTCAGATTCTGTGTCTTTCTCTCTCTCTCTCTCTGTCCCTCCCCTGCTAACACTCTGTCTCTCTCAAAAATAAACATTAGAAAAAATAAAAAAAAAGAGAAGTTACAACTGACACCACAAAAACACAAAAGATTAAAGGGACTACTACATCTTTTGATTAGGTCTGGGTCTTTTAATAAGCCTGTTCTGGACCATGAACTTCATACTGGCTTATCAGCCCACCCACTAGGTGAGGCAGGATGATTAGAGTGGGCTGGAGATAGGTATTTCATTAGGTATTTTATTATTTAGTTTAGCTCTGATAAAACCCTGACAGCTTAAACCATGGTTAAATAGTGTCTCCTCAGTGTAGACCATGTTAAAAAGAACAGACTGCTTTGACGTATTTCTAATTGGTTCCTCTTTTCTTCTCCCTGCTGGAAGCATGAGGAGATTTTTCTCTGGTGTTCATTGTGAGAAACTGATAGAGCTCCCCAGGGGGAAAATTTCATAAAAGTGTGGGGCCATTCCTGCTTCTCCCTCTTCCACTCCCCACCCCTCCAATGACGGGTCTTCTTAGAGATTTTCTCTCTCAGACTTGTCCATCCTGAGACTCCAGCAAGTTATCAGTTACAGTTCAGGTTTCCCTAACTTGACACTCGTTCCCAGAGAACAGAGGTTACTGCTCATGGGTCTTTTCTCCAGGAGGCTATGATTCTCTGTTTTTGTCTGTCACTCTTTCCAATTTGGGGGAGCATTGGCTTACCTGTGTTCTCACTTCTCTTACAGATCTAAGAAAAGTTGTTGATTTTTCAGTTTTCAGCTTTTTATACTACTTAGGTAAAAAATTAGTGTTGTTGGGACACAGTGGCAACTTTTAAGCCTCCTATATGGATTGGAAATTGAAAGTCTACATATTTCTTTTAAAATACATATCTCTGTGTTTTTAGGATGTGAATTTGGCACTGTTTTTTTCATAAATTTTGATTAAAAAAATAAAAATAAAAAGGGGAAAAAAATAAAGGGACTACTACAAGAAAGTATATGCCAACAAATTGGACAACTTAGAAGAAATGGACAAATCCATAGTAACATAAAGTTTTCCAAGACTAAATCAGAAATAGAAAATGGATTACTAGTAATGAAATTCAATTGGTAATCAAAAACTCCCCAAAAAACAAAAGTCTAGGGCCAGATGGCTTCACAGGTGAATTTTACCAAACATCTTTTACTCATTTTTTAAAAAGTTTATATATTTATTTTGAGAGAGACAGAGAGCGAGTAAGCACAAGCAGAAGAGGAGCAGAGAGAGGGAGAGAGAGAATCCCAAGCAGGCTCTGCATTGTCAGCACGAACTTGATGTGGGGCTTGAATCCACGAACCCCAATATCATGACCTGAGCCAAAACCAAGGGTCAGGCACTCAACTGACTGAGTCCTCCAGGTGCTCCTCACCAAACATCTTTTAAAGAAGAGTTAATAACTATGCTTCTCAAACTATTCCAAAATATATAAGAGGAAGGAATGCTTTTTTTTTTTAAAGGAATACTTCTGAATTTGTTCTGAAAGAACAGCATTACCCTCAAACTAAACCAAAGACACTAAAAAAAAAAAAAAAAAAAAAAGTAGACTATTATCCCTGATGAGCACAGATGTAAAAATCTTCAACAAAATATTAGCAAATCTAACACAATACATTAAAAGGATCATTCACCAGGGCGCCTGGGTGGCTCAGTCATTGAGCGTCCAACTTCAGCTCAGGTCATGGTCTCGCAGTTCGCGGGTTCGAGCCCTGCGTCCGGCTCTGTGCTAACAAACAGGTCAGAGCCTGGAGCCTGCTTCAGATTCTGTATCTCTCTCTCCCCCTCCCCTGCTCATGCTCTGCCTCTCTCTGTCTCTCAAAAATAAATGTTAAAAAAAATTTTTTTTAATAAAAAAAAATTTAAAAAAAAAGATCATTCACCATGATTAAGTGGGGTTTATTCCAGGGATGCAAGGATGGATCAATACCCACAAATCAATCAACATAATACAACACTTTAAAAAGCATTTGACCAAATTCCATATCATAACACTATCAACAAAATGAGTATTGAGGGAACATCTCAACATAATAAAGACCATATATGACAGACCCATAGCCAGCATCATCCTCAACAATGAAAAGTTGAAAGCTTTCCCTTTAAGATCAAGAAAGGATAAAGATGCCCACTTTCCCCACTTTTGTTCAACACAGTACTAGAAGTCCTAACCACAGCAATCAGACAAGAAAAAGGAGGGGAAAAAAGGCATCCAAACTGGTAAGGAAGAAGTAAAACTGTCACTATTTGCAGAGGACATGATACTACATATAGAAAACCCTAAAGACTCCACCAAAAAATAATTACAATAAATGAATTCAATAGAATTGCGGGATACAAAATTAACATACAGAAATCAAGTGTACTTTTAAATACTAATAGTGAGCTATCAGAAAGAAATTAAGAAAATAATCTCATTTACAGTTGCATCAAAAGGAATAAAACACCTAGGAATAAATTTAATCAACAAAGTGAAAGACCTGTACTCTGAAAACCATGAGACACTGATTAAAGGACTGAAGACAACAAAAATGGAAAGATATACAATGCTCATGGATCTGAAGAAGTAATACTGTTATAATGTCCATATTATCCAAAGCAATCTACAGATCGAATGCAATCCCTACCAAAATACCAATAATATCTTTCACAAAACTAGCACAAATAGTCCTAAAATCTGTAGGGAACCAAAGAAGATCACAAATAGCCAAAGCGGTCTTCAGCAAGAAGAACTAAGCTGGAAGTATTCCAACCCCAGATTTCAAAGTAGATTACAATTCTATAGATATCAAAATAGTATGGCACTGGCACAAAAGTACACACACAAATCAATGGAACAGGATAGAGAGTCCAGAAATAAATCCATAATTATAAGGTCAATTAATCTATAACAAAGGAGGCAAGAATATGCAATGAGGAAAAGACAGTCTCCTCAATAAATGGTGCTGAGAAAACTGGATAGCTAATGCAAACAAATGAAACTGGGCCACTTTTTCGCACCATACACAAAAATAAACTCAAAACAGATTAAAGACCTAAATAAAAGACCTAAAACCATAAACCTCCTTAAAGAAAATACAGGCAGTAAACTCTTGGACATCAGCCTTAGCAATATTTTTCTGGATCTATCTCCCCAGGCAGTGGAAACAAAAGCAAAAATGAACAATTGGGACTACACCAAACTAAAAAGCTTTTGCACAGCAAAAGACACCATCAACAAAATGCAAAAGCAACCTCCTGAATGGGAGAAGATATTTACAAATGATATATCTGATAAGGGGTTAATATCCAAAGTAATATAAAGAACTCTTACAACTCAACACCAAAAAAAAAATCTGACTTTAAAAATGTGCAGAGCACTTGAATAGACATTTTTCCAAAGAAGACTATAGATGGACAACAGACACATGAAGAAATGCTCACCATCACTAATCATCCCGGAAATGCAAATCAAAACCACACTGAGATACCACCTTGCACCCATCAGAATGGCTAGTATCAAAAAGACCAGAAATAACAATGTTTGTAAGGATTTGGAGAAAAGGGAACACTCATGCAGCACTGTTGGTGGGAACGTAAGTTGGTGCAGCCGCTATGGAAAACAGAATGGAGGTTCCTCAAAAAAATTAAAATAGAAATACCATACAATCCAGTAATTTGGTATTTACCTGAAAAAAATGAAAGCGCTAATTCAGAAGAATATGTGTAGCCATATTTATTTATAACAGCCAAGATATGGAACACACCGAGTGTCCACTGACAGATGAATGGATAAAGAAGATACAGTATATGTACTCAAAGGAATATTACTCAGCCCTAAAAAAAAAAGAATGAAGTCTTGCTGTTCACAACATGGATGGACCTAGAGGGTATTATGCTAAGTGAAATAAGTTAGAGAGAAACAAAGATCCTATGATTTCATTTATATGTGGAATCCAAAAACAAAACAAACCTAAAACAGACTCATAAATACAGAGAATAAACCAGTGGTTGCCAAAGTGGGGCAGGGAGGAGATGGAGAGACAAGAGGAATAGGGGAAGGGGATTAAAAAGTACAATCTTCCACTTATAAAATAAATAAGTCATGGTGATGAAAAGGACAGCATAAGGAATATAGTCAATAATATTGGAGTAACTTTGGTGATAGATGGTAACTAGACTTACTGTGGTGAGTATTTTGTATGTATAGAACTGTCAAATCACTATGTTGTTCACCTGAAACCGATATACTTACTATGTCAACTATATTTGAAAAAAAAAATTTTTTTAAGTATCATTACAAATTTTTCAAACCAATTGGCACTACATAGGTCATTGCTCTTCATTCTTAATATAAAGTAAATGCCCAATAATTCATAGGGATATGTTTTGCAAACAGTGTGATATTTAGATCACGATTCTTTTGTAGATCATGTGGGCTGGAATAAACACAAACAACGATTTTTAGTTTGTTTTTAGAAATCTAAAGTTACAGTAGCCCCAGAAACAAAGGCAGGAGATGAGAAAATTACCTCTTTACAGCTTTTAACAAAATTAAAGGCTTCAGTTTGCCGATGGAATAGTTTCCAAATGGAAGGTGGTTCTTCTGGCTTGGACAATCTCGGTCTGTATACTGAGGACAATGGTTTCCTCCCATAACAAGCTGCTCGTTCTTCAATTTGCTTCAGTTTTGCTTCCCATTTTCTCTCCATTGGTTCAGAAGTTACGGGAAACTAAATCCTTTCCTGTGTAAGATTTCTACCAATTAGTACTAAAAAAACAAGGACATCAATTTCTTTGTTTAGAATACATATACTTATTTTTTGGTAAAACTTCAAAACCCATTTCCTAATGGCTATTTCCTTATCCTATTTATTTACTTATTTATTTTACATGAAGTTTTAATGTGAAATGAGAACATGGCTAGTTGTCAGATATCTTTCAATCTTGGTTCTTCTAACAGTGCTATGATTTTAGAAGTTCGCTGAGCCTTAACTGCAAAATGGGGATCAATGTCATCCTGAATACTTTATGTAATTATCAGGATACATGTGATAAGACCTAAGAAAACGTTTTGTAAATTACAAAGTCACAGGTAAATACAAGTGGTTTCTGTATCGTTATCGTTTTCACTAGAACCACTTCAATGCATCAAGCACTATTGACCTTGCCCAAGTCGTCCTACTACTTTGGCCATGACTCTTGTGCTACTACTTCTCAGGGCAGAGTTCATTTCCAGACACCACTGTGCAACTCTTAGTTCCCTTTCCTTCTATGTTTCTATCCATTTCTTTTCTTTTCACCCAACACAGCCGTTAGTTGGGAGGACAACACCGTGTATAAATGGGAACTGCAATATTGGCTACTTTGGTTTAGAATGTCTATGTTCATCATAAGCACGATTGAAGACGGGAATAAATAAATTTTAATCTATGTCTGTTAATAACTGTAATTTTGTGATCAATGTGAAATGATGGTCTTTTAACACTTGTTTATTAATCTAATCATATATGTTTTTGTTTGCATACATTTCCATTTTAACCAGGTGAGGGGGCCAGGCAATACTTTTTCAACTTTTGATTATGTTTTACTTAGAAAAAAAAAAAAAAAGGATGAGTTTTTAGAAGGGGAAAAAAGCTTGTATCGTAGGTAGATAATGGCCACAAAATTTTTGCCATTCCTCCCATCAATAGCTGCTGTCTGAGCCCACTCCCACACTGACTCTGTGTTTGGTCATGTGATTTGCTTTGGTCACATCAACAATGTGAATCTCAATGTGTCAATGTCACATCAACAAATGTGAAGCAAACTAGTGGTGTTAAGTGCTTTTGCACTGGATTTGGCTATGCTGTAGTCCCACCCTGAGACTGTCATGCCAGAACTCTAGCCTCATAGAGGATATAAAGCCACCTGGAGAAGAACCCAAGTTACCCCAGGTAACAGCCAACATCAACTATCAGATATATTGAGTCAAGCTATTTTGGATCAGGCACCCACCAGAATTCAATGTGTAAGTAAGCCTGAGTGAGTTCAGGTGAGATCTGCAAAGCAGCTGTTCAACCCACAGAACTGGAAGAAAATATTACTTTTTGTTTAAGCCTAGAAGTTTTGGTGTGATGTTTTACACAGAAATAGAAAACCGATGTAGTCTCCCTCTTCATCAATATCTATGTCATAATTTACTGATATATAAAACACATACATTCATTTTATAAACCGAAATAACAACATAAACTACAGCATTTGAGGGAAAAATTCCTATTTACCTTTCACGATGCCTTTCCAGTACTTGTGCTTATCATGTTGATAAATATTCTCTTCAATTTTAGGAGAAAACCTTCCAACAACACAAACTCACTGGCAAATGATACATTCCCGGGAAGGAAAAATAGGTTCATCCTAGAAGACTGAGATGGTAAAACGTCATGACTGTTAAATTTCACATTTGACTCCAACCATAACAGACCTAAGAAAGATTGCTCTCAAAGTTACACCTGATCCAGATGAAAATTATAAATTACAAACCAAGAGGGGCACCTGGGTGGCTTAGTCGGTTAAGCATCCAACTTCAGCTCAGGTCGTGATCTCCCAGTTGATGGGTTTGAGCCCCACACGTCCAGCTCTTATGCTGACAGCTCAGAGCCTGGAGTCTGCTTCTGATTCTGCGTCTCCCTCTCCCTCTCAGCCCCTCCCCCGCTGGCACATGCACTCTCTATCTCTCTCTCAAAAATAAATAAACATTAAAAAATTTTTTAAGAAACATTAAAAAAATTTTAATAAATAAATTATAACCAACGTAATTCTAAAGATATCAACATAAATGTCATTACAGGTATGCCGCGGAAAGGAATACAATTTCACTGGATTGAAGAGAGGATAGTTTTTAACGAAATGGCTTTTTCAATACGAAGTGATACAGGGGCTCCATAATGCTAGATTCTGAGCACAAATTTTATCTTAATTTGTTTCACATACAGATAAAAATCCTCAACATTTAGACAACCTAAGTGAGAAACTGATTCTCTTCTATAAAGTATAACTTTTAATAAAGCCCACTGATGACTTAATAAAGACAAGAAACACAGAATGCATTTAGATAGGATCTGTAGCTCTAGGATCTAACCAGTAACTGACGAAGAATAACCATGTACATGTTCACACTTAGTGACACGGACAGCAGGAAAATTTTTGATTTTGTAAAAATTGCTGGCATGACCATGAGAGTATGGTTTGACAACTCACTGAACTGAGGAAACCACAGAGCCAACAGAGAACAAAGAGAAATTCAATATGTTACTCCCTCATGTTGTTTGCACCGTTCAAAAATTTTAACAGCTGGGTTCAGGGTTAGAAGACAACTGGGGGCCTCACTGTAGGAGCAGGAGGATTAAATGACAAAAGCAAAGGAAATGGAGAACAGGAAGGCATCTGGCATTCTGGTTTTGGACTATCATTTTCCTCATCTCTACCCTCTACGAGAAGAAACAGGTCACCAATTTTGAAATGCTTTTTTTTTTAATGTTTATTTTTGAGAGAGACAGAGCGTGAGTGGGGAAGGGGCAGAGAGAGAGAGGGAGACACAGAATCTGAAACAGGGTCCAGCCTCTGAGCTGTCAGCATAGAGCCCGCGCGGGGTTCAAACTCCAAAACAGCAAGATCATGACCTAGGCTGAAGTTGGACACTTAACCCACTGAGCCACCCAAGTACCCCTCGAAATGCTTTTAACTCCTGGTGGGGAAGGATTGTGGTCTTTTACATAATTGTGCAGCAAAAACCTCTTTTCACACAGGACCATAACTATTTTTGGTAACAGTTTCCAAGTTCCAAAGAAAAATATTTGCTGTATTTTAAAATACTAGGTTTGGGGCGCCTGGGTGGCGCAGTCGGTTAAGCGTCCGACTTCAGCCAGGTCACGATCTCGCGCTCCGGGAGTTCGAGCCCCGTGTCGGGCTCTGGGCTGATGGCTCGGAGCCTGGAGCCTGTTTCCGATTCTGTGTCTCCCTCTCTCTCTGCCCCTCCCCCGTTCATGCTCTCTCTCTGTCCCAAAAATAAATAAACGTTGAAAAAAAAATTAAAAAAAAATAAATAAATAAAATACTAGGCTTAAGAGCTCTATTATTTATTTCTTCACACTGTGCCACAATGTTCTTTCTTCTTTCTCCTCCTCTTCTTTTTTTAAAATAAGCTCTATGCCCGATGTGGGGCTTGAACTCATGACCTCAGGATCAAGAGTCACAAGCTCTACCAACGGAGTCAGCCAGCCAGGCACCCCCGACAGTGCTATTTAATTTTTTTTTAATGTTTATTTATTTCTGAGAGAGAGAGAGAGAGAAAGAGCATGAGCAGGGGAGGAGCAGAGACAGAGAGGGAGACACAGAATCCAAAGCAGGCTCCAGGCTCTGAGCTTTCAGAACAGAGCAGGATGTGGGGCTCGAACTCATGGACTGCGAGATCATGACCTGAGCCAAAGTCAGCCGCTTAACTGACTAAGCCACCCAGGCGCCACATCCCACAATGCTTTTTTCTTAACATTGCAATTAACCATGTTCGATACTGATTTTACAACTAAAGGTGGTCAGGCTAGAAAAAAGTCTGGCTGAGTCATTTTTGAGGAACCGTAGTGGAAGAAGAGGCAGAGGAAAGGAGGCAGGGAAAGGACATAGGCAGCCAACCTCAATAGCCCTGGTTTATGCCCAGACTTGCCCAGCTAGCACACTTGGTGGCTGGAGTCCCAGGAGCAGCTGGAATACAGATTCCCGGCCTCTAGGGAGAGCTAAAGCCTTGCCATGGTTCTCCCTGGTGCGCTTCTAGCTTCTTTCTCCTTTTGTCTAATCACAAGTCAGCTTCTCCCTGTGCCCTGAGAACAGATTCACCAGTATTTTGTGTTTCCCGGCATGTATGTTCCAGTTCCAGTGTTTAGTAATGTTCTGGTATTTGGCAATATTTTCTTAATAAAATCCCCTTGCTGGCCTCCTGGAACACATTTATACTACTTCTCCTGTTACTAGAATATTCATAATCAAGTATGAGATTAAAATTCATGTACAGTAATATTGTTATAGAAGATTATATCCCAGATGAGTAACACCTGAAGAAATTAACTACACCAATTGAATCTTCTCCCCACCCCCCACTCTGGTCACTTTGCCTCTCTATGCTTAAACAAAAGTAAGTCATATTAAAATTTCCCTAAGGGCACCTGGTTGGCTCAGTCGATTAAGCATCAGACTTTGGTTCAGGTCATGATCTCGAGTCGGTGCATTCCAGCCCTACGTTGGGCTCCATGCTGATAGCTCAGAGTCTGGAGCCTGTTTTGGATTTTGTGTCTCCCTCTCTCTCTACCCAAGCCCACTCACACTCTTTCTGTCTCAAACATAAACATTAAAAAAAAAAATCAAATTTCCCAAAAATTTCTGGTAAGGGATAACAAAACAGTGACATATTATTCTTCTCCAGCTTCCCCTTTCTACCACCCGCAGTGGATCATTCATCCAAACAGCCTAACTCTGCCCGACTAATCAATCACCTTTAAAACCAGATTCAGAACTTTCCATAGGGCCACTCATTAATGGTTCAGAGCATCACTCAGTTCATACTTTGATTCACCTCAAGAAGTCCAAACTCTCTCCAGAATCTGGACCAGATTCTAAACCGCTTTACAGTCTCTAGAATCACTTAATCATTTTATTTCTTACCACCAAATGCATAAGGACCACTTCCTGTCCCTGGCCAATTACAAGCACCCTCTGGCGTAGATTCCTCTCACCTGGAACGCCTCACTTGCTTTTCCCAAATTCTTCCTCTTCAAGGCCCAGATCAAATCCTGCCACCTCTGAGACAACTCTGTCAAAACAAATTACTGGACTCAGAAGACATTTCCTCTAGCCAACTGTTCTACTATAATTAAAGTTTCACTAGACAAATTAGCATAATTTACAGGAAAACAAAATCTGCTGTTGCTTTAACTCAAGCATCATTTTGGGCGTGGGCATCTCAGGGTAACAGGACTTATTAACAGTACCAGTTCCTTCCTTAGAAGTAGGAGCCAGGGGCGCCTGGGTGGCGCAGTCGGTTAAGCGTCCGACTTCAGCCAGGTCACGATCTCGCGGTCCGTGAGTTCGAGCCCCGCGTCGGGCTCTGGGCTGATGGCTCAGAGCCTGGAGCCTGTTTCCGATTCTGTGTCTCCCTCTCTCTCTGCCCCTCCCCTGTTCACGCTCTGTCTCTCTCTGTCCCAAAAATAAGTAATAAATGTTGAAAAAAAATTAAAAAAAAAAAAAAGAAGTAGGAGCTGGACCACCGGTAGGATTTGGAGGGGGTCATATTCTTCAGTTGCACTGCAGCAGAGAAAGGACTGCCAAACACTGGTCCTCTCTCAATTTGGGAAGGATAAAGAAAGGATCTGAGTTTAACCCCGGTAACTCTTTTAGCAAGAGCAAATGATTTAACGGTCTTCAACACCTGTAGCGACTGTAATTGGAATTCCTACCTCTTGGAGTTGTAGAGAGGATACCATGAGCGCACTGCGAAAATGTACTAAGCACTCAACAAAGGGGTGCCATATATACAAGACGATGCATATTTATGTACAAACCGCAGCCCCCGGATTTATACCTGAATGGGCAAAAATGTTGGGGAGCAGGCTAGTTCTTAACGTGGATATCATGAAGCTCTTGAAATCTGGTGAATTTCGTGCTCAATTGTGTTGATATATTCTCCTGCGAAAACGATATGTTGTCTGCATCAGGGTCTGAACGGAGATTGTGAACGAAAACGGGAGGGGAAATCAGTAGAGCAGGGAAGGATTCGGATTTAGAGACAGTAAGTGGGGGGGTGAGGTAAGAAAAGCGAAGTACAGATTTACCAGCGCGGGTCGCGGCCTGCTCCCTTTCCTCCCGGAGGTCTGACGGGGCCCGCCTTTGACTCCCTTCTCTCTGCTCCTTGGGCCTCGCGAGGCCTTCACGTCTCGGTCCTTTTACTTTCAGAAACCCGCGCCACCGGCGGAAACCCGTGGGCCCGCAGCAGCAGGCGGGGTCCGTCTTCAAACCCCGCGCGAGGGCCAGGCCAGAGCGTGAGGGGGCGTGCCGGCAGGAGGGCGCCGGGCCAATGAGAGAGCGGCATAGGTGCGGAGGGGCCGGAGAAAGGAGAGCACCAGGCCTATGAGAAAGGGGCCAGGGGCGGTGGGGACGAGAGCGTGCCGGGGTTGGAGGGACGTGTCAGCGCTGAGACGGGCTGAGCCGAGGGGGCGGGCCCGGGGCGGGGCTAGCGGGGGCGGAGCCTGCTCTGGAACTCACCCTTAATGGGCAGCTGGCGGAGGGCTAGAGAAACGGAGCCTGTGCGGAGAGGAGCAAGTCGGTGGCCGTTGTGTGGAGACTGTGTGTGCGGTGAGTGCTGCCATCGCCCCTTCCTGCCGCGGCCCCGTCAGCCCTAGGCCCGCTCCCTCCATCCTCCAAAGCCCGGCGCCCGCCGGGCCTGCAGCTGCTCCGGGGGGAGTGGAAGAGATGGGCAGGGTCTGTGCGGCGGATCCTTTGTTATGGCACCACATGGGTGTGAGACCGTGCACCGAAGCCCGCTCGGCGACAGAGCCGAGCAGGGGTGGGGGAGACCGGGCCGAGGAGCGGAGATCTGGCTGGAGGGGCCGAGCCCGGAGGACGGGAGAATGGACAGGCCGGGCCGGAGACTAGACCCCGGGCCTGGGGACGAGTGGGGGGAGGGGGCGCCGAACCCGGCAGTAGGAGGAGGAGCCGAGAGCCGAAGGCAGCGGGATGCCTGGGAAGGTAGGGCGGCCTTGGGCTAAGATTTGGATCGGGAAGAGAGGAGCGGACGCTCGGCGCCCAGAAACCGTGCCCCTGGGGGGCCGAAGGCGGGCCTGGTGGTGCCGAGAGGCGCGGCCCTCGGGGCCGATCCTCCCGTTACTGGACGACCGGTTGGTCTTTGCTGCCTGTTCCGTCTCGGGCCTAGATTTTCTCCGGTAGACTATGTGACTCAGTTTTCCAGAGACGTAACTTCAAGCATTGAATTCCAATTCCTTTTCAGACCTGAGGGCTTCCATAAGTCCTTGCAGCTCTTCCCTGTGGTTAAATATCCATTTTCAAAGTCCCCTAGGAGCTGCTTTGAAACCCCCTCAGGCCATGCTGAAAATTGCGCCCTTCTCACACTTGTCACTCTTGATTTGAGTGGTCTGTTCTCAAGCCATGCAGAAGCTTCCTCTCTCCCTGTACTCAGTAAAGGGCATCCAAGCCAAGAAACCAGGAACCAGCCTTCTCAGCTACCGCGCCCTGTTCTTTCCTCAGTTAGCCATCAAGCCTCTGGACCTCCTCCTGAATATCCGCCACATCTGTCCACTTCTCTGCATTCCTGAGAGCCACCCCAGGCTCTCACGTGGCTACAACAGCCTCATTGGTCTCCGTACTTCCAGACCCCTTCCCCCTTTCTAGTCCATTCTTCACAGCACAGGCTGAGTGATCTTTACAAAATAGAATTCCAGAAGGCTTATCCTTTGCCCATAGGACAAACCCAGTGCCTTAACGAGGCTAACAAAGCCAAGCACGGGTTGGGTCCGTGGTCTCCTCCCCTGCCTTATCTTTCATTGTAGCACCATTTCACTTTCTGCACAGCCAGGCTGATCTTAATACCTATTCTCTGCCTGGAACACTCTGCATTCGCTCTCTCCCTTCTTTACATCACATTTCCTTGTGGAACTTCTACTTAGGTTTCTGTTCTCATTAAGTACTTCAAGGTTTAAGTCTTCTCATCATGTGTTCCTTTTGCATCCTGCATTTCCTAAGAAGGAAATGGCATATCCTTTGCAATTGCTAGTTTATCTCCCCTACTAGTTAGTAAGCAAATTCCATGAAGTACTGTGTTTATCTTGTTGTTCCTTATTGTCTTTCCCCATGTCTAGGGCCTGGCACATGTTAACGCCCAGACTACAGTATTATGGTTTTTTTTTAATAATTAAGCCCTATTTAGAAAAAGTAAACCTATTTTAGGATTACTTGGCAAATTATAATTAAAAGATGTGGATTAGAAAGGAACTGCAGAACTGAAATATGGAGACGCTGTAACAACGTGAATATGCAAGATAGTAACAGGTGCTGAGCAAAGTGATTAGACCAGCCTGTATCAAAATATGCTCAGCCACTTTGAATGTGTTAGAGTTACATGATCTCCAAGCTTAAATCATCCCTATCACACCTGATGTTTGAGCTTTGGTTTTGCTTTGCTTTTTTGCAAAAGAAGGCTTTGAAAGTTAGGATGTGTTTTAATAAAGGAACAATTTATTAAAGTGTGGTGATAAAACCTGCTCACAATACAAAGGAAATGAAACATGGTACCTATTTAAATCAGATTTGCTTTTGCTCTCCTTAAAAAAAAAAAAAGGGCCCTTCTTCCTGCCATTTTAAGAGACTAACGTGTTGTCTGATATAGACATTTATAATATTTCTTTACTGTTTGCTTTCAAGCCTAATTTAACACAACCTACAGCTTCATCCTCCTTCAATGCTAAAAAGCAGTCTTTCCTTTCACATATGCTTTCAGAACAGTTTTGGTGCCTAGTATTAGATCTTTAAACTCTGCCTCAAAGGTAGGAAGCACTGGTGTTTGGGCCCCCAAAGAGATGTGGGAATTCTTCAACTGTTAGATAATGTTCTGTACACATTTAGTAAATATCAGTGTAATGGAGGGGAATAGGCACTCTGTTGTCAGAAGACCCAAGGCCAAGTCCCAAGGGCATCACTTACTAGCTCTTTCGTAGATTCGGCATAAATTATATACACACCTCATAGGGTGGTTGTAAGGATGAAATGGATGTCTGTTGACGGTGCTTTCTAACTATGTAATGTTATTTCTCTGCCTGTTTTGGTTTTGCCTGCAAATTGCTTATAGAGATTCTGAGTTCGAGTAAGATAAAGTTAGGTGATCCCTACTGAGCACTGTCTGGCATCTGGCTTGTGGAGGCACCTCTGAATTCCCCGGGGGGTACAGGCGAGTCCCACACAGGGATGGGACCCACGGCTCTGCCGTCACTGCATCCACTCAGGTTGACCGCAGTACTCTGCACGCAGTTGTTCAGGTAATTATTATAGCACAAATGACAAGTGAGTAAATACTGCTCACTCTGACTTTTCCCAGTTTCAAACCTTCTCTCCCTGGGAGGATTTTTTAAGTCAGGTGATTGTAAACACGAATCTGTGTGTAGAGAGGAGTGGTTCTGAGTGGGCAGGAGAAAGTCTCGTAGGTTAGCTGTAATTTTTATGAAAGGCATTCAGGATCCTTCATTCTACATTTATTTTATACACAATTTGGCTTTGAATGGGGGGGGGGGGGGGGGGAGCAGTTCCAGCCTGTCTTCCTGGGCCTGTGGCCCTTCCAGAAGAAAGGAAAGAATGGTTTCATTTGATTCTGTGGCACCACTGAACTTAGTCTAGTTTACTCTGTATTTAATTCTACTTGCTGCTCAGTGGGTTTTCACCTCAATTACAAAATAAATATTAAAAGAATGACTACTCGGTCCAATGACAACATCCAATTCAGTGAGTCTTACAATTCCCCAAAGAAACTCAGAGACTAGATGGGAAACAGTTTCCATAAAACCCCCAGTACATTAGAGCTGAAGTCTTCTCTTATTCAAACTATTTGAAAAGTACGTTTTTCTGTTTCACTTACTAAATTTGGATACATGACTGCTTTTCAGACTTTGTCCTCTGTAATCGGTTATAAATACAACCCTGATGTTTTTTCAAGTTCTTTGGCAAAAGCATAGTCTTCCCAGAAGTCCTAATGGGAAGGCTTCACCTTTACTTTAGAGACATACAGAAAATATGTCTTAATAACATACTGAATGCTTAACATGAAAGCAGTTATGTGACTTTTAGAAGTAAATTACCCAGTGGCATCAGAAACACCCTAACTGTCATCCTTATTTTCTTCATTAATTAGAGTAAGGGCACTTTATACTATTTCTGTGTCTCTGCTATCAGTTTCTGTCATGTTATTTATGCTCTCTGCTGCTTCTTAATTAGAGCTTCTAGGTTATGGATTTTAGTTTCCTGTGTTAAAATTATGAATAGTGTCCTATAGGGTAGTAAGTCACGTAGAAGAGTGGGAGTCCTGGCTCTGCCACTTAAGTTACTTAACTGCTCTGAGCCTCAGTCAGCTGAACTATAAAATGGGGATCTTAACGTCTCAGACCATCGTTGGAAGAACTAATCAGAAATACAGTGTGTTGTTTTGTTTTTTTTTTTTAGATAGATTCATGGAGTTGATTCATAAGTGAGCAGTATTCATTCTGATGTCTCATTTTGAGATTTCAAACCCTTTGACACCAGGCTTTATCCCTTACCTCAGTTTCCTTGTAGGGTAGCACCCAGGAACAACCTACTGATGGGGGACAGGTTAGCTGAGTAGGAATCTAGCAAACTGTTTATACTATTTTAAAATCTTATTCGGAAATCTCTGCTGTAGACACACTTTCAAACGATTCATTTTTAATAACAGAGTTTTGTGGGCTTTTACATAACACTTCATAACTTCATATAGAAATTGCAATTTTAGAAATTAATTTCCATTCTGCACCTTAACTGTAGATGACTTTCTCTGCTTTACTGTATGATTGCAATACATGATGGTCCCTTTAGTTGGCTAACCACAATATAAATAGGAAAACATTACAACTCTTCACTTGTTTAGGAAAACACAGTGTGAAATGTTTAAATATCTGTTTCAGAGTGACAGCAAATTTATACTGAAAACCTGTTTTTAAACTTGAAGATCTGTTTGTATCTTCAGTGGCAAATGCTAAAAGAGTCTAGGAACTTGAGAAGTGACCCTAAGACCCACATTCAAGTTGCCATCTAATGCCAATTGGTCCACTTAAATTTTCTCTAGGACCTAATATATATTCAGAACTCCACTTTGTGAGCAGCAGCATCCTGAATTGGTGGAAAAAAATAACATACATCAGTACAGCAGAAACATTTAGTATTAAGTTCATTGCTGCACTGAGATATATTTTTTAAATCCTTCTTATCTTCCCACTTACGTTTTGTCAAATGAAAATGTTCTAAGAACATAGACTTCTGTTATCATTTAGAGCATTAGATGTTTCCCTTGAGGGATCATTTTTTTTCCTTCAAGATGAGATCACCATCCTCAGAATAATTTATATTCAGCCAAGCATTAGCTAATGGAGGTGAGGTAATGCTAAATGTGACACATTAGTAAGTTCTGCGAGAACCACAGCGCTGATCCCAAGAGTGTGGATTTGCTACTTTCACGTGGAAAAAGCAGATGGTGACAAGGAGAGAACAAATGTGCACAAATCTGAGGCAGTGAGGATTTTATTTACCATTATATAAATTTACGATACTCTATGAAGGTCAGCTGATACTGTCACAATGTATAGTATTCAGATTCTGGTAACAAAAGCCATGAAGCATGTTACAGTATTTTTTCCTGAGAAATCCTTATCAAATACTATAATCCTACTCTAAAGAATTCATATTTTTCCTTTCAGCCACCAACTGCATTTACTGCAACAAGATCGTACATCTCATGCCTAATATCAGATATTAATAAATTACAATTATTTGTATTAAGCTTGATCTGTATGAAACTGTAACTTTTAAGAATGATTTGGTCAGAGAAAGTTCAGTAGAGGCACCCGGGTGGCCCGGTTGAGCATCTGACTCGATTTTGGCTCAGGTCATGATCCCAGGGTCATGATCAAGTTTCACATCAGGCTCCGCACTGGGTGTAGAGCCTGCTTGGGATTCTCTCTCACCCTCTGCCCCTCTCCCGCACCTGCGTACTCTCGCTCTCCAAAAACATTAAGTTAAATTAAAAAGAAAGTTCAGTGAAAAGGAAGTAACTACGTAAAAGTCTCCTATTATTTAAATTAAATCTTAACACTGATATGAACCAAGAAGCCAAATATTTTAAAACTCTGGAAAGCTGGTCACTATTTAAATTAAAACTTTCTATAAGGATAGAATAGTTTCATTCCACAGCTTATTGTTGGCAAAAGATAAAAAGGTTGTTAGAAATTAGTATTTCAGTCTAAGAATCACTGCACTGTTGGCCAAAGTGTTTGACAGGATTTCTTAAGGGCTTCAGTCCCATGTGGGAACCTACCAGCATTTAGGGGTTCCTGAGCACATACTGTACATTTGGAAAACCCATTCACAGGGCCAATTTGAGACAAACCCTGGGGGCCAGAAAGGACACTGGCAGGAGCTCAGGGTTCAGCTTAAGAAATTTCTTTTTTCTTTTTTTTAATGTTTTTATTTATTTTTGAGACAGAGAGAGACAGAGCATGAGCAGGGGAAGGGCAGAGAGAGAGGGAGACACAGAATCTGAAGCGGGCTCCAGGCTCTGAGCTGTCCGCACAGAGCCCGACACGGGGCTTGAACTCACGGAGTATGAGATCATGACCTGAGCTAAAGTCAGATGCTCTACCGACTGAGCCACCCAGGCGCCCCAAGAAATTTCTATTTTTATTAAGTCTTCTTTCCCACTGTGTTTTCAGTCCAGATTTACTACAGCCTGGCCATAAAGTCTTGAAACATATATAATACTATTTTCGTATGGATTGTAATACAACAATAAATCATTATATATTTGCCTGTGTTTTCAGAATTGTTAGCCACTCTAACTATTCTCTCAATTCATCAAACTAACCACAACTTTGTTTTTAGCAAAAAATTATGGATGGATAGTTATTTTGAGTTCCAGTCTGCCCACTTAGAATTGGCCTGCATGGGGCAATTTGATCTCTAGATTTAGGGTTCAAGGACATTTGAGGTTTCCTGTACCTGATACATGTTTTTTTTCAATGTGTGAAAGAGAAAGAGAAAGAAAAAGAGGGAGACTAGAACATGGCACAGAGCAGTTAAGGAAGGATTGCTACTTTCATAGTAGAAATGATCTTTGTTACTATTTTCTAACTTTAAAAATAATACATGGCACAAAAACAGACACTCAGATCAATGGAACAGAATAGAGAACCCAGAAATGGACCCACAAACGTATGGCCAACTAATCTTTGACAAAGTAGGAAAGAATATCCAATGGAATAAAGGCAGTCTCCTCAGCAAGTGGTGATGGGAAAACTGGACAGCGACATGCAGAAAAATGAACCTGGAACACTTTCTTACACCATACACAAAAATAACTCAGGCAACAACAGATGTTGGCGAAGATACAGAGAAAGAGGATCTCTTTTGCGTCGATGGTGGGAACGCAAGCTGGTGCAGCCACTCTGGAAAACAGTACGGAGGGTCCTCAAAAAATTAAAAATAGAACTACCCTCTGACCCAGTAAAATTGCACTACTGGGTATTTATCCAAGGCATACAGGTGTGCTGTTTCGAAGGGGCACGTGCACCCTAATGTTTATATCAGCACTATTGACAATAGCCAAAGTATGGAAAGAGCCCAAATGTCCATCGATGGATGAATGGATAAAGAAGATGTGGTATATATATACAATGGAGTATGACTTGGCAGTCAAAAAGAATGAAATCTTGCCATTTGCAACTATGTGGATGGAACTGGAGGGTATTATACTAAACGAAATTAGTCAGAGAAAGACAAAAATCATATGAGGGCTCATATTCACTCATATGAGGGCTTTAAGGGACAAAACAGATGAACATAAGGGAAGGGAAACAAAAATAATATAAAAACAGGGAGGGGGACAAAACATAAGAGACTCATAAATATGGAGAACAAACAGAGGGGTTGTGGGAGGGGGGATGGGCTAAATGGGTAAGGGGCATTAAGGAATCTACCCCTGAACACACTGTTGCACTGTATTATAACTAACTTGGAAGTAAATTTAAAAAATAAAATAAAGTAAACATACACCATTTAAAAAAAAAACAAAGGGCACTTGCTGTGATGAGCACTGGGTGTTGTATGTAAGTGATGAATCACTGGGGTGCCTGGGTGGCTTGATCAGTTAAGCGTCTGACTTCGGCTCAGGTCATGATCTCACGGTCTGTGAGTTTGAGCCCCGTGTAGGGCTCTGTGCTGACAGCTCAGAGCCTGGAGCCTGTTTCAGATTCTTTGTCTCCCTCTCTCTCTGCCCCTCCCCTGTTCATGCTCTGTCTCTCTCTGTCTCAAAAATAAACATTAAAAAAAAAAAATTTTTTTTTTAAAGTGATGAATCACTGAATTCTACTCCTGAAACCAATATTGCACTGTATGTTAATTAACTAAAATTTAAGTTAAACAAAGATTTACAAGATAGGGGCACCTGGGTGGCGCAGTCGGTTAAGCGTCCGACTTCAGCCAGGTCACAATCTCGCGGTCCGTGAGTTCGAGCCCCACGTCAGGCTCTGGGCTGATGGCTCAGAGCCTGGAGCCTGTTTCCGATTCTGTGTCTCCCTCTCTCTCTGCTCCTCGCCCGTTCATGCTCTGTCTCTCTCTGTCCCAAAAATACATAAACGTTGAAAAAAAAATAAAAAAAGATTTACAAGATAAATTAATATAAATAAATATAATCAAAATTTAAAAATTAAATAAATAAATAAATAAGAACAGTACAGGGGCCCCTGAGTGGCTCAGTCGGTTAAGCATCCAACTTTGGCTCAGGTCATGATCTCACAGTTCGTGGGTTCAAGCCCTACATCGGGCTCAGTGCTGACAGCTCAGAGCCTGAAGCCTGCTTTGGATTCTCTCTCTCTCTCTCTCTCTCTCTCTCTCTCTCTCTCTCTCTCTCTCTGCCCCTCCCCCACTTATGCTCTCTTTCAAAAATAAATAAAATAATTTTAAAAAAAATTTTTTAAACAATACAGATATCATAGAAAAAATAGAAAATAAAATTTTAAGGAATGAATAAGTTGCCAATAATCCCATCCCCCAGAGATAGCCACAGTTAACAGGTTAATATGTAAAGACACTAGATAATTACTTTGGGTCTTTTTCTTGTGTTTGCTTTGATGGAGATTATTTTATACAGCTTTAAAAGCATTTTTTTAATGTTTTATTTATTTTTGAGAGAGAAAGCATGAGTGGCGGAGGGGCAGAGAGAGAGAGACAGAGACAGAGACAGAGAGAGAGGGAGGGACAGAGGATCCTAAGCAGGTCCTGTGCTGACAGCAGCAAGCCCAACGCAAGTCTCCAACTCAACTGTGAGATCACAACCTGAGCCACAGTTGGATGCTCAACCAACTGAGCCACCCAGGCACCCCTATAACCTATATCTACTTAGCCTTACATTATAAGCATTTGCTATATAATTGATAAGTACTTTTTTGTACTGTTTATATATTTTGATTAAGAGAGGGCTGGGGAGAGACAGGTAGAGAGAATGGGAGAGAAAATCCCAAGCAGGCTCCACACTCAGTGCAGAGCCTGATGCAGGGCTTGACCCCATGACTGCGAGTAATGACCTGAGCCACCCACGTGCCCCTTGTTAAGTTATTTAACAAACTTTTATACCAGGGCTGAGTGTAGCCTGCTTAAGAGTCTTTCTCTCCCTTGCCCCTCTCCCGTGTGCACTTTCTCTCCAAAATTAAAAAAAAAAAAAACCATTGTTTTAAGTTTTATAGCTCTATTAGCCAGTGTATGGATATACCACAACTTAACTATTCTCAGTTCTCGATATTCTCAATATTTTGTTGAAAAATGCGTATCCTTCCCTCCCCACCCCCACCAACCCCTGGGGCTATTTTTTTTAGGCTGCATTCTTAGAAGTATGATTTTACCAGGCCAAACTTCAAAGCATTTATTGAGGGGTGGGAGGACATATCAAGATATTCTCAAGAGATGATCCCAGTTGACGTCCCTTCCAGTAGTGTATGAGAATGCCTATCTCACACACCTCTCCTCATATTGTGCGTGATTGGTTGTAGGTAGGACTTGGTTCAAATACACGGGTAAGTCCGCACAAAAATACAGCTAGGACATTTTGGGATTCTTGTCTCATGGCTGATCTAAATATAGAGGAAATAAGAGCAATCCCAGGGAAGTACCTGATCCTCCCTCTGTCACACTCACCATCTCTTTACACGGGGTGTCCTCCTTCCCATCATGGCAGATGAACCCTCTCCTGTTCTTAGCTGAGACTGACACCTCCCCACATGTGAGCTATATCCACAAACCCTTTCAGCCCTTCAGGAATCTTCTCTCCTCTTGCCCTATTAATTTCTCACTTTACACAGATCAGTCTCACCAACATGAGAGCATGCCTTCTATAACCTATCTTTAAAACCAAACAACTTAAGAAATCTCTGCCCCCGTGTCCCCCTCCAGCTACTATCCCATTTCTCCTTTCCCCTTCACTGCAAAACTGTTTACTCACTTTTGTTATCTTTACTCATTTTCGTTCTCCCATTTTCTCCCCAACCCTCTGCGGCAACATGGATCCTTTTAAACTATGATTTTTGAAAAGTATAAAATGTGGCTGTTGGGTAAATGTAAAATAAATGTGTCAGATATTTTAAAGCATTTTTTTTAATGTTTATTTATTTTGAGAGAGAGAGAGAGAGCGTACACGTGCAATTTGGAGAGATGCAGAAAGAGAAAGGAGAGAGAATCCGAAGGAGGCCCAGATGCAGGAATCGATTCCATGACTGTGAGATTATGACCTGAGCCAAAATCAAGAGTCAGATGCTTAACCGACTAAGCCACCCAGGCACACCAGATATTTTAATTAATAATAGAACCAGTAAGATATTAAGACCAGTTCAAAGGAGAATTGGAAGAGCAAACATAGACAATTAGGTATAATGAAATGAATTTGCTAATAGAAGCAAAACTGGTTAATATCCTATAGGGCGGTAATACATCATGTGAAAGGGTCCTCTTTTCTACAGGTTCAAAACCAACTGCATCATTAAAAGACACATTCATTTTTGTTGCTATAGACAAGAATCATTTGCATGGCCATCCATTTTCCATGACTTATCTTCCTACAGAGTTGTAAAATAACCTACACAGTACAAGGTCAGTCAAAAGACACCCTATAAAGTCAACATTCCTCTTGACAATGGCCAGCACCACACTGAAATGATATACAGTAATTTCTTTTGCCCATTTCCAAGTGTTAGACAATTTTTCCTGACATTCCTCTGATACTCCCCCTGCTGCAGTCACCTTAGTCTCCTACTGGCTCTCTAAATACCAGAGTGCCCCAGTGTATCTCCAGCACTGATCTCTCCCTGATTCCAGACTCTTAACTGCCTACATCCACTGTTCAATCTAGTCTAAGCCATCATCATCCCTTTCTAGAACTATTCTTTAAGGCTTTCCATTGGCCTATGTGTTTGTGCTCCAGTCTTCTGCAGTTAATTCTCCACTCAGCAGTGACAGTGATCTTTTGAAAGCATTCCTTCCCTCCTCTGCTTAAAAACACACCAATGGTTTCTCCTTGCAACCAGAATAAAACCCAAGCTGCTCTCAGCTCCTGAGGGCCCCATGTGATCTCACCTTTCCTACTCCATTTCTCTTCCCTTCCCTCCCCTCCCTTCCCCTCCCTTGACCGTGCACTAAGTGAAATTAGTCTTCTTTCTGTACCATGAATACACCAAACTTTTTCAGAGACATTATACTCGGGGTCCTTCTCTGGCAAGGATAGCCTCAATGTCATTTGGATCTCAATGTAAATGTCACTTCGGAGATGGCTTCTCCAACCACCTTAGCTAAAGTAGCTCATACTCCCAGTCTCTCTAGTACTTTACCCGATTTTATTTTCTTCAGAGTTCCAATTAGTGTCAGAAATCTTACCATCAATCTGTAACTATTCTTCCTTTCTAGGATGAAACTTTCTTGAAGGTAAGAACTTTGCCTTGTCTTCTACTCTGTCCTAGTACTTACAATGGTACCTAGCACAAAGCATGTGCTCACTAAATATTTGCTTACTTACTAAAAGAGGGTTCATCACTATCCTCCCACGATTTTGTAGAAAGCCTGTAGGAAACAAGATGGTAGAAAAGCAAAAAGTCTTTGTTAGAAATGCAAAATGAAGACTGGCTTTGAGAGAAGGTGAAATGCTACCCTCCTCTGTGGTTGAATTGAAATGGTGACCCTTCCTTTCCTCCATATTCTTGTCTCCATCTTTCCCCACCACGGGTGCATGTAATATTTAGGGAGAAGGCAGGAAGGAACTTGACTTTGGAGAACAAAAGAAGTCTCCTTAGCTCTTAGGAGGCCTTGAAAGGGGCGGGCTTTGGTAGGGATTT
This sequence comes from Felis catus, assembly GCF_018350175.1. Classification (NCBI taxonomy): domain Eukaryota; kingdom Metazoa; phylum Chordata; class Mammalia; order Carnivora; family Felidae; genus Felis; species Felis catus. The sequence goes on along the minus strand of NC_058371.1, from coordinate 15,548,052 downwards.
TCAGTTTGGGAAGATGAAAAAGTAGGTTCTAGAGATGGATGGTGTGATGGTTATGCAATAATGTAACTACACGTAATGTCACTGAATTGTACACTTAAAATAGTTAAGATGGTAAATTTATGTATGTTTTATCACAATTTTTTAAGTTTAAAAGTGGGAAGGGAGGCTAAGGCTTTCTATATAAGCTCTGTGGTTGAGTAGGTCCTGTTGATGGGCTGGTATATTCTTTTAAGATTCCTGATTTTAGCATACGAATTAGGTTAAAATTGTATCTTGGTTAGAATTTCTGAGATAGCCAGGGCTTCCAGAGGCTGGAGACAGTTGAGAAATTTTGGCCTTGTTTTTTCTCTCTTCTTTATTTAAGGAGGCAGATTGCCATGGGAAGTACCTTTACTTCTGGAAGGCTAGAGAAGACATGGGAGAACTCCAGAAGACAAGTAGTAAGGACCTGGCTTCCTCGGAGGCCTCAGAGCAGAGTGGGAAGGAAGGGGCCTCAGTCACTTAGCTCTGTGACTGTGGCCCAAGTCATTTAATCGCTAAAAGTGGAGTTTCCTGACTTGTAGGAGTGTCGGGAAGAGAAAAGGTCACATGCCCAGCACAGTGTCTGCTGTATAATAAGTGCTTTGATTGTTAAAGACTTGCGCACTGCATAAGGTAGGCTAGAATTGTCTGATGGAAGCATGAAAGCAGAAACTTCCAGTTCTTACTTCCTGGTTTCCCAGGCCATCCACCCCACCACCCTAAACGAGAAGTCGGGATTCTCAAGCCCAGTTTCAGAATAAAGATTATATGTAGGTTTGGGACTTCTTGGTGCTGTATCTCTCAAGAATCTAAAGCATCGTAGAATAGTATGATGTGAGGTGTACCGTTGTGATGGGGACTTTCTGGGTTTTGTGTTGATGGTGTTGAGTTAGAAAACTGAGTTCTTATCCATGAATGACCTGCTCTGTTGCAGTAAGTTGCAACTGGTACCTGGGTCGGGTGGGAGTGTACAAATGTAAAAATTGACCAAGCCGCATGCTTCTTCCCTGTATACTGTGTGGACTTCATAGCTCGCTTAAAAAAGAAAGAAAGAGACCAAGAAATGGGCTCCGTTACACATACTTTTAGAAGGGATCATTGTTTTCAGGTTTGACTCACAGAAACATTTAACAGAGGAGGTGAAGCTGGGGAGGGGGGTAACGCTAATGTGAAAATATCCATATAAAGCATTAATTTGGAGAAACCATCATTGGAATAATTAAGAGGAGGCAGTGATCTTGTAAGGACAGGTTTTGATTACTTCCTATCTTTATATTCTAGTTAGAAGTACCCATGGAGAACAGTGAAAACTCAGTGGATGCAAAATCCATTAAAAATTCCGAAACGTGAGTATTTCTAATACTATCTTTATAATCAGAGAAAGGCACGTGTACGTGACACAGCGAACTTTGAGAAGCAAGGAAACAGAATGGCCTTTCAAACCAGAGACCCCCAGCCAGCTCCCTACCTCAGCAGCTGTGTGGCTCCACACATGTCTACTTAGCGTCCTTGAATCTTGTCGTTAATATCAAACTTTCATCTAACTATGGGAAGGATGGGGGGAAAGACGAGGTACAGTGCCTGACCCACAGTCAGAGACCCCCAACCTGGAAGCGGGACGCCACAGGAAGGGCAGAACTTGCAGATCTGGATGGTTCTGTGCTTCCCTAAATCCTTCTGCAGGATGAGAGCTTCTGTGTTTGGGGGAGATTTTTGGCGTTGTGTTTATCTCTGAGTGACAAGACTAAAATGAAATGACAGTTCCGAGTCTAGGGAAGAATTGCCTGGTTTTAGATGATCTTGTACCCTTTGTTTTTCTGTCTTCCTTTTTGCAATATTTTACATATTAATGTTTCCCATAACCAGATGTTGGAGAAAGAAAAAAGATAAAACTCAAAACATTATTAATTTAATTCGTGTCATTATCCATTTGCAATCTCTTGGAGAACTTTGAATTCTAAAATTTCTTTCTGAGACCTGATATTACTATTTTGGACCACCCAGGGAAGTAGTAGTTTTAGTACTAAATAAGAGTATTACAGAACTATTAACAGTTTACCAATAAAGATTTAGCGGTGTCTGTTTCACTAAGGAGATTTCCTAGAAACTAAACTTTTGAAATGCACTCTCCTTTTAGAGGGTTTGGGGTTTTTTTTAAAAACCTTTTTAAATGATACATGCATCTTCCTACCTTTTCATATCATATAGCATATAATTTTTTTACCGTTTTTATTCATTTTTGAGAGACAGAGAACATTAGCAGGGGAGGGGCAGAGAAAGAGGGAGACACAGAATCCGAAGCAGGCTCCAGACTCTAAGCTGTCAGCACAGAGCCCAACGCGGGGCTCAAACTCATGAACTGTGAGATCATGACCTGAGCCGAAGTCAGGATGCTTAACCAACTGAGCCACCCAGGTGCCCCTAGAATATAATTTAATAGCAAATTGCATGGGAGCCCAAAACAGATTTAGGTCGTTTTTGTCTTGTGCTAAGTTATCCTCACGTCCCTTGGTTTTTTGAGTCTCTGCTCTTTATCAGGCAGCCCCCGCCCCCGGCTCCCCCAGCCTGGCTATCCTACTGCCTCCTAGGAGGCAGCAGGAGGTGGAGAATTACTGTTCTGGGATCCATTATCTATATGGTCTCCAACAAGTCAGTCTGCTTTCAGAGTGTTGATTTTCTCACCTGTAAAATGTGGGGATCTTCACCTCTAGCTAAATATAATAGTTCCTTTCTGACCTTGACTGCTTTCATGTACTATTTTCATCTTTTTCCAACAATGTTTTTAGAATTGCGTGTAATTGCACGTAATGAAATACTCTCTGGTTAAAGGCATGAGTACATGCACTTTAGGTATTAAGGTTTGGCTGTTCCTAGACCTGGTATTTACTGATTCTTGGGCTAGATCAGGGTTTGGGCTTCCAGACTATTTTGGTCAAGTATTATTGGAATGTAGCCACACACTTTGACTTACATATTGTCCTGGGCTATGTTCACCAGCAGAACGGAGGAGCTACAAAAAACACTGTATGACCTGCAGGCCTCAAATACTTGATATTTGGCCCTTTGGGAAAAAAATAAAAGTTTATTGACCCTGGTCTAGGATTAACAGAGGTTTAGCGACTTTCAGACAAGTATTTTCCAGTTATTAACAACAGTGATTTTCTGTATTAACTATTAATTTGTTTAACTCATGGCATTTAAGGAACAATTTAGGAATTGTGGTAAATATTGTGCTTCAAGTCATATATGCATTTTGTTGCTTTCCTAGCATTTCAGGGTAATTTTTAAGACGTTGCTCTTACCTTGAAAGGTAAAATATCTCACAACATTACAAGAAATTTAAAATGTTTAAAGCATAAAATGTATGTGGTGAAATTCTATACAATTTAGAGGAAAACCAAATGTGGAGATTAAAAGCCTGGACTCTGAAGTCCAACAGGTGCTCTTGGCCTCGGTCCTGACACGTTATCTGCATAACCATCTGCACATTACTTAGCCTCACAACAGTCACTTCCTCATCTGTAAAATGGTTTCTTGTGAAATTTAAATCAGGAAAGGCCTCCAGCACACAGCCTAACATTCACCCAACAAATGTGAACTGTCCGTCTGTGTTATAAAAGTTGTATTGATGTGAACAGCAGCATTGGCCTTTCTATCTTTGTAAACTGTTTGATTTCCAAGCAGAAAGATCTTCCATGGAAGCAAATCAATGGACTCTGGAATATACATGGACAACAGTTACAAAATGGATTACCCTGAAATGGGTTTATGTATAATAATTAATAATAAGAACTTTCATGAAAGTACCGGTATGTATCACAACCCAATTTTTAGTCCTTTTCAAATATTGTACTATTTACATTTGGTATAATTTTAAAAATAGAACTGATGTTATTAGTAAACGATAACACAGAATAACCACAAAGTAAGGATGGAGCGGGACCCTTCATGTCCTGCAATACATTATGAACTCTCCATCTTCTATGCACCATCATAATCTCTCCCTCTTCCTATAGCAGGCCTCCTATCTGTGTGTTGGCTTTTCTGCCCTCGTTTCTTTATCCCCCTGTTCCCTCTTTAAGGCTAATGGAAGGATTCAACAAATAATAGGTAGTAGTATTTTTTCATTCCAGGAATCGTACAGGGCACCTGGTAGGTATTCTCTTGTTTAATTTGCATAACAACCTGGAAAAGCAACCACGGTTAGGTGCTGAAAGGTTAAAATTCTTGTACAGAGTCACACAGATAATTTAATAGCAGAGGTGGTACTTGGCCTTGGTGTGCCCGACCACGCCCCCAGCCTGAGCTCTCAATCCACCTCCTGGACTCCTTCACCTGTTTGTATCTTCACTTGCTCTATTGACTTTTTCCTTTCCCCCTACAAAAATGACAGAGCCCCGTTTGAAAGAGACCTTTCTTTTACCCTGCTTCCTCTTAGGCTTTGATCTCATTTTTGTCTCCTCTAAATTTTGAAAACATGTACTTCAAGCTTGCTGTTTTCCCTTCTTTGCATCCCTCTTGAATCTGTTTCCTCCACTACCTCTCCACTGAAACTGTTCTCTTAGGTTCACCATGGCCTGATCACCAAATCTCCTTCCCAGCCTCTATGCTGAGTGCCACTTGAATCTACTAATACATTGCAGACTTTATTTTTAGAGAATATAAAAAATAAAATCCCCTACAATCCTAAAAAGCTAATTAATATCTTGATGGATTACTTGATATTTTCTCCTGACCATTTCTCTTAAAGCTTAATTGTATTCATAATATGCAAGCAGTATTGTATCCTTATTCCTCTTAACGTAATATAAACATTTTTCGTGTTCCTATATAATCTTCAGATTTTTTTCTTTTAATGATCATATAGTATTCCATCTGCTCCATTTGTATAATTTATGATCTGAACGGGCTATTTTTCCACTTCTTATTTTTTAAATTGATGCTGTGATCATTCTTTGAATTGGCATATCGATCACATTAGAATTGATTTTTAACTAAAGAAATTAGAAGCAGCAGATCTAATTTAGGAAGCTGTCTACCAGAGTGGTGCTGAAAATGGCCAAAAGAAGCCAGGTGGCACTGGAAAGACAAGTGGGCCTTGGTGTTAGATTAGTTATGAAGAATGAGGACACGGTGAATGGGGATGGGTGTCTAAATCTGAATGGCAGCATTTGTATTGCTTTCGGCTGTAAGTTGAGATGCCGCCTTGAACCATCGGACATTCTGTCTCACGTTGCCAGTTATGATGCCCACTTCCGGTAGGATTTTACATTGTTGAGTATGTTCTTTAACAACCATAAGAACAAACAACAAACCAGTAGTCTGGCTTTAGAGCAGACTTTAGAGCATTAGAGTGAGCTCTTTTTCTGCTTTGAAATTTGAAGGTCAGGGCCTTGCAGTGATCTCTTGACAGTATCATACTTTCGGTTCTACTATTAAATAGCTCACAGGGGTGCCTGGGTGGCTCAGTCAGTTGAGTGTCTGACTCTTGGTTTAAGCTCAGGTCATGCTCTCATGGTTTGTGGGTTTGAGCCCCGCGTTGGACTCTGTGTTGACAGCTCAGAGCCTGAAGCCTGCTTCGGATTCTGTGTGTCTCTCTCTCTCTTTCTCTCTCTCTCTCTCTGCCCCACCCCCTCCCCTGTTCATGCTCTGTCACGCTCTCTCTCTCTCTCTCTCTCTCTCTCTCTCTCTCAAAAATAAATAAACATTTAAAAAAAATTTTAAATGGCTCACAACCTAGGACCAGAATTCACTCACCTTGTCACATAGCTGCATGGTACCCTCAGCCTCTCCAAAGTGAAAACTTTGCTAGACTTATTTCAATTTTATAAAAATTACATATGGCCATAATAGAAATTTCAGAAACTACAGATTAACAAAAGAAAAACCATTAAAATCACTTATAGTCACACTACACAGAGATACTCTATCAACAATATTTTGGAGGTATAGACATTGAGTCTTTTTTTTTCTATTCATACATGTTAATAACTTATTCAATTCTAAGGTGTGTCCTCCCCAACATTTTAGTAATTTTAAATCTGGGTGCACTGTGCAATCAATCTGTACATTGATGTGGAGGGTACTGTAAAGGAGTGATGAAAGCCCAGGACCCCCAGGTACAGGCCTAACGTGAGCTTTGTCACTTTCAACAAGTACCTGAACCTCTCTGTGCTCCTGTCCCACATCTGTACAAAAGAAGCTGGTCATAATCATGGTCTCGTGGTGTTTGGAAAGGGTTGGAGGAAATTACTCCTGGCAGGATGCCTGGTGGGTTTGTGGGGGTTTTTTCTGAAAAAATATTATTAAAGTAGTAACGTATCTTAAAATTGCTGGGAACTTAAAAAAATCCAGTTCCTCTGAGTGTATGAGATGTGTATATGGATATATATATATATATATATATATATATATATATATCATATTTTTCCTAAACAAAAGTAGTATCCTATATTGTTTTATAGGGTTTTTTTATACAATGACCATTTCCCATGGTAAAATTTTGTCTACAGAAATGGCAACACAGTATTCCGTTATATAAATGAATCATAATTTATTTAACCAAAGTTCTCCCATTAAGCATTTCAGTTGTGTTTTTTACTAAACAGCTGTGAAAGATCTCCTTATGACCATAACACTGATACAGCTTGTATTATGAAGTGTCTTATATGCCAAGAAACTAAAGAGACTTAGTGTTACCGATGATCAGAGTAACTGAATTTTCTTAACAGCTGAAAAGAAGAATTTATTGCACTGAATAATTCATTCAGAGCCATTACTCTTTTTTTCTTTTTAATGCAATTTAAGTAATCCTTTCTGTTTTCCAGGAATGCCGTCTCGGTCTGGTACAGATGTGGATGCGGCGAACCTCCGAGAAACATTCACAAACTTGAAATACGAAGTCAGGAATAAAAACGATCTTACACGCGAACAAATTGTGGCGTTGCTGGACAGTGGTAAGAAATAATGAAGAGTGACCCGCCTTCACGGTCCAACTTTATATGACGGTAGCTGTAATTACAACCGTAAAGCGTGAGAACGGTGGCGTCATACTGTTTATAAGCCTACATTGTATATAAATGACATAAGAGTAGTCGTGCCCCCCCCTGAAATGGTCTGAGCTGTGCTGTCTGGCACAGGTGGGGCTTCAGTGATCTCTCGGTTCCGTCTTCAAGTCCTTCATCTTTCTCCTGTGCGGTCTCCTAGGAGATGAGTGAGTGAAGTTGTGTTGGGTTTTCTTTGCTTATTTTCCTTACTTATAAATGTTTTTTCCAGTTTCTAGAGAAGATCATAGCAAAAGGAGCAGTTTTATTTGCGTGCTTCTAAGCCACGGTGATGAAGGAATCATTTATGGAACAAACGGACCTGTTGACCTGAAAAAATTAACAGGTTTCTTCAGAGGGGATTATTGTAGAAGTCTAACCGGCAAACCCAAACTCTTCATTATTCAGGTAATCTTTCACTGAATAACCTGGTGATGGAGGATTAATCAGGGATTAAGTTACTCGTTTGTGGATTAGCCGATGGATTGTTTTTTTCCCCCAGAAGCTACTGAACTAATGTTAACTTTTTTATTCATTTAAACTACCACTTACGAGATCTAGAATAAATGTTCATTTTAGACTTCTATCAAAAATATTCTTCATAGTTAACATTCATTTTTACACAGCCTTTACATTTCTTAGGAATCAGTTATGTGTGTAGGGGTACCTGGGTGGCTCAGTCACTTGAGCGCCAACTTCAGCTCAGGTCATGATTTCAGGTTGTGAGTTCGAGCCGTACATCAGGCTCTAGGCTGACAGCTTACAGCCTGGAGCTTGCTTCAGATCCTGTGTCTCCCTCTCTCTGCCCTTCCCCTGCTTGCACTCTGTCTCTTTCTCTCTCTCTCTCTCTCTCTCTCTCTCTCAAAAATAAAATAAATGTTACAAAAAAAATTAAAAAAGAAATCACAGTTATGTGTATACACACATGGTGTTTTATTTTTATTGTTTATTTATTTTGAGAGAGAGTGAGTGAGAGTGGGCATGAGCGGGAGAGGGGTGGAGAGAGAGATTCCCAAGCAAGTTCCATGCTGTTAGCACCGAGCCCAACATGGGGCTCAAACTCCCAAAGAGTGAGATCATGACCTGAGCCAAAATCAAAATTGGACCCTTAACCGACTGAGCCAGCCAGGTGCCCCACACATAACAGTTTTTTAGTAAATGTTTATTTTCTAACCTCTAGGCCTGCCGAGGCACGGAACTGGACTGCGGCATTGAGACTGACAGTGGTACTGAGGATGACATCGCCTGTCAGAAAATACCAGTGGAAGCCGACTTCTTATATGCGTATTCCACAGCCCCTGGTAAGGGTACAAACAGTGAATGTTACCTGGAGATCTTAAACACAAAGAAACTGTGCCAAAGGCTGTCAGGATTTTGATATTCGTGAACAGCTAGCGGGGCTGTATTTCAGGTAACTTTAGCTACAGAGAAGTGTCTGAAGGTTGTCTTCAGCGAAATCTGGCTGGAAAAATCTGCTGATAGAAGGAAGCATACTTGGACAGTGCCATTCATGAACTTAATGCCAGATAGGAGGCTATAGGGTAATGCAGAATAGCACTATCGTGATTTAGCAGTAGAACACAGTATGTACCATTTTGTCACAGGTATTGTAATTGTGAGAGCTTCCTCCACTTCTTGGAATAGGAGAGAGGTATGTTTTCCAGGAATTCTTTGGGAGATGGGAGATAAAAAAGATAAACCTTAATAGTATATGACAAGGGAAAAGAAATGTGGCTTGTGTTAAACCCATCAGCATATAAATAAGTATTGATTGTGTGATTTATTTATTATGCGACTAACTCAGGGCGTCACAAAGTTTGGAAATGGAGGACAGATGCATTTTTTTTTTTTATTTTTTTTTTTTAACGTTTATTCATTTTTGAGAGACAGAGTGTGAGTTGAGGGGCAGAGAGAGGGGGAGACACAGAATCCAAAGCAGGCTCCGGGCTCTGAGCTGTCACCACAGAACCCAACGCGGGGCTCGGACTCACAGTGTGAGATCATGACCTGAGCCGAAGTCGGACACTTAACCGACTGAGCCACCCAGGCGCCCCTGAGGACAGATGCATTTTTAAACGATGTTACATTTTTAAATACGCTCAGTATGATTCCTTTTTGACCTCAGGACATCTTTCCAGGTAAAGTGCTTCTAAATTAGAAGCAGTCGATCCAAGAGTTAATCTGAAAAAAGTACAATAAATATTTTTACCCTTTTTTGGAGTTTTTGAATACTCTCTAATGTCTTTATCATATACTTCATTCAGATGCCTCGTAGACGCATTTAGGACACTCAAATGTGTGTGCAGACATGAGCAGCTTCTGTCTTGGATGAGTCAATAATCTGACTGCAACACTGTGCTACCCCAGTGGTGCTTCTCACGCGTTTGCCTCTGTACCTTCTGCACATTACCCTCTACCCTCCCTGCGGGAAGGGGGACCCAGAGAAGAGAGCTTCCCATAATTCAGCGGGGAAGGTAGTTCACAACTCTTCGTTTCCTCGCCACGAGCAGGGGTATATACACAGCACACTTTTGTCCCCTCTAGTGTCATTTCCCCGGACACCACAGGCGCCATTTCTTTTCTTTTTTAGGGCTGGCCCTGCTTGAGGAAGTGTGTGCTTGTTTTCTCCTTGACGATTATGTGGGAATTTATAACATCAGACACTCACGGCATTTTGGTTACATTTTGCCTTGTAGGTTACTACTCCTGGCGAAATTCCAAGGATGGATCCTGGTTCATCCAGTCACTTTGCTCGATGCTCAGACTGTATGCTCACAAGCTTGAGTTCATGCACATTCTTACTCGGGTTAACCGAAAGGTAGCTCTAGAATTTGAGTCCTTTTCTCTTGACTCTGCTTTTCATGGAAAGAAACAGATTCCATGTATTGTGTCTATGCTCACAAAAGAACTATATTTTTATCACTAAAGGTGGATGATTTTTTTTTTTTAGTTTGTATGCCAAGGGAGGAAAAGGTTTAACTGCTTTGTTTTCCTCTCTCATTTAGATCTAATCTAATACTTCAAGTGGTATTTTGGAACATGGCACTTTCATAGCAGCAGAATTATGAGGCTACCTCAAACTCAGAATCAGGTAGTTGAAATCAAACTTAATTAGGGATAAATAAAAGTGAATAGTGGCACAATCATTGTGAGGGGAAATGTTTGTAAATTAACTGCTCTCATAATTAGCAAGTTTTAGTGATGCCATGCTATGAATTCTTAAGTAAATGCGGAAAACGTTCAACATTGTAGTTAGGAAGTTCAGTGATCCTGGTATGCTGTCATTTAAGAGTATGCACTCTCGTTTTTGTCACACCATAGACCTACTGATGTGGAATAAGGGGTCCTAGAATTGTGGGGACCCACGGACACGGTCAAAGTCTTAAAGACCTACCTTGATTTTAGAATCGGTATTTGCAGATAAGGCCCCTGTACTTTTAGATCATTTGTCTGAGTGCATGGTTCTGTGATGTTGGTCCCGAGCAGGTCTTCTGCGGCAAAAAGTCACGTTTACTATTGAAAAAGAAACTGAGTGTTTTGCTAGAGAGGCAGTGTGCGCAAATTCCGTTGATTCTTGTGAGGCTAGATGCGGCGTCAGTGGAGGGAGACGGGGTCAGAAGTGCGAAGTGCCAGAGAGAGTTCATCCACCAGCATCGCGGTCCTGATGTCTGCGCCCGGGCCCATCCGCTGAGCTCTCACCAGGAGAGCACCTGAAGAGAAGTTACGTAAAAACCTCAAACGGTGGATCGTGCTGATAGCAGCGCGAATTGACGAAATTCTACAGGAATATAATAAAACACCCCGGGCACAGTAAACAGTGTCATGCAACGAAGAAGCAATAAATCCATCAGCTGGGTGCTCCATAACTAGGAGATGGTTTGACCTGAGCAGAGACACGGCGGGCACAGCCCGTGTGATGTGATGGAGACGGGGCCACAGACCGGCTTCAGAAAAACCACCGCCAGTTAGTTGTTTCGTATGGACTGGTGTGCGTGGAGGATGAATCTCCAAGAAAGCAAACCAAAGCAGAAACGTCTGAATTGGAAATTTTCCAAAGAAGGTGAGCGTCACAGCCGAAAGCATAGCATGCTTTGTAGTACGGTTTTTAAGCAAGCTATTTTCTGTTGAAGTCTACACAGGAAATGGTCCGGTTGTAATCATGTCCTGTTCTCTGAAATGAAAGGCCCACCGCACACAGAACCTGAGACGGCAGCCAGTCTCCCCTCCCCTGGCGCAGGGGAAGCGGCGCTCGGGCAGGCCCTGGGCCGCTGCCGCGTCACCAGGTCTCCCTGGTTTTTCCGTCTCACGTTGCACATAAGCTATCTCTTGCTCAAAGAAAGGAACTCACATTTATAAATGACAGCTCTTTGTTTTGACTATGGAACTTTTTTGTATAAATGAAGCATGCATTGGTATCTGTGTGACTGTTCTGTAAACTTTTGTTACGATTTTTTATTTCAAAACATAAATTTTAACTTAAAATTACCAACATGGTCAAGTTTTTGTTGTCGTTTCTGATGTTGTGCTACTGACTGTAGTTAAAAACATTTTTAACCAAGGAGCGCCTGGGTGGCTCAGTTGGTTGGGCGTCCGACCCTTGCTTTCAGCTCAGGTTGTGACCCCACGGTGGTGGGATCGTGTCTGGCTCTGTGCTGACAGTGCAGAGCCTGCTTGGAATTCTCTCTCTTCCCCTTCTCTCTCTCTCTCTCTCTCTCTCTCTCTCTCAAATAAATAAACTTAAATTAAAAAACAAAACAAAATGGCGGCACCTAGGTGGCTCAGTCAGTCAGTTAAGTGTCGGACTTCGGCTCAGGTCATGATCTCACGGCTTGTGAATTTAAGCCCCTTGAGCCTTACGTTGGGCTGTGCACTGGCAGTGTGAAACCTGTTTGGGTTTCTCTTTCTCTCTCCCTCTCTCTCTGCCTCTCCCCTGCTAGTGCTTTCTCTCTGTCTCAAACAAACTAAAAAAAAAAAAAAAAAAAAAAAAGAAAAGAAAAGAAAGAAAGGGCAAACATGCAGTTTTAAATTTCTTCCAGTATTTCTGTAATACACATATTACACTATAAGTCAGAAAACTAAATTAAATTATCCTAACTGGGAATAGGGGATTCCTATTTCCAAGAAATAGAGGATGGCATGAATAACTTTTTAAAGACTCTTTAAAGCTATAGTTCTGTAATGGGTTGAGAAAACCAGCCCATTCTAATCTCCCTACTATCCAAAGAAACTTGAGATGTTAAAAAGAAAAAAAGGATCAAGGGTGTGGACACAGTTCACGGAAAAAGAAAGACCAAATGTCCCTAACACTCACATAAAGAGCTTAACCTCCATCATAATAAGAAAATCAAACATCTGTCCTAAAGTTTGACACCATTCTGTGGGCGAGGCAACTAGGAAATACATTCTCCCACTGGTTGAAGTGCAAAATGGTATAATTCCCTGTGGAGGAGAATCCAGCAATACCTATCAAATTATTTACTCTTTGAGGGGCGCCTGGGTGGCTCAGTCGGTTGAGCGTCCAACTTCGGCTCAGGTCATGATCTCACGATCCGCCAGTTCAAGCCCCGAGTCGGACTCTGTGCTGACAGCTCAGAGCCTGGAGCCCGTTTCAGAGTCTGTGTCTCCCTCTCTCTCTGCCCCTCCCCTGTTCATGCTCTGTCTCTCTCTGTCTCAAAAATAAATAAAAACGTTAAAAAAAAAAATTTACTCTTTGAAGTAGCAATCTCATTTCTTAAGATTCAAACTACCCATACATCTGCATATGTACAAAGTTATAGGCATAATTATCCATCACAACACTGTTTTCGTGGGTAAAAAAAATGACAGCGACCCAAGTGTCACGAAGACAGGTGAAATACACTGTGATACAACCACGTGATGGAACATGATTTGCTGTGAAAGAATGAGGAAGATCCTCAACCGATAGGTAAAGATCTCCAACATAGGTGATTAAGTAGAAAAGGATGAAACACAGAACACTATAGATAATATGCTGCATTTTGTGTCAAAAGGGAGAAGGGAGATAAGAATATGCATTTGCCTAAAGAAACACCAGCAGGATTTAAAGACAAAAAAAAAAGAAGAAACTAACAAAAATGTAAATGGTGGACGGAAGTGAGATTTCACACGTGTTCACTTTTCTGTATCATTTGGACTGTTGAGGACCATGTCAATGTATTACCTATGTCAACTGAGAAAAGAAGCAGAACTTGAAATAAAACAAAAACATTTATTTTGGGTCTCAGAATGGCAACGTGGGAGCACAGATTTAGGTGGCAACCCAAATTTTGGCCCCCCAGGGAACACAAATCAGGATTTATTAAAGACAAAAGGGGGGCGCCTGGGTAGCTCAGTTGGTTAAGCATCCAACTTCAGCTCAGGTCATGATCTCACAGTTCATGAGTTCGAGCCCCGCGTCGGGCTCTGTGCTGACAACTCAGAGCCTGGAGCCTGCTTCGGATTCTGTCTCTCTCTCTCTCTCTCTCTCTCTCTCTCTCTCTCTGCCCCTCCCCTGCTCATGCTCTGTCTGTCTCTCTCTCAAAACTAAATGAACATAAAAAAAAAAAAAAGACAAAAGGGAAGGCTTGCATATGTTTGCAAAAAATGTTGATTGGTGTTGACAGCAGAAAACTAACCTTGGCTAACCACGGTTGTTGCTAAGGCTGTCACTCGTTGGTTCATTACGATACCAACCTCCCCGTGTTCCCTGGAATTCCTTTCCCTGGAATATTTGCTGTTTGGCCCAGTACAGAAGTTCATGGTCCCGCCCAGTGAGGTGTGTGCAGAAGGGCCACCTTGATGGCCTCCCAGCTCCATTTTAAAACCCCTTGACATAAATGACTCCTTTTTATTGCGCCATTCATAACCTGCCTTCAAAAGTGAAATTAAATCAAGGGGGGTGGAAATGGCACAAAACTGTTTCAGTAATGAGAACACAACTCAGCACAGAGGGGAGCGGTGGGGAGGATACCATACATTCCCAAAAGCTATGTTACAGGATTCTGTTTAGCTTGTTAACTTCCTTTTTTTGCCTCAAACTTTGTAGGTATTAGTTGCAAAATCATAACATGCTTAATATTAGAGCTTGACCCCAAAGTAATTCTCAGTTCAGTTTTTTGGTTGTTGTTGAAGGAACACACTAGAATATTAGTTTCTTGATCGATTTTCTACTTGTCATGAAAAGACTTAGCAAATATATGATTTCACTCATACGTAGAATTTAAGAAACAAATGAAGAAAGGGGGGAAGAGACAAGCCAAAAACACACTCTTAACTACAGAGAACAAACGTGGTTACCAGAGAGGAGGTGGGTGGGAGAAGCGGTGAAATAGGTGATAGGGAATTCAGAGTCCACTTATCATGATGAGCACAGAGTAATGTATAGACTTGTTGAATCACTATATTGTACACATGAAACTAATATACTATCCTGTATGTTAACTATCCTGGAAGTAAAAAAAAAAAAAAAAAAAAAAAAAGCAGGGGGGCGGGGGACAGGCACCTGGGTGGCTCAGTTGGTTAAACAACTTTGGGCTCAGGTCATGATTTCAGGGTTTGTGAGTTCCAGCCCCACATCCGGCTGGCTGCTGTCAGCACAGGGCGAGGAGCCTGCATCTTCTGCCCTCCCCCTCTCTGCCCCTCCACCTTGCACACTCTTTCTCAAAACTAAATAAAACACATTAAAAAAAAAAAAAGATAATGAAAAGACCTGAGGAACTGAGATATTTAGGAATATTCAGAAAAGGCAGACATCTCCCTTTCAAGAAAATGTTTTTACCAAATTTAAACTTGGTACAAAAGCTATTAAGGAGCATGCCTGAGTTAAAAGAATCCATTGTCTGATCTCCTTCTGCTTTGTTTTTATGTGACTTTTTTTTTAATTTTTAATGTTTATTTTTGAGAGAGAGAGAGAGAGAGAGAGAGAGAGAGAGTGTGTGTGTGTGTGTGTGTGTACGCACACAGGTGGAGCAAAGAGAGAGGGAGACACAGAATCCAAAGCAGGCTCCCGGCTCTGAGCCGTCAGCAGCATAGGCCCACGCGGGGCTCGAACTCACAGACCTCGAAATCATGACCTTGAGCTGAAGTCAGACTCTCAACCGACTCAGCCTCCCAGGCGCCCCTGTGTGACTTAAATGTAAGCTTGGAGACCTGACAGCCTTAGAGGGAAGCATGGTTGGCCAGCATGTTGAATGCTAATTCACTGATTTTACCAAAGAATTTCCAAAAACCCATTTCTGCCTGGCAGGTTTAAGAAGCATTAATGGGGCCACTGTGGCAGGAGGACAGTCAACAAGGGGGAGAGTAGACAAGGTCAAAAGAGAGGCCTTGGAGGTGCTTTGTCTAGAGATGCCACCCAGGGAGAGTACACGTGGGAAGAGGAAGCACCAACATTTGAACACCCAGAAAAGGAGACAAAGGACCACCAAAGTCAAAGGTGGGACAACAGTAGAGGCTGAGAAAGCCACAGGAAGAAACGTTCCAGAGGAAGTGGCCAGTGTGACAAACTACCAAAAATTCAGAGAGAAAAAATTTTTTTTAACGGCACTGGATTTGTGACAGGAGGTTATAAGTGAGCCCGACAAAGGGCACTCTGCAAATACTGAGACAGAAGCCAGCTAAGAGTGGATCAATACATTAGTAGAAAATGAAGAAACGGAACTAACAAGTATAAGAAACTTGAGAAATTGGCTTTGAAGGACGGGAGAGAGAGAAGGGAGTAGCTAGAGCAGGAAGTGAGGAAGGGTAAACCTGAACAACTGTGGGAAAGAGGAGGGGAGACTTTTTTTTTTTTAACAGGGGAAAATGTGAGGCGGGGTGCTGAGGAAGCTAGGGTTACAGTTTTTGTGGCCGGAAGTTCCTTCATAATAGCCTCTATATTTCCTGTGAAGTAGAAGGCAAGGACTCTGCTCCAAGTTAGGGAGGGGACAGTGGGATCAAAGGTTGAAAGAGTAAGAAGAGTTTGCAACAGTCATTGTCAAGAGCGGGAGAGGGAGTTGGGCAGAGAAGCTCAGGAAGGTCTCTGGGGGGTACTGAGGGCCTCCTCAAGACCAGAGATGATGAATCCACAGTGGCTCCAGCCGCCCCGTTGGCATGATTTTATCTGGTGCACTCAGCTGCTTGGATATTGGCATGCGTTGGCTTTATCCGACTTGGATATTGGCATGTGTTGGTTTTATCCAACTTTGGACCTTTGCCCACATTTGTTTAAAAAAAAAAATTACAGAGGGGGTGCCTGGATGGCTCAGTTGGTTAAGCGTCTGCCTTTGGCTCAGGTCATGATATCATGGTTCATGGATTTTCTCTCTCCCTCTCTCTGCCCCTCCCCTCCCTCTCTTGCAAAATAAATAAATAAACTTGAAAAAAAAAAATACAGAGGAGCCACAGACTTCAGGATACTGAAAAATGAGTTACTGAATTGATGAACCATAGAATGTGAACCAGCTAGAGAGGGCAGGGGAAACAGAAGGGGTATAAATGCAGGGAATATGAAGAGTGGTCCAGAGCCTGGTGGTCCCGATGAATCCGAATATCTGTTGTAGGGCCAGTAGTGGAACAATGTGACGAAATGAGGGGAGACCGTGGTCAGAGAATGAGTGGAAAGTGGGGCAACTCTGATCATGAAGATGATGTGACTGAGTACAGGGACCAAGTAGCAGGAAGCAGACCATGTTGGAAATGAGGTCATGGACCTAAGAGGTGAGGATGGTGGGAGTGGCCTCATCCATGTAAGCCCTGATTTGCTGAAATGAGATTCAATATGAGGGAGTATAGTAATGGGATAATGTGACAAACTTTAGTTGTGTTCACAAACCTTTGATTGTATGGAATTTAAAAAAAATCTTTTTTTTGTTTTTTGTTTTTTGTTTTGCCAAATAACATTTTTGGAACACTATCTATTATCACCATTATTCATAAAAAAAAAAAAAAGACATTTTAACCCACCTTCTCATTTACCCCTCGGCCCCCAAATAAAGAAGGACATCATCTCAGATTAAAGGAAAGTACTTCCCAAGGAAAGGGGATGTACCGATGGCCAATGATTTAATCAATTATGCCTACGTAATAAAGCCTCCATAAAAACCCAAAAGAACTGGGTTCAGAGAGCTTCCGGGTTGGTGAACACATGGAGATGTGGGGAGAATGGTGCACCCGGGGAGCATGGACAGTCTGCGTCCCTTCCCTAAACCTTGTCCTAACCATCTCTTCCCTCTGGCTGTTTCTAAGTTCTAGCCTTTTACAAAAAATTGGCAATCTAGTGAATAAAATGTTGGTCTGGGTTCTGTGAGCCACTCTAGCTAATTAATGGAACCCATTAGAAGGGGATCTCACTAAGGGAACCCATTAGGGGATCAGTGGAACCTCTGATTTCTAGCCCACCATCAGAAGCAGAGGTGACAATCTAAACTTGAAGTTGGCAGGACTGAGACCTTAACCTGCGCCATCTGATACTATCTCCAGGTAGACAGTGTCAGAATTAAGCTGCAGTGAAAAACATCTACTTAGCTGGTGTCTAAGAATTGATTAATGGTGTGGGGGAAAAACCTATACATGCTGCTATCAGAATCTGAATCTTTGATGTAGCATTTGAGAAGTGCCACTCTTACTCTAGTCCATTAGAATAAAATTCCACTTGCCACCTGAAATAAATTTGTACTCTTAAAAATTTCCTTCCTTGGGGCGCCTGGGTGGCTCAGTCGGTTAAGCGGCCGACTTCACCTCAGGACATGATCTCGCAGTCCGTGAGTTCGAGCCCCGCGTCGGGCCCTGTGCTGACAGCTCAGAGCCTGGAGCCTGTTTCGGATTCTGTGTCTCCCTCTCTCTGACCTTCCCCCGTTCATGCTGTCTCTCTCTGTCTCAAAAATCAATAAACGTTAAAAAAAAAAAAATTAAAAAAAAATTTCCTTCCTTGATGAGACTTGGGCAGAGAGGAGCAGCAGTAACTAGAATGGCATAGAATTGCCTTTTACAGAAATCTTTTTACCAAAAGTTTTCCCTGTACACCATTAGTATGTCATCATCAGTGATTTGCCAGAACTTTCCATAGATAAAATAAAGATTCCAAGTCTTCATTTCTTTCCGTATTTATCTAACTTTCAGTTGATCCTGAGCAAGAGAAAAAAAGTGAATGTCGATGTGGGAGGGTCTGAGTCAGTCCACTGCATAGATGATTAGGAAATAATAGGTTGAAATCAAAAGTAAGTGCATGTGGATGTTAGGAACGAGGATATTTGGGTCCCAGTCTGTATTAGGCCACTAATAGTAGAGTGATCTTGGCCAAATTACAACTTTTTTTTAAAGTTTTTTTTTATTTTGAGAGAGAGTGTGCGTGCACATGGAAGAGGCAGAGAGAGAATCCCAAGCAGTCTGTGTGCTGTCAGGATGGGGCTCCATGTGGGAATCGAACTCATCAACTGTGAGATCATGACCTGAGCAAAATCAAGAGTCAGAAGCTTAACCAACCAAGCTACCCAGTGCCCCCTGAATAAGTAAGTTTATTACAATATATCTAGACCCTGTTGTTCATTTACAGCATTTATTTCTAGACCTTCAAGTTTTCCAAGATGCTTCCCCATTTTTAAAGCTTAAAAAAAAACCTGATTCTGCTCAAAACCTTAGTGTGTGTGTGTGTGTGTGTGTGTGTGTGTGTGTGTGTGTGTTTGCTGTTGTTTATTTCCAATTTTGAATCAGAATACAATGTAATCGGGGTGCCTGGGTGGCTCAGTCAGTTAAGCGTCCAACTTCGACTCAGCTCATGGTCTCACAGTTTGTGGATTTGAGGCCCGCATCCAGCTCTGTGCTGACAGCTCAGAGCCTGGAGCCTGCTTCGTATTCTGTGTCTCCCTCTCTTTCTTTGCCCCTCCCGGCTCATGCTCTGTCTCTCTCAAAAATAAATAAACATTACAAGTTAAAAAAAAATAATAATAATGCAATCAAGAGCTCCATATAGAAATAGTAGATCCCTGTTTCCAGCCAACACTACCCCGTGTCTATTTTGAACACTGGTGTCCAGAAGCATCGTTGGTGATGCAAATTCAGATGGAAATGATTGAAAAATAAAATTTTCAAGTAGTATCTGTTGGGTTTGTACTACTTAAAAATCCGTAAGAATGAGTTGGACTACCGCTGGGGTGAGGGGTGGAGGCAGCCTGTTTACTGAAATCTTGTTCTGCACCTGCACAGTCTCACCCCACCTTCCCCAACTCCTGCTCCCCATTCACCCTTCATGGCTCTCTGTCCCCTGCAATGAACTTGAGACTCTGGAATGAGGGAAAAAAAAAAAATCAGATGTGTCTGGCTTGTGCATATCAGCTACGGTCTGATTCAACACTCCCTTGTCCCAACCCAGGCTGATACAAAATTTAATGACTTCAATATTAAAGTCTGCTTTTAATGGACAGACTCCATCCTTCCATTTACTTTCGGTACGTTATCCCTAATTGATCAACTTGTTAGCCTCCTGAAAAAAAATTTCAATAATCTTATTGTGAGAAATGGAATATGAACTTTCTAGATATATCTGATGGTCAAACGAGTCAAATATCACTTAAATTTCATTTAGATTTCTATTATTAGTATATAGTCATACAAAATTAGGATCTCATTTATCCCTGCTGTCTCCCTATCCCATCCCATCCCCTCATACACCCTCAAGCATGGAGCAGAATTGAAAGGTTGAGATGGCTGAACCAAAACAGTGGTTTGGTTTATCCAATGAGAACATAAAAAGAAAGACGGACTCGACTCAGAGCCACTATCACACATTCATATCCTTTAAAGTTAACCACTAAAACTTTTAAATTCTGTGTAATAGATTCTCTTCACAAATGTCTTCCTAAAACTCAAGTCCCGGATGGAAGCTTCTTACGAAAGTTCATCTGAGAGCCTTAAGGCGATCTACTTTATGTTGAAGCCCCGATGTAAAAAGTCCCTTCAGATCACCGCGTTGATAAGAACTACCTTAGTTGGAGAACGTGGCATAATATCCAACGGCATCGACTACATTCCAGGAAATCCTGAGTTAACATGTGCTGCTGTCTCCAGAGGTGCTACGGTTTGCGAACGACCCATTTTTCAGCCTGGGAAACTCACAGGTAAACTATGACTAAGAAACATTTTTCATAGGACATTTGTCACAACTCATTTCAATGCAGACTCCCCTGTCTCTGCTCCAACTCCCACAGCTACACTTCCTCTGTTGGGGTTCGTGAAGTGAGGGAGCGCTGGTTGTATTGAGCTAGCCAGCTGCCTCTTCCCCAGGCTGGACTGCGGCCTCTCCTCTAAAATGGGGGCAATAATCTCTTTCTTCCTGTAGGAGTGACATGAGAATTTGTCAACAGAGAATGACAGAGGAGTTGTCTGATGAATTTGAAGCAGACAAAACGATGGCAGGTTATTTAGATAGCCATCAGTTTGCTGTCACTGAAAATGTCCGGAGAACTAGGAAAACTGCTTTCTTTACTTATCAGCACATATACTTCCCGACTTGATGCCCGCCCCCATTCTAAGTGGTTTTAAATATTAACTCCTATTCTGTGCTTATCAACCTTATGAGACAGCCCCAGTTTACAAAGGAGGAAACTGAAGTAACTGGACCGAAGCCACGACGAAAGGAAGGAGCAGGGCCAGGATTCGAACCCAGGAGTCTAGCTATAGGGCCTGCCCACTCAACCACATTGCCGAGCTACCTCGAGGGAGGTCCTGTGTGACCTCGGCAGCCACGTCAGCAGGTTCAGTCCTGAGCGTGCAGAGGATCCCTGGGGAACTTAAAGTTATTTTGTTTGTTTTCTTATTTTTTTTTTAACATGTATTCATTTTTGAGAGAGAGAGAGAGAGTGAGTCGGAGTCGGAGAGGGCCAGAAAGAGGGAGACGGAGGATCTGAAGCAGGCTCTGTGCAATGAGCACAGAGCCCCACCTGGAGCTTGAACGCACGAACTGTGAGATCATGACCTGAGCCAAAATCAAGAGTTGGCCGCCCAACCGACGGAGCCACCCACCCGGCCACCCCTCAAGTTGTTACCGAACAAATACGTATTGAGTATGCATCATTTCTTTGCCAGGGATTGTGCTAGGTGCTAGGACTATAAAGCTGAAAGACACATTTCATGCCCTTCTGGAGTCTGTCAGATGGCTGGTGAAATAAACAGGGAACACCTGGTAAGAGGCTATTTCCCTCCCTTTGAAGTCAATAAGGATAAGCTGAGTCCAAGAAAATTCCAGGGTGTGTGAATTCTAAATTGCCTTATCCTAGGTAGCCTCTGGCAGCCTCCTAATCTCTACTTATTTATCTGTCAAAAGCAAAGGAAACCTTGATGACTCAACGGTGTAAAAAGTATACAGCTGCTTCTGGCCGCTCCCAGGGCAGGCCAACTGACAGGTCTTGGTATGACCAGCTTCCCCCACACCACAAAGAGAGGAAGCCACGCTAAGTCAGAATCGGTGGGCTTTTCAGGGACGGCTCTTAACCCCCATGTGGGGCACACTGGGCTCTGGAGGGAATGCTGATTTCCTCACCGGGTTTACATGGTGAGTGGGTGTGGAGGGGAATGAATATCACGACGCTGGAATACGAGATGAAGGGAAACAGGTCGTTGAGACTCATTCTAACAAACCAGCGCCTCTTCGCGTTGTTGTGTTTTCAAAGGAAAATAGTAACAAAGGTCAAGATAATACAGCCAACGGTCATTATGTATCTATTCTCAGGAAGTATATGTGGAAAAATCGCCAATGAACAAATGAGGGTTCAGAAGGCAGACTGATGCTCAGAAGACCTTCTAAGATATGCGCAGTTGAAATCTCTTTGTGGGGGCGCCTGGGTGGCGCAGTCGGTTAAGCGTCCGACTTCAGCCAGGTCACAATCTCGCGGTCCGTGAGTTCGAGCCCTGCTTCAGGCTCTGGGCTGATGGCTCAGAGCCTGGAGCCTGTTTCCGATTCTGTGTCTCCCTCTCTCTCTGCCCCATCCCTGTTCATGCTCTGTCTCTCTCTGTCCCAAAAATAAATAAACGTTGAAAAAAAAATTAAAAAAAAAAAAAAAAGAAATCTCTTTGCGTGGTGTCACAAGTCTCTTTCCACTGACATCCAGTTAGGTCTTGGGTTGTGGATGCGAAAGTCCTGCTGAGAAGTGAGGAGTCTGACTCCAGGTCGCAACCCTATGTGTGATCTCTCAGGCCCAACGTTAGGAATTACAGAGGCTTTACCTGGCAGACCGCGTGGGGGAAAGCTGACCTCCCTGCACACACAGTATCTGTGTGCACCGAACTGAGTCTCTGCAGGGATACCCAGACCCTCCTGGCCGGCGATGCTCTTGCAGATATCTGCATTCCTAGCCCTCTTGCCTCCATTTGGAGGCCTCCTTATTGGGAGGCCCATGGCTGAGTCATTTTTCAGACACCTCTGCAGAGGCCACCTTCTAGGCTTGGGGGGAGGGGGACTCTGAAAGGCACTTTCCTTCACTCTGACTCAGCATTCATTTTTTTTCACTCCCAGTCCACCCCTCACCCCCCTCCCCTGTCTGCTCTTCACAAAACAGTAGGAGTCTTTTGTCTGGGGCTTCCTGTTGGTGCCCGCCCTGTTCCACGGGGAAGAACAAAACACTGGGAGAGCCAGTGCTTTCCTCAGTCTGCCTCCCGCTCATACCCTCACAGTAAGCATTTAAAGGCACCACTGTTACTCTCATATTGGCTCGTCATTGATCATCTCGATACCCGGCCTTCCAGCTCTCTCCAGCTCAGCTCTTGCCAGGCAGGAGGTTAAAACAAAAGGATATTTTCCAACTGGAATTGAAAAATAAGTATTAGGACTGAGGTGACTCTATTGCCCAGACAGCCTACGTAAGCAAACCCAAACCTAAGCCTGTCACGCCTCAGGGCTAGGAAGTCAAAACCTAAGGACAACCAATCACAGACAGCCGACTTTCCCAAATAAGGCTTCTGTCCAGCTAGAGCCAATCAAGTCATTTCCTTACTTTGCTGCTACGTCTTTTCTGTGAAGTCTTTCGCTTACCTCCTATGGAGCTCCTAACCACTTCTGGTTTAGTGCTGCGGATTCAAATCCATTTCGACTCAGATAAACTCTAAAAAATGTAAGACGCCTCACTTTATCTTGCAACTTTATCCTAGCAAGGGCACCTGGGTGGCTCAGTAGGTTGAACATCCGACTCCTGATTTTCGGTTCAGCTCGTGATCTCACGGTCACGAGACTGAGCCCCATTGCCCACCGCACCCCTCCCCCCCCAGCTCTGGGCATGGAGCCTGCTTAAGATTCTCTCTCTGCCTCTGCCCCTCCCACCCTGATAAATTCACATCAGCTTCAGCTGAATCACACTGTTGCTTGTCAACAAGGATCTTTTGGATGACTTTCAACCAAGGCTAGTGTACAAATGGTATCTTTTTAAAGCACATGTAAGGAGAGCCAGTCAAAGTTTGCACCCCTAAAGTCAACTGCACCTCAGACAACAGAGAAGGGTTAGCGGTCTCCTGAGCCCAGCTGGGACAGGCAGCAGGTCTGTGAGGCTGCTTTCCCTGCAGCTACTCTGATGGAGGGAAGGGTGTTGTGGGAGTGTCTTTCAGGGGTATCTTTCAGGGATCCAAGCAGGAAACGCAGAGCAGTCTTAAAAATTAACTTCTCCTATGGCTAAACTTAGCAGCTGATTAGATAGAAAGGCAAACATCCTAGGTGAAAGAGGAAGCTGTACTTTCTAATGCGTAGATGGCTGTGTCCTAGAATTGTGTGCATTAAAAAAACCCAGGCTGCAATAAACTTGTGAGTTTGCTTTAAACCGCCTTTAACCCCAAGTATAAGAATCATTTCCTTTGAGGGGCGCCTGGGTGGCTTAGTCAGTTAAGCTCTTGATTTCAGCTCAGATGGTGATCTCATGGTTGGAGAGCTCGAGCCCTGTGTTGGGCTCTACGCGGACAGCCCGGAGCCTGCTTGGGATTCTCTCTCCGTCTCTTTCTGCCCCTTGCCCCACCTTCTGTCTCTCAAAATAAATCAACTTGATAAAAATTAAAAAAAAAAAAAAAAAAGAATCACGTCCTTTGAGGAAGTACAGGGTGGCAGGTCTCCTGACAAAAGAGGGGATCACTACCAGAGGAGAACACAGCAGGAAGTGATCCCATGATGGTGAGTGTGTGTCCACACACACGCACACACACACACACACTTGCTCAGAGGTTCAGTTCACTGGGACAGCCTCCCATTTGGTGGGTATACAAATTAACTTGAGCACTCTGTTGATAAATCAAGTTACCTGAACCTCAGTTCTACTTGGTACTGGAAAACTCATCAGTTCAGGGCAAACTGGATCCATTCAGAGTTAACCCAGCCAACTTGGGGCTCTCTCCTTGCCTGGAGTTGGTGAAGCGTCGTGTCATGGAGGTAGGAGAAGGTTGGAGGACTGGAGGTATCTGGTTCTCCGTTGTCACAGGTGCCCCGTGGGTCCGGCTGAGACTTACCTCATCCCATTTGGTTGTCCCCATCACTTGTGCTCTCTGGTATCCACTGAGATATCTGCGTTCCCATTGAGCCTCTGCTGTTATGGTTACTCTGCTACCACTCTGTGTCCTCGAATCCCTGAGGCCCCTGTAGGGAGGAAAGGGAACTTTTCCTGTAACTTTCTGGGTTCTTGGCTGAGACCCCTGTCATAAAAGTCAGATTAACAAGAGAAAGAAACCCAGAAGTTTACTGACAGGTATACCTCGTGTATAAAAGGAAGATCCCCAGGGAAAAGTGGGTAATAACCTCCCAAGATGGCCTAGGCACTGGCTTAAATACCATCTTCAGGTAAAGACAAAAGAAAGAAAGGTGAGGTGGTCTAGTTACGGTCTAGTTAAGCCTCTTATGATCAAGAGTCATCCTTCGAGACAAGCTTTCAGGTGGAGACTTCCCTTATATAAATGCCCATTTCTCAGGGCGCCTGGGTGGCTCAGCCAGCTGAGTGTCCGACTTCGGCTCAGGTCATGACCTCAGGGTTTGTGAGTCTGAGCCCCACATCGGGCTTGCCCGTCAGCTGTCAGGGCACAGCCCGCTTTGGATCCTCTGTCCCCTCCCATTCCCCCCCCCCCACTCCTCCCGCCCCTTGCCCACTTGCCCTCTCTTTCTCTCAAAAACAAATAAAACAGAAATAAATAAATGCCCATTTCTCTTGCAAAAAAAGTAACTTCGATTCCATTTTCAGGGCTTCGCCTGCGTCTGCAGTTACTCAAAATAATCCTACGTCAAAGAGGCATATTTTGGGGGAGCGTGTTTTGCACCCCTCAAAGTTAACTGCCCCTCAGACCACACAGGAAGATTGGTTAGCTGTCTCCTGAGCCCTTCTGGGACGGGCCCAGTGTCCGTCTGTGAGGCTGCTTTCCCTGCAGCTACTCTGATGGAGGGAAGGGTATTGTGGGAGTGTGTCTTTCAGGGTTCCGAGCAGGAAATGGGCAGGGACCCACACGAGTGACTCACTTTGGCACTCTCCTCATTAGATGTCCTCCTTTTCTCAGCTCAGAGGACTGTGACCTACCCGCAGGGATGCAGGGGACGGAGGAAGCACGACAGTTACTCATTCTGTGTCAGCTTCGGCTCTTAGACACCAAACTCAAGACATAATGCCCTCATTCTTACTTCCGCTGCCAACAGTTCTCCTGGGGGCCACGAAGGCCTCATGTCTAACAGCTGAGTGGACAGTTTGAGAACGGGGAGGGTAACAGAGTCAAAGGAAGCGTGGACGCGGATGATGGGAACGCATCAGTTAATATTTCCTAACATGATTTTGCCACATGTGCTTATCACAGCAGTTGGCCCGGTTGCGTGACTTCTCCATGCCGGATGCTTTCCAAACATCGTTTCCTGTAATTCCCACACGAACTTATGAGGTGGGTATTATTTTCCTAATTTTATAACTGAGGAAATGAAAAATCAGAGCTTAAACAGCTTGCCTAAGGCCCCACAGCCTGTATAGGTGGTAGTGCCCGAACACGAACCCAGGTATTTCTGACTCCCAATTCTTTGCTCTTTCTACTACTTACTTCTCCCGAGGAAACCCAGTGAAGAACACAAGCTAAAGCACGCACTAGGATCTGGCAGGAAGCATGCATCTGTAAAACAGATCGCAGGAACACCTTCTACGTGCTTGTCAGGGCTCTGGCCTTTTGAGATGCTGAAGCAGCTCGTGGGAGGAGAATCAGTCAAGCTGACAGAAGCTCACAAAGCTCTGGGCGATAGCATGGCCCTTCCCTGAGGACGGCTGCAGGAAAGAGCGGAGGAACAGATGAGCTCCAATCCTTAAAAACAGTCTGAACAAATGGCAGAGCCCCGTTTGCCAGAACCTGCTCTCAAGGCGGCCAAGAGCCGTACCTCGTGGCATCACTTAAAGAAGCCAAAATAAGAAGGCGAACAAGTCCCAGGACAGGGTTGGAGGCTACCGGGTTGGGGAGTCAACTCGGGGCGGGGGGGGGGGGGGTTGAAAATTGACAGATACCTATGCATAGGTTTCTTTCTCAACTTTTCTTCCTGATTTTCGATCCAACTCTATTCTTCTCTCACCCGTGACTGTAGGATCCAGAAAGCAAAGGAGCAGGAGGTGCTGTAGCTGGGGGATGTCAGCTAGGAGCATCTGCCCACGGCGTCGTGTGTGAGTAGCAGCAAACATCTATGGGCCAGAGGACCAACGAGGAGCGTTTGGGCGACAAGTGTTGCTCTAGGCAAGAAGCAGACGCCTGGGCATGCCAGGGTTGGGCACCTGGGAGGCAGGGTGATCCTGTGGCCCTCAGGAACTCAAAAACAGAGTGGAGATGAGGAAGAGGAAGCAGCCCTGTAAAATGGAAAGCTCCCTGACTTTGGAGTCCTCAAGACCTGGCCACGAAGCCTGACGTCTCTGCGCGTTAACTACGCGACCTCGGGCGTCTTGGTTAACCTCCACGAGCATCGGTCTTCTTATTCGTAAAATGACCAAAGTAAATAATATCATCCTTGCAAAGCGGTTGTGGAGCGCACAGCTTAGGGCGTCACGGGCAATCGGTTCTGTCCTGCATCAAAGCTCATGTACTTGCCCCTAAGGGATCTCTCGTGGTTTCCATCAGATTCTTAGACCTCATAAATTCAAGGTTGCATTCTCTGTCCTACGATGTGCAAAGCACCGTGCTAGTGCTGTGAAATGAAGGTGCAAGCTACTGCAGAAAGCTGGGCAAAGAGTGCTGAATGGTGCCTGTCACGCTCATTTTCTGCTGATGACAGCCACTTACTATAAGCTTAGCATCTTAAATTTTTTTAATGTTTATTTACCTCCGACAGAGACAGACAAAGACAAAGCATGAGTGGGGGAGGGGCAGAGAGACACAGGGAGACACAGAATCCGAAGCAGGCTCCAGGCTCCGGGCTCCGAGCTGTCAGCACAGAGCCCCACGCGGGGCTTGAACCCACAAGCTGTGAGATCATGACCTGAGATGAAGGCCAACACTCCACCAACTGAGCCACCCAGGCGCCCCTACAAGCTCAGCATCTTCAAACAGCACACACTTGTTCTCACAGTTTCTGGGGTCTGGACTCCAGGCGCAGTTCTCCGTTCAAGGACCCACGAGGCTGAAACCAAGATGCCAGCTGGGTCATGTTCTTCTCTGGGTGTTTACTAGGGAAGAAGCCATTGCCAAGCTCATCAGAGTTGTTGGTGGAACTCAATTCCTTATGGCTATAGAACTAAAGTCCCTGTTTTCCTAGCTATTGACCAGAAGCCACTCTCTAACTACAAGCCACCCTTGGGTCCTCGCCACTTGGCTCCCTCCACAGGCAGTTTCTAACATGCTGTTTGCTTCTTCAAGGCCAGCGGGAGGCTTTCTCTCCCTTCGAATATCTCTTCCCTTCGGAGAAGGCCCAGATCCTCTTTTGAGATGTGGCCGCTCAGGTCAGTCTCACCCAGAATCGTCTCCCTTTTGATTAATTCAGAGCCAACTGATCAGAGACCTTAGTTACATCTGCAGAATCCCTTCCCTTTGCCATGTCACCCAACCCAATCACAGGATGAAATGCCATCAGGCTCCCACATCTCACTCACACTCAGAGGGAGAGAATCATCTGGGGCACGGACACCAGGGGACAGAAACTGGAAGAACATATAAGAATTCTGCCAATGATACGTGCTTAGTCATACCCAGCTCCAAGCGGGGGCTGAGGGCTACAGGGTAAACGACACGTAGTAGACACCTTGTGAATCAGCAACTGATCCACTTGGAAACTCACAAGGTGATTTTTCTTCTTGCTAGATAGTTTACAGAATCACATCACCCTTTTCAGACGCCACACCCCGAAAGAATATTGTCCTGCTGGGAAATGTGTTGCCCTGGGGGAAGCCTCTCTCACCATCTCAGACACTTTGCATTCTGTCTGTCCTGCAGACATCTTTTTAAAAATTTTTTTTTCCAACGTTTATTTATTTTTTGGGGGACAGAGAGAGACAGAGCATGAACGGGGGAGGGGCAGAGAGAGAGGGAGACACAGAATCGGAAACAGGCTCCAGGCTCTGAGCCATCAGCCCAGAGCCCGACGCGGGGCTCGAACTCCCGGACCGCGAGATCGTGACCTGGCTGAAGTCGGACGCTTAACCGACTGCGCCACCCAGGCGCCCCTGTCCTGCAGACATCTTAAGGTAATAAGGGGCATCCAGAGGAATGCAGTTTATGCGGCCTGGGATCTAATTTTAGAAATACTCTCAATCTAAATATGGGGAAACTAAGGCCCGGCTAGGAGGAAAGTCACCTGGCCCCCTGCTCCGGGCCTCTTGCAGTGATGTTCTGATCAAAATTCCCACAGACTGGTCCGCTTTGGCTGTCAAGGGAGGGAAGTATCGGCTAAGTAGGATCCTAGCAGGTTGTGTAAGGAGTAGGTGACAGTTGACAAAATACTAGCCGGTGTCAGGTGGGTTGAGGGATTTTCCAAACAAAGTTTAATTTCCTGCATTATTATTACCGTAAAGAAAAAGAGGTAGGTAAAAATTATTTTCAAATTAATTGAAATCGAATTCATGGCGTTAATTAAGGAATACTTCTTTTGCATGAAACCTTTTATTTTCTCATTTTCAATGAAAAAAACGACTTTGTATTACTATTAATAGGCTTCATGAGATGAAGCACATTTTGAAAGTCAGTAACTTACAAACCTTCCAAGGTCTACTGGGATTAAAAGAGCTACAAAATTATCTTGTTCATTGCCTCCTACCAGATTACTGATAGCTGATGGATCTGCTGGTCTCTGCCGTGCTTGCCCCTCCGAATGATTTTTGGTTTTAATATCTCTTTCAGGCTAGGCTTCCTAATGATACCCAGCACTATTAGTTCTCCCTTAAAGAAGGCTCCCCTGTGCTGACAAAAAGGGGTCTCGGGCTTGAGAAAGACTTGCTGGATCAAAATCCAGACTTCGAAAGTCAAATGGGGAGAGTGGCTGTGGGTGTGTGTTGAGGGAAGACCCCAGGGTCTGACCTGACTCAACCCTTCAGTGAAGGGTGCTTAAAGAGCTGGAATGGTAGGAGCGTGGGCTAGTTTTAGCAAGAAGTGCCTCTGGCTGAGCCTAGCACTGAAAACACACTGGCTTTGGAAGGATCCTCATCAGTGTTGGTGGCAAGGGCGAGAGCCAGAGCCCAAGGAGGGCAAGGAGGGGGGGCAATTCTCACGTACTGCTGTTGGTAATGCAAAATCGAACAGCCACTTGTGAAATCGGTTTGGCAGTTTCTTCTTAAGTTAAATATACATTTATCGTATGAGCCACTCATTCCACTCTTAGGTGCTTTTTCAACAGGAGTGGAAACATATGTCCCCCCGCAAAGACTTGCACGTGACTGCTCACAGCACCTTTATTAATAATGGCCTAAAATGGAAAGGGTGCAAATGCCCATCAAGAGGTGAACGGGTACAGAAACTGAGGTGTGGTTACACGGTGGAACAGTAGTCACCAATAAAAAGAACCAGACTACTAATACACACACAGATAAACCTTAGAAGCCTCTTGCTGACTAAAAGAAGCCAGGTGAAAGAGTACATGTTATATGATTCCATTTAAATAAAGGATCAGGGGCGCCTGGGTGGCGCAGTCGGTTAAGCGTCCGACTTCAGCCAGGTCACGATCTCGCGGTCCGGGAGTTCGAGCCCCGCGTCGGGCTCTGGGCTGATGGCTCGGAGCCTGGAGCCTGTTTCCGATTCTGTGTCTCCCTCTCTCTCTGCCCCTCCCCCGTTCATGCTCTGTCTCTCTCTGTCCCAAAAATAAATAAAAAAACGTTGAAAAAAATTAAAAAAAAAAAAGGATCAGAACAGGCAAAACCTACGTTATATTGAGAGAAATCATATTAATACTTGCCTAAGGCAGGGATTAGGACTCTATCAACTGCAAAGGGGCATAAGGAAGATTTGGGGGGTAATGAGAATATTTGATATCTTAATGGTGGTGATGGCTACACAGATGTATACAATTGTCAAAACTCATCAAACTGGAGTCCTAAAATAAGTACATTCAATTGTATGTAAAAATACTCATTACTGGATGAATATTAAACCAGACAAAGTTCATTTTTTAAAAAATGATCCAGGCCCAGGGTTTCCACTGAAGAAGACTGATCGAGAGAGATCACTCTGTGTGTCTCTAGAGACATCTGAAATTCATGCTATGTTTCTTAAGTCCAACGGAATTCTGTTTAATTGATATAAAAACACTATAGGGACCAAGATGGAGTAGATACACTTCTCCCTACCCCTCCTGCTAAGTATAGCTAAAAACCTGGACGTTATCGAGCAAATACAAGACTCTGGGTGCCTGGGTGGCTCAGCCGGTTGAGCATCTGACTTTGGCTCAAGTCATGATCTCACAGTTTGCAAGTCTGATTCCCGCTTTGGGTGAACACTGCTTCTCTTTCCCTGTTTCTCTGTCTCTCCCTCTCTCTCTCAACCCTCATGGGATTCTCTCCCTCTCTCTCTGCCCCTTGCTCACTCACATCCTCTCTCTCTCTCTAAAAAAGGTCAAAATAAAGCAAGTACAAGACTTTGAAAGTGGACAGAAAAAGGAAGTCTGGGGAGCTACCTCAGAACTCAGGGAATGATGTGACAGTGAGTTCCCTGAGTTTTATGTCTCATGTATCTTGGGTAAAATGCCAAGAAATGAGCCACTCATAAACACCAATGTGTACACACCAAAAGAAGAAAAAGGCCTCCAAAGAAGCCTGCTCTTTCTAGCCAAAGGACCAGGAAAGCATAAGGCTAGCAAGACAGAAAACTTGAAACAATAACCACCCTTCTCAAGCCAAACACCATGGAAACAACCAAGCCCCCCACTCCGCCCCCTGACCTGGTCAACAAAGGTACCCCAAGCAGCAGAACTTGATGTTCTTCATTAGGGGAGTATTATTTCTTCTAACAACAACAACCTAGGAAACAAAAACTGTTAACATTTTCAATGGCACTGACTATGCTTTAAAGTATTCATGGTTAGTGGTGGTTATAATACCACACGCGTGCCTCACTTTTGGAGGAGCTAAGATATCCAAATGGTCCTTATATCACTGTTTTTTGTGACTATTACACCGTCAGATTTCTAATACAGATATTAGATTCCAATCATTCTCAGATTGGAACTTTGACGTACAAAACATAGCCAGGCTTCTCTGACAACCCCAAATTCAAGGGGGGGGGGGAACACTTAGCAAACTGTCAGGGTGATTTTGTAACCAAATTATCTTTGGCACTTCCTAGATGGCCACTTGGTGTTGCCCAAGTATTTACTTCTACTTCCCACTGATTTAACCAATGGCATGGCACATATGAACAAAGAAGGAATTCTAAGAATAATTGGATGTGAGTTACACACTCCACAATTTTGCCAGTGTAACTCAAGAGTACTGTAAGAACTGCCCCATTTATCAGGCCCACAGTATGAGGAAAACTCTGAAGACAAAGAAGGCAACTCATCCTTCTCCTTGAAGGATATTTAGAATTATTCAGACCTAACAAATAAAATGTTATCCTTATAAATGTATGCTCTGGTATTTGTATATTTTCAGGATGGACACAAAAAACTCACAAGCAAGTATCTGTCAGCTAATATAAAAGACCTTATTCCAATGTTAGAAATGCCTTCTCCATTCAGAGTGGGTGGGTATTTTACAGGACATTGTAAACAGTTTGTAAAGCTTTATAACACCAACAGTGTCTCCAACCACCAACATAATCCAGATCCAACGGGAATAGTAAAAATATGAAAACTGTATTTGAAAAGAAACTTGCCATAATATATATTAAAAATGGCCCTGCCCACAGCATGAACAGGAAATCTATTGCTTATAAAAGACTGGCACTCTCCTCATATGAAGTATTAATTTCTAGGACTTTCGGTCCTCCCAACATTTCTGGCAGAATATACATCAGCTAAATGGTGCTGTGTTGAATTTTAACAACACATATGGGATGCAACTTTTCACTCACAGGTAAGAGAGGCTCTACAATCGACCCAGTTGATCATGAAGCAAGAATGTTTTCACATTGGGGTTCATCAGTTTTCACTGGAAGGGGTTTTATATAGCCCCTCTAACACATATGGCTGTCAAATACGAAGTTCTTTTTTTTTTTTTTAATTTTTTTTTTTAACGTTTATTTATTTTTGAGACAGAGAGAGACAGAGCATGAACGGGGGAGGGTCAGAGAGAGAGGGAGACACAGAATCCGAAACAGGCTCCAGGTTCTGAACGGTCAGCACAGAGCCCGACGCGGGGCTCGAACTCACGGACCGCGAGATCATGACCTGAGCTGAAGTCGGACGCTTAGCTGACTGAACCACCCAGGCGCCCCACATACGAAGTTCTTTTATCTTAAACCCCTACGTCCCACAATAAGCAGACGTCAGTCCCCTTCAACATATAAATCTATGCTCTTAATGTCTCTTTTTCTGCCTAGACACAGGCATTAGCGACCTCCTCTCCACTATGTTCCAAATCAGTAGTGGCACCATGAAGTGTCCCAAGGGTGACCTGAAGCTCCAAGACCAACAGACAGACTTGCTACTCTAACCTATGCCTGCCAAGTAACACGTTCCAACCTGTGTTCCTCTGTTGTTCAACAATCTTCCCGAACGCTAAGTCCATCCCATTACAACTGGGAAGGCTGAAGAAAAATTTCCAAGGAGACATTTTTCAACCTACCTGTTGTCAACAAGAAGACAGGTCTAGTGCCCATCGCGAGTATCAGCAGCACACGACAGTGATCACACACCACGATGTTTGCTATTTTGCTGCTTTGCTCCATCTGAACTTTCTGGTTTGGTCAATGAGTCATGACTGGGAGGTAAAGGGGATTCACTTTCAAAGACCAAGACGGACTCTCCCTGATACCTGGCCTTGACCCAGTTTACTGTCACTGGGGTCTTGCATTCAGGAGCTAAAGGACACGATAACATTTTGTTCCTTTAATTATCACACTAATACACAAACTACTTAAATGCTTCTAAATGGTGGGTCAGCTCTCATGCGCCACAAGGCGCTAAGGGAAAAATCCCTGTAAGAAGGGTACCTTTCATATGAGATACGAAGGGTGACAGGCGGTGAAAGTTTAAAAAAACAAAGTTCCTTTAACGTTATGAGTGACACTAGTCTAACTTCACAGACTTTCCTTTTCCAACTCAGTGGGAAGATATAAAGATAACTAGCAACTGATAGATCAGTGTGCCAGGACATTGATGAATCTGTGTTGTCAGAAGACAGCATTTCATCCTATCCTAGGCCACGATAAAAATCAGCCCAAACACTTGTAGAGTATAATGCCACCTTGTTTCTGGATGACAGGTACAGTTAGAAAGGAAACAACAGCTTACATGAAAAATTAATACTTACAACATGTTGCAGAAGCTGAACCCTGAAAAGAATGTATTCTGAATTTTCTCAACTGGACACTAACAAATAGTGAACACTACATATTTAAGAGTAGACTTGCAAAATAAATCTGAAGGACCAAATGTAAGAAATTTTATGAAGAATCAAATTTTAAAATAAAGCATTGCTAAAGGAGGCGACAAAGAGAAGCACCTGGGTGGCTCAGTCGATTGAGTGTCCGTCTCTCGATTTTGGCTCAGGTCACGGATCTCATGGTTTGTGAGACTGAGCCCCACAACGGGCTGCATGCAACAGCATGGAGCCTGCTTGAGATTCTCTCTCTCCCTCTCTCTTTGCCATTCCCCCACCCACTCGCTCTCAAAATAAATAAACTTAAAAAAAAAAAAAGGCAATATGGGGCTCCTGGGTGGCTCAGTCAGTTAAGCATCAGACTTCTGCTCAGGTCATGATCTTAGCATCCATGAGTTTGAGCTCCTCATCGGGCTCTGTGCTGACAGCTGGAGGCTGGAGCCTGCTTCGGATTCTGTGTCTCCCTCTCTCTCTGCCCCTCCCCTGCTCATGCTCTGTCTCTCTCTCTCAAAAATAAATAAACAGTAAAAAAAGGGGGGAGGGGCAACAAAGAGAATTGTAGAATAAGAAAATAAGAAGTTGTACATTGCATTTGTTTAAAATTGTTGTTTTACTTTTCTTTTTTAAATGACTTTAATTACACAAAATAGATTAATCATAATTCTTGATTCACAGGACACATTTGTTCATAGTTCATCCTGGACTGTGCTTGGGCCTCTACGTAAATATGTTGGAGTGTATTTGAATAATACAATGATCACCTGAGACCTCAACACACAACACAAGAATTGGAACTCTGACCCTAAAATCTACTGAAAACTACTCTTCCCTTATCCTTCTCCCCACTTTATACCATCCAGCTCAGGGGCAACCACCATCCCAAATTTACGTTTATGACTCCCTTGCTTTAAAAAAATAATGTTTTATGGGGCACCTCAGTGGCTCAGTCAGTTGGGCATCCCACTCCTAACTTCAGCTCAAGTCATGATCTCATGGTTTGTGACTTCAAGCCCCACATCAGACTCTGCACTGATGGCACAGAGCCTGTTTGGGATTCTCTCTCTCCTCTCTCTCTGCCACTCCCCTGCTGGGGCTCTCTCTCCCTCTCTCTCAAAACAAATAAACTTTAAAAAAAGTTAAAAATAATAAAAATAAAATAAATGTTTTATCACATATATATGATTGCCTAAATTATAGATTGTTTTTGAGTGTATAACTTATTTATCCATTCTCCTGTTAATTTACCCATTCTCCTATCATTGAACATCTGGATTTAATTTTTTTTTTTTTTTTTAGGTAGACTTCATGTCCAGTGTGGAGCTCAATGCAGGACTTAAACTCACGATTCTGAGATCGACACCTGAGCTGAGATCAAGGGTCAGACACTTAACTAATTGGGTCACGTAGGTGCCCCCAACATTTGGATTTATTTCTGGGTTTTTTTGCTATTATGAATGGCACTGAGCTTTTTTATTTTTATTATTATGATGATGATTTTTAATATCTTCTGATGCACATGGGCAAGAATTTCTCTGTGGCTTATAGTAATTACTCTGCCATAAGATAAGAGAATGCTCAACTTCATGAGATAATCCAAATTGTTTTCCAAAGCAGTGGTTCTTATTCAAACTCTCACTCAATAATAAATAGGTGACCTCTTGGTCCACAATCTCTCCAAATTTGGTATTGTCAAACTTTTTTTTTAAATTTTTTTTAACGTTCACTGATTTTTTGAGAGACAGAGAGAGACAAAGCATGAGCAGGGGAAGGGCATAGAGAGGGAGATGCAGAATCTGAAGCAGGCTCCAGGCCCTGAGCTCTCAGCACAGAACCCAAACAGGACTTGAACCCACGAACCATGAGATCATGACCTGAGCCGAAGTCGGACGCTTAACTGACTGAGCCACCCAGGCACCCTAGTGTTGTCAAACTTCTTAATAGTTGCCGATTGAATAGAATAGAATGTCTCATTCATTTTCCTGATTACCGAGGTTGAGCGAAAGTTTGTGAGTTTGTTGGCCATGTTTCCTCTTCTGTGAAATCCCTATAAATGTATTTTGCCAGTTTTCTACTGGACTGTCATTTGTTATTAATTCACAGGAGCTCCTTATACTGTGTTGATATGATATTAACACTTTGTAGGTTTCATGTATTGCAAATGCTTCTTCCAATTTGTAGTCTGTCTTTTGCTTTTTGATGAAAGTTCTTAATTTTGCTACAGTCAAGAATTTCATTCTCCTTTTATGGTTACATATCTTTCTGCATCTCGTTCTCCTACATCTTCCACTAAATATTTTAAAGTTTTGCTTCTGACATTTAAGTCCTTGATCCATCTGGAATTAATTTTTATAGCTAGAGATAGGAATATAATTTCATTTTTTCCCTGTATCAACAACCATTTTTTTCTAGTCCTATCTATTGAAAAGTCCCTCCTTTCCTTACTGACCTGCCATGCCACCTATGTTACATATCAAAGATTAAATATGCGGAGGTCTGTTTGGAGACTATTCGGTTTCATGAACCAGTTTCATTGGTCAGTTTGCTTATCTTTGTGGCAACGCCACACTATCTTAAGTGTCGAAGCTTCACACAAGTCCTGAGATTTGGCAGGATAAATCCCTCTTTCTTCTATAATGGTGTCTTAGATGTTCTTGGCTCTTCTCACTTTTTTTCTATTTTAAGATCTGATCGCAAGTCTGCTTTTTTCTCTTGGTACTGTTTAGAACGACCGTGCTTAGCCCTGGGAATGATGCTAGTGAACAATAATAATCTAAGGAATATAAAAATAAAACGTTCCCTCTTCTCTATTGCGGAAAAGCAGAAAATCTCCTGAATCATATAGTTAGTTCTGATAAATCGGTACATTGAAAGCATTCACAGTGATATTAATTAATCTTGATCGAATTTCTGCTTAACTTGGAATCTCAACATACATAGACTTAAAAGATTATTGCTCTAGGGGCTCCTGGGTGGCTCAGTCGGTTAAGCATCCGACTTCAACTCAGGTCACGATCTCGCGGTCTGTGAGTTCAAGCCCCGCGTTGGGCTCTGGGCTGATGGCTCAGAGCCTGGAGCCTGCTTCCGATTCTGTGTCTCCCTCTCTCTCTGACCCTCCCCCGTTCATGCTCTGTCTCTCTCTGTCTCAAAAATAAATAAAAGTTAAAAAAAAAGATTATTGCTCTATTCTATGAAATGTAACCTATAACCCCTACAATTCTGCCATTCTAGCTGGCTGTCTTACTTAATAATCCGTTGCTTTGTTTAATAACATGCAAATTGGCATCAATATCAGTGAGGTTTCTTAGTTACTCTAGAGGAAGCTTCACCTTCAATTACCAAGGTGACTTATGCATGAGTAACAAATCTTCCAGCTCCTTTTTTTTTCGTTCCATCATAGCATTCACAGAAAATAATATTCCTATAGCAGATGGGGATAAATGGACCACAGTGCTTGTGACCTGAGGTGAGTGGCTCAGGGTCTCGGGTGTTCCAGGCCTCACTGAGCCTTCCTGATAGCTGAGAGCATCGGTCATCTCCACACACCTATAACATATGGTGCCCCAGAACATAAATCAGAATGCTCTGCTTTATTCAAATGAAGAGTTGACTCTGTCTCATTTTAATTAAATCAACAAATAAGCACTTATGTATACTTAAAATCTGGTTCCGTTTATG
This sequence comes from Felis catus, assembly GCF_018350175.1. Taxonomy (NCBI): domain Eukaryota; kingdom Metazoa; phylum Chordata; class Mammalia; order Carnivora; family Felidae; genus Felis; species Felis catus. Next base: position 15,510,410 of record NC_058371.1, on the reverse strand, counting down.
TCCCTTTACAAAGCCAGTTGCTTCAACTGAACCACAAGCAAATGCAGAGAAAACATAAGTTAAGCACATATGCTTTCTGTGAGATACTATTCCAAAATCTAATTTAAACCTAATTAGGAATGCCAATAAAAACTTCAAACACTGAACTCATTAATTTCTACATTATTTTACTTTAATGTAGTTATTTCTTTTTATGAATTTACTGTTTTTAAAAATGCTCATCTTAAAAAATATATAGCAGACTAATATAGCAAAAGACAAAGAACATGGTAAAGAACCATTCTCAACCCCACAACCTAGAAATAACCATCATTAATATAGGAAAATACCATACCATCCACCTCTCTGGGAACACATGCAGATAAATAGGAAGATAAAAAGATAAATGATGGTAGGATGGATAGACGAAAATAACTCTGAATAAATGAGATCACTATAATTCTAATTCTGATGCAAAATTTTACATTTGCCTTTAATTTGAATTTTGAAGCTCTGTTGTTTGGTACACACAATTCATATCTCTATGTCTTCTTGGTGGATTTTTAAAAACAATTCTATAATGTGAGTTTATATCCCTTTTAATTTTTTCTCTTAAGTCTGTTTACCTGTTATCTTTATCTGTTATCAATTTTAATATTAGCATATATATCTTTTTTTTACCCTTTAACTTTCAACCTACCTATACTGTTGTGTTTGAAGTGAATTTCTAGTACACAGCATGTACATATTTTCTTTTTTTATTTTAAATTTATTCTGCTAATCTTTGTCCTTTACTTAGTGTTTTTAGACCATTTATCCTTAAAGTAAGTCTTGAAATGTTGGAGCTTAAGTCTGCTATTATTTATTTTCTCTTTGTTTCCTCTGTTTCTCTTTTCTTGCTTTCCCATGGGATGCTTTAATCATCTTCTTAGGATTCCCTCTTGTTTAATTTATACTGTTTTTGAGTATATTGCTTTGTATAGCTTTCTTAGTGGTTGCTGTAGGTATTACAATATACATATGTAAGTTATCACAGCCAATTGGTATTAATGTTTAACTACTTCAAGTGAAGTATTGAAAACTTACTTCCATCTAAACCTTTTTACCCTCTCTTATTTTAAAATAGAATTGTTTCAAGTATTTCTTCTACATATTTTGAACACACTACAAATACTGTTGTAATTTTGGCTTCAACCATTGAATAGGATTTCAGAAACTCAGGAGGACAGTTCATTATTTTTACCCATTTCACTGTCCTTTTCTTTCTGAAGTTGCAAACCCTCTGTTATCACTGTCCTTCTATTTGCAGAGTTTTCTTTGACTATTTTTTAAGGGTAGTCTGCTAGTGACGAAGTCTCTTAGTTTTCTTTCATCTAAGGATGTTTTTATTTTCCCTTCCTTCACAAAGGGTAGTTTCTCTGGACACAATTCAGTTTCCTATTCTCTTCTATCAGCACTTGAAAAATCTGCCACTTCCTGCTGACCTCCATGGTTTCAGATGAGTAATTTCTGTTATTTGAGTTGGAGCTTAAGTCTTCTATTTCAAATCTCCAACATTTTTCTCTGATTGCTTTTATATTTTTTCCTTGCCATTACTTTTCAAAAGTTTGATTATGACATGTCTTGGCACAGATTTCTTTGGTTTGGGATTCGTTTAGTTTCATAAATCTGTATGTTTGTGTATTTCACCAAATTTGGGAGGAAATTTGCAGTCATTATCTCTTCAAGTGTTTTTTCAGCTCCCTATTCTTTCTTCTCTCATTCTGGAACTCCAATGATACAAATACAACTTTTGTTGTTCCACAGGACCATAAGGCCCTATTCATTTTTTTTCTAATCTATTTTCTGTTGTTCACGTTGAGTAATTTTTATTCACTGCTCTTAAGTGAATCACTGCTTTTATCTTTTGTCATTTCCACTGTACTGTTGAGCTCATCCAACCCAGTTTTTTATTTTAGTTGTTGTATTTTCTTGAATTTAACAGAAAAGTAGATAACTGAAATAAAAGTGAAATCAATGCTGACCTTTAAAGAAATTATTTTTTTCACTCCCTGACAAGATAAGCTATTTCCTCAGTCCCCTTCTCTTCAATATGGGGCATATTAGCAGGACTATCCAAATGATCACTCATTTGGGAGGTAACTCTTGTTTTTTGTCCTACCAGACATATTAAAGTGATCACATATTTCACAGAGGAAAATAATTTTCCTGTAACATATTTAAAATTTTTTAAATAAAATGGCATGGAAATTTTTATTTTTATTTTTTTTCATTTTGAGACAAGAGCAAATATTCTTGGATGTCGTTGTGGTTTTGTGGTCCTAGACTCTGCACCTGCACTGCCCAGTAGCTCTGGACTTATTTTGTTCCTGAGAATGGTCTTGACACCTGGCAGAGCCTTGCCAAAATTTCTTTCTCTTTCATTAGCTAGCATCTCCTTCTAAAGGCTATAGCCTGACATTACATTATGTTTTGTTACTCCAGGGCAACTCTGCTCATGCCCTTTGGGTAGTTTATATCATTCGGTACTGAGGGAGGTAGATCTTGTGATCCAACTGCATTCAATCGTCTTTACCCAAAAGTCTAACATTTTCTTAAAAAGTAGAAACTTCCATTTTTGGTCCTTTCTCAGTGATATGTGTCCAAAGCAAGACACTGTTAATTTTTGATACTTCAGAATGTGTCCATCATTCCTTTATTGTCATTTATTCAGGTAACATTTACCCCTAGATTATTAATTAAATGTAATTAAGTCCTAATTAAATTAAATTAATCCTAAAATTTGGCCTAATATCATTTCAGTTACTTTCATTTTAAATGGCTCAAAATTGCTTCCATCCTGTCAACCAAGGTTGCCCAAATCCAAAACATTATTCCTTCTGTTCATCTATTAAGGACGGATATATTTCAGTCTACTTTTTACTGAAATTTGTTCCTATATTCAGATCAGTGCATATTGCCTCTTTTCCATCTTGCATGACAAAGACATCCAAAGCTCAGGTCACCGTATTTATTTTCTTTTCCCGATACTGCTTGCTAAGATTTTTGCTGTTTCCTTCATCACTGTGCTTCCAACTACTTTTTTAATTTGTAATTTGGCATATTTTAAAAGTTTACCCTGTTGTTTTATCATGACAACCCTATAGTTACCAATTTATTTTTTCCCTCTTTCCTGAAAACTCTGGTGTTTGATGCTCTTAATAATATTAGCATAAAAAGCCAGTTGGTTGCTTCTACATTGATATTGCAAAAATCATAAAGTGATGAAGTTAACAGGTGTTTTTTTTTTAAATGTGCATAATAGGAAAGTGTTTTGTTGTGGTGGTTTGTTTGTTTTGGACTTTCACAGACTAGATTTAAAGGTTTATGGAAGATGAGACAAATTGTCTGGTGAAAGCTGTATCCTGTGACCACAGGCTGACCTCAGGTAATGGGCAGTGGATCTGATAAAGACATCTTCCTACTTGGGGTGTTTGCATCTTTAAAACAGAAGCCTGGAGAGGGGCTCAGTCAGTTAAGTGTCTGACTCTTGATTTTGGCTCAGGTCATCTCACGGTTCGTGAGTTTGTCATGCATCGGGCTCTGTGCTGATAGTGTGGAGCCTGCTTGGGATTCTCTCTCTCTCACTCTCTCTGCCCCTCCCCTGCTCTCTCTCAAAAAAAAAAAATTATAGATCTAACTATATATATGTACGTATATACATATGTATGCATATACATACATATATATACATACATATATACATACATACGTGTGTGTGTGTATATATATATATATATATATATATATATATATATACACTTTTTTTTTTTTTAACAGGAGACTGGAGAGGCAGCTATAAAAGGTTTGTTTTAGATGTCTGGGGAGGGAAGAGAATACCTCTATATTCCTCCTCCTCCATTTACATTTTGTTGAACCACTGTCATCTAGGGGGAAAATATGAAAAATAAAAGATCATTATACTGTCTATAATAGGACATGTCACACTGAATGTAATGATTTGTTGATTGTTCATTCCAGGGAAAGAACTGTGAGTTCCTCTAGACAAAGGCCCAGTGTCACTGATATTTCTATCCCAAGGCCTAGAACAGTGCTTGCCCCATGGTTCATTTCAATAAATGTTTGCTTAATAATACCTGGAATATTTAAAACATTTTTCTATGGCTTTGTATCTGGAGGTCAAAATCTTGATTTTCCAGTGCTTGTACATAAAAGGTGTCTGTAGCAATGAAATTTTCATTTCTGAAGAGGAGGACCAAATCTTCGAGGTTATTGTTGCACTGATTATAAGGACAGGTAACTGTCTATTCTTAGATCCGTAAATGTCTGTTTCCTTGGACGTACTAACACCAGTGCCCATTCCTGGGTGTGCCTTCTTACCTCCACCACTGGGGGACAGCACAGATAGTGAAATCAACTCTATCAGTTTACACAGTGACAGGATCCCTCCACACCAGTTTATAGTACAAAATAAGCCCTTGAAAACATTAGTAAATAGCAAATGGTTGCAAGATGCAATCATTTTAGGTTTTAGGATTAATTTTCCCAAATCTGTAGAAAACCCAATATATTACCTTAGGCTGTAATCCTATGGCAGAGTCTCATCTGTTAAGTGAGGGGTTAGTCCTTCCAGCTCTAGGATTGATGGTTTCCATGGTTGATCTTCTCTCTGCCGTGCATCCCACTTTGGGTTTTTAAGTTGGGGAGGTAAATAGTAGATGGCCAGGTTCACCTTTAGGTCATGAGTGGCTCCTTTCCACAGGGGCCAAAGTCTGGGCACCACGGTCTCTCCTTGGGAGTCTGGTAGTAAAAACGGATGCAGAGCAAAGAAGTTTCCAGAGGCCAGCTTTCTGCAGTAGGGTGCCCTATACAGGGCAGGCTGTGCACAAAGTCGTGTTTGTTGGTCTCGTCAAAAAGCTCCTTCCAGGAGTTGGGCACTATGTACCCTGTAGGAAGCCAGTCGTAAGGCTCTGGCTCTAGACAAGGCACCCAGGCAACAGACAGTGGTCCCTGGCCTGACTATGGCTTTGGATGGCCTGTGGCCCTATTTTCTGAATCTTAAATCTGGACAACAGTCTGACCAGAGGAATGTGTTTCTGAATCTCATGTCAAAAACCTGAAGTGGGGACTGTCCGGGAAATTCTGGCATATGCGATCCTCAGCTCAGTGGTCAACTGTATGAAGGGGCTATTTACACTTCATCTTGTTCATTGTAATCTTTGACGTCAAAATTACGAACAGCTTTCTGCTTCCTTTCCTTCTGCATTTTCCATAAGCAACTCCCTCCATCCTGCCTCCCAATAGGCTATGGTCGATTTGGGAAATTCTAGCCGTGGAAGTGAGGGTTCATAATTGAGACATCCGAATAGAGGGAAGACCAAAGGGACCACCCCTCAAAGGAAAAAAACAACAACAAAAACCTCTTTGATAGGAATTTAGGTTCTAATATAAATGTGTTGGACAATACTTTTTACCTTCAGACAAGTTTTTAAACAATTGTTGGTGAGGGACCTCAGTGAGATTGGGCTGGTAGTGTGGTTGGTTGTACTTGGAAGGGGCTGGTCCCTTTTTTTTCTTAGATTTGTCTCCTTATTCTGTTGAGAATCCCTAACAGCAGAGCCTGAGGCAAGGATGTGAGTGTGGGGACTTATTTGGGAAGTGATTCCAGGAACCAAGAATGAGAGAGCAGGGTGAATGAGGCAGGGAAGAAAGAAAAGCCAAGATAAAGGTGCATTGTTGAGGTGGCTGCTGTAAGCAGTGGGCTCATTTCTACCAGGATCGCAAAAGTAGCGCCGGGAAAGCTGTCCAGATTTGTCTGCCTGAAGAAACAGGAGGCTTAAGCCCTTGCCCACCTGCTCCTGTCCTGTATTAGTCGAGGCTTCCTCCAAGACCCTTAACTCAGCGATGTGTCTGGTTTGCATTTGTACAAGGCAAACTCCTACAGTGTTGGAGATGGCCATGGGGCAGAAAGTTGAGCTCGAGCTTGAAGTAGGATGCGGGCAGCACAAGGAAAGTTATGTTTCCGTGGAACTGTCCAGGGCAGCTGAGACTGAAATGAGAAGTGGCGGAGAGGGCAGGGCACCGCGTTGGGTTGAGCAGTTGACTTAGGTAACAAGGCCCCTGCCTGGACCCATGCTTTAGAAGGTGCCTCTTTGGTCTTCCCCTGACTGCACTCCTTCCTACCTGGAGCTTGTACCCTCTGTTCTAGACCATTAGGTAATTAGGATCCTGTCTAAATGGCCCTGGGCCTTCAGGGCCTCTTCCCTGGGACCATCTTCAAAAGACAGACTGCTTGTCCAAAGGATGCCCAAGGTACCGCTGTCTGAAGAGAGTGAGGATGTGTGGATGGAGCTTGAATGGGGCTTAGGGAGTCCACACAAGGGGATGCAAGGCCCCCTATGTGGGGAACAGGGCTGGGGTAAAATGAAAGAGGATTGGCCCAGCGCTGGGGGCTAGCTTTCCCTCAGTCGCCACTGCCCTGTAGAGAACACCAAGGAGTCTGAAAATTATGAATTCAGCCTTGGCCTCATAGGTCATTACCGTGGCATATTTGCTATGTTAGAGAATAGAGTGTGTTTCATTTAACAATTTGTTTTCTTGATTTCTAACTCATAATTATCTAGACATAAGGCAAATGTGGGTTGGAAGTCAAGTTCCATCACGTTCCAATTTTTGTGGCCTTGAACTAAGAAAAAGGAACCTTGGAAAATAGGCTTTATATGCTTGGATGATTTCATAGAATTCCCAAGTTCATTAGCTTCTGTAATGACTCATGGTTGTTACTAAAATAAACTTTATATTATCTTTACAAAACTGGGGATCTTATTTAGGTCAGCAACTAGAAGGCACTAGACTCAACATTTCTGTGAACTAAGGATATGAATGACTAAAAGCAGGGGAATTATTACCTGAGGGCTGACTCTCAGAATATTACATATGAAATTTTTCCTGTTGACTCAGTGCTGGCTATAGGTGGGGCAGGAGAGCACTGGGACTGATGCATATCTGGAACAGTAAGGAATGTGGGAAGCAAACTGGAGAGAAACGGGCTCTATTTTAGGCAAAGGTGAATCTTACAAGATGAAATTTTAGAAGAAAAAAAAAGGTGGATTGTGTGGTTGAAGTGGGGACGGCAGAAACTGAGTGGCAAAGAGAAAGAACCAACTGAGAAATGTGAAAATGCGTATCAGAATTCGGATCCGTATCTTACACCATATACAAAAATAAACTCAGAATAGATAAAATGTGAATGTAAGACCTGAAAGTGTAAAACTCCCAGAAGAAAACATAAGGGAAAATCTTCATGACGTTGATCTTGGCAATAATTTTTTTGGATATGTCAACTCCAAAGCAGAGGCAACAAAAGCAACCATAGACAAACAGGAACTACCAAACTGAAAAGTTTCTGCACGGCAAGGAAAACAGTAACTGAGTGAAAAGCCCACCTACAGAATGGGATAAAATATTTGCAAACCACGTGTCAGAGAAGGGGTTAATTTCCAAAATAGTAAAGGGACTCATACAGCTCAATAGCAAAAAAAACCTCCAAACAACGCGATTTTATTTTTATTATTATTTTTTTAATGTTTATTTATTTTTGAGAGAGAGAGAGAGAGAGACAGCCCGAGTCGGGTAGGGGCAGAGAGAGAAGGAAACACAGAATCCGAAGCAGGCTCCAGGCTCTGAGCTGTCAGCACAGAGCCCAATGCGGGGCTCAAATTCCTGAACCATGAGCTCATGACTTGAGCCGAAGTCAGACACTTAACCGACGGAGCCACCCAGGTGCCCCCAAAGAACCCAATTTTAAATGGGCTAAAGACTTGAATCGACATTTCTCCAAAAAAGACACACAAATGGCCAACAGGTGTATGAAAAGATGCTCAATTTCACTAATCATCAATACAACTCAAAATCACAATGAGATACGATCTCACACCTACGAAGAAGGGATTATAAGAAAAAAGAAGAAAAGATAGCAAGTGTCATTGGGAATGTTGAGAAATTGAAACATTTGTATACTGTTGGTGGGAACACAAAATGGTGAAGCTGCTATGGAAAAGAGTATAAAGTTTCCTTTAAAAATTAAAAATAAAACTACCATATGACATAGCAATCCCACTCCTGGGAACTTACCCAAAGAATTAAAATCAGGATCTTAAAGAGATATTAGCACTCCCGTGTTCCTATTCCCAATAGCCCAGATGTGGAAACAACCTAAATACTCAACACAAATAAATGGATAAAGAAAATGTTGCATATCCATACAATGAAGTATTATTCTGCCTTTAAAAAGAAGGAAATCTTGAAAAAAAATATGTGACAGCATGGATGAACCTTGAAGACGTTATGCTAAGTGAAATAAACCAGTCACAAAAGGACAAATATTGCATGATTCCACTTACATGAAGTACCTGTATTTAAATCAGTCAAACTCACAGAAGCAGAGAGTAGAATGGTGATTTCCAGGGGCTAGAGGGGAAAACGAGGAGTTGTTAATCAATAGGCATCAAGTTTTTTATGCATGGTGAACAAATTCTAGGGGTCTGCTGTACAACATTGTGCCTACAGATAGCAATACTGTAAAATACACTTAAAAATCTGTTAGGAGGGTAGGGGCACCTGGGTGGCTGTTGGTTAGGTGTCTGACTCTTGATTTAGGCTTCGGTCATGATCTCACAGCTCATGAGATCAAGCCCTGCATTGGGCTCTGTGCTGACAGCACAGAGCCTACTTGGGATTCTCTGTCTCCCTCTCTGTCCCTGCTCCGCTCACATGCTCTCTCTCTCTCTCTCTCTCTGTCAAAATATATAAATAAAAACTTAAAAAAAAAATCTGTTAGGAGGGTAGATCTCACATTAAGTGCTCTTACCATAACAGAATTTTCTTTTGTTTTTAAAAAAAAATTTTTTTTAACGTTTATTTATTTTTGAGACAGAGAGAAACAGAGCATGAACGGGGGAGGGTCAGAGAGAGGGAGACACAGAATCTGAAACAGGCTCCAGGCTCTGAGCCATCAGCCCAGAGCCCAACGCGGGGCTCGAACTCACGGACTGCGAGATCATGACCCGAGCCGAAGTCGGCCGCCCAACTGACTGAGCCACCCAGGCGCCCCCAGAATTTTCTTTTAAATACCGTATCAATGTCCTTTCATATCTCCAATGTCTGGTATTCTTTTGAAAAGCTGGATATGAAGTAGCAATCTTTCAGTCTGTTATTATTAATATTATTATTACTATTATTATTAGAGTGGATAATTATCAAGTGCTCACTATGTGATAAGCTTTCTTCAAAGACCTTTACAAATATTATCTCCAACCATAAGTGTTAGGTAGTATTATTATCACCTTTTTATAGATCAAGGAGTGGAGGCACAGAGAGTCTAAGTAACTTGACCATGGCACAGCAGCAAATAATTGACACAGCGGATGCAAATCCAGGGAGTTTCCTTCTATTATATGAAATTCAGTATTTTTCTATGTTCATCCTGTTACAAATATACCTGTTTCCACAAGGGTTTTGAAGCTATTTAAAAAACATTTCAGAGTTCAGCTGTTAAATAAGGGACGAATTCAACCAACATTTGATGAGGACCCACTAAGTGTGTGAGCACTGTGAGACACTTAAGGATGATACAACCATGAATAGGCAGGAGTTAATTCATCCCTAAATCACTGAACAGCTTATAACATGAGGCAGAAAGTGGTAAATGTTCAAAGAGAAGAGCTACAAAGTGCTACAAGAATGCAAATGTGAGTAGGCTTATCTCTCTGGGTTGTGGAAGGATTAAGGCATGACCAGGAAGAAGTCACTTTGCTCCTAGGCTAGGCCTTGACAGATGGGTAAGGTTTTGACATTTGGAGACTGAATTTTGAGGTCCTGGCCTTGTCAATCAATAGATTGTACTCATACGTATTTTTATATCTAGCAAGATTTACTCTTGTGCATTTTTAAAGATAATTTATTAAGCACCTACTGTGTGCTCTGTGCTTAGCTAGGCACCAAGGATACAGGGAACATACGACACAGTCTCTGTTCTTGACTAACTTACACTCTAAAATAGGAAACAGATATGTATATAAATATATTATAATGTGATAGGCATACGCAGTGAGTAATCACCATTTTCTATTCTATTTTATAGAATATTAAAGTACTTCCTCCCTCTTCCTAAAAAAAAAAAAAAAGCCCATTACATAAACCCAGAAAAATTTTCAGTGTATAATCCTCATGTTGGTCAAATATTATTTTGTAACTATTAGAACAGTCCAGACTCTAGGGAAAAAATTCCATTATTTTTATAAAAGGTACCATTCACAAATCTCAGAAAAGAAAATAAAGTTCTATACTAGAGGAATAAGATAGCATCTGAACTGTTCTCCTAAAGCTATTAAAGTTCTAAAAATATCTCATGGGCATAAAACCCCAAGTATATGCCAACAAATCCTCATGATGCAAAACTGACACCTTTCCCATCTCCTTTATTATTATTACTTTTATTTTTTTTTAAGAGAGACAGAGTGCGAGCAGGGGAGGACAGAGAGAGGCGGAGACACAGAATCTGAAGCAAGCTCTAGGCTCTGAACTGTCCGCACAGAGCCCAACACGGGGCTTGAACTCACAAATCATGAGATCATGACCTGAGCCGAAGTCAGATGCTTAACCAACTGAGCCAGCCAGGCATTCTTCCCATCTACTTTTTTACAAAAGTTTCCAATTCAGTCTCTTCCAAGACTACTCTTTTTTTTATTATTTAATTTTTTTATTTTTTTTTTTAATTTACGTCCAAAGTAGTTAGCATATAGTGCAACAATGATTTCAGGAGTAGATTCCTTAGTGCCCCTTACCCATTTAGCCCATCCCCTCTCCCACAACCCCTCCAGTAATCTTCAGTTTGTTCTCCATATTTAAGAGTCTCTTCTGTTTTGTCCCCCTCCCTGTTTTTATATTATTTTTGCTTCCCTTCCCTTATGTTCATCTGTTTTGTCTCTTAAAGTCCTCATATGAGTGAAGTCATGATTTTTGTCTTTCTCTGACTAATTTCACTTAGCATAATTCCCTCTAGTTCCATCCACGTAGTTGCAAATGGCAAGATTTCATTCTTTTTGATTGCCAAGTAATACTCCATTGTATATATGTACCACATCTTCTTCATCCATTCATCCATCGACGGACATTTGGGCTCTTTCCATACTTTGGCTACTGTTGATAGTGCTGCCCTAAACATGGGGGTGCATGTGCCCCTTCAAAACAGCACACCTGTATCCCTTGGATAAATGCCTAGTAGTGCAATTGCTGGGTCGTAGGGTAGTTCTATTTTGAGTTTTTGAGGAACCTCCACACTGTTTTCCAGAGTGGCTGCACCAGCTTGCATTCCCACAAGACTACTCTTGATAGCTGCATATTTCCAATTGTGTAGTACAAGCAAAGGCAAGGCAGAAAGGCAGGAAGGGGCCTAACATTTGTTAAATGCCACCTGCTGTAAGGACCAGGCACTGCCCATGGCATTCGTGTTTATTCTCTTTGATCGTCACATCAACCATAATATGTAGATGTTAATCTCTATTTCACAGACAAGGAAATTCAAACTCTGGGAGAATACATAATCTAGCCAAAGTCATGCAGTTTATATATTAAAGGCTGGAATTATAATCTGTGTGATTCCCAAATCCCACTCCACCATGAAGTTCCTTATTTTATTTTGCAATCAGTGTAACTGGGATATTTCTGCCCTAAAATAATAAGTAGGAATACTGGTCTCTATACTTCAACTTAACATCCATGGGTATGCCTTTAGTATTTGTAGGTGTCATTACATTACAACAACTGGCTTTTATTTGAATAGCAGGCATTATACTACATAGAGATTTGTGATATTCTGGTCTAAATTGAATGAAAGCTGTTAGGTTCTTTAAGATTAACCTGCTATGTGGGACGCGTGGGTGGCTCTGTTGGTTATGTGTCTGACTTTGGCTCAGGTCATGATCTCGCTGTTCCCAGTTCAAGCCCCATGTCAGGCTCTATGCTGACACCTCAGAGCCTGGAGCCTGTTTCAGATTCTGTGCCTCCCTCTCTCTCTGCCCCTCCCCTGCTCATGCTCTGTTTCTCTTGCTCTCAAAAGAAATAAATATTAAAAAAAAGATTAACCTGATAAGTAATTTTAAAGCGACTCCCAGACATTGTCAATTTTACCAAAAAAAAAAAAAAAAAAAAAAGACTAACCTAGTATGGTATCATAAAATAGAAATAAATTGAATTGCTATGGAGTTGCTACTTCTGAATTTAAAACTAGACAAGATGAAGCAGATCTCTATAGTTTTTACTTAAATAATTCATTTTTTAAAGTTTATTCATTTTTGAGAGAGAGAGAGAGAGAGTGCGAGCACAGGACGGGCAGAGAGAGAGGGAGACACAGAATCTGAAGCAGGCTCCAGGCTCTGAGCTGTCAGCACAGAGCCCTAGGCAGGACTTGAACTCACAAATCATGAGATCATGACCTGAGCCAAAGTCAGACGCTTAACTGACTGAGCCACCCAGGCGTCCCTTAAATAATGCATTTTTTGATCAAACAACATATATGCTTACGTATGGCAAATAAAACCAACCTTAAAATACTAATTTCATTTCCTCTGCTATTTTTTGAAGGAAAAAAGAAGAAAAAAGATGATGCTGATCTACTATTAGGCAGCAAAACAATGTTTCAGGAAAACCAAGTGACGTGAATAAAGAAAATTCTCAAAGATGAGTAGGTCATAAACCTGCAGACAGCATGGCACAGCAATCAGTGTGTTCAAACTCCGGCCGTATCAACATGTTAACTTGAAGACTGAGGCATATTTAAAAGTAATTGTAGGGGCGCCTGGGTGGCGCCGTCAGTTAAGCGTCCGACTTCAGCCAGGTCACGATCTCGCGGTCCGTGGGTTCGAGCCCCGCGTCAGGCTCTGGGCTGATGGCTCGGAGCCTGGGGCCTGTTTCCGATTCTGTGTCTCCCTCTCTCTCTGCCCCTCGCCCGTTCGTGCTCTGTCTCTCTCTGTCCCAAAAATAAATAAACGTTGAAAAAAAAAATAAAAGCAATTGTATACTCAGGGGCATGGAATCTGGAAGTCAGCAGACTGCTTCTATGAAGAGTTGCTTTGTTACTTTGTTCTTTGTTACTCTACAGTCTTCCAAAAAATATCTAAGATCAAACTGCTTAGTTAGCTTTTAAGAGTGTGACTTTGGGGGGAAAAATATGTATGTATGTGTGTGTGTGTGTGTGTGTGTGTGTGTGTGTATATATACACACACACACACACACACACACACACACACACACACACACACACACATATATACATACATATAGCACCATACTTATTTTGTTTTCTTTTCCTAAAAATACTGTAAAAAGCAGGAGGAGCCAAGATGGTGGAACAGCATGGAAGTTTTTTTGTGTGTCTTGCGTCCATGAAATACGGCCAGACCCACACTAAACCATCCTGCACCCCTAGAAAACTGATTGGAGGATTAAGACAACACTCTGCACAACCTGAACCACAGAATTCAGCAGGTACACAGCGCAGAGAGGTGAACTGGGGGAGAGAGAAGTCACGGAGGGCAGGGAGATTTGTGTGGGGAGAGAGGACAGAGATGGGAGTGGGGGGGACAGTACGGGAAAAGCACCACCACCATCCCCCCCCCCCCCAAACAGCCGGAGAGAAAGTGGAAAAGCGGAAATAGCCTCAGGGACTGAACTAAAAAGGGAGAAAGGAGAACGGAGAGGGTTTAAATTCCATTAAGACTCTATAAACAGGGTGACCGCAGAGCCTGAAACTCCGCAGCTCCATATGTGGCAGTGCTCTGGTGGGAAAGGCGAATCCCCAGGAGCAGGGTGAAGTCTGGGGGGTCCTCAGGTCACATGGGGAGAGGCGGTTCCCCTGCCGGGAGGACATTCGGTAGAGGCTGTGCGGCCACCCCACAGGCAAATGTGCCAGCGGACCCCTTCAGAGAACAATCAGATTTTCAGGTGCTGGAACAAGGCCATTAAGGGTGAAGCCTGGTGCCAGATGTGTGTTGCGATTTTCCATAATTCCCGAAACGCTGCTGCTACACGACCGTGTGAGCTTTTTCTGGGGCAAGCTGGCACCCAGCCTCGGTCTCTGGGCATCGGCACCAGCACGATCCTGCGACCATTCCTGGGTGCAGCCGGCAGCCGGCCATTGCTCAGCGAGACCCTCCCCCAGAGGATCCGAGCGGGTCACAGCCGCAGTCCCTCAGAAGTGAGGGGTCAGGAAACACAGCCGCATCTGAGATAAAACTCAGGAGGGAGGTGCCGCCTGGCAACCTGATAGGTAGGTCATGGGCAGCGTAAAACCGGGGAGTGAATGGAAGCCGGAGATGAAGGGTGGGTGCGTGACTGCTGATCAGGGAGGACAGAGTTGCGATACTAGAGACTGGGTTGCTGGGTGACGCCATTTTCACCCCTCCCACACATGAGCATACACGCCTGCATATTTTCAGACCACAATGCTATGAAACTCGAAATCAACCACAAGAAAAAATTTGGAAAGGTAACAAATACTTGGAGACTAAAGAACATTCTACTAAAGCATGAATGTGCTAACCAACAAGTTAAAGGGGAAATTTAAAAGTACATGGAAGCCAATGAAAATAGTAACACCACAGCCCAAAACCTCTGGGATACAGCAAAGTGGTCATATGAGGGAAGTATATAGCAATCCAGGCCTTCCTAAAGAAGGAAGAAAGGTCTCAGATACACAACCTCACCTTACGCCTTAAAAAGCTGGAAACATAACAGCAAATAAAACCCAAAACCAGCAGAAGACAGGAAATAATAAAGATTAGAGCAGAAATCAATGCTATCGAAACCAAAAACAAACTAACAAACAAACAGAACAGACTGATGAAACCAGGCACTGGTTCTTTGAAAGAATTAACAAAATTGAAAAACCATCAGCCAGTTTGATCAAAAAGAAAAAGGAAAGGACCCAAATAAATAAAATCGAGAATTAAAGAGGAGAGATCACAACCAACACAGCAGAAATGAAAACAATAATAAGAGAAAATTATGCAATTATACACCAATAAAATGGGCAATCTGGAAGAAATGGACAAATTCCTAGAAACATACAAATTACTAAAACTGAAACAGGAAGAAATAGAAAATGTGAACAGACCCATAACCAGTAAAGAAATCAAATTAGTAATCAAAAATCTACCAAAAAACAGAGTCCAGGGCCAGGAGAATTCTACCAAACATTTAGGGAAGAGTTAACACCTATTCTCTTGAAGTTGTTCCAAAAAATAGAAATGGAAGGAAAACTTCCAAACTCTTTCTACGAAGCCAGCATTACCTTGATTCCAAAACCAGACAAAGACCCCACTAAAAAGGAGAACTATAGACCAATTTCCCTGACGAACATAGATATAAAAATCCTCAATAAGATATTAGCCAACCAGATCTAACAATACATTAAAAAAAATTATTCACCACAAGCAAGTGGGATTTATACCTGGGATGCAGGGCTGGTTCAATATCCGCAAAACAATCAATGTGATTCATCACATCAATAAAAGAAAGGACACGAACCACATGATCCTCTCAATAGATGCAGAGAAAGCATTGACAAAATACAGCATCCTTTCTTGAAAAAAACCCTCAAGAAACTAGGGACAGAAGGAGCATACCTCAAGATCATAAAAGCCATATATGAACGACCCAACGCTAATATCATCCTCAGTGGGGAAAAACTGAGCTTTCTCCCTAAGGTCAGGAAAAAGACAGGGATGTCCACTCTCGCCACTGTTATTCAACATAGTATTGGAAGTCTTAGCCTCTGCAATCAGACAACACAAAGAAATAAAAGGTATCCAAATCAGCCAGGAGGAGGTCAAACTTTCACTCTTCACAGATGACATGATACTCTATATGGAAAGCCTGAAAGATTCCACCAAAAAACTGCTAAAACTGATCCATGAATTTAGCAAAGTCACAGGATATAGAATCAGTGCACAGAAATTGGTTGCATTCCTATACACCAACAATGGAGCAACAGAAAGAGAAATCAAGGAATCAATCCCATTTACAATTACACAAAAACCCATAAAATACCTAGGAATAAATCTAACCAAAGAGGTGAAAAATCTCTACATTGAAAACTATAGAAAGCTTATGAAAGAAATTGAAGAAGACACAAAAAAATGGAAAAATATTCCATGTTGCTGGATAGGAAGAACAAATAATTGTTAAAATGTCAATACTATCCAAAACAATCTACATATTCACTGCAGTCCCTATCAAAATAACACCAGCATTCTTCACAGAGCTAGAGCAATCCTAAAATCTGTATGGAACCAGAAAAGACCCCGAATAGCCAAAGACATCTTGAAAAAGAAAACCAAAGCAGGAGGCATCACAATCCCGGACTTCAACCTGTATGCCAAAGCTATAATCATCAAGACAGTATGGTACTGGCACAAGAACAAGACACTCAGATCAATGGAACAGAATAGAGAATCCAGGAAACAAAAAGCAAAAATGAACTTTTGGGACTTCATCAAAGTAAAAAGCTTCTGCACGGCAAAGGAAACAATCAGCAAAACTAAAAGGCAACCAATGGAATGGGAGAAGATATTTGTAAATGACATATCACATAAAGGATTAGTATCCAAGATCTATAAAGAAATTATGAAACTCAGAACCCAAGAAAAAACAAATAATCCAGTGAGGAAATGGGCAAAAGACATGAACAGACACTTCTCCAAAGAAGACATCCAGATGGCCAACCGACACATGAAAAAATGCTCAACATCATTCATCATCAGGGAAAGACAAGTCAAAACCACAATAACATACCACCTCACACCTGTCAGAATGGCTAACGTTAACAACTCAGGCAACAACAGATGTTGGCGAGGATCCAGAGAAAGAGGATCTCTTTTGCATTGTTGGTGGGAATGCAAGCTGGTGCAGCCACTCTGGAAAACAGCATGGAGGTTCCTCAAAACATTAAAAATAGAACTACCCTACGACCCAGCAATTGCACTACTAGGTATTTATCCAAGGGATACAGGTGTGCTGTTTCGAAGGGGCACGTGCACCCCAATGTCTATAGCAGCACTATCGACAATAGCTTTCCAGAGTATGGAAAGAGCCCAAATGTCCATTGATGGATGAATGGATAAAGAAGATGTGGTACATATATACAATGGAGTATTACTTGGCAATCAAAAAGAATGAAATCTGGCCATTTGCAACTATGTGGATGGAACTATAGGGTATTATGCTAACAAAATTAGTCAGAGAAAGACAAATACCACATGACTTCACTCATATAAGGACTTCAAGATACAAAACAGATGAACATAAAGGAAGGGAAGCAAAAATAATATAAAAACAGGGAGGGGGACAAAACAGAAGAGACTCTTAAATATGGAGAGGAAACAGAGGGTTACTGGAGGGCGTGTGGGAGGGGGGATGGGCTAAATGGGTAAGAGGCATTAAGGAATCTACTCCCGAAATCATTGTTGCACTTAGATGCTAACTTGGATGTAAATTTAAAAAATAAATTAAATTTAAAAAAATAAAATAAGCTATGAAAGAAAGGAAGGAAGGAAGGAAGGAAGGAAGGAAGGAAGGAAGGAAGGAAGGAAGGAAGGAAGGAAGGAAGAAAGAAAGAAAGAAAGAAAGAAAGAAAGAAAGAAAGAAAGAAAGAAAATAATTGTGGTACACCCATACAGCGGAATTCTACTCAGGCAGAGACATGATGAATTTCAAAAACATGATGTTGAACAAAAGAAGCCAGATGCAAAGAAAGTACACAGTGTGTCCTCCCAGTCTCCCCACATCCTAGAAGAGAAGAAACTAACCCACAGAAACCAAAGTCAGAGAAGTGACGTTCAGTGGGAGACCAGAAGACAGATGGAGGGGAGCTTCCCGTGCTGATGGATTTGTTCTCTTATCTCCATCAGAGGGGCAGTTACCCAGATGTACACAAATGTAAACACATGTTGCGCTGCACACTTAGGATTTATTGTTTTACTGCATGTAAATAACACCTCAGTAAAAGTAAATACATAAAATGTAAAACAGAGAAGCAGTGACCACGGATGGCAGGTGGTAACAGTGGAGAGTGGGAAGGAAGGGAGGGTTCAGGAGAGGTTCTGTGGAATCATCTTATTTATCCTCTCTGAGCCCCAACTGCAAAGCGGATATAATAACACGATCTTTGCCGAACTGTTGGAAAAAATAATAATACAAAAAATAAAAATACTGTAAAAAGCAGCAAAAGCTCTTGGTGGATTCACTTGCATGTAATATTATTAATTCTTTTATTTGTTGTTGTTTTGCTTTGTTGTAACCGTAAGGCTAACCGCCACACTATGCCACACTTCTAATGGCTGCTTTTCTTATTGCCTTCCCTCCAGGGGACTTGACTCTCATTAAAGTGAAAAGGGACATGAACTGAATTTTCATAGAGTTCCTGGACAAACTGCAAGAAAGACACAGGCAGAAGAGACATGGTACGGTGATGTAAGAGTCAGGGGAAAGACAGGAGGGCAGAGATTTTGCAGGTTAATACTTTATAAAAGATGTGCATGGCTAACTTATGGAATTTTGGCTGCAACTTCCAACCAGAAATATGGATGGTTCACTAGGCTGGCATGCATAGAAGCAAAATCTCCCAGCCCAAAATGTGTCTCTTTGCATGTGGATTATTTTAAGCTAAATACTTTTTTGTTTTATTTTAGAGAGAGTGTGTGAGCAGGGGAGAGGGGCAGAGACAGACAGACAGACAGAGAGAATCCCAACAAGGCTCCATGCCCAGCACAGAGCCCGACACAGGGCTCGATCCCATGACCCTGGGATCGTGAACTTAGCCGAAACCAAGAAATGAACGCTCAACCAACTGAGCCACCCAGGCACTCCTAACCTGATTAGTATTATTTAAAAAAATTTTTTTGTTCATTTATTTTTGAGAGAGAGAGAGGGAGAGACAGAGCACAAGTGAGAGAGAGAAGGAGATAGAGAATCCAAAGCAGGCTCCAGGCTCTGAGCTGTCAGCACAGAGCCCGACGTGGGCCTTGAACTCACAGACTGCAAGATCATGACCTGAGCTGAAGTCAGACACTTAACTGACTGAGCCACCCAGGCTCCCCTAAGCTGATTATTTTTAAGAACAGAAAAGTCAGGAAGAAACTTTGACCTTTCCCCTAACTACCTGAAAATTTGTTTGATAGAGGACTGGCTGGCTCCAGGAAGGAAGGCACTACCACACACAACTACAGTATAATATGAAGAAAGTATGATAGACTGGGAGGAACCTAGCAAGGCCTATTTGATCAAAGTCCTTTCTATGTCCCATTGTTTCTGGATGGCCCCACAAACATGTTTCCTAAACATTTACTCTTTCCATTCTTTCTGTGAATTACGCCTCTTCCCCCTGAAGCCCCAGGCCCCTACCCCCTTCTCCTTAGTTCAGAATGACATATGTGCCTTGTTTTGCCTGATTGTCTTTGGATCTCACATTTACGTGGACTCCTCATACACACATAATCGGATTTGATTTTCTCCCGTTCATCTGTCTCCGTCAATTTAATTTCTTAGACCAGTCAGAAGAACCTTGTAGAGTACAGGAAAAGTTCCCAACCTCATAGGCGCCAACTCCCCTAGTCACCATCATGCTAACTACATAGAAGCTTTGCCGGAATAAAATAAATCTACAAATCATAGATGTTCCATAACAGATCTATTTTAGTAAATTCCCATCATAAGTCTCCCCTGGTATCACTAAACACCGCAAAGAACACCTTTCAGATCAAGGGTCCCACATCCTCCTTGCCCCAGGTTTCCTATCGCCACCACTTCTGCTTATGTGGCAGGATCACTGCTGTCTAATAATCACACAGAGCGTGGCATCTCACACTGGTGAAGTCACTTCTCTCCTGGTTCCCGGCTTTCTTGAGTGGACATAAAAGTCTGTGCCCTACCGACGAGCAGGGGGAGAGTCTGAACAGAAGTGCCTTGTTGATCAGGCTGGCGACTTAACTAGCAAGTAGGTCACATCAGGCTGGTTATCTTGTCCTCAGTGGAAATATTTTCTCATCTGCCTGGGAGAGCTGCAAGCCATCTAGAGACCTTCAGAGGCAAGCAATAATCACTATTGACTTTCCTGCCACATCCTATCCAGGTGAAGCGGTGCGCTTGTGAGGCAGTAGAAGGTCTATGTACCTTAGGAGTAGCTTTTAATTCTCGAGAGGCAGCACAGGGATGGGGTAGTTTGCTCTTAGTAGAAATGCCTGGAAGATAAGGAATGAAGGAAGCACACCCTAAAGGGATATGTGTCTTTGACTGTCTATCCAGAGCCGAAGTCTTAAGGAAGGCAGAGAATAGGACCAGGAGGAAATTCAGCTGATTCAGCCTAAAGAGGAGGCCTTTCTCTAGACGGGGACCCTCACAGGGTAAGACTTCTGTCAAATCTCCTGAGGAGATGGTAGGAAGGTGTGAGCTTCTGCCTTAAACTTTCACACCTAGAGCAACTTGCCCTCATCAGCAGAGGGTAGGTAGAGGGGAAACTAACTTGAATATAGGTATGCATTTCTTAGAAGAGTGGGGTATAAAGGCAGTTGTGATCCAGAGATCAAAGTGTCCAATAGTCTAAAATGAGCCTACAGCATCTTAAAGTTCACATTAAAAATCTTTTCTTAATGTTTATTTTTGAGAGAAAGAGAGACACAGTGCGAACAGGGGAGGAGCAGAGAGAGAGGGAAACACCGAATCTGAAGCAGGCTCCAGGCTCTGAGTTGTCAGCACAGAGCCCGAAATCAAGACCTGAGCTGAAGTTGGACGCTTAACCGATAGAGCTACCCAGGAACTTGAGGCATGACGTTTTTAAGTTAAAAACTGAAAGTTTTCTGACACCCAAAGCACAGGCAATAAAAGAAAAAGAGAGAAAAAACTTCTGTGCATCAGAGGACATTATCAACAGAGTGAAAAAGAAAACCCATGGAATCTGAGAAATTATTTGCGAATCATCAATCTGATAAGGGATTAATATCCAGAATATATAAAGAACTCGTACAACTCAACGACAACAACCGAAAAACCAACTACAAATGGGCAAAGGATTGAATAGGTACTTCTCCAAAGAAGATCTGCAAATGGCCAAGAAGCACATGAAGAGATGCTTAACATTACTAGCTACTAGGGAAATGCGAATCAAAACCATAATGAGACACGACTTCACAGCCATCAGGATGGCTATCAAAAACAACGATGTAACAAGTATTGGAGAGGATGCGGTGACATTGGAGCACCTACCACACGGCTGGGAGACACGTGAAGTGGCGTAGCCGCTGTGGAAAATGGCATGGCAGTTCCTCGAAAGAAGAAAGGAAAGAAAGAAACAGAATTACTGTATGAGTCAGCAATTTCACTGCTAAGTATACACACAAAGGAACTGAAAGGACAGAGTTTCAGTTCGGGAAGACGAAAAAATTCCGGAGGTGGATGATGGCGATGGGTTATACGGCAGTGTGTGAATGTACTTCATGCCCCCGAACTGTACACTCAAGAATGGTTAAAGTGGCACGTGTTATTTACGTTTCACCATGATGAAAAGCTCAAAGACTTTGAAAACATACAAGCTTTAAAAAATTAATTAAAGGAAAAGTTCATGAAAACTAAATCAAAAGTAAAACCTACAATTCATTCATCAGTCCCCATAGCCACGTGCCACGTGTACAATTTCTGCTCTTTCTGGTCATTCCACTGACTGTGAGCAGCCATCTGTGGCCTTTTGGCTGGCTCATCAAAATCACCTTGGATGAGCATCATTTCTTCTAATTCTCCTCCTCTAGCCCACAACCTACATCCTACGTCCTGCAGACCACACCTGCCAGTTATTAAGTGTTGCTCTGCCCCTCCCCCACTGTCCTCTGGTCTCTGTGTTTTCATTCACCACCTCCTGCTGCTCTAGGCTCAATCTCTATGCAGTTGGACATGTGGGTATTGCTAACTACTGACCCGGATAAGCAAGAAACACAATTCAATAGACGTTTGCTCTTTGCAGATGATCCCGGAACAGGAGAGCCTTGGGGTGGCCCGTCCATATCCATTTATTCACAGTGGCATTGCAACAAACGTTTTGTGGCTGGGGATTTCAAAGAAACGGGATTTTATTAATTTATGTGCTGAACCAGCATTACAACAGTTTATGCAGAATTTGCAAGTGTTTGGGTTGTGAGCATGGACAACGTGAAACACTTAACGAAAAACTTTCACAAAACTATTTCCAGCAGTTTAGCTATGCGAGAATAACTTTCATATGACGATACCCTGAAAATAAAATCACTTTTTACTTAAAGCTGCTCATCTAGTTGCTGTTTTAAACTTTATCCCAAGAACAGAGATGTTACTCAGTAAAATGGAACTGCAGCCCTCTCAACAGCAAGGTTCACTAATTGTTAAATGTTTTCTGGTGATGATTTTTTTTTAATTTTTGAATTTATAATGATTATTATAAAAGTGGTTGTTGATAGTATCACTATAATTTACTTTCTAATAGAATGAGTTTTATTTTTAAATGTAAGAGCTACAGGTCTGATAATATTAGAATTTATTTTGTGCCATTTCTATAATGATGCCAGGAAACTGTCTTCTCAGCAGTATTTTTCAATGTTTCAGATTATTAACAAAATTATCTGTTTTAAAACTACGGCATTAAAATATACCCTCAATAAACTATTATAGCGTCCAGGTCTTTGAAGTCTGTATAAATAATGATGATGTAAACATTTTTCTCTACAAA
Source organism: Felis catus (assembly GCF_018350175.1). Lineage (NCBI taxonomy): Eukaryota > Metazoa > Chordata > Mammalia > Carnivora > Felidae > Felis > Felis catus. The sequence goes on along the minus strand of NC_058371.1, from coordinate 15,487,626 downwards.
GTAAAGTTTAAATTTCTACCAGAATAGAGCCCTTCTTTGATTAGAAATGTGATTCCCAGGGGCATCTGGGTGGTTTAGTCGGTTGAGCTTCCGACTTCAACTCAGGTCATGATCTTGCAGTTAGTTCATGGGTTCGAGCCCCACGTCGGGCTCTGTGTTGACAGCTCAGAGCCTGGAGCCTCCTTGGGATTCTGTGTCTCCCTCTCTGTCTGCCCCTCCCCCACTCACGCTCTGTCTCTCAAAAATAAACAAACATTAAAAAAACAATTAAAAAAAAAAAGATATGTGATTCCCAAATTGTGAACCAAAGCACACCCGGGGTGACATGGCAAACTCCAGAGGCACTGTGGGCTATTAAGGTGTTGGGGACACAGGCATCAGTTGGACACCACATGAACTATGTCGTTTAGACCTAACTACTGAATAAAGATAATTGTAAGGTGTTTTGTTTTGTTTTGTTTTGTTTTTCTGGCTGCAGGGCTGCAGGAATCAGGGAAATTTGGGAATCTCTGGATTAGAAAGATTAGTGGCCACAAAATACAAGATAACCGAGAAGTCCTTATGTAGTATAACCCTGTTGTTTTACACATGAGAACACGGTTCAAATCTGAAATCTGTGGTGGGTCCTAAACACTCAGCCTCCTGGCTCTCTGGTCAGGGCTGTAAGTCAAAAGATCTGATGAACGTGAAGTCTGTTGAGGCTTCCATTCTTCCGCTGCCCCTCTGCCTCACTGCTTCCCGGTCAGTAGACCCAAACTGTGAAGCCCCAGCTTGACCACCTCCCAGCTGAACAGCTCCAGCCAAGTTCCTGACCCTCTGTGAACCCACACTTCCTCACGGGCAAAATCAGTGGGATGATGATAATTGCTAACAAGAAAACGGAATCACTTCCAGAATCAGTAGAAATAATGCATTTGAAAAAGCCTTGTAAACTGCCAAGCACTTTATAAATTGTTTTTCACCAAACAGTATTTAAACATCTATGTTACAAGCACTGGGGAGACAAAAAAGGAAATCAAAATCACCTCTGTGTTTAAGAGGCTTATCTCTCTGGGAGGGGAGAAATAGAAATGATTATAACAAAAATTGATTCACGTTACAATGGTAGTAATGACCAAGCATAAGGTGAATAGGGAAGAAGGTCCTCCTGAGGGGGTCAGGAAGTCCTGGCCGAAGAGACAGGGCCTTCAGTCTGACTCAGAGAGTAAGTAATGGACGGGGGAGGGAGAGCAGGCCACAGAGGGGGAACAGCCCGGACCAATGAGAGAGGTGAAGGATTAGACTGCCTTCTGGATGGCATAGCACTCCACAGGGCTGGAGGGAGAAGGACAGGAAACAAGAGATGAAAGGTTACAGATGGGAGACTAAATGCCTGAGCTGGATCTTGGTTGTTCAGGGCCTGGCACTCCTTTCAAAGGAGTGGACGTTACCCCGAAAACCTTGTGCAGTGCGCAGCTCCTCCTCCCGGCCTGCATCTCAGATGGGGGCTCTGTAAATCTCGCCTCTTTAAAATTGACAGCAATACCTTAAGTTACTGGCACGTGGGTTTCATTTTCTTCGTGGCCATTTAATTCTGTCACACATAATGTCCCTAAGTGAAAGTCATTTTCCCGTCTGTCACATTCACTAAGACATCAAGCTTTGGTGACGACGCCTGTCCTCACTGAAGCCCTACGAGGAGGCGCCCTCGCACCCTTCCACATTGAACGCCAGTGGAAAAAGGGCCTTTATTATGGAATTCATTCACGATCAAGGGACCTCAGCTTTTGTGTGGGTTCCCTCACAATGTGTCAAGCAGGGAGCCCCATTACCCGTGTGGCTCAGGCCCACAATGTCACAAGTGTGGGAGGATCACAACCCAGAACGGGGATGCAGTCACGTTTTGGGCGGCTCTCTCTGCTGAACATGCACAAGGCCCTGGGGTCCCACCTGTCGAACAGACCGACCTTTGAGAAGTCTGGCTCTTTCCTCCAGAAGCGAACGGGCTCCGCGGAGGTCCCCGCCGACTTGGCAGAGCCTTCCGGAAGGCAGAAGCTCCTCCTGCGTCGGGGCGCCAGAAGGTCAAGCTCGCGGGGTGGGCCGCAGGTCACACGCATGCGCACTCACCTCGCCGCGTCTCCGTGGACGTTTTATTAGCTCACGTCACCGCAAGAAGGACCAGGAATAGTAGGAGTATTTTGAGACAGAGAGAGACCGTAGTCATATAGGTTTTATTTTATTTGTTTATTTATTTTAAAATGTTTGCTTACTTTTGAGTGGGGGAGGGGCAGAGAGACAGGGAGACACAGAATCCGAAACAGCTCCAGGCTCCGAGCTGTCGGCACAGAGCCCAACTCCGCGCTCGAACCCACGAACAGCAAGATCATGATCTGAGCCGAAGTGGGGCGCTTAACCGACTGAACCACGCAGGCGCCCCCATATGGCTTTTATTGTAGCCTATCGTTGTAATAGTTGTGTTTTATTATTAATTGTTAATCTACTGTGCCTATTTTATAAGTTAAGCTTTATTACAGGTATGTGCGTACAGGAAAAAACAGTGTATGTAAGGTTCGGCACTATGCATGGCTTCAGGCAGTCACTCCAGGTCTTAGAATGTAGCCCCGATAGAACAGGGGGGACTTCTGTACTTGCCCCGACCTCGGCAAAGCCTGGCTTCCAGAGCCTGTCAACACAGAGATGCTCTCTTGTTTTCTGTCTTGATCTCACGTTTGTTGCTTCCTGTCAACATCACACAGTTGCTTTGGTCAGGAGTGACTAAGCCATGGGTGGATTCAGGCCTCAAAATCCCTGGGATGAAACGGGGTTCAAACGGAACCAAGAGGTGGCAGGTGTCCCCCCAGTTGAAGGCACCCCACAGCACAGCATGTGGGGTACAGGCACCTCACTCCCTCCTACGCTGCAATCAGACCTGATAACAAGCCTCTGTGGCCGGACTCTAGCAACTCCAGCAATAATTTTATTATTATTTATTCACTGCTTATTGTTACAAAAAATGTTAATCCTCATAATCCACCTGTGCATTAAGTTCTAGTGTCACCTTTGAACTAAGTTATAATATTACCACCACTTGAGGTAAGGAAACCGAAGTTTGTAGAAGTTAAAGTTTCTCCCAAGTCACATAGGCTGAAGTGGCAGAACTAGGATTTGAACTCAGGTCTGACTCCAAAGCCCCATGTCCTCACTGGAGGGATGGGAGCAAGAAGGAGAGGTTCTGCAGGAAGACTCCAGGGTCCTGACACTCCTATATGTGTCCAGTATCAGTGTGTTTGTCTCTCTTGATCCAGGATAGATCAGTGCTGATGGTTTTAAAACTCCTAACTGAACCAGTCAGAATATACATAGCAATTAGTCTCAACCCAGTAACTTGACCTACATTGCCTTATGTCGCCATTGATACTTGAATGATAATCAGCTACTTTGACATCATGATTGCACTTGCTTCTCTAGAACTGAAATAGGTTAATGTACTTCTTGAACCCAACGTGGTGATTTAAAAAGATCGAGTACATACAAAATAAGACAATGTCCATTGATGATACTTCTGTATTGAAAGTTCTTGGTCAAGTCTATGTCAAATTCTTCTCTGAACAAACTTAGAACTCTCTATGGCTTAGAGGAGCATGAAGTCTGCTGTTCAGGGGTGTGTTGAACTGGCTTAGACTGGCTTATGAGAATGAGCTGTTTACCCCTTGGGAACTCTGCATTCACTGAAGTCCTATCAAATGGCCAGGACAGAGGTATTTAGCTGTGTGTGTTAGTTTCCTAGGGTTTCCTTAACCAAGTACCACAAAGTACCATAATTGAGAGTTAACTATTACTATGCCATATGTTTATTAGTTATTATGTAGCATTCTTTTCTTTTTTTTTTTTTAATGTTTATTTTTTGAGAGAGAGACACACACACAGAGTGCAAGTAGGGGAGGGGCAGAGAGAGAGGGAGACACAGAATCTGAAGCAGGCTCCAGGCTCGGAACTGTCAGCACAGAGCCTGACACGGGGCTGGAACTCACGAACCATGAGATCATGACCTGAGCTGATGTTGGATGCTTTAACCAACTGAGCCACCCAGGCGCCCCTATAGCATTATTTTCTTAACCACTGTAATGCTGTAAGTAATTGATAGCATAAAGTTGGTATCAGTGATATACCTGTTCTGTGTTCTCTTACAGTTCTGGAGGCCAGAAGTCAAGGTGCCAACAGGGCTATGCTTCCCCGAAGATTCTGGATGGAATCTTCCTTGCCTCTTCGTAGCTTCTGGTAGCGGCCATCGATCCTTGGAATTCCAAGTCTTGTAGATGTATCCCTCCAGTCTCCACCTGTGTGGGCCCTGGCATTCTCCCTGTATGTCTCTCTGTGTCTCTTCTCTTCTTATAAGGCCATCGGTAATATTGGGTGAAGCCTCCACCCTACTCCGGTATGACCTAATCTTAACAAATGACATCTACAATGACTCTATTTTCCAAATAAGGTCACATTGGGAAGTACTGAGGGTTAGGACTTAAACATGTGTTTTGGGGGGGGATGCAATTCAACCCATAACACCATGGAAATCAGAAAATGCTACAAATTAGGGCTTTTTGTTGTTGTTGTTGTTGTTGTTGTTTGAGTTGGTTTCCAGCATATCAGTGTGTCACATGGCATCAAGAGAGGGCCACTCGCCTCAAATATCACTTTTCCATGGGAGTTTTCATCAAAAATTTCCTCATACTCCAAATAGACTACACCTCCCTGACAGAGTAAGAATTAAAGTTGGAAGCGTGCTAGGTGAGATTTGCCAGCCATTTATTAGCCCTTTAAAAATTTCTTGTATGGGGGCGCCTGGGTGGCTCAGCCCAGTGAGCGTCCAACTTCGGCTCAGGTCATGATCTCGCGGTCCGTGAGTTGGAGCCCCGCTTCGGGCTCTGTGCTGACAGCTCGGAGCCTGGAGCCTGTTTCGGATTCTGTGTCTCCCTCTCTCTCTCTGCCCCTCCCCCGTTCATGCTCTGTCTCTGTCTCAAAAATAAATAAACGTTAAAAAATTAAAACAAAAATTTCTTGTATGTTTGAAAAATACAGAAGAGTGGAAAGAGAAGTTAAAAAGAAGTCATTCCAAGAAGACCTATCACTTTCAAATTCAAATTCAAATTTTCAAATTCAAAGTTTGAATGCTTTGTCCTCTGATCCTCATGCTTTTCATTTGATAAATTTTAAAGATGAACAAGTAAGGGGCACCTGTGTGTTCCACCTCAGTCGGTGAAGCACCCAACTCTTGATTTTGGCTCAGGTCACGGTCTCATCGTTCATGAGATCGAGCTCAGTGTCAGGCTCTGCGCTGAAAGCCTGGAGCCTGCTTGGGATTCTCTTTTTCTCCCTGCCCCTTCCTCCCACTCCAAAAATAAATACGTGAACATTAAAAAAAATGTATGAATAATAATACCTGAAGATAGCATCCCAGTTATAAAAATCGCACAATAAGATTAAGCAAAATCTGTCTTGCCTGCCACCCCCAAGATCCCAGTCCCCTCTCTGGAGACAGATGCTGTCATCAGTCTCATGTGGATTCTTCCAGACCTTTTAAAAAAGTATTTTTATGCATACATTTTTTGTTCATATGAGTGATACAGGTTTTATGTACAGGTTTTATGTAAACATAAACCATAGCATGCCATGTATTTTATCCCCCAGCTTACTTCTCCCCTCTGTTCTTGAGAATTTCTCAGATTTCACTTGTTCTGTTTGATTGCTGCAATATATTTTTACTCTATAGATGTGCCATAAATTAATTATTTTCCTAATGCCGATTTTTAGGTTGTTTCTAATCATTCAGGATTATAACCAAGAAGCAATAAAAATCCTTATACATGCCCCTTTGTGCAAATGTCCAAGTGTTTCTCTAGGATGAATAACAAGAAGCAAAATTTCTGAGTTGAAGAATATTTAAAATTTTAATATCATGCAACTTTCCTTGAAAACAATACCAATATACTTTTTTACAGACAGTGTAGAAGAGGACCCGTTTCTCCACATTCTAATCCATATGGGATATTCTATTCTAAAAATCTGTCTGGAAAACATGACCACAGCTTCTGCCCAGCTGGTGGGATTAATAGTTCTCAATGATTTAGGGCACCTGGGTAGCTCAGTCGGTTGAGCATCTGACTCTTGATTTTGGCTCAGCTCATGATCTTACAGTTCGTGGGTTCAAGCCCTGCATCGGACTCTAGGCTGACAGCGTGGAGCCTGCTTGAGATTCCCTGCCTCCCTCTCTCTCTGCCTCTCTCTTCTGTTCATGCTCTCTCACTCTTTCTCCCTCAAAAATAAATAAATATTGAAAAAAAATAGTTCTCAGTGATTTGAACCCAGCCTTTCCCTTCCTTAATACAGACTATTGAGAGTTAACTCTGTATTATGTATTTAGTAGCTATTTACCATGTCACATTTTCCTAACCCATATAATAATGCAACTAATTCAAATTATAAAGACAACATCAATACCACTAATGATTATTAAATAATTGAAGGCTCTACATGGGACTCTGTCCTTGTTTGTTTATATCTAAGTTTCAAAAAAAATTCCAACTTTCTCTTTTCTGAATTTCCTAGGTTTTATCCAATTTCTCTGATTAACAACCTTCTTCTTTAGCTCCAACTGTATATTCTTTGATTGTAGGTTCAAATTCCCAGATGGTCATCTTACCAGAAGCCATTCCTCCCCTCCCCCCTGGCAGGAGCTTATTAATTAGGTTAAAGCGCAGTCCCAATAAGATTAAATTAACTGTGTCATCTAAGTAGTAAGCCGTCTCTCTTGTGATAGCCTTCTATTTAATGTCAAGAGATGAAGACCTTCTTGTCAAAATTTATTAAGATGTTTACATCTGCAATGTGCTCTTCAACCTCTAAAGAGAATTGTCTGGAATCACAAAACATGTTTTTGTAAGAAACCATACCAGCTTATGAAAGGCAAGACTAACATTTTTCTCTTAAGGTATAAATGGTGGCACCAAATACATTTTCTTCTCTTCTTTGTTTTCCAAAGGTTATAAAACTGAGAACAGCTTTTGTTTTGGGGGGATGCATGTTATGATTGGTTATCTTATTTTCGTGAGCGATTGATGAAACAATTTATAATAATGTACATTTAGAATCTGGCTAGCCCTAAACCTGCAGGATGGGCCAGGAGGCTAGAGATCCAGGGAAGAGTTGCAGCTCAGGTCCAGAAGTAACCTGTTGGCAGAATTTTCCTCTTTCTTTAGAGAGGTTGGTCTTTTGTCCATGAAGGCTTTCAACTTATTAGACAAGGCCCATACAAGTTATGGAGGGTAATCTGTTTTATTCAAAGTCTACTGATTTAAATGTTACTCTCATCTGAAAAAATACCTTTGCAGAAACATCTAGAAAAATCTTTGGCCGGATATCTGGGTACCATAATTGGATACATAAAATTAACCATAAGAGATGGCTTCAGTGGTGAAAAATAATGCTAATTCTACACAAAGTTTCTTTAAGAAGGTAGAAGAGAAGACATCCTAATTCATTTTATAAGAATAACATTGCTCTGATGCCAAAAATAGAACAAGGCTTTACCAAAAAACTACAGACCAATATCCCTCATAAATACAGACATAATTATCTTGTACAGAATATTAGCAAGTCAAATACAGCAATTAATAAAAGGGATAATACATCGTGGCCAAATAGAGTTTATCCTGGGAATGCAAGGCCAGTTTGGCATCTGAAAATCAGGCAACGTAATTCGCCATGTCAAGAACTGAAGAAGAAAAACCACATGATTGTTTCAATAGATGCAAAACAGCATTTGACAAAATTCAACTCTCATGATAAAAACTATGAGAAAATGAATAGACAGGAAAATCCTCAAGTTGATAAAGGGCATCTATAAAAAATCTATAGTTAACATTATATTTAATGGTAAAAGACTGAATGCTTTCCCCTAATATAGCAACAGACCAAGGACGTCCACTCTGACACTTCTATTGAACAATATACTATACTGAACAATACAGCTATTGCAAAAAGGCAAGAAAAACGAGTAAAGCACATATGCTGGAAAATAAGAAATAAAACTGTTTCTATTAGCCGATGACATGGTTTTCCATGTAAAAAAAATTTTTTAAATCTTTAAAAATCTACCGGAAATAATAAATGAGTTAACCAAACTCACAGGATGCAATGTTAACACACAAAAACCAGTAACATTTTTGTATACACGCAACAAACAGTTAAATATTAAAGTTCTTTAAGTGCCATTTACAATAGTACCAAAAATATGAGATATTTAAGTATGAATCTAACAAAACATGTAAGATTCATATACTGAAAACTATAAAACATATGAACGAAGCAAAGAAAACCTAAACAAATGGTGAGATATATAATTTCAAGGAGAGGGAGAGGGATAAGGAAGGAAAAGAGGGAGGAGGAGAGAGAGGAATTACAAAGATCTGGTTTATGCAATTGTGAGGGCTGGCTAAGCAAGTGCCAACCCCAGGGGGATGGCAGTCAAGGTGGAAGATCACAGGTTGGGACTAAAAGGCAGGGCAGGGGAGGAGGGCTGGGCTAAATGGGTGGGGGGCATGGAGGAGGGCACTTGTTGGGACGAGCACTGAGTGTTGTCTGTAAGCGATGAATCACTAAATTCTATTCCTGAAACCATTATTACACTAACTTGTGAGCTAACTTGTATGTAAATAAAAAGAATAAAAGGTATGGTGGACCAAAGCTCTTGTCCATATGCAGAATTTCTTTTTTTGTTAATTCGAAGACCCAATATTAAGAGTCGATTGTCCTACACTGATCTATAGATTCAACACATTCCCAATCAAAATCCCAGCAAAATATTTTTTTGCAGAAATCAACATTTTCTCAAATTTTTATAGGAAGTGTAAGAACAAGAATTGTCAAAGCAATTTTGAAAAAGAGGAGAACACCGGAGAACTTACGCTGTCTGATTTCAAGATTTATTATAGAGCTACATTAAGCATGACTGGGTGGTATTGGCATAAAGATAGATAAGTAGATCAATAGAACAAAACAAAGTTCATGAATAGACCCAAACATAAATGGGCAGTTGATTATCAACAAAGGCAATTCAGTGGATAAAGTGTAGATTTTTTAACAAATGGTGCTGGAACATTTGGATATCAATATGCAAAAACAAAAACAAAACTGAAATCCTTGATCCGTACTTCATACTGCACACAAAAATAATCCTCAAAATTGATCACAGACCTCAATGTAAAACTTAAAACTCTAAAACTTTCAGAAGAAGAGATATGAGAAAATCCTTGTGATCTTGATTCGATTTCTTAGATATGACACTAACAGACCAGTCTATGAAATAAAAATTAATAAATAGAACTTTATCAAAAATTTAAAGTTCTGCATCTTGAAAGGCACTCTAAAGGGGGCGCTTGGGTGGCTTAGTTGGTTAAGGGTCCAACTGCAGCTCGGGTCATGATCTCACGGTCTGTGAGTTCGAGCCCTGCGTCAGGCTCTGTGCTGACAGCTCAGAGCCTGGAGCCTGCTTCGGATTCTGGGTCTCCCTCTCTCTCTGCCCTTTTCCTGCTCGTGCTCTGTCTCTTTCTGTCACTCAAAAATAAATAGGCATTTTTTAAAAAATTGAAAGACACTCTAAAGAAAATGAAAAGAGATACACAGGCTGTGAGATTATTTGCAAAACACTTATCTGATAAAGGACTTACATTGAATTTATAAAGAACTCTCAAAACTCAATAATAAGGAGCCAAATAACTCCATGATATAGATATCCATAGTAATGGGCAAAACATTTGAAGAGACGCCTCACTGAAGAAGGGTTATGAATGGCAAATAAACACATGAAAAAAATGCTTGCCATCTTTACTCATTGGGCAACGCCAACTAAAAGGATAATAAGGAACACTTAGAGTGGGGAAAAAAAGACACCACCAAGTGCTGTCAAACACCACAGTGGGAACACAGAGTGGTACAACCCTTTTGGAAACAGTTTGGCAATTTCTGATAAAGTTAGACACTTTTAAATATGACATACCAGACCCACTACTCTGTATTTCCCTAAGAGAAATGAAACCTAACCTTCACCCAAAAACCTGTAGGCAAATGGTTATAGCAGCTTTATTTATATTTGCCCCAAACTGGAAACAACTCAAATCTCCTTTAACTGATGGGTCCATGAACGAGTTGCCATACATCTATATATTGGTATACGAGTTGGCAATAAAAAAAAAAAATGTACTGATACAACAACATGGTTGAATCTTCTATGCATTTTACGGAGTCTCAAAAGGCTACAAAATATATGATTTTACTTATATCACTGCTGTACTGAATGTGTCTCCCACCCCCAGATTCGTATGTTGAAGCCCTAACCCCAGAAGCAATGGTATTTGGAGGTGGGGCCTTTGAGAGGAATTCAGTTTAAGTGAGGTCATAAAGGTGGGGTCCCCATGATGAGATTAGCGTCTTTACAAGAAAAGGAAGAGGGACCAGAACTCTCTCTCCTTCCTGTGAAGACACAGTGAGAAGGTGGACATCTGCAAGCCAGGGAGCAGGCTCTTGCCAGGAACAAAATCTGCTGGTACCTTGATTCTGGACTTCCCAGCCTCAGAACTATGAGAAAGAAAGGTCTAATGTTTAAACCACCCAGTCCATGATAATTTGTTAGAGCAGCCAGAGCAGACTAACATAGTCACAGCCTCAAAAAAGCGAAACCATAGGAACAGAAAACTGATAAGTGGTTGCCAAGGCTTCAGGTTGGATCAGTTGTTTACAAAGGAGCATGGGAGAGTATTTCGGGCAGGATGGCTCTGTCCTTTATCTTGAGTACGGTGGTAGATACATCAGTACCTGTGCTTGTCAAAACTTACGGAACAGTATGCTAAAATGGATGACTTTTACTATCTGCAAATTTTATCCGAATACATCTGATTCCTAAAAATGTTACGTAAGACGGCAAGATACAGAGCCAATGCCTGAAAAACAAAATACAAGGAAGAATGAGCTGCTTCAGATATAAATGGGCAAAGCCCAAAGATCTAGGCTAAATCATCATAAATGCTGAAAGTAAACAAAAAGAGGAAAGGCTAGTTTCTGGTGAGAAGCCTTTCAGGAGAAGGACTGGGGGCTTTCTGTGGCCTACAGGTTCAATACGTACACATACTATGAGTACAGAATACAGAATATACAATACTGTTTGTTGCCATAACAGCTAAAACCTTAAGGCAGCCTTAGGAAGAACTCATTAGAAATTAAAAAAAAAAAAAAAAAAAAAAAAAAGGGGCGCCTGGGTGGCGCAGTCGGTTAAGCGTCCGACTTCAGCCAGGTCACGATCTCGCGGTCCGGGAGTTCGAGCCCCGCGTCGGGCTCTGGGCTGATGGCTCGGAGCCTGGAGCCTGTTTCCGATTCTGTGTCTCCCTCTCTCTCTGCCCCTCCCCCGTTCATGCTCTGTCTCTCTCTGTCCCAAAAATAAAAAATAAAAAAAAAAAACGTTGAAAAAAAATTAAAAAAAAGAAATAATAGTGTTTCCTACATGATCAAGGAAAGGTCACTTAGTCCTTGGCATACATAAATTAAGATATCGAGAAGTAGCATAATAAAATTAAAGTAATGAAAATATACAGGTAACATAAAATAGTATGTATCTCTAGAATGTAGAGAAAAAGACACCATTATCAAAGTGCCATCTAAATCTAAAATAAGTTATTCTACTATATAAATAATATGTGTTTCTCGCAGAAAGGAGAAAAAATTCTCTTTTAAAAATTTTTTTGATGTTTTATTTTTGAGAGAGACCGAGTATGAGCGGGGGAGGGGCAGAGAGAGAGAGAGAGAGAGAGAGAGAGAGAGAGAATCCAAAGCAGGCTCCAGGCTCTGAGCTGTCAGCACTTTTTTTTTTTCTCTTAGACTGAAGGAAAGAAGGGAAGGAGGAAGGAAGGATACTAGGGTGTTTAAAAAATTGTTCTGTATACTTTTTTTTCATACTCGAAGTATCTTATACCAGAAAGGAATACCTAGCCCTTGTAAACAACTCAGAGAACACATAAAAGTGTCAAAAAAGGCAACCCCTCATTCAAAGAAAAATAATCTTAACATTTTGCTGCTTATTTTTCCAGACTGTGCCATACTTGCATTTGCCTGCATGTCATATGCACAACTTTTTGTATCCTTTTTGAAGAGGCCAAAATTTCTGGAAAACGTTCTTCGGATTCATGAAGTGAATACGGAGGTCTGTTCTTTGAGTCTTTGGAACGGCTTCCTTTCCTTGATTCTACAGCATTTTCTCCAGGATGCATACTCCTGTGTGCAAATAGATTACGTGGCTTGTCCTTCGCCCCACACTCTCCACTTGGGGGCTATCGCAATCCATCTCAGACCTACAGCTGACCGGAGGACGACACACACCGTCCCCAAACCAAGTCTCCCTGTCCCACAGGCGTTCACGGAGGGCAGCTTTGCCTCCCAAAGTGAGAAGTCTTCCAAAGGAACCCCCCCCCCTGATTTGCCTAAGCCCTTAAATCGTGTTAATTCCTGAAAAACTGCAATCCCCGCGAGGCTCTTATCCTGGGTGCCCCGCCTCCACTCCTGCGCCTGCGCATTCCGAGAGTGGACCACAACTCCCAGGATGCATCGTGACGCCACCCGCGCAGCCCTACTTCCTGCCCGGGCGTTTCCCGGGTAACAGTGGCTCGGCCAGTCTGGGAAAAGTTTCAGGTGGGAGGGGCTTGTGGGCCGCCTGCAAGGCTTTGGAAGTAGCTGACTATTATCGTTATTTTTTCTATCACAAAAAGGGCGTCTGGTTTTATGGTGTGCACAGACTTTGCTTTTCTGAACCAGGAGATGATGGTTCTTTGCACCTCGCTGTAGGCAGGCCCGGCACAGGTGGTTCTCGGCTTGCCCTTGTTTATTGTCTTTCTGCCCCTTCTGGAATGTAAGCTCCACAAGGCAGGGATTTTTGTCTGTGGTTCACAGATGTATCCCCAGCACCTAGAACAGTGCCCGGCACGCAGTAGCCTCTCAATACCTGTGAATGACTGAATGAAGTGTTAAGATGAGCACCCAGTGAATATTTGTGGAATGAACAATGAATACGTCAACCTGGGGTATTCCTGAACAGTCTCAGTAGGAGCCAGGGAGGGTGGAAGGATAGCAGATTGTAGGGAAGAAGAGGAATTTCAGTTTGGTACGTAAGCAGGTGGAAATAGTGAAGAAGCAACATGGAAGGACCTGGGTGTGCATTCCATGTCCGCCTGCCTTAGCTATGTGGCTGTGGACAGGTTCTCTACTCTCTCCGAGCCTCAATTTCTTCATCTGTAAACTGAGAATAATAATACCTCGTTCACAGAGTTGTTCCAATCACGAAAAGTGGATGCATAGAATAGGTTCAGCATAGGGCCTGGGAGGTAGTGAGCATTTCTCAAGAGGTAGCTGTTGTCACTATCGCCCTTATTCAGTACCAAAGTGCGGACATTAATAAGAATCATTGACCTAGACTAAAAGTTAAATTCTTGGAATTGAAAAGATAAGTCTTGTGAGGCGGGGATGCTAAACTCAGAATGGATGTTAATATACGAGCGCAGACTTCCCAGCGAGCTTGGTTCAGGATCTTTTTACGTAGCTGCAAAACAAAATGAAAATCTTTCAGCCTGTGCAACCCAGAAAACAGCTTACCCCAAACCCTTCAGTTTGCCCCAAGGTGCCACTTTAAGTGCAGGGCTAGTGGGTTCCAGGTCAGAGGCCCCATTCATTCGCTTTCTACTGATACATGGGAGAAAATGTGCACTCTTTGCTGCTGATGCTCTGCTCGCCAGGATTGTTTTGTTTTCTCCTGAGCTTGTTGCTTTGGACAACAAAAGAGATGTTAGGTTCCAGAAAAGCATTATAAATACCCCACCCCAGCTCCTGTATAATTATTACCTCACATAGCTAGCAGGCATTTAAAAAACATCCAAAGGAATATACGCTCATCTTGAACCCTGTACATGTCTTGTTGCCTACGTAGTGATACAGAATTTTTAGTTTTGGTCTCCTCTGATAAAACATAATTTTTTTCAGTATGTGAGTTGTGTGCTTTTCAGAGAAATACTAATTATGAAAAAGATAGTGTGGACCTGGTCATTCTATGACATCATGTCTGCTTTTAACTCCTTGTAAGGCAACATTTGTAGCCATGAAGCAAAGTAGATTTCACGTACAAGAAAGATGAAGGCCGGATGTTTGAGGTTTTTCTTTTGGCTTTGCTGTTTCCTGTAGTACCTGACTGCAGCTAGTTACAATATGTCATGTTTATTTCAGGGGTGGGCAGATTGTGAAAAAAATAGACAGTTGGCTGCAGTATTTGAGCTGTTTTTGCTGCTTGATTTCTGCTTTGCTCTGTTGTTGTAAGAAATCAATGGGAGAGCGAGCCATGTTTCAGAATGATCGGTGCTTTCAGCAAATCTTGTATTGGCCCAAGGCCATTTATTTCTTCACGTAGATAGGACTGTAAAACTTGGAGTATTGCTTCTGGAGTGTCATCCAACTCAGGATGGCTGGACTTGGGTGGGTCAGCGTGGTCACCTCAACCTTTCTTCAAGATTACAAGATAATTTTGTATCTAAATGTTAGGGGTGGGTCATAAAAGGATCGCTGTTCTGTGCTCTGTTCCCAAAGTGGGGGAAAAAAACGGATTTAAATAGAATTACTCTTTGCTCTCCTGTGTATTTTGTTTTATACATGTTCCTAAGTAGTTAGGAGTTAGAAAAAGAATTAAAACAGTACTTTTAAATGTATTATTTTTAAATTAAGGGTAACGGAATGTCAATTTAATTCAATGTCAAATTAAGACTAATTCATGTCCTATCCAAAACAATAGAATATCTTAATAAATCCTTTCCTAATAGGAATAGCCTAGGGTAAGAGTGAGTAAGACTCCAACACTTGACTTTGTTTTAGTGGTGAGATGCTCAAATCTGCATCCTCTCTAATAAAACCCTTAGCAGAGTTGGAAGCCTCATCTTCTATTATTTATTTAACATTATTGCACAACCTCACACTCTTCACTGCACAACCCCAGGGGGCATGATGCACACCAAATTGTGTTTTTTTCCAAAGAGGAGACCTTGATTATTTGTTTCCATCAGTTTCTTAAAAGGTGGAAAGGGAGATAATTGAGGTTGTATTTATACATTGCTCTTTTCATTCTTGAGATAGGACAGCTGTAGTCACTTTTTGAGTAAAATTGAGTAAATTTTTTGAGTAAAATTGAGTAAAAAAAGTGTCCTGCCACTTGCCAAGGACACCCTGGCTTGGAGTTCTTGTTCTTACCTAACTTGCTCTCTCAGCCTCCGTGGGGGGACGCTGTGCTTTATGTTGCCAGATTCTTACCAGACATCTTATTCTCCAGCTCCCAGGTAACATGTCTCCCCTATCTTTTCCAAGTGTGTGGAGCCTAAGTTTTTATTTCTTGAGCCTCTTTTCCTTCGAACTCTCCCAGGAAATGACATTTTTAATCTTTTTTTTCTTTTTTAATTTTGAGAGAGAAAAAGCATGTGTGTGTGTGTGTGTGTGTGTGTGTGTGTGTGTGTGTACAAGAAGGGGAGGGGGGCAGAGAGAGAGGGAGAGAGAGAGAGAGAGAGAATCCCAAGCAGGATCCACACTGTCAATGAGAGCTCCACACAGGGCTTGAACCCATGAACCGTGAGATCATGACCTGGCCCAAAATCAAGAGTCAGACGCTTACCTGCCTGAGCCACCCAGGAGCCCCTTTATTCTTTATCATACAGAACAATTTAGCCCTATACTCCCATCTCAGCCTTGGACTTTACCTTTGCATATCCAAAATCGTATTAATATGACCTGCTAATCAAGGGTCTTATATTAGGTCATCCACCCCTTAGCGCTGACAAAGGTTTTGAAATTTTGAGTCTTTTCTTCCCTTTCTATTCTAAGTGAATGTGAGCCTTGTTTTCTAACTAATATAAATGATGCCATGCTCCCATAGAAAGAAGAAGCAGTTAAAGTCATTTTTTTATTTCAAATATTCTTCACCCCCCCCATGCACGTTATTCTCTTCATTATTTAACTTTATAAATAAATATAAGTAAATAAATATAAACATAAATAAATATATTTATAAATAAATATAACTTTAACTAAATTCTGCACAACTGTTAGGTCCCAGACACCAAAAATAGGTATGGGAATATAACAAAAACAAGACAGTCTCTTCCCTCATACAGTTCACATTCTAGTAAGGAGTGAGAAACAGGAGACAAATGGACAAATTATATAATGACAGACAATGGTAGGTGCTGGGAAGACAAATAATCTCAGATAAAAAGCTAAGAAATGATAGTACTGTTCGTTTAGACAGGACGGCAAGGGAAGGTCTTTTAGAGATAGTGAGTAGGTTCCAGAATAAAGCGAGGAAGGGAGCCATACTCACTTCTTGGAGAAGAACATTTCAAACAAGGAAATAGTAAGTCCAAAGGCCCTGGGGCAGGGAGGGCCAGGGAAAAGCAGTTTGGATAGAGTGGCTAGCACACATGAGAGATGATGCTAGTAACGGGCAAAGACATTGCAGAGGAAACCAAGGGCCAGATCGCACAGGGTCCTGCTGGCTAAGAGTTTGCATTTTATTTTAAGTGTGATGGAAAATCATTGTAGGGTTTCATGCAAGAGAGTAACAAGATGTGGCTTATATTTTATTTTGTTGTTGTTGCAATATATTTCATATACGGTAAAATTTAGCCTTTAAAAAGTGTACAATTCCATCGTTTTCATATAATATATTCACAGGATTGTGCAGACGTCATCACTTCAGAGCATTTCATGACCCCCAAAAGAGACCTCTTAGCAGTCACTCCCTACTCTCCCCAGACCCTTAAAAACCCTAATATATACATATTACACACAGTAGAACAAAGATGAGGATGACAGCATATTTCTTGCCAGAAATAATGCAAGTAATAAAACAGTGGAGCAGCATTTTTAAGGTAATAAAAAATTTTATTTATTTATTTATTAAAAATTTTTTTTAATGTTTATTGATTTTTGAGAGAGGGAGAGAGGGCGGGGGAGGAGCAGAAAGAAAGGGAGACACAGAATCCGAAGCAGGCTCCGGGCTCCGAGCTGTCAGCACAGAGCCCGCCGTGGGGCTTGAACCCACGAACTGCAAGATCATGACCTGAGGTGAAGTCAGATGCTTAACGGACTGAGCCACCCAGGCGCCCCCCCACCCACCCCGCAAAAAAAATTTTTTTAAGATTGCCTGGAATTCTGTTCCTGGCAAATCTATCTTTGAAATATGAAAGTGTGACAAAGGATTTTTTTCGGATGTGCAAAAGCTGAAAGAATCATCACCAGCAGACTCATATCACAAGAAATAGTAGGGGTAGCCCTTCGAAGAGAAGGAAGATGAATGACACCAGTTGGAAAGGTGGATGTAAGCAAAGCCAGGAAAAGCACCAGACAAGGGAACTACATGGGTAAATATGTAAGATTTTTAAAAGTATTTAAACCTTGTTAAAAAATAGCTGACTGTTAACAAAAATAACTGTAATATAGGGCTATAACATGTATAAAACTAAACTGTGATAATTATAGCAGAAAGGTTAGGAGGGGAGAAATGGAAGTATGTTATTTAAAAAATTTTTGTAATGTTTATTATTTGAGAAAGAGACAGAGAGCAAGCAGAGAAGGGGCAGAGGGAGAGGGAGACACAGAATCAGAAGCAGGCTCCAGGCTCTGAGCTGTCAACACAGAGCCAGACACAGGGCTCGAACCCACAGACCATGAGATCATGACCTGAGTTGAAGTTGGCTGCCTAACTGACTAGCCACCCAGGCACCCGGAAGTGTGTTATTTTTAGATTCTTATATATAAGATGGTATATCACTTGAAGACAGACTGTGGTAAGTTCAGATGTCCAAAGCAACCACAAAAATAATAAAATAGTTATATCTAATAAACTAACAAAGCAGATCAAATTAAATCATAGAAAATACTTAATAAAATTAAAAGAAGGCTGAAATAAAAGAAAAAGGGGAAAAACTGATGGGACAAATTGAAAACACAGAAAAATGATAAATATGAACATAACCATATAAGTAATCAAGTTAGAATTTGTTTGGGGGCATGCTAATTTGGACTTAATTATATGTTACCTACAAGAATCACATTTCAAATGCAAAGATATAAATAGATTAACAATAAAATAATGAAAAAATATTTACCATGTTAATCCTAATCAAAAGAAAGTATGGCTGTATTAATATCAGGTAAAGTAAACTTCAGAGCAAAGGATGTTACCATAGATAAAAATGTAATTCCATAATGATAAATTTATAATTTGTCAGGAAGGCATTCATCAAGACAAAGCACTAAGATAATATGTGATTTGAACACTATTGGGGCGCCTGGGGTGGCACAGTCGGTTAAAGCGTCCGACTTCAGCCAGGTCACGATCTCGCGGTCCATGCGTTCGAGCCCCGCGTCAGGCTCTGGGCTGATGGCTCGGAGCCTGGAGCCTGTTTCCGATTCTGTGTCTCCCTCTCTCTCTGCCCCTCCCCCGTTCATGCTCTGTCTCTCTCTGTCCCAAAAATAAACACTATCAATCAAATTAACCTACTTGACAGTCATAAAATATTTAACCTAAATATGATACAATACACATACTTCTAAAATGTACATGGAACATATACCAACATGGGCAATATTCTTGTCCATTAAATAATTCCAAATAAATTCTAAAAGATTCAGTTCATACAAAGTAGTTCTCTGACTACCATAAAATTAAGTTAGAAATCAATGACAGAAAGATCACTGGAAAATCCTCAAATATTTGTAATCTAAATAACAAATGGTTAAAGAATAAATCAAAAGGAAAGTGAAAAAGTATTTTAAAAGAAATAAAAATGGGGGCGCTTGGTGGCTCAGTCTGTTAAGTGTTCGACTTTGGGTCAGGTCGTGCTCTAACAGCTTGTGGGTTCGAGCCCCCACGTCGGGCTCTGTGCTGACAGCTTGAAGCCTGGAGCCTGCTTGGGATTCTGTCTCCGTCTCTCTCTCTCTCTCAAAAATGAATGAACATTTAAAAAATTTTTTTTTTAAATTAAAGAAATAAAACTAAAAAGGCATCATATAAAATGCACTGGATTACCCTGAAATAATATGTAAAAAGAAATTTATTGAATTAAATGACTATATAAGAAAAGAAGGAAGATCTTAAGTTATTAACCTCAGCTTCCACTTTAAGACACTAGAAAAAGAAGAGCAAATTAAAACTAAAGTAAGTTGAATTAAAAAAAAATTATAGCACAAATCAATAAAATAGAAAAAAAGCGATAGAGGAAGTCAATGAAAACACCAATAAAATTGATGTATTTTTAGCTAGAAAGATCAGGAAAAAAAAATAGATGATGCGAATTATCAACATCAGGGTTAGCATCGCTACATTTTCTACTGATATTAAAAGTATGATGAGGAACATCATGAACAGTTTTATGCCAGTAAATCCAACAAGTTAGATGAAAGGGACACAACAAATTACAAAAGCCCAGTCAGAAAGAGATATCCTAATTGCTCTTTTTGTACTAAAGAATTTAATTTGTGACTGAAACCTTTTCATGAAGAAAACTTCGAGTCCACATGACTTCATCAGTGAGTTTTACCAAACATTTAAGAAAGAGATAATACTACTCTACACAAATGCCTTCCGAACGTTGGAAAGGCGGAATTGGTTTTCAGCCAGCATTACCCTGACACCCAAACTAAAGACATTATAGGTAAAGAAAACTCCAGATCAATATCCCTTGTGAATGTAAATGAAAAAATTCCAATTCAAACTTCAGCAAATTGCATCCAAAACAATAAGACGTCGTGACCAACTGGGGTTTATTAGGAATGCCAGATTGGTTTAGCATTTGAAATTCCTTGAGGTAATTCACTATGTTAAAAAAAAAAACAAAACCAACAACTTTTTAAAACTGTGACAGTCTTAATAGAAGTAGAAAAAGCATTTGACAAAATCCCACATCCATTCATGTTAAAAAACTCTCAGGAAACCAGTAGTAGAGGAACCTTTACAAAAAATCTATATTAACATCATACTTACTAGTGATACAATAAAGGCTTTTCCTCTAAGATCGAGAACAGGACAAGAATGTTTTCATCACTTTTGTTCAGCACTGTGCTAAAAGTTAGTTATACAAACAAAACTGTCTTTATTTGCAAATGATATGCTTATCTGGTCTTTGTTGTAACCATTCAACCTTGCCATTGTAATGCAAAACCAGCCATAGACAATATATAGCCAATGAATGTGTCTGTGTTCCAGAAAAACTTTACCTAAAAATCAAGCATCAGACCACATTTGGCCCACGGGCCATTTTTTCCCAACCTTTGGTCTATGTAGAAAATCCCTTGGAATCTACAAAAAATTTCTAAAGGTTGTAGGCTACAAGACCAATATATAAAAAAATAATTTTGTTTGTATATAACAACAATGAACAATCCGTGTAAACGCGTATATTATTATTAAATTGCACATATAAATGCATAATGGTTGTATACTATGAAATAATTGCACATTGTTTTTGTTTTTTTTAATTTTTTTTTTTAATGTTTATTTATTTTTGACAGAGAGAGAGACAGGGCATGAGTGGGGGAGGGGCAGAGAGAGAGGAAGACACAGAATCTGAAACAGGGTCCAGGCTCTGAGCTGTCAGCACAGAGCCCGACGTGGGGCTCGAACTCACAGACTGCGAGATCATGACCTGAGCCGAAGTCGGACGCTCAACCGACCAAGCCACCCAGGCGCCCCAATTGCACATTGTTAAACTGCACATATGATAAATATACAATTTGCTGTGTTTCAATTGTAGCTCAACACACTTTTTTAGTTAAAAAAAGTGGCAAGAATAACATACCATATTCCTGTCACTCAGCTTTAGTAATTTTAGGAATTCCTCTGTTCTCTTTCTAGGAGTTTTGCTGTAAAGGGAAGCAGAGAAATGGGCCTTATCTAGAAGGGATTATGGGATAAAGTGAGGGTTTTTATTTTTTTATTTTATTTTTATTTTTCATTTTGAGAAGGAGAACAGGGGAGAGGCAGGAGAGGGAGAGAGAGAGAGAATCCCAAGCAAGCTCCACACTGTCAGCACAGAGCCCGATTTGGGGCTCGATCTCATGAACCTTGAGATCACGGCCTGAGCTGAAATCAAGAGTCAGATGCTTAACCCACTGAGCCACCCAGGTGCCCTGGATTTTTGTTTTTTATTAAGGTGGGATATGCTACAGCAGGTTTATATGTGGATGAGAGAAGAGGACACATGGAAGCATAAAAAAGAGGAACTGAGTCCTTGAGTGGGCAGGACAGGCTGGGCTTGTGTCCTGTGTACAAGGGAGACACAGGCCTCCGTACCAGACAAAGACGGATAGGATAGGACTTGCTTAACATGCCACAGTGGCTCTTTGTTATTGATGATGCTTATGTCAACAAATACAACAATGAGAATAGTTGGGAGGTCTTTGTAGTCATTGTTAAATGAGTCCCACAAATTCAGCAGTACTTGACTTTCTTTGATGAAGTTTTCAACCAGCACACTGATGAGTATTTTATAGGTACAGATTTCTAGGTGTCCCCAGCTAAGAAAGAATGATGCCTGCAACCCCAGCTCTCCCTTGAAGCCACGTTCACTTAGCTTAGTTTGGAGTAATCAACTGATAGGGATGATGGAAGGTCCTCTGCCTATGCCATTCGAGGTTTGCAGTGTTAGTAGTATTTTCATGAACTAAAACCTCTACCCCCTACTCCCTGTTCCTTTGCGAGCCCCACAACCATCAGTCTCCCCACCATTACTAATGGAGCAAAAACTAGCAGTATCTTCCATTTATTAAGTAGTAGTCACCGATACCTCACAATGGCCCTATGAAGTAGATAGCATTATCCTCTGTTAACAGTTGTGGACAATGAGGCTTGCAGAGCTTAGGTCAGGGTCTCAAGTCACATCTCAGAAGTATCAGAGCCAGGATTAAAATCCAAGTCCGTGCAACTCCAAAGTCTTTGCTCTTAATGAGAATTGTATGTTGAGCCACCTCCCCCTCTCTGAACAGTTTCACTGGCAAGAGTGGATACATGCATATTTCCCTCCAACTCTAATTTATTGTAGGGGCCACATGTTGACATAATAAAGGAACTCAGAAGAATAAAAATAATTCACAGTGCCAACATCCTGTTGTAGCAACTGTTTCATTTTTCCCCATTTCCTTTTGATCTTTATCCATATGTACATATTTTACATAGTTGTAGATAATAATTTTGCATTCTGCCTCTATGGTTATTATACCAGACATTTTCCTTGTTGCTGTTCGGTCTTCAGTGGATGCATAATATTCCATTTTGTTAAAAGTGCCGCGATTTAGTTCACCAATCTCCAGGATGGACAAAGTTGTTTCCAGTTTGTTGTTGTTGTTGTATAAACTACACGGCAGCAAAACATTTGATTCCCCTCCCCCATCTTTTATAATTTTTTAAAAGAATAAATTCCCAGGAGTGAGACTGTAGAACAAAATTTTAACATGTTTATGGCTTTGATACTTTAAGAGAGAGTCAAATTAGGAAAGTATGTACCTTTGATGATAGTAAACAGATATCCAACCCACAAAAACAGGTTAACTACATAAATCCTTGTTTAGGGGAACCAAATAAAGAAAATGGGGAGAGATTGCTCATGGGTACAGGGTTTCTTTTTGGGGTGATGAAATGTTTGGAATTAGACGGTGGTGATGGTTGCACAGCTTTGTGAATATACTAAAAATACTTTGTGTATACTAGAAAAAGGTGAATTGTATGTTATGTGCATTATATCTCAATAAAGCCATTATAAAGAATTAAAAACAAAGCTTCCGATATTCCAGGTAAGGGTTTCAACCATTGCTATCGACGTTCTGTTTGTTTTCACATTCAGAAGCAGCACATCACAGTGCTTAAGAGCATCAGACTGTCAGGGTGTGACTCACGGCGTCACTTAACTGCCGAGTGACCTCTGGCCACTGTTGTAAGTTGAGTCCTCCTGAAACGACGCTGATATAGACTTTGGGGTACAGGATGTTTACTGAGGATCAGGACTTATGAAAGCTCCGCAGAAGCAGGCCTGGGTGGAGGAAGGGGTAGGAATGGGACGCGGGTCTGATGCAGCCCCAGTCACCACCCCTGCAGGGAACTCTGGACTGTCGGTGTCCTTCACTGAGCTGAAATGGCCAGGCCGACCTACATCTGTGACAGCAGAAGGCTGACTACTCTGCTCCGCCCGCCCTCCCCCCCCCCCCGCCAACGGGTGAGCCACACCACCAGGCGCCTGGGTGGCACATTTCCATATCTGCCACAGCACGTGGCTCCTGACGGTCTGTGGGTTCAAGCCCTGCATCCGGCTCTATGCTGACCGCCGGGGAGCCTGGAGCCTGCTTCGGATTCTGTGTCTCCCTCTCTCTCTCTCTGCCCCTCCCCTACCCATGCTCTGTCTCTCTCTGTCTCCCAAAACTCATTCTTAACATGAATAGATATTTAACAAAAATAGTATCTACCTCTTAGGATTGTTAGAGAATCAAACAAGAAAATACATGTGAAACACTCAGAGCTTGTCATACGATAAAAGTTCCGAAAATCCTAGCTGTTACCGTTTTATTATTACTCTACTGATAATAAAGTCAGTTTTCCTCAGGCTGGCTGAAGAATTGCAACACAGCACAGATACTGAGAAGGCTCTAAAGACTTCTTTTTTTTATAGGCTTTATTTATTTATTTTTTAAATGTTTATTTATTTTAGAGACAGAGAGACAGAGCACAGGCAGGGGAGGGGCAGAGAGAGCCGGGGACAGAATCCGAAACAGGCTGCGGGCTCCGAGCTGTCAGCACAGAGCCCGATGTGGGGCTCGAACCCACGAACCGTGAGATCATGACCTGAGCTGAAGTCGGACGCTCAACTGACTGAGCCACCCAGGTGCCCCTATAGGCTTTATTTTTTAGAGCATTTTCATGTTCACAGCAAAATTGAGCAGAAGGTATAGAGAGTTCTCATAGACCTTTCCCTCCCCCCCCACACACACGTCCCCCACATACAGCCTCCCTCACTATTCTGAAGACTTTTAAGAAAAGGAACAACATCTTTCTGCGGTGGCTTGTTTATATTTTAAGGCCAGAATGGGCAGGACCTACAAGGATTGAGTGGAATGTTGTGAAAGCCTCCCTGCTCCAAATCTCCCCATTATCTGTCTACCCCTGTCTGATACTTCGATCCCATCCCATCATTCTTGGGTCCATTTGGTGAGTACGGCAGATCTTCCTGCTATGGCAGTGAGCTGTAGGCAAAACCTCACGTCC
The DNA here is from genome assembly GCF_018350175.1 of Felis catus. Lineage (NCBI taxonomy): Eukaryota > Metazoa > Chordata > Mammalia > Carnivora > Felidae > Felis > Felis catus. The sequence goes on along the minus strand of NC_058371.1, from coordinate 15,463,274 downwards.
AGGAAATGAGTTTTGATAAATGGATCGGGGCTCTAGTTGTAGAATGGGCACAGCTGCCCAGGGCAGGAATCGCAAGGCGGTGGGTCTGGACGTTGCCCGTAGCAGGTCCTGTGCACTTGGGAGGAGGGCAGCGTGAGCCCATGGGCGCCTTGCACCCAGGCTTGCAGGGGAGGATCAGGCAAGGGGCGCAGATCTCAGTAGGGAAGTGGAAGGTAACAGGAGCCTTTGTTTGTCACAACTTGATCCTCCGTATGACTCTCCTCGAGAGGAGAGACAGCCTAGACTTTTCACTTTCTGATTTTGGGGTTGGTTTCAATTTTATTCACGTTGGTTGGGAGAAATTATCTAAGTGTTGAAACAACTTTGTCTTGTCTCCTCCCCCTCCCCCTCCTCCCCTGTCCTCCTCTCCCTCCTCCCCATCCTCCTCCTCCTCCTCCTCTTCTTCAATCATCTCAGAGTGAAATGGACTTTCTGGGGGGAATACGTTCAATGAGTTTTAGCACATATACATTTATGTAACCACTATCACAGTCAAGATACTGAACAAAATTTCAGCCGCTGGTCTGTGCTCCATTGCTGTTGTTTGAGACAACTCTGCTTTTAATAATCTAGTATCTTATCCTCGTGGGGTTTGCAAAGACCGTGGGCTTTGGAGTCCGAGAGAAACGCTACCTCCTCCATTACTAAGCATGCGATTTGGGGAGGGTAACTTAATGACACATGGAAAGAAAAGGTAACATATTTATAGGGTCTCCTCTCCTGCCCAATGAGGGTAAAGCCTGTCCTTGCCATCTTGGTAACTGGACCCTACCTGACAGATCAGGGTAAAATTAAGGGGTGGGGGAGGTCCAAAAAAGGCTAGCCATTATTATTTGCTTCCTCTACTGAACCACACAGCCAGTTTTGCCCAGACCACGCCAGACCACTCAGAACTGAGAAAGTTCTGAGGACTTTTTAAAAATATAGACTTGATTTTTTTTAGAACCGTTTTAGGTTCACAGCAAAACTGATTTACAGTGGAAAGGGCAGCAAGTTACTTGGGGGGGAAGAATGGATTTGGCAGGGGAAATGAGAGAGATGGAAAGAAAAAGAGCCAGCACAGGCTGTGTTTGAAGAGAGAGTTTTGTTTTGTTTTCTTTGGCAGGGGGTGGGGGGGTTGGGGGGGTGGAGGGGGGAAAGGTTAAGACGTAGGGAGACAAAGATTGGAGGTAGTTACACGCTTTGATCAGCAGGGTTTGGGGCAGATTCATGCTAGATGTGGAGGATATTACAGACATTTTATTATGTGTTATGGATGAAATCCTCTATGGCATTTTCAAAGGTGATACAAAGATTTTAAGTTGCTTTTAAATTATTTGTGGATGTAATTCATTTACATCTTCTATTATTGAGGCAGACCATCAAGCCACACAAGTCTTTTTTATATTATGGCATAATTATTATGATATATAGAGATAGATACACATTTTGAAATGTGATATATATATATATATATATATATATATATATATATATATAAGTTTAATATATGTGTATATGCACTGTCCAAGCTGCCTTATCAACACCATCTCACTTAACCCTGAAAACAACCCTGAGAGGTAGATATTGTTATTATTATTCCATTTCACAGTAGAGGAAACCCGGGTTTAGAGAGGCTGACTAACCCATTCAGAGCTATTGAATGGATCTGTGTGTAGGCTTTTTAAAGGTCATTGTTAACCAACTGAGCCCCCCCAGGTGCCCCTTGGACCCTATTCTTCTAACCTTCATGCTATATTGCTGCTACTCTGAGCCTCAAATTTCCCATCTGTAAGATAGAGAATAATTCCTGACTCATAAAAGCATTGTGAAGATTAAATGAGATCATTATAAGCCACCTAAAGGGTCTGTTACCCTGCCTTCCATGTAGGAGAAATTCAATAAAAACGCTGCCATTTTATGACTAAGCATATTCCATGCTGACTCTAGGTTTTATGCAAGACAATTTTGAGTTAATCACTGTGCTGGCACTGGGGATACAAAGGTGAATAAAACAATCCTTGCCCTCAGGAGCTCATAATCCTGTGGGTTAAAAACATACAAAGACCTCATTACCGCACACTGCGGGTAGGTGCAGTTGTAACAGAAGTATAGATGTACAATCTGCCTGAAAGCTGTTTGAAAGGCTAATCTGGGAGGGCGGGTGAGAAGAAAAGGAGAGGCATGGGAAGGCCAGACACCGTTTGGGGAGTGGAAAACCACTGATATTTGGTGTTTGTTACTGAGGCATAAAATGCTGGGCAAGAACTGGCAAGAAATGAGGTTGGAGATAAGCACCCGTGTGCCACGTGGAAAAACTTGAATTTCATCTTGTCAACCACCATTTCCAAGACGTCTTCTTTTTTCCCCCAACCTTTTCACATTTTTAGCCATGTTGTCTCTGTAACGGTATCTATTAACTATTAACATCAGCTCACTTTTTCCTTATCTTGCTTAGTGTAGTGTCCCTGAAATCAGTTTTGCCATGCTAGTTTTATTTTTCTAGGACACTTTACAATACATGGTAAAAATTTAGAAAATATTTATCCACGGGTGACTTAGTCATCTCATATACCACCAAGGGCATGTGTATCACACTGATTGAAGTCAGCAGCGGGGAGTGCTTGAGGGTTCTTAGTAGAGAAATGATATAGTTAGACTTCCTTTCTTTACAAAAAATAAAAATTTACAATTTTTACTCGAGAAGGATAAGCGAATAGGTATTTCTCATTACAAAATGTCTTCTTTAAGATTTAGGGTTTAGGGGCACCTGGGTAGCTCAGTCAGTTGAGCATCTGACTTTGGCTCAGGTCATGATCTCACACTTCGGCTCGTGAGTTCAAGCCCCGTGTCAGGCTCTGTGCTGACAGCTCAGAGCCTGGAGCCTGCTTTGGATTCTGTGTCTCCCTGTCTCTCTGCCTTCTCCCAACTTGCTCTCTCTCTCTCTCTCTCTCTCTCTCAAAAATATAAACAAACATTCACAAGATATATACATAAGATTTAGGGTTTATATTTCCCTTTTTATACTCCAGCTCCTAGACAAAAACTAGTTGATCAAGTTGAGGCACAATACTTCTTTTAAGAAGGTTTAAAGGGAGCCCTTGTTTCTTTTTATAAGCAAATACAAAGCATTGTGGAAACACCATTTTAAAGGTCCGTACGATTTTGTGATCATATTATTTTTCATTTTAAGAATTTTCTTTTTTTCCTCTTACTCGAATTCAATCTTGTTTTATAATCATGCTTCTGAAGTAAAATCTACAAAACAAGTCGTATTTGAAAAACTCTAATTTCTATCCTTCACGTCTAAGTGGTTCCCTCAATCCATTCTATAGGGAATCATTTTGTTTATTAATTTTGTGGTTTATCCTTCCACTTAAAAACATATACAAGTTGGGGGCAGCTGGGTGGCTCAGTCAGTTAATCGTCCGGCTTTGGCTGAGATCATGATCTCACGGTTCATGAGTTTGAGCCCCACTCTGGGCTCTGTGCTGACAACTTGGAGCCTGGAGCCTACTTTCGGATTCTGTGTCTCACTGTGATGTATATGTTTTTTTTTTTTTAAAGGTATTAAGGTAAAAGGTATTAAGGTAAAATAAAGGTATTAAGATAAAAAGAAAGTTGTATTTCTACCTTGTTTTTTTTCACACTGTATTCTGGGGATCACTCCACAGCAATGTGGAGAGATATTCTTCATTTAGAGTGTACTTTTTTTTAATGTTTATTTTTGAGAGAGACAGACAGACAGATTGCTACTGGGGGAGGGGCAGAGAGAGAGGGAGACACAGAATCCAAAGCAGCTCTAGGCTCTGAGCTGTCAACACAGAACCCGACGCAGGGCTCGAACTCACAAACCATAAGATCATGACCTGAGCCGAAGTCAGACACTTAGCCGACTGAGCCACCCAGTCACCCTAGAGTGTACTTTTGAGGAGAAAAGCATGGAATGCAGAAATTCTTACAAGGTAAGTTTTCTTATCACCTAAAATTAAGCTATGAATCAATAACAGAAAAATATTAATCAACACCTGTCTAAATAACCTATGTTAAAGAAGAAATCACAAGGGAAAGGAGGAAAAATTGTAATTTAATCAATTAAAATCATAACAAAATGATAATATGAATGGATTTATATGACATACATATCAAATTTCTATGATGCAGGGAAAGCAGCGCTTACAGGGAAATTTATGGCACTAAAAGCTTATTTTGGGAAGGAAGTTCTCAAATTATTCACCTAAGCTTTCACCCTAAGATAAAACCTAAAAGACAAGAACAAATTATGTCCAAACCAAGCAGAAGAAAAAAACAACAAAAATAAGAGCAAAAATCAATGTACTAGAAAACAGGGTGGGGGAGGGGAATAGAGAAAATAGATAAAACAAAAAACTGTTTCTTTGAAAAAAATCCACAAAATTGATAAAACCTCTAGCTGGACTGATGAAGAAGAAGAAATACAACAAACATACAAAGGAGCAATGTTAGGAATGAAAGGGGAAATCACTACAGATAAAGGATAAAAAAGAGGGGCACCTGGGTGGCTCAGTCGGTTGAGCGTCCAACTTCGGCTCAGGTCACGATCTCACGGTCCGTGAGTTCGAGCCCCGCGTCAGGCTCTGGGCTGATGGCTCAGAGCCTGGCGCCTGCTTCAGATTCTGTGTCTCCTTCTCTCTGCCCCTCCCCCCACTCATGCTCTGTCTCTGTCTCTCTCTCTCTCTCTCTCTGTCAAAAATAAACATTAAAAATATATATATAATGAAGGTGAAAAAGGAACTGGGGAAAGAAGAGAGTGAAGGCAGAGAGACAGAAAGAGGTCAGAAGAAGAGATGAAGCTTAAACCAGGGCAGTGATTGCTAAATTAGAGACACAGGGCTTATGACTCCTGGTCTTCGGAATGGGAGAGACTTGAGCTTGAATATTGGCTTTGCCGTGCACTATGGTGCGACCTTGGGCAACTTATTTAACGTCTTCAGTTCTGTTTGTTCATCTATAAATTGGGGTGGTAATAACGGTGCCCATCCACGAATACCTGGTATGATGTCTACAGAAGAAATCAAGTATGGCTTTTGAGTCTTGCTTAAAAGGTTGAAGTAATGTGATGTAATCACTGATTGGGGCTTGGAAGTGAGGGACCAGAGGGAGCGAAGAGTGATTCACAGGTTTGGATTTGGGTGATGGACTGCCACCAGCTGCCATACAGATTTGGAGGGAAGACAATGAGGTCAGGTTTAAATATGAGGTGAAGGAGTTGCTCTGACAGACATCCCGTGCTCCTTCTGGTGAGAGTCGCATGTCGGCACCCAGACCTCAGCATGAAGTGAAAGGCTGTGGTCCGTGTTGATCTAACTTCTAATGCAAAGACATAAATAAAAAAAAAAAAATCCACAACGTAGACAATGAGTTACAATTTTAACGTGGGTTCGTGTTGAATATGTATCTTTGGGGTTCCCACGAATCGTTCAATGGTTAATTCTATGGGGCTGGTACCCACACCAACTATTGTTAGCATAACTCCTTGCGTCTTTGTGCTGAAACATGGTAGGCACTCAACACATGGTAGGCATTCAACACTTGTTGAATGAATCTGTTAAATATTTCCTTTTTGCAAAGTATTGGAGGTTTTTGCAGTCCCTGGACTCCGATTACATATAGGCAGGTGTGGGATGCAACTCAGAAATGGATGTATAACTAAGACCCCTTTAAATTCATGGTATCACCTGGAAGGACGGGAGGAGTTGAAGCAGCTCGGTGACTACTTGGTGACTCTGCACGAAACGGGTGATTTCTTTTTGTCATTTCTTCCCCAAAGCGTCTCTTCAGGGCAGCTGCAAATCTGCTTTATGCATTCGTTGTATTTTTTATTGCCCTGGCAGTTGGAGCCATGCCAGAAAGACTAGAACCTTCTCTGAATTTTTTTTTTTTTTTGAACTTTCCTTTCGTGACTTTGGCAACAGGTCCTGGAAGTGTCACGGGGAGAATATGTTTGAACATCACTGTTTTGTGGCCCAAAACCATTTTCGCTCATTCTTACCCGCTCAGTCTGCCTTGGACACCAGAGTATTACGTTCCTCATCGTGCAGGAGCCTGCAAATTCAATTAAAATCTGGAGTGACTTCCTGAAAATCACCAGTTAGGATGATTGCATTCCCTTAATTGGGCAGGACGGCGCATGTCCTAAAACTTGCTGCTGTATCTTATTAGCTGCTATATCGCACTACCCACAGTCCAAGAAAACAGTCCTCGTTCCGTGGTCATCATTTCTCCTGTGGACCTTCAGCTCTCACTGTGTGTTTTCTCAGTATCTTGTGCATGGAGCAGGTTGCCTTTGAATGTCACAGTTATTGAGCAAATTTGAAAATAAGTGGGTTTGTAGGAGTCAGAGTGAGAAGTTAACGGACTGTAGGAGGCGTGAGTCATAGCTGCTCGGAGCTTCAGAAACAGCTCAGCTCGGCCAGCTGTGGGCACTTGCCTCACCGTTTTAGTAAGCGCATCTATCCGCACTCCCCCGAGTGGGGTGGGACAGGAATGACTTGGGAGGTCCTGAATAGGAAAGTCCACACTTAAAAACTGTACCTTAGTATCTCAGTTTCGCTCAAGGATGGTCTTTAAGGACTGGTCATCAGTCTGAGCTCACAGGAGTGACGGGAAGAAGGGACTACGAAGGTGATGGAACGCACAGGCTGGAATGCACAGAGGCTCACTTTTTTTGGTCGAGGCCCCCTGCAGGCTCTGCTGATGGCCGCATATTCAAAACTGGGACATCTTTGATGCTTCCTCCTTCTCGATTCCGACCAACAAGAATTTCACATGTATGTTTGTGCACCGCACCCTCAAATGTGTTAGGAGGAAAAAGTCTGTAATGAAAAGAAGCTGAAAAGAGAGGCACCGCAACGTGGTTGGGTTCCATCTGTACCATAGTGATCACACGAGAAAGCAGCTCAGAGGCGTCAGAGGGGCAGAGAGAAGAAAAGGCAAGCGGTTCCAGGTTGGATCAACCGTTCAGCGTAACAAAGGTATCGTTAAGCAGGAGACCAAAGAGTGTGGTGGCCTGTGATCTGGGTGAGGCTATGAGGTTAGGTACAGAGCAGGGGAGTAGACGGAGGAATGTGCCCTTTTCCCTGCTCCATTGCCCTTCTTCTCTGTATCCACTTAGTGTGCCTTGCAAGGATCCCCAACTGTCACTCCTTTTATGGTTGAAGGACTCTACTGTAAAAGGCTCTTCAGCTCTTGGGCAAATGCAGCAAGACGAAGACCCTCTACACGTGCCTCTGAGTCACAGCTCTGAGATAAGACATTTGCTCTTGGGACCCCGGTATCCAGCTCTGGGAGACACTGCAGGCTCTCCCACCACCGTGTCTGCAGGCTGGGTGGCACTGAGGGAACACGGATGCACTAGCTAGCACTCACTGCGCTCACTTTCTTGCTGAGAAAATCCAGCAAGGTTGGCTTTATCAGACCCACATCTGGTTTCCTGTGAACATTACAACATGACAAACCCCAGGGTCTCTTCTTCTGAATAAGGGCCTGAGGTTTTGGGACGAGGAGAGAGGCGGAGTCAGCTGTAGCATTTCTGTGCACCAAATATTCTCTTGTAACCTGGCGTCCGAGGCCCCAAGGGTCACCTCGGTCAAGGACATCTTGGTTCGGTGGAAAGTAAGTATTTTTCTGAAAGTTGCCCCTTGCCACCTGGGTCTCACCTGGGAGGAGAAAAATTAAATGGATAAATACTACTCTCCAGGGGCAAAAACAAGACCTTGGTATTTTGTTTCTATTCTATTTTTATGACAGAAACAAAAGCAAGACAGAGGGGTTGACTAGATACCAGAAGACAATGGCAACCATACCCGTTATTTCTTTTCCTAATTCTAGAATCTATAACCATGACCCCAATATTCTTATTTCAGGGTATGCGCTGCCGAAGCAAGCACACCCCAATATTCCTCCAGAACATAACTAAACACTTAGTGTTATAGGTAACACTTAGTGTTATAGGTAACACTTAGTGTTATAGGTATCTGGTGCATGTATTTGGAATGTAACCAACGCTAGTGTGGTCAATCTTGAACAACTGGAAGAGAAAAAAAATGTTAGCCTAGCAGTAATCCAGGGTCTAATGGCTGCTCCTAAAATGCGTGGATAGAAAAGGACAGAGGATACCAGGGATATCTGGTGGGGCCTCTCTCATCCCATTGGTTCCACTAATCTAGCTTGTCAAGTCATGTTTGGTTCAGCCAATCTGGCTTGCCAAGCAGGTACACCCTCCCTCCCTCCCCCCCATCTATGGAGGCCCCTCCCTGAGAGATGTGACAACCTTGCACTCATGTATCTTTAGAATTTGAAGGAAAAACTCAAACTCAGACAGATGGAGTTTTATAAAGGAAATCCTCCTTAAAGTTACAATGTCATTAAATGTATGGTGTTCACCAATTCATTCATTCAGCTAAGAATTCACCGTCTACCCTCTACGTGTGCCACTTGTTCAGCAGCAGTCATTCGCTTCCAGATGTTGACGGTTGGATAACAGCACAGAAAAATCCACAAACCTTTCCCCCTCACTTTGCCTGGAGGGAACGGGGGCTTTGTACTCCCCTGCTTGTAGGTGTTTCCTGATTCAGAGAGAGGGCTGAAGGCTGTTCTAAATGGAGAGCCTTGTCATCTCAAGAACAGCTTTTTTTTTTAAGAGTAATTCTACTAACTTGTGGTCCCTTCCTTCCCACCTTCAGAACTGACCCTATAGGTCTGGGGCTTCACTGGAGAAATATTTAAAGTTCCACTGATCTGTGGCCCTTCACTGATTCTTGGAAGTGGAAAATATTTTGCTTTGGTTTTGAAGTAGCTCCAGGGACAACGCACAACATTCAACCTCTTGCCCCGAGTGGTCGAACAGCTGCAGGTTATTAGAGGAGCCCTAGAATATTCTGTGTTGAAAATGAAATCTCTACACCTTACAGCAGCTGCAAAAGCATCTATGCAGTGGGGCGAAGCGGGCTCCGGTGAACGAGGGCCTTGGAAATGTTACACCCCAGGACAAAACCCTCACACACACACACACACACACACACACACACACACACACACCCCGCTGTGGCAGGGTGAAATTTGCCTGCATCCCGCCATCATTCCATGTGAAATCTCTAATTAAATGTACTTATTTGGGTCTCCAAATTTTCTTCTCCAAGCAAGCACCAGGGTTCGCTTGCCATCCGCCTACTCTCGCTTTCGAAAAAGCCCGTCACGTGACGAGCCATAACTATTAATGAAGATACTCATTAAACAAAGTAATATATATTTAGAATATTCATCCCTGCTGAACTTTCCTCCATTAGCATCAAAATGGTTGGAAAGATTAAAAGCCGTAAGAATTCCAGATAAAGCTTTAATCCTAAAGCATAGGCAACCAAATTAATTGTATTTCCAAAGCATTTGAGGGCATATTTCTCTGGCCCTGCAAAAATATAATCCTGGCCCCTAAGAATTTTACACCTGACATTTCTCTGGATTTAATTAGATACAAGAAGGGAACAAAGCCACATTTACATGAATGAACATGAATGCCTAATTATTTGTGTTGCAAATTACTGCCTGTTTTCCTTACCGTTTGTGCGGCTTGCCAAGGCTTTCACGGTATTTTTAGCTATATTATCTTGTTTGAATTTCACAGCAACCTTGTGAAGAAGACAGGCGACAAAAGTGACTGTCACCATTTTGCAGGTGAGGAAACTGAGGCTCCAAGAAGTCTCATGGCCAAGAACCGGCAACGGAGCTCTGCAGCAAAAGCAAGGATTTCGTCTCTGCTGTTCTCCACAAGGAATTGAGGCCACTTGTCAGCATAGCTAATAGTTGTGCGTGAGTGCCATGGATAAATATGGAGGAGAAAAGTGGCCAAAAGAATAAAAAAGAAGAAGAAGAAGAAGAAAGGAAAGTGGACTAAGGGAGGGGGGTGAGAAGAAGTGGGGAGATGATGCTAAAGTGTTTCAGTGCAGCAAAATCGGCCCCATGTACCATAGGGCTGAAAATATCACACGAGAAACTATAACGTGTGTTAACCTTCGTGATTTCCCAAAATACGGTCGATGAGAATTCTCTGGGTGGCACCCAAACAGGGTGCTAGGCATTGCTCTTAGCAGATCCTGCAGCCGGTACATGGGGGTGACAACAATAAGACGCAACTTGGGGATTAAAGTTAACCGCTGGGACTAGGCGAGGAAGTATCAAAAGATAGGGGGTGAAGTCAGACTAGTGTTTGCTCCATCTGGGGAAGGACGAGTGTCAATAGGAGAGAGCCGGCTGAAAGACACCCTCTCAAGCAAGGAGCTAGACAGGGGAATCTGGCAGTGGGATGAGGGGAGAGAGGGAGTGGCAGTCACAGATCCCCTATTGTGGGCAGGATGCTTTAGGTTGCACTCAGTCTGGGTGCTCTGATTTCACGCTCACTGGGTAGCCCCGAAGGACCTGGATGATTGGAAGGGGCTGCTGAAGGGGGAGTAAATAGTCTTTGGGAAGACCTATTCCTCCTTATAAAGTAATAAGTTGGTGCTCTGGTTTATATTTCGGGCCGTGGGGGATAGCTGGTGTGAGTCTGTCCTCCCATGATGCAAACACCTCTGGGGGTTCTGAATCAGCAAAGCAGAACTCTGATCTTTAAATGTGATGAGCGTGCCAAGGCCCTTTGCCCATTTTGCCCATCCCGCCTGGTGGCCAGCCAGTCTTCTTGGACCGCAGCCCTGCTGATTCCTCTTAGTGACAGGGGGCATGGTGTTCTTTTCTTTCGTTCGAAAGTGATTTACTTGTGGTATGTAGGGCAGTAGTCTGATTCAAGGGCAATAGCAGCCGCATACGGGCATTGGAGAGAATGGCGGTTCTAGTCTCAGTGTTAGCACTAGCCATAGCTTTGATATTTCGAGCTGTTTAACCCCAGTCCAGGTTTCCTCACTGATGCAGCGAAGGGATTTCATTAGATGATATTTGTAATTTGCCCAAGGTCACTTAGCCGGTCAGTGACCAGTGGGCCTTTACTCTATTACCCTTCCCCTGGACCTTAGTCTGCTCCTCCCCACGTGAATTTGGGACTAAAGCCCAGGCTGGAGGGAGGGTTCCAAGTGGACAGTAAAGTAGTTTGAATTTACTTCTCCTTAACTGGGAGGATTTCCCTTCTCCTTAACTAGGTTGGAATCGGGGTAGATTATGCATATACTAGTCACCTACAAGAAGGCCTTACCAATAAAATAGTGAACTCAACTACAACCCTGTCTCTCAACTTTCTTCACCTCACTGGACACATATAGAAAATAATGATAGAAAAGATTTGTATATTGCATGCTGGGATAAATGCCTAGGGCTGCACATGGCCACCCCAAGAGATCTGGGACTCAATATTTCGGCTCACCTGTGACCCATTTGCCCAAGCACACTGGTGGGAATGTTCGGTCAAAAGCCCTCTCAAAAAAGGGGGCTACCAGAAATAAAGCCAGATTATGTTATCTTCTCTGGGGATCCAGAATAATTCCCTCTCATTCAAGGAGTATAGAGAGGAAAGAACATGCGTCTTTGGTTTGGTGTCTTTTTTGTAAATTGGGGCCACATTCTATAGACTTTTGGTTTCTACCATATTGCTTACTTTGTTATTTTTTGCTACCTCTATTATGACTTCCATCTTCTCTCAGCATGGTTTATTTAATGGTATGGTATGCTTTATTCCTTAAATGATCAACTTCCTAACAGAGGTCAGGAAGCCAACTTCCATCATTCAGTAGGTTCTACCAATCTTGTCTGTGCCGTTGAAAACAGAGTCATCCTTATAAAGTCTCTCCCTCTAATACGCTTAAGATTTTACGTCCCCTCCCCAAAGCTCATAGTTTTGTATTCTGGATAGAAAATAACCTACTTGAATGTTACTGTTCTGAGAGTAAAGATGTAAGATCAGTAGACATTAGTCCAGCTGGGACTTTTTTTTTTTTTTCTTTTTGTTCACTTTTTCGGGGAAGTAAGGATTACATGCTGTAAAGTGCTAGTACATTTTTTTGCACAACACCATGGCTGTCTCGGGGCTCCGCACACGTCTGTATGCCTTCAGCGGGTCTTTTCAGCATACCTGTCAAGCATCAGACGTTGTGCTTGGTCTCCATCCTCATTTTCTATCTCTCACCTCGTGATCCTTATCTCTTCCCCCCCTATTTCTCTGACCCTGTGTCTATTTTTCCTATGCTCTTGGCATGTCCCTTTTATCTCCTCCTTTCTCTTTTTCTGACTTTCTTTTTAATGTTTATATTTATTTTTGAGACAGAGAGAGACAGAGCACGAGCGGGGGAGGGGCAGAAAGAGAGGGAGACGCAGAATCCGAAGCAGGCTCCAGGCTCTGAGCTGTCAGCACAGAGCCTGACATGGGGCTCGAACCCATGAACCACGAGATCATGACCTGAGCTGAAGTCGGACGCTCAACTGACTGAGCCACCCAGGTGCCCCTCTTTTTCTGACTTTCTTCCATTTACTGTTTATTCTGTATTTTCTACAACATTTCTTTAGATTTCTGTAGTGTGATAATTGCAATGATTTTGCTCATTACTCTTTCTCACTTTCACAAGGGGCTGCTAAACTTCTGACCAGTCTAGCCTTCGTATCCCCAAGTCATGACAGACCCTCCTTCCTGCTTTGCTGGGCCCACATCTGAAGGGTGAAGTTGGAGGGTGGATCTTGGAGGCAATTCCTAAGGTCAGTGTCCCAGTCGATGAGGAAGGTTTTAACTACTAAAGATCAAGATGATAAGTGTAAACCCTGGTGTGAAAACAACAGGGTGGGAAAGATTTGCCCATCAGTATGCAGGGTTGGCTGCTCCAAGTGGGAGAGAGGACAATAGACTTGAAGAAAGTCCAAGAGCTGATGAACAAGAAACCCGGACAGTTGTTTTGTGGTCCCTCTTCCAGTTACCTAGTGCCGTATAACAAACCACCCCCACTTTAGTGGCCTAAAACAACAAAAAGTAGTTATCTCGCACAATTATAGGGCTTGATTTAAGGAGAAGAGATACGGATCCCACTTCTTAATGGGAGATGATAAGATCACACTGCCAAAAGAGCGGGTGGGATGGGAAATACTGTTATGGTCATCTTTTGGTGATATGGTCTGCCACAGTCTGTGCTCTGGCCACAATGACCCACACTTCTCCCACAAGCAAAATACACTCATCCCCTCCCCCAAACCCAGTGCCTTATGGAAGCAGGACAGGTTGGAAGGAAACAAAATCTGAGGTTTTCCCTCCTGACTCTCTCTTCTCTTTCATGCAGGGATTCCCCTCCCTATTCTTTTGATCAGAAAGAAAGGGTGTCTCTTGGATCTTTTTCTGTCTGTGCAACTTAAGCTGTTCTGAGTTGCAGGTTGTCCCGAGATGTGGAGGGAAACACACACCAGGCTGTTGGTCTTTCTTGGGGTTGTTTATTTCCCTCCCTGACACCCCTGCTGTGATTTCCCTTCAGGGTCCTCCTTAGTTGCTTTATGTATTCTGTTTAGGGTTTTTAGATGTAACCAGTGGGAGGGAGACTATGGAATCTGCTAAATCTATCTTTACTGGAACCAGACCAAGAAACCATTTTTTTCTTTTTCTTCTTCTTCTTTTTTTTTTAAAGTTTATTTATTTATTTATTTTGAGAGAGAGAGCACGCATGTGCTCAAGCAGGTGAGGGGCAGAGAGAGAGGGAGAGAGAATCCCAAGGAGAAGATTCTCTGCTGATAGCACACTGGGCTCGATCTCAGGAACCATGAGATCATGACCGGAGCTGAAACCAAGACTCGGAAGCTTCCCCAGCTGAGCCACCCAGGCGCCCCCAGAAGCCATTTCTTGATTTTAGGTTTGCCATCGGGGAATGAGAAGCCATTTTGTTTTCAAACTCAGCCAGGTCCTGTCACCTTTATATTTAACTGTTTATTCTTTAGCTTATCTTGGTAACTCTCAGTTTATCGCAGGCAGCTGAAGAGGTCAGGTGCCACTTTCAACACTGTGCCTGGAAATTTCCTCAGCCAGATCTCAGGGCTCACGGGTCCATTTTCTATTTTCCAGGTTACCATGGGTGTCCGTCCATGTGGCTAAACTTCCCTACACCACTACATAAAAATGTCTCCTTCCTTCCAGATTCCAATAATACTTTCCTCATGTTTATTTAAGTCTTTGCTGACAGACTTTTCAGGGCCAGTCCCAAAGCCAGTGCACATGTTTTAGGTTTTTATTACAGCAGCACCCACTCTGGTTCCAAAATCTGTATCAATTAAGGTTTGATTGGAGAAGCAAAACCACTTTGAGCGAAACAAGGCATTTATTGTCGGGATTAGAATGTACATGATTATGGGAGCTGGTTAAGCAGTCTGCAATCTGTGGTCCCCGCGTCCAAGACTTGGGTCTGAAGTCAGCGGGACGGGCAAGCTTCACCAGCGGAAGAAGGAGGCCAAGTGGGGCTGGCGGGGGGGGGCGGGGGGGGGGCAGGTACAACCGGGGCTTGCGCAGATCGAGGGGACCCATATGTCCCACCCTGGTCCCTCGTGGCTCCCGTCCTCCAACTTCCATGATGAAGCCCACCTGCAGAAGAGCTGGTGCACGTCGTCAGGGAGTTATTCACAACCTAACCAGGATTCAGAGAAGCTGGAGAAGCGGTGAACGTGCAGATGCACACGTTGTTGGGTGTGAGCTGCCCCAGTGCGGACCTTACGCGGACCTCCTGCTGCAACCACGGCCGCCATGTCACTTCCGCCTTCCCAGGGTTGCAAACCTCCTCCGAGAAACTTAGTTCCAGCTTAGCTATAGTCTCAGCTTAGTCTGCGATCCAGCTGTTGGCAAGGTTGGTGTCTTCTGAGGCCTCCGTCCTTGGCTTGTAATAACTATCTTCTCACTTTGTGTTCAGATGGTCATCTCTGTGCATGGACCTGTTTGGTATCTTTCTCTGTGTTCTAATGCCCTCTTTTTTATAAAGACATCAGTCACTTTAACTTAATTGCCTCTTTAAAGGCCCTGTCTCAAGGGGTGCCAGGTAGCTCAGTTGGTTAAGCGTCCGACTCTTGATTTCGGCTCCCGTCATGATCTCAGGATTCATGGGTTCGAGCCCCATGTCAGGCTCTGTGCTGGCAGTGTGGAGCCTGCCTGGGATCATCTCTCTCCCTCTCTCTGCCCCTGCCCCAATTCATGCTCTTTCTCCCTCTCTCTCGAAATAGGTAAGGAAACTTAAAAAAATAAATAAATAAAGGCCCTATCTCCAAATACAGTTACATTCTGAGGTGCCAGAGGTTCAGGCTTCAACATATGCCTTTGGAAGGGGACATGATTCAGCTGATGACATTCTGGATTAGCACAAGAAAGCTCGAGAAATGCTACGTGCTGTATTTTCTTGGAAATTCGCAAAGTACGTCTGTATGAAAGATTACACAACGTCTTGAAAAATGTCTAGTATTTACACCCCCCATTGTTTTATGCATTGTTGGGAATCCCAAATTGTCTTCTCTCCATCGGCTGGTAAGATCGAGCTGCCACGTGCTAATCTTATCTGCCGGCTGGTGCTGGTGCTCAGGAGGGGAAGGTGAGGTGGGGGGTTGCGGGTGCCCGAGCTGGGCCCCAGGTCTGTGGAGTTGGTCTGTCACCACCTCCAAGCCTTTAAAGATGCCTGGTGAGTTGTTGTAGAGATGCGGGCCGAGGGAGTGGGGTTTGAAGCTGGGTGACAGGATTGGCTTTGGATGCATGAACTTGCCCCTTCCGTCTCTACCAGGCGGACCTTCCGGGCTGCCGGGGGCCTGGAGTTTTTCCTTGCTCCCTTACCACTGCCGGCAGGGTGAGCAGCCTCTCACCTGCCCCAACCTCTGCCGCCACTTTGTTCTCTTGTTCTTTCCAGGTGAGGAAAAGAGCAGGGCTGTGGACGCCGCTGGGGTGTGACAGACAGCTGAGCAAGGGTCCGTCCGGGAAGGTGTGGGCGGGTGTGGGTGCCGGTGGGTGATAAGGGTTACTGACCTTGCACCGTCGGCTGGGTCTGTAGTGGCAGTGGAAGGGCGAGCCCCCTGCCGCACCCCGGCGCTGCCCTCCCTCCTCAGCCATCTCTGTGTGTACCTGCTCAGGCCTCTCCTGGGTGGTGGCCTGCGCTTACCCTTCCAGCCCGGTGCTCGGCTCAGCTTTTTCAGCTCGGGCTTTGGCTTCCCTTCTTGACCACAATCGGGGCTCTTTCCCTAGGCCTGGGGCCCCGTGCCGAACAATTCCTGTGGCCCTGGCCTTCGTGCGGATTGTCTCAGGCAGACTCCAGACCCTTCGTTCGCTCCTCAGGCGAGCGAGGGTCCCCACTGCGCCCTTGGCACCTGAAGCAGCAGATCATTCCGTCTATTCTTGCCGTGCTCCTCTCGCGAATAATCTCCAGGACCTCAGACGGGATTCGCCGGCTTCTGGTACCTGGCTATGCTTTGACGCTGGTGTCTTTGCAACCTAGCGAAGTTATGATTTTAACGAGGCGTACATCTGTACAGGCACCGACCCGGCCCGTTGGAAAGGAGCAACAGCTTGACGTGCTTCTGTCTCCTCCCCGCAACCCTGAGCCGTAGAACGTGTTGCTCCAGTTCCACAGCTGAGAAAGCTGGCTCCCAGAGGGCAGCTTCACACGGCCGGAGTGTCCACTCGGACCCACGTCTCCCGACTCCAGGGGACGGGGCCCTCACACAGGCTGTGGCAGACATACGGGTTTGTGTTAAAACCAGCGCTTGGCCCAGCACTGTCCCCCACCCCCGGCCCCGTGTATGGATTTATTGCATTTTCCTCTAAATGCCAATTCGAAGGTTCCCTCGGTTCCGTGGGAAGGCTCCCCGTGGCATTCGGTAACTCAGTTACACTGAAACGGTTCCCGAGGCACGCCCCCTTCGCCGAAGTGCTTTGAGAAATATATTGTGTTTAAATTAAAACTGCCACATAAATGTGAGAGAAGGTATCGTGCGTTTCTCTCCCCACTTGACCTTGATCTGTTATCTCTGTGGCTTTCCTTTGCAGAATCTCCCTTCCTTATCTCCACCTCATGCAGACTGCCCCCTGAATCTCACACAGCGTATTTGCACTTTCAGCCCTGACTCGCCCTCAAGTCTCCTATGTATCTTTTCTTTATCTATTTTAAGCACAACATGATACACTTAAGGACATATCAATTTAATTAAAAAGGCTTAAAATACGCCCGAGACGGTGAGAGTTGTCCCCGTGGGATTTACGAAGCAGAAGATGCTGTCTTGTTCTGGGGTGTTCAGAGAGGGCTCGTGAAATACTTGCTATTCTGCAAGATTTAGTTGGCGAAGCAGTGTGACAAACGTTTTCTCCTTTGATCCTTACGAACCTGAAAGAGGATTAGGCAAGTTGATATTTTACAGAAGGGGAAGCTGGCTCAGAGCGGGCCAACGACTTGTCCTGTCCTGCAACTGATACGAAGCGAGGGGGGTCCCTTGATCTAAGATCCGTGCGCTTTGACTACACCGCATACTAAAGTTATTTACCTGTCATCCAGGGGGCTGCTGTCTCCTGTGTACCAGCGTGCCGTAATATCTTTGCAACCTAGTGAAGATATTATTTTAACTCCTTCTTTGCATTTCCACGTCTACAAATTACACCAAGAATTCTGGGTTGTGCACCTGCTTTGCTGGCTATATTGGGATGGAGGTGTGGCCCTCGAGGCTGGAAGATGGGACACACGGTCTCCCCCAGCTACTTAGAATCCCGGCTGCGACAGATGAAGGCCATCATTCACACTGACTGCAGAGGGAATCACCATGTCGATGGAGCTCAGAGCCCCCAGAAAGCTGCTTATTCCTTGCTGCTTCCAGATAGGAAAAAAACCAAACAACCAGACTGAAATCCAGGCTCTCTATCCAGGGATCGGAGACTGGCCCTTTCCCAGGTGAGAGATACAATCTAATGGTACGTGACTTTCTGCGGGTTTTGTCCATGATAATGAGAACGTATGAGAACAAACCAGCCATGTAGGAGCTGGAGAACATTCCGGGAGGAGGGAACAGGAAATAGAAAGCCCTGAGGAAGGAATGAACAGGGCAAGTCTTAGAAAGAGAAAGGTGTGACTAAAGCAGTGTTCAGCAAACTTTTCTTGCAAAGGGCCACCTAGTAAATAAATAATAGGTGAGCTGTTCAGTCTTTTTGTTTATTTATTTTGATAGAGTAAGCACCAGCGGGGGAGGGACGGGGAGAGAGGGGGACAGAGGATCCGAAGAGAATTCTGTGCTGACAGCAGAGAGCCCCAGGCGGGGCTCATACTCACAAACCAGGAGATCATGACCTGAGGCCAGTCAGACGTTTAGCGGACTGAGCCACCCAGGCACCCCCAGTTGTTCAGTCTTAATTGCAGCTACTCAGCCCTTTGTAGTTTGAAAGCCGCCCTGAATAAGACATACACGAATAGGCATGGCTCTGTTCCAAGAAAACCTTGCTTATGGACCCTGATATTGGAATTGCATATCATTTTCACGTGTCACCAAACATTGTTCTTCTTTTGATTTTTTCCCAACCTTGTAAATGTGTAAAAACCGTATTTAGCTCAGGGGCTGTGCAAAAGCAGGTGGTCAGCTGTTTGCCAGTGGAAGTTTGCCCCCCCCCCCCCCCCGCGCTAAGGCACGGTGAGTGAGTGAGTGGGAGAGAGGGTAGTCCCAGATGAAGTGAGAGAGAGCTAAGTAGGTGAGGGGCCAGACCGCATGCAGAGATTTTGTAGGCCATTGAAGGGAGGGTGGATTTTATTCTAATTGCTATGGGAAATGCCTGGAGGGGATTAGGCAGGAAAGTGACAGGATCTATTTTAATAACACTCGGGTGCATCTGAGTCCAGAATGGACTGTCAGGAAACCAAAGGAGAAGCAGAGATAACAGGAAGGCACCTTCTCCAGCAGACCAGGCAGAGATGGTAAAATACCAAAACGGAATTCGATCCTCAACCTCAAAGGGAATGAATGACCTATCAGGATGATAGGGTGTTTCAGCATCTAGCAGAGGGGCCTGGTACGTAGTATTTACTCAGTAAATTCTAGTTCGGTACAACTTCCTTCCTTCTTTGGTGGTCAGAAAGCTGGGAATATTGGTTTGGCCTAAGTCTCTCATAAAAATGGGTCCTTGTATGAAAAATCGATCCGATCGTATCATGAAAGTGAACGTTTATGTTTTGTTAATGACTCAGTGATAGGATATGTAGGTACGGGGGTGCTTGGCGTGTGTGTATTCATATTTTGTTGAGCCACATGAAACAGCTAAAATGTTTTTGCTGATTAAGGTCTCAAGATCGATGGCCTTATTGTTGCCCTGAAAACACATGTCATCCATTTAGTTGTCCTCATTAAAAGTATTCATATGTCAGGGGCGCCTGGGTGGCTCGGTTGGTTAAGCGTCCGACTTCGGCTCGGGTCATGATCTCACGGTCCGTGAGTTCGAGCCCCGCATCGGGCTCTGTGCTGACGGCTCAGAGCCTGGAGCCTGCTTCGGATTCTGTGTCTCCCTCTCTCTGACCCTGCCCTGTTCATGCTCTGTCTCTCTCTGTCTCAAAAATAAATAAACGTTAAAAAAAAAATTCAAAAAAAAAAAGTATTCATATATCAAGAACATTTAAAAAACTGTCTGTAGGTATAGAGAGAAAAAACAAAGCAAAAACTAGTCTGTGTGTGCCATTCCATTTTCTCCCAATCTCTTGATCTTTCCTGGCATTGAATAGAAATAAAGATATGAAAAATGCCAAAGAGTCAGAAATTTGTCTGATATTGACAATTTGTCAACTTGGAAAGGGGACAAATCACCCAGAACCCCACATGGGACCACGGAGGCCCATAAAGTTGGGATGAAGCACGATAACACTCTAACCAACCCAGAATCTGGGTATTAAACGAGATAACGTAGACAGTTGAGGGTGAAACTCCTACATCTCTTTGATTTTGCGTACCTTGAAAGGCAGGGGTGGTTAATCCATGGTTAGTCATATTATATATATGGTGGAAGCATAAAAATGACCATAGTTCTTGGCCTCCAAAGGCCCTGCAGGAGAATCCTTCCTTGCCTCTTTCCGTTTCTGGTGCCCCCAGCATTCTTTGGCTTTTGTACCACAAGTGGTGCAGTCTCTGTCTTTGTCTTCACAATACTTTTTGCTCTGTCCGTGGGTCTTCTCCTCTTCTGTCTTTCATTACGACGCTTGTCTTTGGATGTAGGCCCACCGGGGTAATCCCAAATGATCTCATTTCAAGATCCTTAACCGTGTCTGCAAAGGCCCAGGTTCTAATAAGATCATAGTCACAGGTTTGGAGTGTTAGGACATGACCATGCCTTTTGGGGGGCCGCTATTTAACCCATTATGACAGTGGACTCTGTCTCTTTCAAAAGGTTACTCTAAGGGATCGGCAGTATAATTGGCCTCCATGCAACCTGCAGGTTGATACATTGCCCTAGAATTATTTCCTAATTGATTCTAGTAAGTAAATCTTGTCTTTTTAACTGAGTTCTGAGTTTTGTGTTCACCCCAGTTTTGTGTTCATGCTTTTATTTATTTATTTATTTTTTAATTTTTTTTTCAATGTTTATTTATTTTTGGGACAGAGAGAGAGAGAGCATGAACGGGGGAGGGGCAGAGAGAGAGGGAGACACAGAATCGGAAACAGGCTCCAGGCTCTGAGCCATCAGCCCAGAGCCCGACGCGGGGCTCGAACTCACGGACCGCGAGATCGTGACCTGGCTGAAGTCTGACGCTTAACCGACTGTGCCACCCAGGCACCCCATGCTTTTATTTTTTAAGTTTTAGATTGTTTAGTGTTTTTATATTAATAACAATACTGCCTTGAGTACCACATGCCCTAGTTTATATCTACCGAGATAGTAATACAATGAATATCCATATCCAGAGATGCTGGATTAAAGGGTACATGAAGTTTACGTTAAGGTATATATCATCAAGTCGCCCTCCAGAGGGGTTGCAACCAATTTTCTGTCCTACAACCAGTGTGTAGGAGCATCTGTTTACCTTGAACTTGCAAATAATTATTTCCTATCAGGTCTTTTGATCTTTGCCAAGATCATTCATCAAAAATTCTTATTTTAATGATCATTTATTTAATTATAGCTGCAGCTGTTTTTACATATCAAGTACCCATTTTTTCTCTGAAATATCTGTTTATGCATATGCCAATTTTCTATTGGAGTTTTTATCTTTTTCTAAGTAGACTGGAAGAAATCTTACTTATTTTCTATTTCATAAAGACCTTGTTTTATATGTTGCAAATATTTGTTTTCAGTTTGCTATTTGTCTTATTATTTTGTTCATATTTTTTCCTGTTGAACTTAAAAATATTTATATGTAGTTAAATTTATTAATTTTTTATTTGATGATTTCCAGGATTTGGATTTTACCCATTCCAAGATATTTTCTTCTTATTGTTTTACAATATCATTTAAAAATTTTTGATTTCCATTTTCTGGTTTTTAAAATGTCACTTTATTTATTTAAACAAACAAACAAACAAACAAACAAACAAAGAACAGTTCACTTATGTCTTCCAACTCCCATACCATGACTCTGTCAATCACCAGTTTGTTCTCTGTATCTATGAGCTTGCTTTTTGTTTTATTTTAGACTCCACATATAAGAGAGATCATATAGTATTTTTCCTTCTCGGTCTGACTTATTTCACTTACGATAATGCTCTCGAGGTGCATCCGTGTAGTTGCAAATGGCAGGATTTCATTCTCTTTAGTGGATAAATAGTATTCCATTGTATACATACCATAATTTCCTCATCTATTCATTCATTGACAGATACTTAAGTTGTTTCCATATCTTGGCTATTGTAAATAATGCTGCAATGAACATGAGGGTTTACATATCTTTCTGAGTTTGTTTTAATTTTCTTCAGATAAATTCCCAGATGTGGAATTCCTGGATCATATGGTAGTTCTATTTTGAATTTTTCAAATAAGTTTTATTTATTTATTTATTTATTTATTTATTTATTTTGAGAGCGAGAGTGAGAGAGAGAACACGGGAGGGGCAGACAGAGAGGGAGAGAGAGAAAATCCCAAGCAGACTTCGCACTGTCAGCACAGAGCCAGACGTGGGGCCCGAACCCAGGAACCATGAGATCATGACCTGAGCTGAAATCGAAAGTTGGATGTCCAATGGACTGAGCCACCTACGTGCCCCTGTATTTTTAATTTTTTTTGGGTGTTTGTTTTTTTAATTTTTATGTATGTATGTATGTATGTATGTATTTATTTATTTTACATCCAAGTTAGCATATAGTGCTATAATGGCTTCGGAAGTAGTTTCCAGTGATTCATCCCCTATGTATGACACCCAGTGCTCATGTATTTTTAATTTTTTGAGGAACCACTGAACTGTTGTCCAGAGCAGCTGCACCAGTTTGTATTCCCACCAGCAGTGCGCCAGGGTTCCCTTTTCTACGCATCCTTGCCAACACTTGTTAGCTCTTGTCTTTTTAATACTAGCCATCCTAATGAGTGTGAGGTGATATCTCATTGTGGTTTTGATTTGCATTTCCCTGATGATTAATGATGTAGAGCATTTTTTCATGTGTCTGTTGTCCATATGTGTATTTTCTTTGGAAGAAAATGTTCAGATCTTCTGCCCATTTTTAAATGGGCTTGATTTTATTTTTCTATTGAGTTATGGGAATTCTTTATATAGTTTGGATATTAGCTTCTGACCAGATATGATTTGTGATTATTTTCTCCCATTCAGTAGGTTGCCTTTTCATTTTCTGGATGGTTTCCTGCTGTGCAGAAGCTTTTTAGTTGTAGTTCCAATTGTTTAATTATGCTTTTGCTGCTTTTTATATTGAATTCATCAATCTGATTACTAACTGGTACCGTTGCCTTCTGGGCTTGCAAAATTCTGATGAGAAGTCTGCTTTCTTCTTTATTTTTGTTCTTCTCTACATAACATTTTTCTTCCATGTAATATGAATCTTAAGATTTTTCTCTTTATCATGTGTTTTCAGAACTTGATTAAAATATGCTTTACTGTGTTTTTTTGTTTGTTTGTTTTCCTTAGGGTTTGCTGAGTCTCTTACATCTGCGGATTTCATCAAACTTAGAAAGTTGGGGGTCATTATTTCTTCAAAAATTTTTTTCTGGCCTCCCTTCTCCTCTTTCTGGGGCTTCAGTTATGCATGTGTCAGATTGCTTTGCATTTTCCCAAGGATCACTCGGTCCCTGTTTATTTCTTCTTTCAGTATTTTTCTATATCTCTGTGCTTAATTTTGGATAGGTTTTATGGCTATGATTTCATATTGCCTTGTCTTCTGTATCTAAACTGCTGCTGCTAATCCTACCCAGTGAATATTTTTAAAAAGAACTTTTATTTTAGAAGATTTTGGGATTTACAAAAAATTTGCAAAGATAGTACAGAGTGTTCCTGTACACTCCTTATGCAGTTTCCCTTCTTGTTAATATCCTTTTCTATTACTGTGGTACATTTGTTACATAGTGAGCCAACATTGATGCATTACTATTAACTGAAGTCCGTACTTCATTCACATTTCCTTAGTTTTTATCCAGTGTCCTTTTTCCCATCTAGGATACTACATTACAGGTCCTATTATGTTAAATCATCACATGTATCACGTCTCCCTAACCTCATCTAGGCTGTGATAGTTTCTCAGACTTTCTTTGTTTTTGATGATCTCGACAGTTTTGATGAGGTATTTTGTGGAATGCTGCTCAGTTTGGGATTGTCTGATGTTTTTTTCTCATGGTTAGATTTAATGTATGTGTTCTTTAATGCGGTGGTAACAGATTACTCCAGATTTAGTGGTTTGAATAGCACAAATGTATTTCTTGACAATTCTGGATGTCAGAAGTCTGACATGGGTCTCCCTGGACCCAAATCAAGATGTCAGCATGGCTGTGACCCTCCCTGGCAGCTCTTCGGAGACTCTGTGTCCTTGTCTTTTGCAGCTTCTAGAGGCCGTCTACAATTTCTTGGCTGGTGGTTTCTTCCTCCATCTACAAACCTAGCAGCTCTCTGACCCTTCCATACCTCTGACTCTTTTTCCACTGTCACATCTTTCTCTTTGTCTCCTGACTACAGAGCCAGGAGAGGGTCTCCACTTTTAAGGACTCCTACAGTTAGATTGGGTATAGCCAGGTAATCTAGGATAATCTCTCCATCTAAAAAAATTTTTTTTTAACGTTTATTTATTTTTGAGACAGAGAGAGATAGAGCATGAACGGGGGAGGGTCAGAGAGAGGGAGACACAGAATCTGAAACAGGCTCCAGGCTCTGAGCTGTCAGCACAGAGAACGACGCAGGGCTCGAACTCACGGACCGCGAGATCATGACCTGAGCCGAAGTTGGCCGCCTAACCGACTGAGCCACCCAGGCGCCCCTAATCTCTCCATCTAAAGTCTGTACCCTTAATCTCATCTGTAAAGTCATAGGTAATATATTCACAGGTTCTGGGCTTTGAAAGGTGAACATTTTGGGGGCCATTATTTTGCCTGCCACATTGGAGTTACGGGTTTTGGAGAGGAAGACCACAGAGGTAAAGTGCCATTCTCGTCGCATCGTATTAAGAGTATATGCTATCAACCTGACTTACCACCCTTGATGGTAATTTTGATCACCTGACTGAGGTAGTGTTTTTCTGGTTTTTCCACTATAAAGTTATTTTCCCCCTATTTCCATCCTGTACTCATTGGAAGGAAGACGCTTAAGGGGTAAGAGCTATGCCCTACATCTCTGAGGGAGAAGTAACTACATAAAATTATTTGAAATTCTTCTATATGAGTTATTTGCATTAATTTATGTATCATTGATTTGTGTCTGTGTGGACTCATAGATATTTATTTTATACTTTTGTTATAATCCAGTATTTCTTCGTTTTTTGTTTTGTTTTGTTAAAATTGTTCAGATATAGGGCTTTCATTTGGCTCCTGTGTCCCTTTGACATATCTCCATCATTTTATTTTTTGAGGACATCCTTACCTTCTGGCACCAGGCTCATCTTGTATATTCCTTGCCTCAGCCCTAGACTCTGTCATTTTTACAAGGAGCCCTGGTTTCTTCTATTGGAGAATGGATTCGGATGCCAAGATCTGGGTCTGGGTTCATCTAGGCGAACTTTCTTTTTATCCTAGAAATTTCGTTTGATTCTTCTTGATATCTCCCGTGTATTTCCTCTTTAGGTTCATATTTTCCTTTAAGTATGTGTTCACAATTATAACAGCTTCAAAAAATCCTTATCTGCTGGTTCTATCATCTGTGGCTTTTATTTGTGTCTGTTCTTGTTGCTTAGTTTTTTCTCACTTTGATTACGGGTCATATTTTCTTACATCTTGACGTGTTTAGTAATTTTTAATTAGATTGTAGACATTGTGCATTTTGTGTTGTTGAATGTCTGGATTTTGCTTTTTGTCTTACCTTAATAAGTTTTTGGCTTTGCTTGAGCAAGCAGTTTTACTTGGATATCAGCTTTATCCCTTTAAGACTTGTTTTTAAGCTTTGCTAAGACATACAGAAAATAGCCTTTACTCCAGGGATTGTTCAGCCTTACCTAAGAGGCATAAATGCCTTGGATGATCAGTAAGACTTCTCCATTCTGCCTGTTGGAGATTTGGTCAATGCCAAGGTCTGTGTGAGCTCTGCGAATATTTAGTTTGCCAGTCATTCTTTGTCTAGCATCTTGGAGTACTGGTTTCCACATGCCTGGTTCAGTACTCAGCAAACACTAAAGGGGACCATACAAATTTCTGGACCATTTTTCTATATGACTAGCTCTTTTTTGAGAACTCTGCCTCACAACTCCCAGCCCCTCAGCCTCTCTGACCTCTCCTCTTTGTTTCCTTACTCGTTTTCCTGGTTCTGTTCTGTTTGCCCCACTCCCTGCTTCCCTCCCCCCCCCCCCGCCACACCCTACATCACTGCAACTGCGGTGTGGAAATTGCCTCCAATAGACAGCACAGTGCTCACTTTTTTGTTTCCTTTTCCTTAAGGGTTCTAGTCCTGTGTAACCCTCAATGCCTGAAAACAGTTGTTTTTCATGTTTTGTCCAGGTTTCTGGTTGCTGGCTGTAGGAAGTCAAGTATAGTCCTTGTTACTTTTTCATTACCAAACTGTCTTTTTAGTTCTTTATTTTGATGATAAACTTGATACAGATCTGCACATATTGTGCTAGACAGTGGGGTGCTTTTTAAATTGGGAAAATCATGTTCCTTAAAATGTCCTGAGGGATGTTATTATGCTTTTACTAATTTTCTGTCCACTGTTATCTTAATTTTCATTTTCTGGAATTTCTACTAGATATTGGATCTCTTTGATTGAACACCCAGTTTTCGTTTTTTTCTATTTTCCATTTCTCTCTTATTTTATTACACTTTATGTGACATCTGTTTGACTTTATCTTCCAATTATTCTATAAAATTTTTAAAATTCTGTCTTATTTTCAATTCCTAGGAACATTTTCTGGTTCTTTAATGGTTCCTTTTTATATCATTGCTCCTAGTTTATACAGGCAATATCTTTTCTCATATCCTTAATGATGTTAATGCAAGTTTTTGTTTTTTTTTTTAAAGTTTCCTTTCCTGCATCATCTTTGCTGCAGGAATTTGTTATTCTGTTTGTTTTCACTGTGGTTATGTTAAAGTGTTCACTCTTTTATTAATTAAAAAAATTTTTTTTACATTTATTTAATTTTTGAGAGACATAGAGAGACAGAGCACAAATTGGGGAGGGGCAGAGAGAGGGGGAGACACAGAATCCAAAGCAAGCTCCAGGCTCCGAGCTGTCAGCACAGAGCCTGAGGTGGGGCTCGAATTCACAAACCGTGAGATCATGACCTGAGCTGAAGTCAGACGCTTGACCCACTAAGCCACCCAGGCACCCTAAAGTGTTCACTCTTAAGATTAAGGTACCAAAATGCTGACCCCACCAGGAGTTCTTTGGGCATGAGCTAATACACTGGTGGTCTTCACTGAGGCAAACTGTCGGGGGAACAGTTGGTTTCCTGCTGAGGCTGTCTATATGTCACTGTTTGGTGACACAAGGGTGGATAACTGTAGGGATCTAACTGCTCCTTATTTGGACTTTTAATTTAATCCTGCTGCCCCTGCCCAGTTTTTTCCTGTTCCGGTATCTTTTCTGGGTTCTGTATGGAAAATGAGCTCACTTCCCATAGAGATCCCTCCAACTCTCTTTTGCAGGCGTTAAGGTCTAATGTTCCTTCTCTTTGCTTGGACTTTGTTCCTTGCTCTTTGTTATTCCTCTTTCCAAAATCTGTTTATATGTTGTGGGTATGGATACTACTTAGTTTCCTAGTGATGGATATACATTTCTGTTACCTATTCTCCCTGAAATTTCTTGGTGGATTTTGACAGAAGGTGGTTGGGTGGGTATGTCCTTACTCTGCTCTTCTAAACTTAGGAATCTTTCACATTTTTATCACAGAAAACATGACTCACCATATTATGGATTCCTAGAATTCCTTTATTTTGTTTAATTAAAGCCTAAACTTGGAGGTAAATTGAATTTTAACCTAATTTGGGCTTCATGTTGGCTAATGGGAAGAAATAAAGCATATAGTGGGAGGATCAGAGCACACAGCATCACACATCTGGATAGAAATACTAGGTTGGTGCACAGGTGTTTGCCTGCATGAGCACAGGCTAAACATCTGGACATTAGCTATTTTCTTCTTTGGTTTCTACCAGCTGTTTGGTATCATGGAAGACACAGACTTATAATCAAAGTGACTTGTGAGTGGCATGCTAAGTTGACAAATAGGTTGAGGGGACTCTTCTCTACGTCCTGAACATGACGATGAATAGGTTCACCTCCATCATCGTATCAGCCTCCCTCCTGCTGCGTGCCCTAAGAGGATCCAAGAAATTCACGTCTCCAGGCACTGATCAGTGACTTTAACTTTTCTCTTTCATTTCTAAGGAATCAGTTAAAGTATCGCAAGAAAACAGTTTTCCATCTACAGTTTTAGAGGCTGAAGATCTGACTTAGAGATCTTAGTAAATACACATGTTTCTTCCACATGTTGGATCTAGGAGTCTTCCTCCCCACCCCCATCTCTAATTTTTGATGGAAAAGGCTAATTTCCTAACTCTACCAATACATTTAATGTGCAATTCAATATGATTCCTTTGGTTTAAACACAAAGCTAGCTTGGACTATAGGACCAGATGAGTTTGTTAGATGGGTGTTCTCTGTGGGATGAGAGGACATTTTAAAGTCTGAAAGCTTCTGTCAAGGCTTTTTAAAGCCAGCTATTAACCATACACACACACACACACACACACACACACACACACTTTTAATCACTCTATTTTTAATCTATTCTTTAAGGTACAGCTCAAATCCTACTACCTCTGGAAGTCTTCTGAGCCTTTCCTTTGGTAGTCTTGGCTATGCTTTGTTGTCTACTATCTGGAACTGTTCATTTTTGGGCTGATGAAAGTGTCATGTTGATACAATGGACACCTATCTCCTGGTGAATAATTCTTCAGAAGTACAGAGAAAACTGGACTAAGCGATTCACTTTTTCTGAGGCCACTGAATTAGTATCATGGACTTACAAGTAGTATTGAGCAGAAATGAATACAGCATTTTCTTAAAATGTATTTAGTGGGCCAGACTCCATTACTTGCTTGCTTCCTTCCTGTGAGTACCTCCAGCCGGCCTGGTGGGAAGCCATGCTGGTTCTTTAAGATGATGTTGGAGGGTTCATCAGTATAAAGCGGAGAACCCTTAATGAGAGTAGGGCTCATGCTGGAGTGAGGACAACACCCTTTATTCCCACATTTTTACGAATCTTCCTTTCCATTTAGGGAGGAGAGACATACAGAAAGGGCTAAGATGGGCCATTCCCACAGGGAGAGTAGGCAGATCCCAAAGGGAACTGATGTGACTGCCTACTTAAAAGTGTCTCCAGTGTGGGTCTTTTGGTGGCTTTGGATTAAAGCCCTTTTGGCAGAAGGCCCTTGGAGTGACAGTCAAGAGAAAATCTATTTATAATTAATTATCCAGGGTAGTTCACACACACACACACACACACACACACACACACACACACTACCTTAACAAAACAGAAATCCGAAATCAAAGTGATTTTAATTTTTCTCTTTAAACTGCTCTGTATTTCCAGATTTTCATTTTAAAATTACCATTTTTTTCTCCATACAAAGATTAAGAAAAAATTAGTAACCCTCTTGTCCTCAAGGTGACCAGTATCAACAGCTTTGTATATATACCTTTATCCTTTTGAATTCAAACATTTTGGGGGGGGGGGACAAGGGGGTCACTGTTGTCTTTGCAAAACTGAGATCCTAATAGGAACACTGCTTTGCATCCTGGTTTTCATTCTTTAAAACACATTCCAGTCTCCAGAAAGTTTTAATGTGTTCTTTTTTATTTGTGCATAACATCCCCTAGAATGGATCAACTATGGTCTATTCAATCATTTAGTTACCGATAGAGAGTCAAGCCCTTTCCAGTTTTGTCACCACAAATAGGTCTGTATTGCTCAAATATTCTACTATAATCATGTAATACTTATATTAGAAAACAGCATGTAAAATATAAAAACGAGAGAGATAATTAGAGTCAAGAGGCACGCTGGACCTGTTTGCTGAACAAACAGGTAAATAAATGTATTAAAATGTTACCTGGGAGCAGAGCCACATAGCATTTCTGTCTTGAAATAATCATTTCATTGTGGGCCCTGTCTCCCAGTGTAGCCAGCACAGGCCTTGAGATCAGGAACCACACCTCTTTCCTCCTGGTCTCTTCCAAATTGCAGAGCACAGCCCTGCAGAGGGCAGGTGGTCCTAGACCTACCCAGTCCAATGTGCTCTAACAATTTCCTTGGAAAACAGCTATTTAGATTTCAGAACGAAAATTTCCCATGTGTATAATGTTACAAGACTGGATTCCCAGGCCAGCCCACAAATTCTTATTTTAACCCAGAATGAAGGTAAACGATATACTTACATTGTTATAGTTTCTTTTTTTTTCTGTGGTAAAATATTTCTGAATTCCAAATGAGCATCTGTATGCAGAGAACCCTTCTCTACTGTGTGTGCGTGTGTGTGTGTGTGTGTGTGTGTGTGTGGTGGGCAGGGGGAGGGAAAGAAAAAGGAACAGCGATTCTTTCCTTCACTGCCCTCAAATGAGATGTTTTCTCTCCCCTTCTGCTGATCTGGTCGTATGTGGAAACTGAGCAAGCAGAATAGGAAATAGGATGACTAAATACGAAAGTGCCAAAGAACGAAATGCAAAAAGGACAAATTTAACATAAAAGTTGGATATTTTTCTTAGAGTCCCCATTCATATTTGAGATCTAAGAATTTGAATTTGATTGCTAACAATATACTAACTGAAATCTGCATATAAGTGAAATAAAAACTTATAGAAAAGATACTTTAGTTGTTACAGAGTTCTCTTAATTCGTTTTCTTTCTCAAATAGCATATTTAAAACATAATGTGAATCAAAGCCAAAGTTTATTTAAATATTAATGATCATGAGATGTATTACTTATGAATAGCTATTGATCTGGACACACAGTGATTTATAAGTTTGTTTTTACATGTTCATTCGGAGAGTCAATGTTTGAACTAAGATAAAAACACAGATGTGTTTTTAGATTTCTTTTTTTTTTAAATATGAAATTTATTATCAAATTGGTTTCCATACAACACCCAGTGCTCATCCCAACAGGTGCCCTCCTCAATACCCGTCACCCATCCTCCCCTCCCTCCCACGACCCATCAACCCTCAGTTTGTTCTTGGTTTTTAAGAGTCTCTTATGGCTCCCTCCCTCTCTAACCTTTTTTTTTTCCCTCCCCCATGGTCTTCTGGTAAGTTTCTCAGGATCCACATAAGAGTGAAAACATATGGTATCTGTCTTTTTCTGTATGACTTATTTCACTTAGCATAACATTCTCCAGTTCCATCCATGTTGCTACAAAAGGCCATATTTCATTCTTTCTCATTGCCAAGTAGTATTCCATTGTGTATATAAACCACAATTTCTTTATCCATTCATAAGTTGATGGACATTTAGCCTCTTCCCATAGTTTGGCTATTGTTGAAAGTGCTGCTATAAACATTGGGGTACAAGTGCCCCTATGGATCAGCACTCCTGTATCCCTTGGGTAAATTCCTAGCAGTGCTATTGCTGGGTCATAGGGTAGATCTATTTTTAATTTTTTGAGGAACCTCCACACTGTTTTCCAGAGCGGCTGCACCAGTTTGCATTCCCACCAACAGTGCAAGAGGGTTCCCGTTTTTCCACATCCTCACCAGCATCTCTAGTCTCCTGATTTGTTCATTTTGGCCACCCTGACTGGCGTGAGGTGATATCTGAGTGTGGTTTTGATTTGTATTTCCCTGATGAGGAGCGACGTTGAGCATCTTTTCATGTGCCTGTTGGCCACACAGATGTGTTTTTAAAAATGAATGTTTTGATAAAATAAAAGATTAGGAGAAACTACATAACATTTGTAGGAAGAATCATCTTCCGTGTAACTTAAAGAGACATAGTTCAAAAATTCTTAAAAGACTGTAGTGTAAAATATAAGGTCTATTAATCAGTGCTTTCTTTTTTGAAGTACTGTGCTAGCTAAAACTTACAAGTTATTTATATAAAGATCATATATCAAGAAATAATTCTCTGAAATTGCCTATTAAATATTATTTAAAATATTACTTTAATAAAAGTAAAATCTATTCTTAAAAATGTTAATTTTTCCACAGGAAAAAAATTAGCCATAGTTCCATCACTCAGAGACAACCACTGTTAATGTTTCGATGTGGTTCTGTTTGGTCTTATTTAATAAAGATATCTTTGGGGTGGTTATACTGTGCATATAAAACATTAGGGAGCTGGCTGGCTCAGTCGGGTAAGCTTCTGACTCCGGCTCAGGTCACGGTCTCGCCGTCGGGCTCTGTGCTGACAGCTCAGAGCCGGGAGCCTGCTGCGCATTCCGCGTCTCCCTCTCTCTCTGCCCTTCCCCTGCTCACTCTGTCTGTCTCTCTCTGTCGCAAAAATAAACATTAAAAAAACCCATTTTCTTTTTACCCTCAATGCGGCACAAATATTTCCTACTATCCTATTTATCTTAAGTTCATCATAAGCAAAAATACCAACAAAAG
The DNA here is from genome assembly GCF_018350175.1 of Felis catus. NCBI lineage: Eukaryota > Metazoa > Chordata > Mammalia > Carnivora > Felidae > Felis > Felis catus. The sequence continues at coordinate 15,431,113 of NC_058371.1, read as the reverse complement.
GAACAGTTTGTATGTGGGAACACACGGATAAGTCTTGTGAAAGATGACGGGATTGCGGTAATGTTTCGCCAGTTTCTCAATGAGGGAAAAAGTTTTGCCCAAAGGTGTCATAAAAGCATGACCTCAACTGCATACATGGAAACAAGAGGTCATGATTCTGTTGGTTCTGCATCACTGCAAAGATGAGAAGTTCTTATCAAAGATGGGAAAGAGAAACAAAGAAAAACGGGAGACAATTGAGCACGTTGATGATGACCTTATATGTGGGTACCTCTCATGTGGCTGGTTCCACTCTATCAATGCGTACAACCACCTCTGTCGCTTGGTATCCGTATTTCTTTCTCTCCTTCAGTCTGAACGCCTTTCCACTCATGGTTGGTTGTGTTTTCTCTCTTATCTCCAGTTGTCTGAAAATGAAATAAAACGAACAGCCAGTTTTTGTGGCTTAGTTTTTAAATGAAAAAAAAAATTTTTTTTTTAAAGCAACAGAACCTTTTCCCTAAATGGAATCTTACCCAGAACCTCAGTATGTAAAACAGAAAAAAGTGGACCTTTTTCAGTCATCAAGGAGGGAGTAGTGCAGAAACCAAGATCCACAGCTTGAGGTTGAGAAAATATGTGATGGGCTGTTTAAACCAACATTTGCTTTCAACTTACAAAACGTTCAAGGCAAACCATGGAGTTTTACTTATGCTGATTGTTCTGCCAACAAAAATTCAGTTTTGTGAAAACGATTTATTACACATGGAGTTTCTGACAGAAGAAAAAGATCTGAAAAATTTTGGAAATCAAAAAACTTGAATACATTTGGAGCCACTGAACTTTGGAATGAATATTGATTTTGTGGTGACCGAACCTCTGAAAATGATCACTGTTCACTCAAAACAGTCTGAGGAAATTACCTCAGTTGAATATTTCTTCTCTTTTTCCCTCTTCCTTAAGGGAAGTTTCTTGAGGGGTAAAGAGAATGAAGAAAAAACTTACTTTATTTTTGCAGATGAAAGTCAGAGAGAAAGTTAACAGGAAATAAATATTTTTTTGCTTTTTTTAAAAAAAAATTTTTTTCAACGTTTATTTATTTTTGGGACAGAGAGAGACAGAGCATGAGCGGGGGAAGGGCAGAGAGAGAGGGAGACACAGATACGGAAACAGGCTCCAGGCTCTGAGCCATCAGCCCAGAGCCCGACGCGGGGCTCGAACTCACAGACCGCGAGATCGTGACCTGGCTGAAGTCGGACGCTTAACCGACTGCGCCACCCAGGCGCCCCTTTTTTTGCTTTTAAAAAATGTTTATATTATTTATTTTGAGAGAGAGAGACAGAGAGACAGAGAGACAGAGAGACAGGGCCAGACAGAAAAGGAGAGAGAATCCCAAGCAGATTCAGTGCTGACAGCATGGAGCCCAATGTGGGGCTCAATCCTATGAACATGAGATCAAGACCTGAGCTGAAATCAAGAGTCGGTCTCTTAACCAACTGAGCCACCCAGGCGCCCCATAACAGGAAATAAATATTTTAACTGAGGAATTAAAAATGAATATAAAAAGACAAAACTGTTTCGGAGGTCATAAATGTGTTGTATCTCCTTAGCAAATTCAACATATAAGGGAGAGGGGAATGAGAAAACAGTTGTAAATTCTCCTTAGAAACCAACAAATTAAGAAATCCTTGCATTTCACTGTTGAGGCGACAATCGGGAAATTTATAACATGACCTTTTAAAACCACAGAACCTGTGGAAATCTTCCCATTGATGGCAGAATAAAGTCCAAACTTCTCCATCTGGTGTCTGCTCACCTTGCCTCTGCCCAGGGCCTTCTTTCCCTCATTTATAACTCTGAAGTCACACATTCCTTCCATTCCCAGAATTTGCCAGACCCTTTTGCTTCTTAGGGCCTTAGTCCCCCACTCTTTCCTCTGCCCAACGGCTTCAGCGCATAATTGGTACCTGTTACGTGTTGAATTGTGTCCGCCACTCCATTCATTTGTGGAAGTCATAACCTTCAGTACTCAGAATGCGACCTTATGTGGAAACAGGTCCTTGCCGATGTAATTGAAGATGAGATCATCCTGGAGTAGGGTGGGCCCCGAATCCAATGACTGGTGTCCTGATAAAAAGAAGTCTGGACTCAGGTGCATTCCCCAGAGAACACCTGGTGAAGACGAAGCAGAGATCAGAGATCATTTGCAAGCCAAAGAAGGCCCAAGAGTCCTGGCAAAGCACCGGAAGCCAGGAGGCATGGAGCAAATCCCTCCGTAGGCCTCACAAGGAACCGACCCTGTGACACCTGGATCTCGAACTACCAGCTTCCTAACTGTGAGACAATACAGTGCTGTTATTTAAGTTGCCCAGTGTATGGTCCTTTGTAATGGCAACCCCAGGAAACGAATACCTTCAAGCCATTTTCTCAGGGGAACCTTCCCTGACCACCTAGATTCTGCCAGTGTTTTCAGGGGGGAGCTCTTGCTTATTTCATACAGTTAATCTGTAACTATGTTATTGGTTGGTTTGTCTGTTGACGTCACCCCCACTGGAATGTAAGGTCCGGGAGAGCCAGGGCTTGTCTCCTTCCTACTTCCTTCACCGCAGCTCTCAGTACCGGGGGCATGGCAGGGCTGGGCACACATGGGCGGGAAATGTCACCGACTCACATCAGAGGCTAAGGAGGCAGCACCAGGAGCCGGTGTGAATTGTCATGTACTTTTGGATTTAGTGGAGATGACTTTTTTTTTTGTTTTCCCCAAGGAAGTCAGAGACTTAAAAATACTCTCAATCCTTTGTTTTATGACACTCTTCTGTCTTTCTGACTGGCAAACTTCCAAACATTTTCAAACAGTGAAAGTGCGTCATTCGCAACGCTAGGAAGTTTGGGGAGAAAGAGAACAAACACACTGGCATCGAGCTTCACAGGCTGTGAGGAACTTGCAGAGAAAGAGAGGAAACTGTAACAGAAAATTCGCCAAATGATCCGGACCCAGTGAGTCTTGTGGTTTGCTGAATTTATGTTAAAAATTTGAAATGTATTTGTTCAAAATATTTTTAGTGCTTGAAACTATTATAGTAGTTCTTTCTAAAGAACTTCAAGGCAGAGCTTTGGACACCTTTTCCTTCCGAGTTTAAAAAAGGAAAGTACTACTTTATCATTTGGCTATAGTAATGGATATTTCAAAGCTATTTGGGATGGAACAGAGACGTTTTAGCAAAAAACAATTTATGAAGTTTTCAAAATTGTAAGCTTTCCTTGTAGACAAGAAAATCTCTCTCTCCACACCCCCCCCACCCCGATACACACACACATACAACACATACACACACACCCTGGCAATTTTTTTTTTTAATTTTTTTTTCATCATTTATTTATTTTTGGGACAGAGAGAGACACAGCATGAACGGGGGAGGGGCAGAGAGAGAGGGAGACACAGAATCGGAAACAGGCTCCAGGCTCTGAGCCATCAGCCCAGAGCCCGACGTGGGGCTCGAACTCCCAGACCGCGAGATCGTGACCTGGCTGAAGTCGGACGCTTAACCAACTGCGCCACCCAGGCGCCCCAACCCTGGCAATTTTAAGGAATATTTTTCCCTGACTTCATCAGAGTAGGACAAAATTAATATTTATTACGAAGGAATGGGCAATATATGGCTCAATTTAAATTCATGATTTTCAGAGAATAATTGCAATAAAATGAACCTCATTTCAGAGTTTCCAGTAACATGGGAGGAACAATTACGTGAGGTAATAGTCAAGAATTTCTCCGATTTGATGCTCTGATCTTTGAACTTTGATAGAAGGCTTTTTCAATGTCCTTACCGTTCTGTCTCTACTAAAATCTAACTTGACTGTATATTTATTCAGTGTAGACTTCACAATAATACTTTTTGGAGGGCAGAACTGTAGTCTATGGGTCTGTATGAGCCAACTGCTCTTGCAAGTGTGGAACACTCATTTCCTATGATTTTATAATCCCCTGAATAACACCATGGAGGAGAGCCTCTGCGGCCAGGACAGAGTGGGATCAGTGATATGGTGGAGAAAATTGGGACATCAATTGACAGATGGATTATGGGCTACTGATTTAATCCTAACTATACTCAACACTTTAGTGAGTAAGCCATCATATTCCATGTTCTTAACTCTAATATACAGTTCTAAAAGCTGTGATGATAGGTGGAGGTGATGCTGGGATACTGGGATGATATAGTGGAAACTAACATGCCAATTTACTAGACTCTAAGAGACCTTCCTGGGAGGCAGAGGTTTCCAATGGTTTGGGTTCAGTGCTGTAGTCCCAGTGCTGTGAAAAGTTTGTGGGCACTTAATAAAGTCTGTTACTTGAATGATTATTTTATGAAACTATTCTTGGTAGAAAAATAAATTAAAAACCCATTTGAAAGGAGAGATCAATCACTATGTGTCCAGCTGATCACTGCTCTTACTTAACTTCCTTGAAGAGAAATTACTCCTAATGCGTGCAGGTGGATCTTCTTTTAGGAGGTTCTATTCCACCGGCGAAATATTAACATGCCTCACTCAGGAGATCACTCTGGTTTCATTATAGAAGATTGCTTGAACGGTGGTTTTTGCATTAGACCTAGGTGTTTGGTCAGAGTTCTTCAGTATGGCAAAGGTTACTTTTTTCAGAGACTTTCAGAAAGGTTGCATTTCGCTATATCGATCCCTTTTCCACAGAGGTTTGTGACTGTATGTATCTCATCAAAGAGCTGAGAAATATTTCCTGACTGTGTATATCAATACCATGTGGACTTTGGGGGCGTATTTAAACTTTTGTCTGCAGTGATACGTCAGCAAGGTCATAAGAACTGAGTGAAATTCATTCTATGCTTTATGTGTCTAAGGGCCTGAAAAATTGGAAACAGTACCCATGCCTCAGGGAGCTCCAGGAGGGGCTCAGGAAAGGCAGGAGTCAGTGATCTCTGCCAGTTTCCTGGAGGGTCAGTGAGGTGACACATATACAAGGTTGTCGGGAAAGATGTGATGAGTTTAGTTTTAGACATGCATGATTTGTTGAACCCGAGGAACATCTAGGAGGTAAATCACCCAGACGTCAGAAGCTATACACTTTGGAGCTATTACCAAATAGAGATATCTGAAGCTGTGGGCATGAGTGAGAGCACTCAAAGAGAAAGCAGGCGGAATGAGAAAATAGAAGGGTTTAGGATGGAATGTCTGGAAACACCGTACTTTAGGGGGCTGGCCGCAGAAGAGGAGCCAGCCAGGACATAGAACAGGACAGAGGAAAGTCACCCAGGCACCCGGATGGGCACTGCTACATGGCACAGAAAGACGGAGTCGGTGAAGGCTGGAAACAGCCCTTTAGAAAAACTACGAGAAGGAAATACATAAAAACATCAGCACCTCAGTTCCCGACCGCTGAGATTCCAGGTGGCTTATGTTTTTCTTTCAACTCTTCGGCATTCTGTACAACGAGTATCGGTCACCGCATGTTAATAAAAGACTCTGATGGAGTCTAAAATATTTCATGAGAAACAAAAGGGCAAGGAATTATTCATTCACAAGCATTTATTTGAGCGCCTGCGTGCAGGGCACCATGCTCAGCATAAAACAACAAACAAGAGGATGGCTCTGTTGTTTCACAACAAGGAGTGGCAGCTGGTTTGCCAAGGGCTTGTGGGGCCCTGGAGCAGGAGATGGGGCTGGGAAAGTACTTTGGTGCCAGATTATACTGATTTTATATGTTTGTTAAATAATACGGATTTTATTCTGAAGGCTAGGAGAGGTTTTTGAGGGGTGGAGTTAGGGTTGGAACGCGCTTTATTTGGAGTTGATTTTCTACTTAATTGGACAGTAGTGTGGCTGCTAGCCCCGAGGAGCACAACCTGGGAGCACAGCTGGAGGCGGGTTCATCACTGAATGAAGGCAATACAGGGCAGATGGGGAGGGCCAGGACCGGATTTGGGAGTAGTAACAAGCCAGCAGGATGCTACCGATTGAATGGATGCTGGGGTTTTTAACTTGGGTCTGTAGGTGGGCAAAGAGTGACAACCGCCCTACATACTTTGTATAGGACGACTCCAACTGCCTGTCGTGGTCACTGTTATATGAAATAGGAAAGCGAGTAGCTATGGCAGATGGTATTAGAGGCGAGAGGATGAGAAGGAATGTGTGTATCTATTGCTGAGATCACGTAGAAGACAGAATCCTAAACACTCGGCTGGCTGTCTCCTAACCACACAGGCGTCTTCAGATGCTTTCTTTTTCCAGTCCCTAGAACTCAATACTTCTGTGGCAAAGAGGGATGTTGGAGTTATGTTTTTAGAAAAGTGTTTGCCTGTACATAACTATGGCCTCCCAGGAAGGGTCTTTCTTTGTTAGATCAGTTTGGGAGAAGCTGATTAAACTGCACCTGGGGGAAGAAACAGGTATAATTAGATGAGAATTGATGCTTTTAAAGCAAAGGACCCCCCCCCCCCCGCCACCCCTCCCCAGCGCCTGGGTGGCTCAGCGGGTTAAGCGTCTGACTTTGGCTCAGGTCACGATCTCATGGATTGTTCTGCTGTCAGCACCAAGCCTGCTCTCTTGGAATCCTCTGCGCCTCCTCTCTCTGACCCTCCCCCCACTCATTCTTTCTCCCTCCCTCCTCAAAATAAATAAACTTTAAAGCAAAGTCCCCAAAAGGGGTAGGTCCCAAATGAACTGTATTAGTCTGAACTAACACACCCTGAAGGTGACAGGTGCTGTACCTGTATTCTTGCATTTTATCATTTATCCCCATTTCACAGCATTGAAAACTAAGGCCTTAGGTTATGCAGCAAGAGGGAGCATGCCCAGCTAATAAGTTAAAAGAGGCCGGATTTGAATCTGGCTGGAAGTGCCACAGTACAAAGCTTCCCTCCTGGACCAGCCACGATGAAGACATCTTGAAATACAATTAATTCACACCCTCGCGCATCTCATCCTGCATTAGGTAACTTCTGTTGCACTGGCGAGAACTCAGTCTGGAGTGTGCTGTTGTTGACGGACTAGGGGAAGGCTTTCCTTATCGCCCCCAAACAGAGCGCCAGGTGGTGCCCGAGATGGCAGCATCTTTCAAATGGTTCCACCCTCAACCACTGATGAGGGTTCAAAGAAGGTTAAGGTCGCCAAGTCCTCGCTCGGCCCAGTTCTTGAATTAATATCTAAGTATTGCTGTCTCGTCAGTTCCTTTTATTCTTTTGAGGCGGGCAGCGTTGCAGAGTGAATTTTCATCCGCTCTGAACACAGCGGGGCTAAACACCACTGACACCTGCCCCACCAACAGGCTGGCAAGAGCCCCTTGGCTCCCCCTGCCGCCCTCCTCCTCCTTCCTTCCCAACCTTCAGGTAACCCTGAGGGTGGAGGGAGGGTCGGGTACCTGCTTTCCTCTCCTACAGCCGCGAGCTTCGGCCCTGAAACGAAGCGGGCTCCCGGTCGCCCCGGGACCCCCACGTCCCCCCACCCCGCCTCGAGTGTGAGCGCGGCGAGTGTGAGCGTCCCGGTGTGCCAACGGCAGACTCACGAGCAGCCGCTTGTTGCTCCCGCCGCCGCGCCGTGGGGAAGTGAAAATGAAATTGACTTTTCCGAGAAATGATGAAAGCGGCTCGGCCTGCCAATGAACAGCCGCGGCGAACTTCCGCACCTCCCGGCCGGGCCGCTCGCGCCCTCCCTCCGCCTCCACCTCCGGGTTGCACAAGCTTGAAACAAACACTGGGGAGGAAGGGCGGAGGGAGGAGGGCGGAGGGGGGAGGCGAGGGAGGGAGGGAGCCAGGCAGGGAGGAGGGCGGGGGGTGGGGGGATTTCCAGCCTCAGCTCTTCGCAGTTTCCTCTCCTTGTTTTGCTTTCGATCTGGACTGTTCTCAGGCAAGCCGGGGAGTAACTTTTAGTTTTGCTCCTGCGATTATTCAACTGACGGGCTTTCATTTCCATTTCACACACCCTAGCAACACTTAAACCTTGCGGAATTGTATTGGTAGTGTGAAAAAGCACACTGAGAGGTAACATTTTTTCAAATAATAGTTGTGACTGTGCGTGTGTGTTTTTCTCGAGGGCATGTTTGTGAGGACTGGAGGGGATGTGTGTGTGCGCGTGTCCTGATGGTTTGACACAGTGTTTTGCAGACGGAGAATGCTGGGGTTCATAAATATTAATGCCGATTTTTGGAGGAACAGTCGGAGCTCTTACGGATCATCTGATTTTAGGGGAAGCAGGTTCTGCTGCTGTTGCTGCTGCTACTGGGGCTGCTGAGGCTGCAAGGAGGAGGAGGAGGTAGAGAGGGAGGAGGAGGAGGAGGAGGTTGGTGGAGGTTTAATTTCACTTTTGGATTTGCAGATGCGGAGAGGTTGGCTCCATGGACACAGACCTGCTCTGTGTGATTCTGCGCCCCAGGTGTTGTGTGTGTGGGTGCAGGTCCGCCGGAGTGGGGCCTCCTTTTAAAACAAAATTACCGTGTGCATGTGTGTGCGTGTGTGTGTGTGTTTACAGACGCCGTGGCCACCAGATCCGAAGGAGGGGAGCGGGTCCTTCACGGTGTCCGGCGGCGGCGCCTCTCTCCGGGCAGCTCCAGCGTGAATAAGCCGGAGCCCGCCGTCCACCCGGCTGCCTGCGCCCCGCGCCCCGGCCGGGAGAGGCGCCTGGCGCCGCGGCCAAAGGAAACTTGGTGGGGCGCCCCGCGGCGGTCCCAGGGCTCGCCGGCCCGCGGGACTCGGGGAACGGTCGCGGGCGTCGGGTGCCAGCGGCCGGGGGGCGGCGGGCGGGCTCCGAGCGGGGGTGGGCGCCGGGCCTGGCCGGCACGCCCGGCTTCCCGGGAGCTGGGCCGCTGCCGCCACCGCCGCTCCGGAGGGACGCCGCGTCCTCCTTCCCGCCGGCCAGCGTCCGGCCTGGCCCTGGGGCTTTGTCACTGCACTTGTCCAGGCGCGCGGGGGGTTCCGGCGGCGCGTCCCGGTAGGGCGCCGCGCGGAAGGGGTCATCCGCCCCGGCCGCGGCCTAGCGCCGGGCGCCTCCGGGTCCCCGCAGGCGCCCCCGGGCCGGCCTGGCGCGCTGGGCCTGACCCGCCTCGGCTACGGAGCGGGCGAGGTGGGGGCGGGGAGCCTCCGGGGACCGAGCGGCGCCCTGCTGGCAGGCGTGGGGGCGGGCGTCCCCTGGGGGTCCTGGGGCGCGCGGGCCGCGGCGGGGTGGGGACGCGAGTGCCCGCCCCGCGCCCTCCGACCCCGCTCTGGGCGCCGAGTGGCATTCGCCCGCCGGCCGAACGTGGTTGGTGCACGGCCGTGGCCGCCACTTCCTTTCCGCCTCGCGGGCCGGGCTCGCCCACCGAGCGCTGCCCGCCTCGGCCAATCGTGGCGCCCGCCCGCCTGCGGCCGCGCTCAGTGCCCCGGCCTGGGGGCCGGCCCGCGAGAGGGGCTCGGGAAGCCTCCGCAAGTTCGAAGGGCCTCTGGAGGTAACTCAGCCCCCTCGCCAGGACGCGCCGGCATCTGTCTTTGGCCCCACGTCTTGGTACGTTTGCCGCCCTACCCCCTTGCCCGGTTAGAGGGGGAGAAGGGGAGGAGGCTGGCAGCCCGGGCCGGGCGCAAAGACAGTGTTCCGGGCACCAGGTGAGGCGCCCGGGTCCGTGGTTGTAGGCAGAAGCCTCGGTCACCGGCTGCAGATGTGCCCCCTGGGACTGGCAGGCGAGGTTGCCACATTTTAGCGGCGTGGCTAGCACTCATTTTCAGTCCCAGAGTAGAGTGTTTGGAACTTGGGGACATGTTACCCGCTCCGTCCCTCCTCAGCCCCTCCCTCCGGTGCGGGCGGTGGGTTGTGCTCCTCGTCCTTGGTTACCGGCTGGGAAGAAGGCAGTGTTTCTAAATGAGGAAAAGTGCTGGCCTTTGCCTTCTGCCACTGGCCTCCCCGTTGCTGTGACTCGGTCTGCTTTTGATGAATGGCTAGGGAGGGTGGAGGATAGTTACATTTCCTGTTGTGGATTTTCAGGAATCACCAAGGTTGCTGTCAAGCCTGCAGTCATTTATTAGTTTTCAGCCCGATTGCAAGTAGCATTGGAACTTAGGAGCCTGCACTTTTTGGTGCTTTCAGGGCAGGTGCAGGAAGGGGTCTGGTGACAGACTTGAGTTCGAAAGGTGGATCGTTTTGATGTTAGACAGACGCGCGCTTCCTTGCCAGGACCTTGAGGGTGATCCCTGTTTCACGGCAGCTTGCACGCAGATTCAGGATTCTCTCCTTTTCTCAACGCCCATCCTTCCTTTTTTGGACGGGAGAGGGATGGACATAGAAACCTAAAAAGTCTTGGGAAACTTGTCTTTTCTAAGGAAACCTCGGAGATGGAATGTTTAGAAATTAAACTGGCATTGCTAAGGGGTAATCTTGGAACATCTATCGATTGATGTGGCAAAGTCCGGAATGTCGCTGTTATTAGTGAATGATTATAATTTATAACAGCCTGTTGTGTAAGAAGTTAGATTCTGGCCTCTTAGATTCAGGAGCCCTGTTCTGTGATGGCTTGTAATTCCTTCTTAATATTAAACGTTTATATATTTCATCCAACGCGAGTTGTCTTTTTTTCTTTTGATCTTCAAAAGTTCAAGATAATTTTGCCTAGTTCAGACTGACTTACCTGTAAAAATGTCACCGTAATCGAAAGTAAGAGTTTGTAGTTAAATTGGAAGCAAATTGTGGCAAAGAAATGGTTGTGCTAAGCGCAGCTCTGTGAACTATGGCCCCACTTTTCTCTTAACTGTGCTTTCTGAAGTGCTGTATTAGGCAAATATTCAATGTGCTAAAGCTAGTTGAGGGTGTTAAACTTACAACTAGTCGTGGAAAATTTGAGACTTTGGATGTTTAACTTGAGATGTGCATCCATCGTTCTTTCATGGTACTTTTGCAAGGGCATTGTACTTTTATTCTTAGGATTATCGAATATAAGCTCTGTGGTTTCGAGAGCATTTTCACACAATTTCCTTTTGATAGAGAACAGAACTCTAAATGGGGTATCTGGGACATGGTTCTGGTTTGTGCTTTATACCAAAAAGGACTCAGAGCAGATAAAGGACTTTATTTATTCATTTAATAAATATTCGTGAGACATTCACTATGTGTCAGACACTGTGCTAGGCTCCGTGAGTTCAACTGGGAACAGGAAGACAACCTCCTTTACCTTCTTGAGAAATTGCTTGTAGTTGGTGAGCTGATAATAACACAACGAAAGGATAAATAACGGTGATTGCCTTTTGGGGTTAGTTCTATGGAAGGTGATAATAATACTTAACTGCATATCTGATAGGGTTGCTTTGGGGAACAGATGAGATACTGTGTATGAAAGAAGGTTGTATAAGTTACAGCAGTCTACAAATGTGTGAGGCATTAACTTTCAGAATTCCGTCATTATTATTAATGTGAAAAAGCCAGGAAATCAAGACTGTGGATTAAATACTGGCATTCTCCTACAGAATTTTCAGCAAAAAGGGATTTACTTCTCCTGAGAGTATAATATGGGTAATGGCAAGGAATTAAACACAGAATAGCTATTTTATGTAAAGCATCAAAGAATTTAACAGTGAAATATAATGTCAGTGAATTTTTTCCTGTCAGAAGAGAAGTTAGATGGTATCCATGGAGACCAAATGATATGGAAATAACAGTGATTGGACTGATGTCTTTCTCTCTCCCCCCCAACCTTTCTCCCTGCCTCGCGCCCCCCCCCCCGCCCCCACATATGTTATAAATCTTCTCAGGCTCAGTATGCTTTGGTCTGAATTTTCTTCACCATTGCTTCACACTCTTTAAAAATTCATTATTTTTATTACAGGTATGCCCCTAGCTAATTTTAGCATTTTGCTGTAACACCTTTAATGGGAGCTGGTTAACTTTCATTTATTGAATGCTTACTGCGTACCCAACACTATGTATGGGAAAATAAATAAAATAGACAGTATATATATGTAAAAGTATATAAAGTAGGGGCACCTGAGTGGCTCAGCTGGTTAAGCATCCAAGGTTATGATGTCACAGTTTGTGGACTCGAGCCCTGCACTGGGCTCTGTGCTGACAGCTCAGAGCCTGGAGCCTGCTTCATATTATGTGTCTCCCTCTCTCTCTGTTTCTCCCTCTTCTGCCCCCCCCAAAAATAAATATTAAAACATTTTTAAGGTATATAAAGTAATACATAAAAATAATATAACTGCTATGAAGTGTTAGTTACTATTATATATATTATTATACTATATTTTTAATATAATAATATATAATAAAACCATATATTATAAAATAAAATATATAATAAAATATATAATAAAAATATATAATAAAATCAGTTCTTTTCATCTGTATGGGATACCATATTCTTCTCACATACGGTCAGAGGTCAGGGCTTTCTGCCCGTTTGCCCCCTATGTGCCCTACTTTTGTCCTGAGTGAGGTCAATATTTGGTGGACAATGTCTGTCCAAGGTAGGGTTGAGGGTTGGCCCTCAAGGGGGTGGCTGGTTGGAATGAAAGTGAGGAAGTTTGGATAAATCTTGATTTTTTTTTTTAAAGATTGATAAATTATCCATAGGTTCCAGATTTAAACCTGAAGCCAATATTTTATATAAAATACCTAGGGAAAAACCCAAGCAGGAAATCCAGCCCTCAGGCACCAAGCTCTATATGCTCTATAATTTCTATATAATTTCTATTATAATTTCTATAATATAATGAATAAGATAATACAGTTTTCACTGGAGAGGACTCCGCGAGGCCCCTTGGGCTGCACCTTCGAGCATCCTTTTTAAATGATTTTCTCCCTCTATGAAATAAATTGTGTTTCCTTAGGAAGACTTGGATTTCTGTTTTTATTATTCAGAATTGTAGAAGACTTCTGGTGAGAACTCCTGATTGACTTGGGAGAAATAGCATCTAGTCTGGTTGATCTCATTTCGGCCCGAAGTAGAGAACCTTGACGTTTTAGACCCCAGACAGCCTTTTTTAAGACAAACTCCTGGCCCCTTAGGTTTTCTGAGTTCTGAAACTAGTACAGAACCTCTGCTGGTGTTCGGCGTTGATAAACAAAACTTGAGTCCAGCAAAAATGTCCCCGCTCCCTCCTGCCCTATGCAGTCCTCATTGTCCCCATTTTTATGAGAAACACGGCTTGTGCAATTCTTTCTGAGGAGGGATTCTGAGCATGTTTATCTCAAGGGCAAGGCTGATGTAGTTCAACGAGATGTCTTCGTCTGGGATTTTGTGTGATGAAGTTCTGGCCAGTTTTCATTAAAGCAATATTTTTTGAGAGTTAACTACTTGCTGTATAATCTTCATAAATAATTTCTTTTCAGGCGTACTTAGCAATCTGTTGCTACGCTTACACACTCAGTGTGATGGAAGGAAAGATGAGCTTCCAATTTAACTTGAGCTAATAAATGTCAGGTTTGTGCACGATCTAAAGAAATGTTTTATAGATAGAATACACTGTCCTGGCCCCATACTCTTAGAATCCTGCTGACTTTCCCATTTCATGAGATTGACATTTTTGAGTGAGAAGGGACTGCATACAGATGGCTTTTTTTTTTTTCCAGCAATATCTAACGTGTTATTTTTGAAGAGAGCTTTTTTTTTTTTCCCCAACTTACCCTAGAATTACTGAACAGGGTGAGGAAAATTAACACTGGGGAGGACAGTGTCCCAACACCTGGGTAGGGTGCCAGTGGGGGCACGGATGGATGCGATGGGAGTGGGAGGGAATTGGAAGGTGACGGTTTTGGGGGGCGGCGGTGAGGGGATGAAAAAGAGAATAGGTGTAGGGTGGAACCGTGCCTCCTGAATTCTCGTGTGGGAGAGAGAGAGAGAAGAAGGAATCAGGCAGGTGGATTTTCTGTCTCTCTACACATATCACTGAAGGGGTTTTGGGGTGGCAGGGAGCAAGTTGGTAGTTCATGGATACTGACTCAAGGGTAAGTTGAAGTACTGGAGGACCGTCCACATCCGACTTTGGGATTAAGGCTTTTTATCCTGGGGAAGGTAAAGTCTGATGGGAGAACCGCTAGGGCATCAGGCGACTTCAGGCAAGCGCACAAGAGGTTGTGGACAGTTACCACTTGGGCGTGGTTGAAGCCACCTTGGAGGTCGTAGTGCTGGAGCCAGAGCACTCGGAGGCATTGATACCCCCACTCGAGACCTCAGACTCCATCGAAAATTGCCTTTGGAGGCAACCATGGACCCCCGAGAGGAAGATACATGATGATAAAAATTTTTAGACATGTTGTAATAGCTCTCTTAGCCCCATGCTGGTCTTACTTGCTGCTGTTTTATTCTTGTCGGGTTGTAGGAGGTCATCGGGGATCAGGAAATCAGAACGGGCTACTTCGGTGTTTCCCAAAGGAATAACTGACCCATGTTAAGCCTGAGCTATGCGTGCCGAAGCTGGGTCCGGCAGGTCACTGATTTGGAAACTAAGCACTCTGTATTGCAGTTGGGATTGGACATGGCAAGGAAGTTTCTGGAATTCTATCTGGTGTTACATGCTTGAAGCTTTAAAGATGTTAAACTCTCTGTTCCAGTAATGCCACTTCTAGGAACCTAGTCACGTGGAGAAACCAGAAATGGGACAAAGATTTATGTACAAGCATGTTTATTGAATTAGCTTTTGTCATAGTGAGAATTTGGAAACAACCTAAATACCCAACAATGGGAATACATGTAAGTGAATTATGGCACATCCAGACAGTGAGTACAGATAGCTTGGAAAATTCATGTTTTTTGCATTTAATGATGGAAAAATGCTTGTGAGGAATGTTGAGTGGAGAAAAAGAGATACTGAATGTTGACTCTAATTCCATTTAAAAAATGTGTGTGTGTATTTGTATATACATCATTAAAGAAAAAAACTAGAAGAAAATATTTTGATGGTGGGATTGAGGGTGTTTGGCTTTTTTCCCCACTTGAAACACTTGTGTTTTGCAAATTAAGGTAACAGCACCATTGGCTTCTATAACCAGAAAAATATTCTCGAGACGACTCTGTAGTGTCCCCTCTGACGTCATCTCTGATAAATGTAAGATCAGGACACCACCGAGGGGGATGTTGTATGTGGACTTGGCCATTCTTGAGCTCTTTCTGCCTTGACGTTTGGAGCCAGGCTCTAGAATCTGGGCTCTCCCAGCCAGGGCTGAGAGATGCCCTTGTCTGGATTCAGCTCTTGTTACTTGAAGTCACTGAGATTGACAGCTCCTCGGTGAGGGTGGGCCCGCCGTTTTGTCAAAAACCGGGGAGGGTCAGAGATGTTACCCCACTTCGCAGATATGTCTTTTCTGTATGTGAATGCTGCAGAAACAAGACACTGGGGTAGAAGAATTCTTTATCCATCGCTATGGCCAGGACAACAGCCAGAATGATGTTGCAGTGATAATCACCCATACCCAGAGCCTCCGGTGATGCTGGGAAAACAGGTGGAACGTGGGTGTGGGCTACACTCCGTAGATGACATCAGAGCAACCATCCGTCTCCTCAGCCAAGGGAAAAACAGACGGGGGGGGGGGGGGGGCGGGGACCCAACAACAACCACCTTTGCTCCTTTGAGAGGGAATGGAAAGGATTCAGGGTTCTAATCCTAACCTTTTGGAATGTAAGGTTTTTTTTTTCTAGAGGTGTTCTAAGATCTGGGTTTCATTCCTTTTGAAATGTCCTGGCACCCTGGGAACTTAACCCAGGGACCTAGTCTAGGCTGTATCCCTTTGGCCCTCTTGAGCAGATAAGGGTTAAATTGTCCTATTGGATCAGAGCAATTCATTTAGACAAATGGCTACAGATCCAATTTTCATGCCACGTGAAAAATAAAGTGTTTCTAGGGGAAGTGGATGCAAACATTCCCTATCTTGGAGGGCACTTTTGGGGATGAGCTCTGGGTGTCGTACGTAAGAGGTGAATCACTGGGTTCTGCTCCTGAAGCAAAGACCACACGGTATGTTAACTAACCTGAAAAAAAACCAACCAAAAACATCCCCTATCTTTATATCCCATACATTCTCTATCTTTATATTGCATACATTCCTGTGTCCTGGGTGGCTAAAGTGTCTCACAGAAGCACTGAAGAATCCAGGGAAGTTTTATTTCCTCACACAACACCCTTTATTGGAGAACGACTTTTGCTATGACTCAGAGTGTGACTGAAGACTTTTCACAACGGCAGAACCCTCCAAATCCCTAATTTGTGTCTGAGAGAAAACTTAGTTCCGATCCCTTTGTAGCTACTGGAGATATTTTTGGATTGTTACAAATTTTGACCTGTTAACGGGTGCAACCATTACCACTTCAGAGGCAGAATACCAAAGCATAGCTTAAAAAAGAGAAAAGTATTGATTAGGACAACACTGTCCAATGCAAATAACACATGAGCCACGTGCGTAATTTTTCATTTTCTAGTAGCCATGTCAGGAAAGTAAAAAGAAAGCGGTGAAATTAACTTCCGTAATATTTTATTTAGGTTAGGATGTCCAAAGTATTACCATTTCAACATGGGGTTCATATGAAATTATTAATGAGGTCATTTGGTTTGTTGTTTTTGTTTTTATTTTTTTTTTGCATACTGAATCTTCAAGATTCAGCGTGTCTTTCACAAACCTGTGTGGCACATCCGAATTTAGCCTGGTCACGTTTCAAGAGTGCCGTAGCCACGTGTGGCTGTCACGTTAGGTGGTGCAGGATTAGGAAATGAAGCAAGGTGTGAAGGGGGAAGTATGGGGAAAAGTTGTAATCCAAGGACTAAACCTAAGAAGACTGAGGGAGAGCAGATTCGAGTGGTCCTTTTGGTGTTTCGGTCATTTGGTGGTAACTGCTTGCCCCTCCCTGCCTCCCCCCACCCCGATCTCTTCAGCCTAAGGTAGGTAGTAAAATGCTCCAAGTTTCTTTAGAGGTCACCTGCCATATGTACCATTCCATGGCGATCAGTCACAAACACCTTGAATCTTTTCTAGCCTCTGGAACTGTTAAGAGAATAGTTGATTCCTTGGGTTTTTCCACTTATAACACCTACATGGCAAATTATTTGTGAGCTAGGGATCGTGTTATATTTCTTTGCATTCCCCACCAGTACTTGATACGCAGTAAGAACTAGATAAATATTTGTTGGTTTGATTTTCAGCCCTGAAGCAAAGGTTAGCTCACAAGGCTGAATTCCAGTTTGGAATGGGCGACATAGATCTGTCTACTTTGTGTTCAAAACCAAATGGCATATGTATTGAGCACATAAACGTTGAGATTTGTCACTTTGCGTTAGGATTTGTCACTTTGTATTAGGTGTTCAGCATTTTGAAGGTGAAAAACTGTGTTTTTTTTTTTCTTCCTTTGTACCCAGGACTTGACAAAAATCTTACCAGTCCGTTTCTTCTTTTTAAAAAATGTTTATTTATTTATTTGAAAAGAGGGCGTGCGTGCACGTGCACTAGCAGGGGAGGGGCAGAGAGAGGGAGAGAGAATCCTAAGCAGGCTTCTTGCTTTAAGCATGGAGCCCCACATGGGGCCCAGTCCCATGAATGATGAGATCACGACCTGAGTTGAAATCAAGAGTCGGACGCTTAACCGACTGAGCCACCCAGGCGCCCTGTCCCTTTCTTTGACATTGAAGTTCTGATGAGTATACTGACAGCTTTCTGTACATGTAAATAAGCTACGCTCACTGATAAACTGGAGATGCGTATTTGGGAGCTGCTACTTTCTTGGTGGGTTAGTCATTGACGATAACTTTATTATTAACAGACACTTAGCCATAATGTATGTGCAGTGAAATTCTTTTAAAATCAAATACAGTATTTTACAATTGCCTTCATTTGTTCCCTTTGACTATCATTGTTGGTTTGAAGCAACAGACTTCTCCACAGAGCCAAGGCAATTTATTTTTACTGAAGCCTACCAAAGAACTGCTTAGGTAGCTTTTCTCCACGAGATTAAATACGACCTTCACTGAATCATGTTAGCAGGGCCAGCAGCTAGAAAAATAAAGACTAAACCAAATCTTCAGCAAAGAAATTCCCAGCTGCTCAGTGGGTCCGAGCTTTTCTGATTGCTTTCTTCCAATGAAAACACTGTAGATTAGTTTTAAGTGAATTCTAGTAGGTTTGGGGATTTGCAACTGACAGAAGAACAGGAAAGTATAATCTCACTTTAAAATAGTAATCATGAAGGTAAATCTTTATGGACTCTTTTTGGGGAATGTTGGGATTTTGTTCATATGGGAAAACTTAACCCAATGTGCATTGTTTAGCTGACCTTGAAAGTTAAGCTCCTCAGGATAGAATGGAGACAGAGAAGTCAGAAGGGAAGCTGTTGCCCCAGAAGGACACTGTGGACTTGTGGGGTGTCCTGGGTGTTCCCAGGGACCAACACCGACAGCATTGCCCTCCTTTCTTTCTTCCATTATAGGGTAGAAGTAGAAATGGGGCTCCTGCAAAGGAGGCCCCTGTAGGGAATGTAGATGAACTGCTATTTCCACTTTTGGGTGTGAGTTGTGAATAATTGGTCATACTGGTGATTCGAGAAGTCCGGATGAATTAAAAAAAAATTTTTTTTTCAACGTTTATTTATTTTTGGGACAGAGAGAGACAGAGCATGAACAGGGGAGGGGCAGAGAGAGAGAGAGACACAGAATCGGAAACAGGCTCCAGGCTCTGAGCCATCAGCCCAGAGCCCGACGCGGGGCTCGAACTCACGGACCGCGAGATCGTGACCTGGCTGAAGTCGGACGCCTAACCGACTGTGCCACCCAGGCGCCCCTGGATGAATTTTAAATAGTGTAGGAGAAGATTTGCCTCTCTTACAGTTGCTTTTCATACATTAGGTCTTAAAAACGTTTTTTTTTTTAATTTTTTTTAACGTTTATTTATTTTTGAAAAGAGAGAGAGAGCATGAGCGGGGGAGGAGAGAGAAAGAGGGAGACACAGAATCTGAAACAGGCTCCAGGCTCCAAGCTGTCAGCACAGAGCCCGACGTGGGGCTCGAACTCATGGAACGTGAGACCGTGACCTGAGCCAAAGTCGGACGCCCAACCGACTGAGCCACCCAGGCGCCACCCCCTCCCCCCCTTTTTAAAAAATTTCTTTAAAGTCAGGTTGCAGTTTGGGTTGAGAGGAGCCATTCCACCGGAGCAATGGACTATTTTGATCATTGAGTGACGTGTTTCACAGCTATTGACTCAGTGCTAACTCTGTGGAGAGGGAGGTGCAAAAAGGTAAAAAAGTAATGAGCTTGGATTTGAGGTAGCTAGGCAGAGGATATGGCCATGAGGATATAGCTGTAAGGATATAGCTAATTTTAACAGCTAGATAAAACACAGTCAAGCAGCCAGGCGTCTAAGAGCCCAGTTCTGGAAGGTGCTCTGGGACATGTGTCTTGGACCTTCGAGAGTCCTCCATGGGCCATGTGGCGTCGGCTCAGATTGTAGGGGAAGCAACAGTGCTAATATGACAAAATTTTGGCCGGGCGTGTCCATTTTATTTTCTAAAAGACAGATTCTTCTATCCTAGGCATAGAACAACATGCTGCTTTGTCGTTACTGTCGTTTTTCCACGGTTCTTTCACATTTCGTTTGGCGTGTAGAATTCAACTGTTGTCTGGTGTCTTTTGTCATTCAGGAAAACCATGTGGGTAAGTCCTGATAGCTATCTCCGCCGTCTACTTCCTTTTCCCTCAAGGTAGACCCCGTAGCCAGCAGTGCTGCTAATAAATTTTACTGCTGTGCTCTCGCCCCGGAGGTCGGTGCTGGGAGAATCTAGCCCTTTCTTTGTACGTCCAGGAGAGGCTCTGTCCTCACTTGGTTTGAGGTATCCTCGCCATGAAGGGGAAGTTGGCCCTTACCAAAATTTGAAAATCCTCATTTTGCCTCTCTTGCTCTCTCATTCTTTGGGTGTGTGCATGTGTGTGTGTGCACACAAGTACACACATGCGTGCACGTGCGCATGTGGCCAGTCAATACTTCAGCTTGCCTGGAATCAAAGAGTAACTGTCAGGCATGATGGGACCAAAGGCAATAGTGGAGTAAGCAGTGAATTCACAAATGCCTGCCTTCTTATTTCTTTTTATTGTGGTAAAAGTTATGTAACATGAAATTTACCGTTACAAACATCTTTAAGCATATAATCCAGTGGCGTTAAGTGTGTTTACAGTGTTCGCAGGTGTCCCCACTGTCCACCCAAGGCCTTACTAATACCTCCAACAGAAACTCTGTGCCTATTTTTGTTTTTATTTTTTTTAATGTTTACTTAATTTTGAGAGAGACAGAGCAGGGGCAGGGGAGGGGCAGAGAGAGGGAGACACAGAATCTGAAACAGGCTCCAGGCTGTGAGCTATTAGCACAGACCCTGATGCTGGGCTCAAACTCACAAATCGCGAGATCATGACCTGAGCTGGGCTCAAACTCACAAATCGCGAGATCATGACCTGAGCTGAAGTCAGATGCTTAACTGACTGAGCCATCCAGGCGCCCGGAAACTCTGTACTGAGTGAACAAGAACCCCACTGCCCTCAGCCCCTGTCAACAACCATCATACTTTCTGTCTATGAATTTGATCACTCTAGCTACCCTCATATACGTAGAATCCTACAATATTTGTCCTTTTGTGACTGTTTTTTTTTTTCCCCACCTAGAGTGCTTTCCAGGTTCATCTGTGTTGTAGCATGTGCCAGAACTTCATACCTTTTTAAGACTGAGTAATAGTCCCACATTTTGTTTTTCCGTCCATCTGTTGATGGTTGCCTGGATTGTTATTATTACCATTTAGCTGCAGTAATCATTCCTGTAAAAAGTATCAGGCCTGGTTCCTGCTTTCCATTCTTTCAATGCAGTGGATCATCTGGTAATTCCAGGTTTCAAAATTTTGACAAACCACCCAACTTGTCCACAGTGGCAATTCCATTTTACGCCCTTCTAGTAATGCATGAAGGTTCCAGTTTCTCCACATCCTGGCCAACATTTGTTATTTTCTGTTTTTCTTCCTTTCTTTCTTTCTTTCTTTCTTTCTTTCTTTCTTTCTTTCTTTCTTTCTTTCTTTCTTTCTTTCTTTCTATAGCCCTCCTGATGGATGTGAAACAGTATCTCCTTGGGCTTCTGATTTGCATTTCCCTACTAGGTGGTGGTGTTGAGCATCTTTTCATGTGCTTCGTTATTTGTAGATTTCCTTTGGAGAAATGTCTGCTTAAATCCGTTGCCCATTTTTGAATCAGTTATTTGGTTTTTTTGTTGCTGAGTTGTAGGATTATGTCATTCTTTTTGTGGGTTCCCAAATGACATGCTAGATGGTCTTCAGAACAGATAATGATTCCCCCATCTTCATAGTGTGAGTAGCATACGGCACAAAATCATTTAAAAAATTTTGTCATGATGGCGTGCTTCAGTGGCTCTGTTGGGTTAAGCGTCTGACTTCAGCTTAGGTCATGATCTCGCAGTTCCTGAGTTCGAGCCCCGCGTCAGGCTCTGTGCTGACAGCTCAGAGCCTGGAGCCTGCTTCGGATTCTGTGTCTCCCTCTCTCTTTGCCCCTCCCCTGCCTGCTCTCTGTCTCTCTCTCAAAAATAAATCAACATTAAAAGGAAGTTAAAAAATTTTTTTGTGATGTTGTAAAAGCAACATTGTTGATAAAGCACCTATTGAGGAATTAAATTATGTTGTAGGAAGTAAATTTGGGTGGATTGGTAAACAGGGAATCAGATAAAAGTACTTAATCTCATAGAATACTAGAATTGGAAGTTTCCTTAGAGATTATAGTCTGCCCCATCGGTTTTTTAGCTGGAGAAATCAAGTGACCTGCCCAGGATCTGGTGGCCAGATGAAGTACTTGGTATGTTTTGTTGGACTCTGTAGTAAAGAATTAACTTTTTTTGTGTGTTGTACTTTGAATTCTAAAATTTCTGGTTAGAGGAAGCACAGCAGTGCCTGAATGTGGTAGTGAATTAATTGTCGTGGCTGCTCACAGGTTCATCACCATTGTGGTATGAGGATAAAAGTGAGTGAAAGTAGCCTGTCATGATCTGGCCGTTTGTGAGTTCGAGCCCCGCATCGGGCTGTGCGCGGACAGCCTGGAGCCTGCTTGGGATCCTCTGTCTCCCCCTCTCTCTGCCCCTCTCCCACTTGCTCTCCCTGTTTCTCTCTCTCCAAATAAATAAATAAACATTAAAATAAAAAGCGAGTAAAAGCAGCCTTAGAATAGCATTTGGAGCATGAGCATTTAAATATAATACATCCAATAATGGTTTAATACTACTACTTGTGTGGATGAAGACAAATTTATTGCTGTAATAACAGATCTGTAAAGTAAAATGAACGCATTTGTGTATTTGTTGTGAATTATCGACCAAATGAGGAACCATTTATTTGTTCTTACGAGAGCTACAGTGGATGAGGAAATTCAGTGAAATACCACAACTGTACAATAGCAGATTTATTGTTGGGTTGCTTTTATGTTGTGCTCAAATTTTTCATCTCACCTGATCCTTGTGCAGAGTTGGTTTTCATTAAATCATACGGCCTGGCAAGATAACATATGGATCATAACTAAGAGTGAGTTGTAAAATAATTGGGAAGAAGATACATAATGTCTCTGACGTAAGGCAGAGGGGGGAAACTTATATTCCCTCTGGTGTGGGACCCAGGCTTTAAAAAAAAGTCCTCAAAATTAGCCTCAAGTACTAGGAAAACAAATACGATAATGACGAAATCAAGTTGAAGACCCCTTTCTGCAAGCACGTATTTTAAAGGAAACTCCCAGGAGATTTAATTCCTTCGGGAGACATTTTTGAACTGGGCTGCGGAGATGTAAAACTGACAATTTCATGTTCTCAAGGAGCTTATCATTTACTTAGAGAGACAGGCGTGTAGATAACCATCTGTAGTAACAGAAAGAGTGAAATGTGTGCTTCATAAAAGCACAGAAAGCCCAAGGCGCTGTGTCTTTGACCAGCGAAACGGGTGTGCTTTACTCCCTACTTCCCACCTTCCAGAAAGACGATGGCCGATGGCGGTGTTGACTGGTGTCCAAAGGGCGAGCAGGGCATCTTTGGTTGACAGAAGAGGAAGAGCAAAGGTGAGATGGGTTGAAAAGTCCTTCCATTCTTGGCACATGGGGCGTGGTCTGATGTGGTGGGGTTAGATGGATCCCGGGAGTGACAGGGACAGTCTGGGTGGCCACAGCTACCTCAAGTTCTGTGCTCCTGTGTTTCCCAGTAGAGAAAGGCTTTGAGGACAGAGCAAGTTTTTTTTGGGGGGGGGGGTGGAAGGTGATTGAAAAAGGATTGGGAACATTTTCCCCTTACGTTTTGGAAAATGGTAGGTAATTACTGTGGCCCCAGGGTGGCAGGACCGAGAGCCTGTCGCTTTTGAGAGGAGATGTAAGGGGGCATGCATTGGTCGTTCCTACGCACCGTGGGCCTTGCAGAAGGGGCCAGATTGTGTTTTTGATGATAACCAGGTCTGTCTTTGGGGTGCTTTGATACGTTTCTAAGAGGAAGTAATGCACAGGTATGAAAATATTTTTTTGTACTCTCTTTTGTTTGTTTTGGTTTGGTTTATAAAGAGAGAGAAGGGATTATGCACAGGTCCACAGTAGACCGTTGTCCTTAATATGGATGAGAGACCCAAGTTGGAGCACCGAGAGACTGGATGGTGAGGTGCCCCGAAACCATGCATGAGCACAGCGGAAGTTTTCAGGACGGGCGTCCTGTTGGCTCACATGTGATGGGGATCCCGCTCTCCCCTGGGTGGTGAGACTGGCTTGTGGCTTAGGAGGCTCCTCCCTGTCCAGGTGTGAGGTATGCTCGTTCACGGTCTCTGAGTTACGCCCACGGAAGGCCATGGAAGGGCTGGTGCATGGATCGTTAGGGTCAAGCCCAAACTATGGGCACTTGGGAAGCCCAGAGGAAACTGGTGGTCTTGGCTGCACCTCGCTGAGGCCCCTTCCCATCTGCATTCCCTCCGCACGGCTGAAGCCAAAATGGCGCCACCATCGGGTGTGGAGGCCACGTCAGCTTGGTTGACTGGCTGCACTGATAGCATGATGGAGATTTGCTGGGCTCTCCGCTTCATTGGAGGGATGAGGTTTGAAGATCTTATTCAAAGGCCTTAGATTTTTCTGGGTTATATTACAGATATCACATCCTGCATCTGTTATTCATGGCTGCCTTCTCGACTCTGATGATAAACTTTGGAGTACCGTCATGGGTTCCTCAGGGCTCAGCAAAATGACTCGCGTACACCCAGCACTCGATAAATATCGGTTGAATTAAATTGTAATGATTGACCTAGTTCTCCGTTTGTTATCTCCCGTCCACCCACGGGCCCGTGTAGTACCTTAAAGCTAGCAGGGCTCGTGTGCTGCGTTGCCTAGTAAAGAACAGGACGGGACAGCAGGTGGAAAGCACATCATCCGTGTTCACGTGTGCCCAGGGGTGTAGGGGGTGTTTCCCCTCATCGGTCAACAGGGACCCTTGTTAAGGTGCACGAACAAATGGCTCTCTGTTAATTAGCCAGTCTTGGACGGGCTTTCTGGCTGTGTCTCTCCTGCTTCCACCCTTTCCCTGTGGCACAGCCTCTCCCTGTTACCGGTTCAATCCTGCCACGTACACTTCCTCCCTCTTGCCTCTGTTGTTATTCTTCCTCTTGTCTGGAATGTTCTTCCTTTCTTTTCACCTGAGGATCTCTGATCTCTCCAAGCCCAGTTCAGATGGCCCCTCTTCTTTGAAGTCTCCCAGAGTTAGCTCTTCTGGGTTTTTCCCAGTAAAACACCTCCGGAACGCCCTCCACAAAAAAGTCACCTTTATAAAACTCAGGGGCACATTCTTGTGAAGCTAATGAGATGGCGTTGAGGGTGGGGGAGTCTGTTGCAGAGAGCGAACCAGGAGCCGGTGGTGTTGAATGCTGCTGTTGAGTTGTCATGGGATGGAAGACATCCTGAAGTGCCCCGTCGAAAGTTCCACCGTCATCAGTTTGTTTCCCTAGAGTCACCTTCAGGACGAGATGCCTCATTTTGGAGTTGGTTGCTTATGTGCCTGAGTCCATCACTGCTGTGTCAACTCTGAGGATGCAGATCATGCCCTCATCACCTTTGTCTCACCCCCGTCCAAGCTGGTCATTGTGCCTGGCACATAGGGCTTTTTAGAGTACCTGGCTCGGTAAGGTTTTTTTTTAATGTTTATTTATTTATTTTTTTTGAAGAGAGAGAGAGAGAGAGAGAGAGAGAGAGAGCAGGGAGGGGCAGAGAGAGAGGGAGACAGAATCCCAAGCAGGGTTCCCACTGTCAGCACAGAGCCCGATGCAGGGCTTGAACCCACAAACCATGAGATAATCACCTGAGCTGGATCCAAGAGTCAGCCGCTTACCTGGCTGAGCCACCCAGGTGCCCCTAAATGTTATTTACTTTTTGAGAGAGAGGGAGAGTGAGAGCGGGGAAGGGACAGAGAGAGACAGGGAGACAAGAGGATCCACAGTGGGCTTTGCATTGACAGCAGAGAGTCCGATGTGGGGCTTAAACTCATGACCTGAGCTGAAGTCGGACGCTCAACTGACTGAGCCACCCAGGTGCCCCAATAAAATTATTTTATTCAAAAAAATTTTTTTTACATTTATTTATTTTTGAGAGACAGCATGAGACAACGTGAGAGTGGGGGAGAGTTAGAGAGAGGGACACGCAACCTGAAGCAGGCTCTGAGCCGTCAGCACAGAGCCCGATGCGGGGCTCAAACCCATAGACCGTGAGATCATGACCTGAGCCGAAGTCGGACACTCAACCGACTGAGCTACCCAGGCGCCCCAGGATTTTTTAAATGAAAAGTTGAGTAAATATATTTCAAAAGTTTGTTAACATACTGAGCTCGATTTATCTGGAAAATGTCACGAACGTAGCAAAATTATTCTTCTTTATGTCGCATGCTTTTCGCAATCAGTTTTCCCCCTACTTACTTACCACTTATTCATAGTAAGTTTTTTCCATCACATCACATAGTTCATATCATCTGCTTTTTCCTCCCCAGCCCCTGCCAACCGTGGGTTCTCCAGGAGGGATTTTTCCACTTTCTTATCACTGGTTTGCAACCTTCTCGCGAGCTTCCCTGGTATAATCTGGAATTGGCCCCTGAACTCAGAGGGCAGAGACAGATGAGGGAGGAGGTAGGTGGCAGTTTTAATAAGCAAAGGGCACTTCCTGTGAGGCTTGTCTTGGCTGCAGCAAGATGATTAGATCCCTGCACCTGCCCGCCAGACCTTCGAAGTTTACATAGAGGCCTTAACTGGGTTCAGTCAGTATACCATGCAGGTGTTCTCAACATGACATCACCATCTCAAGGCTGTGTCCTTGGAGGAGCTTCTGGGAGCAGGAAAGGCAAGCAGGAGCCACATTCCAAGGACAGAGGAGGGGGCGAGGAGCCTCCTATTGGTGAGGTCCCGCTCACAGGTCAGCTGGCGGTCCCGTCTTTTCCATGACCTTCCCCAACACCGATCGATAAATAATTACTAATTACTGCAT
The DNA here is from genome assembly GCF_018350175.1 of Felis catus. NCBI lineage: Eukaryota > Metazoa > Chordata > Mammalia > Carnivora > Felidae > Felis > Felis catus. Next base: position 15,404,661 of record NC_058371.1, on the reverse strand, counting down.
ATCGTTATTTGCAAGGCACTGTGCTTGATACCTGTGAAGGTTTAAAGATGAGTAAGATGAGATTCCTGCTCACAAGGACTTTATACAGGGATATGCCTGTTTTCAAGTTCGTGAAGCTGTGAGCTTTGGGAGGAAGCGGTGGGATATGAAGCCTGAAAGGTAGGACAGGCTGAGTTATGGCCCAGATTTTATTCCGTGGGCCTCATGGAGCTGCTGAAGGATTTTGTGCCAGGGGAGACAATGGTTCGGAAGATTAATCTGGCCGCCACTGTGCACGGTGAAGACCGTGCTAGTATCCCGGAAGATGGGCCCTGGGTACTCCCCCGCTCCTTTGTGACAGAATCTGTCTTTGTCCACTCTACTGGATGGAGGCCTGGCTCCACGTTTGAAATTTTGCGGGGGGACGTCTTAGAGGAGGCCAAAGCAGTCATCCCGTCTTCCTCCTCATCTAGCTCTTGCTCAGAGATGTCGCCACGTCGCCTTTAAGATCTCTGTTTATAGATGAGGAACCCGAGATCTGGAGAAGTTAACAGGTTGTGAGTGGTGAGGTTCGGATCCACATGTGCTCGGCACCAAACCTAAGCTGCGGAGCCCATCCTGCTTCAGCAAGGAGAGGGGAGGCAACCAGTATGGCCCTGGGAGGGGTTGGCAGGAGGAGGGAATGGTGACCACACAGTGGGCACCAGATTCAGCTTCCGGTTCGATCCGGAACTTGTCCAGGAAGTGTTGTTTAGAAATATTTGAAGACCGTTCTGCAGCTGGTGGGGACATATTTGTTCTTGGCTCAGGGGTATTTCTGTACTTAGACTGGGTAGCAGTTTTGGCTCGACGCTAATGGAATTCATTGGCCATCAGGATAACTTATCGATGGGAGCAAACTCATGAATGCTCCAGTGCCGGAGTTGGTTATGTGTTGGGTCTCCACCTGATTTGAACATAAAGAGCTGAATTGAATGGCTCTGTAATAATGATAATAATAGCAGATCGTCAGCATCATCCTCATAGTAATACCTTTGTTGAGAGCTTACTGGCTGAGGGGACAACTCAAAGAAGATCTTCAAAGGAAAAGTGGCAGCAGGAAGGAGACTGTCCAGGCACAGCCTCAGGCACAGCCTGTGGATGTAGACCGAGGGAGGGAAGTATTTATTCTCAGCCAGGGGGAAAGATAGACAGTGCCCTTCAAAGTCAGCCGTTTTCAGAGCAAATCATTTCCAGGCAACTGTTTTTGGGGAAGGCGTTGATTTTCATCACAGTCTGCCAGTAATGGATTTGAAATCAGATGGCAGCAAACAGTTGTGTCATTTTATGCAGATAGGTTTTCTTAGAAGGTTCCAGTAGGCTGGTCCTTCTGAAAATCCCTGTTAACTTGCCTTTTCAGAGCTAAGCACCGAAAGCACGGCCCTCTCTTCCTTCCTCCCGCCCCTTTCCCTTTGTCTTTGCTGTATCCACAGTGTGTCAAAGCACACCCATTGTTGGTCTGCCGAGTGAAGAGGACTTGAGTGGTAACAGCCATTCAGGGAGGGGCGCCTGGGTGGCTCTGTCAGGTTGAGCATGTGACTCTTTATGTTGGCTTGGGTCATGATTCCAGAGTCCTAGGATTCTGTCCTTCGAGTCCGGGCTCTGTGTGTCACCAGCACAGAGCCCGCTTGGGATTCTCTCTCTCTCTCCCCTCTCTCTGCCCCTCCCCTCCCCTCCCCTCCCCTCTCCTCCCCCTCAAAATAAATAAATAAACTTAAAAAAAAAAAAAGAAAAAACAATTCAGGGAATTCAGGTCCTGCCTGACTCCCTGGCCTGCTCCTTCTCCCCGAGCTAGTGTGTGTGTCTCATTTACCCACTTTGTTGTTCACACTTTTCTCACGTGCACTGTCTTATTAAATGTCTTTCCTACATTCCTGGCGTCCCTTGAGGACTACGCGATGCCTTTTTCGGGCTGGCCTAAATGGGTGGCTTCACGGCCACCAACGTATCCGTGGAAAGAGAGGCAGTCTTAAGCCAACTCTTAAGTCCCGAAAGGAGACGCCGTGCCTTTCCGAGTGCTTCTTCTGTTCTGCAAAGGCAGTGCTCAGAGGACATGCTGATTAAGGGAAAATTAGGGTCGCTTGTTTTCCTGTTTTCCATATGGAAAGAAGGTTTGAACATGCAGTACGAGCCGGAGTCCATATGCTTTGAAATCTGTCCATGATTCTCGCTTTGCTGAATTGCAGAATCGGATGCCATCTAGGTACTGGCGTCCGGGCCCAAACACGACCAGTAGTCACAGCGTGATTTCTGCCCTTTTAGGTCCGTATCACCTTCTATGAATTCTTCTGGAAAATACTCAAAAAAGGTGATGGATTTAAAACTGTTCTTAGATTTTCATAATTCAGATGTATCTGGGAAATAATTTATCTGCACACAGCCTTTTTTTTTTTACAAGAAAGAATATTATCTTTGTATTTGCAACAGATTTCATGATTATTACAGTTTTTTTTTTTTTTTTTAAGACTACACGTCTCACACATGATTGTTTAAATTGCTTGGGAAACATTCCTAGAAGCGACGTGGCTGGGTCAAGGGATGCCACTTAAAATTTTTGATACCTGTAGCCAAGCTGCTGTCTGGAAATTTTATACCTTTTTATACCATAACCCATGTGAGCTATAAAGAGTTATTCTAGATGTTTTACGTGTTTCCTCACCTACTCCTCGCAAAGGAGAGAACAGATAGGGTCAGCTACCTGTCCGTCACGCAGCTATTGAATGATTGAGCTAGGATTTGGAACCCAGCATCTCAGCCAGACTCCACATTGCACACTGTTGCCTTTTGTGCTCTGTTACTTCCACAGCAGCCGGTGTGAGAAAATTAACAACATGATGCTGTGATGAGCCCCTTCCTTCGATGAATCCCTAGGTATGGATATAATCTCTTGAACCCTCGTTCTTGATGCATTAGAAAGGATAGGTGCAGAATGATTTCCCTGAACCAAAACCTTGGGTCTGTACATTCTTTTTATTTTTTAAGTTTACTTATTTATTTTGAGAGAAAGCAAGCATGGTAGGGACGAGAGAGAGACGGAGAGAGAGGGAGAGAGAGAGGAGAGAGGGAATCCCAAGTAGGCATCGCACTGTCAGCGCAGAGCCCGGTGCGGGGCTCGAACTCGCCAACTCTGAGGTCATGACCTGAGCCAAAACCAAGAGTTGGACGCTTAACCGACTGAGCCACCCAGGCGCCTAATGGTCTGTACGTTCCTAAGGAAACTGTATAGTTCAGTGGCCACTTTCCTCAGTTCTCCCCTGCCTCATTCTGCAGGCTAGAAAAGGCTGGAGGCGGGATTAAACCTCCTACCCTTGTAACCTCATTGTCCCCTTGCCTCCTGCCATCATGAGATTGCCAACATCACCAGAGGGACGGGGTCGGATGGAGGTGCGAAGGTTTTACAAAGTTCGGTCTAAGGACTCCAGGTTTAAAACCCATGTTTATCTTTGCTGGCGGACCTGGTGGGATAGATCACACCCCCTCCCCCCAAAGTGTTGTCATCATTGCAGCCCTGGGGTCATACAGGGTCAGAAGACTTCCTCATTTAGAAAAAGCCCCAGACAGCTCACTTATCTTGTTCCATCCTTGCTTGTGGGTGATTTGTATTCTTCATTGCACCTCCCTCAGAGCAAAGAGCAAATGAAACAGAAAGTGTTGGGAAATGCGACAACTGTGGCCGTGTGCTTCCTTTCTGATCTGCAGCGCCCAGGGTGACTTTAACGCTCACGTTCCCGAAATGTTCCTGACTGGTGGAAGCAGCTGTCAGAACCAAGTGAAGCTTGGACACCAGCTTTCTAGCGTTTGTGTCTGAGGGCCCAAAGGGCACGCACAGATGAGCACTGTCCACTCAAGGTTGAAGCCTACTTGTGGACACTCGGTTCTCATGATAATGGAGCTGTGATGGGGAATCGGCTCGGGCCAGGGCGAAGCCATAGCTGCTTCTTCCTCAAATGGTAATGATTAGAGTGCCTACCTCATAGGGTTACTGTGAGAGTTAATGAGATCATGTGTATAAAGCAGAGACTTTAATAGCAGGTGCATCACGGGTGCTCTGTGGATATCCCTACCACCATCGTGATCTGAAAAATCATAAGAGTGGTTTTTTTTGGAGGCCAAAAAAATGCCTCCAAAAATGCATATATTTATGCGCAATTCAAGTCAGTGAATGTAAACACTGATATAAGTGCTTTGGCCCTTATGGGGGGAAGGTCTCTGGGAGGTCTTCACCTTGGCCGTTGTTAGCCTTAGTGTGTTTGCTTTCTTCACATGTGCCCACGGATCTCTGAACTGAATTTCTGCCCACGTTCCACAGACCCCGAGCAACCCAGTGTGTATTGTACTTCTCACATTGCAATGATATCTGTGCTTTCGTTCAAAATGGTTTTAAGTGATTTTTAAAAAGGGTGCAGGTAAACTTTCCAGACAATTCTTTGAGTCAGTTTGCATTTGTGCCACTGTAGGTATTTAGTCCTTGTGTTTCCCAAGATGGTGGCCACAGAGCAGGAGGGCTTCTGTGAAATGGGAGAATGGTTCGTGTACCCACTCATACTCCACTCAAAACGAAACAAATAAATAAATAAACAAACCCAAAATAAATAAACTTGCTCTAACTTGGTACTCATAAAATTATTTTTGGTAATAAATTTAATTTTGGAAATGAAATGTTTAAAATGCTATAGGAGAAGGAACAATGTCATTACTATTGTCATTGTAAAGGAACCCTAGGGAGGATGTTTGAAAGAAATTAAAAAAAAAAATTTTTTTTAACGTTTTATTTATTTTTGAGACAGAGACAGAGCATGAACGGGGGAGGGGCAGAGAGAGAGGAAGACACAGAATCGGAAGCAGGCTCCAGGCTCTGAGCCATCAGCCCAGAGCCCGACGTGGGGCTCGAACTCACGGACCACGAGATCGTGACCTGAGCTGAAGTCGGACGCTTAACCGACTGAGCCACCCAGGTGCCCGAAAGAAATTTTTAAAAAATGTTTATTTATTTATTTTGAGAGAGAGAGAGAGAGAGAGAGAGAGCAAGTGTGGGACAGGTAGAGAAAGGGGAGACGGAGAATCTGAAGCTCCACACTGTCAGCACAGAGCCTGACGCGGGGCCTGAACTCTGGAACCGTGAGATCAGGATCTGAGCTGACGTCAGATGCTGAACCAACTGAGCCACCCAGGCACCCCTGAGAGAAATTTGAATCTCTGTTTAAGGCTTTTCTTATTTTATAAATAAATATTTTATACATTAGATCGGAAAAGGAGAAACATATCCATATTGCTGGGTAGATGTAGCGTAAAGGCAATAATAATTTTTAAGTGGTTACTTAAGATTTCAAATGTTATAAAAATATCCTACTTTCATGCAAAGGAAGTTTGCATTAAACTTTTCGATTTCAGGACAAAAATATGCTATTATTCACTAATTTAAGTAGAGTGTGTGCCACATTAATTTACAACGTAAGTACAGTTTAAGGAAGAAGATGCTGATTTCCTTGTGTGACGTGGGAACGCTAATATATTCCAAGGATAGAAATAACTTGAAATTAATTACAGAGCCCGCATCCCTTATTTGCAATCCCCAAAAACCCTGAAAACGGAAAGTTTTTGTCATGACTCATTTGGCAGGATGGTCTGCCCTGAATTGGCACAGAGCTATTCGTAGCTTTCACTAATCCCAATCAGTGTGAATGTGCACGTTTTACTGCAGAATATTACTGTGTGGATTAAGGGGTTCTCTAGATATTGCTGGGGGTGTTCTTGTTCTATACAGTATATGCACCATATTTCTGATATCCCCATACTGCTGAGTTCTGAAACCTATCTGGTCTAAGGATTTTGAATAAAAGAGCAGCTATCTCCTATAGGCGGAACAGCCCCACATCCTGGTTTTCCTAGGGGCAGTTCCTCTTTACATCTGATTAGAGGCAAGGTATGACTATTTATAAGGCCCCATTCACACTTCGAAGCGTTCCATTTTGGGGGCACCTGGGTAGCTCAGTTGGTTAAGCGTCCCACCCCTGGTTTCAGCTCAGGTCACGATCTCATGGTTTGTGAGTTCAAGCCCCGCGTCAGGCTCTGCATGATGGGTGTGGCGCCTGCTTGGGACTTCTCCCTCTCTCTCTGCCCCTCCCTTGCTAGCGCCTTCTCTCAAAATAAATAGAACTTAAAAAAAAAAGAGAGAGAGAGAATTGTTCCATTTTGGACAATCCATGATTTGGTCGCCATCCTGACCGTCTGTGAGTTCTTGGTAATGAGCAGTTTGGTGCTGATGGACGTCAGTAAGTTTCCAGTGAGTTCTCCTATATACAGCTTTAAAATAAACGAGGTTCTAGGTTATATCTAGATCACCCTAAGGTGACTTGAAACATTGTTGATAAGAAATCAAAAAGGTATTTTATTTTAAAGGTATTTATTTATTTTACTATTTTTTTTTAAATTTCTTTTTTTAACATTTATTTATTTTTGAGACAGAGAGAGACAGAGCATGAACAGGGGAGGGGCAGAGAGAAAGGGAGACACAGAATCCGAAACAGGCTCCAGGCTCTGAGCTGTCAGCACAGAGCCCGACGCGGGGCTCGAACTCACGGACCGTGAGATCATGACCCGAGCCGAAGTCGGACGCTTAACCGACCAAGCCACCCAGGCGCCCCAAAGGTATTTGTTTTAAAAAGGTCTATCTTACAGCTTTCTTAGATGCGATTCCCCACAGCCTTTATATGCATCTTTTTATGATGGCAAATCATTGTTTCCTGATCATAATTGCTTGTGTACAGCCTTCTTTCACTAGTTCGCGAGTGCCTCTCTGTTCCCCCTTTCATCATCGCTGATGCCCAGCATCTGCAGTATATTCGTGGTTTCTTTATCGAGCCTCGGCCTTTGCCATACCCTAGGACCTGGGGACAGAGTGGTGAGCGGGCAGCTAGGGTCTCGGGCCTCGTGGGGATTCTCGTCAAGTCGGGCAGACAGATTCGGGGGCCTGGCCTGACCTTCAGAGACTAAGGGAGGCTTGTTGAGGAAGTGGTCTCGGAGCTAAGACAGGACGAGTGTGAGGTTACTCCGTGAAAGGGGACGGTCTTGCTCTTGAGACCGGGAAGGAGGCCCGGGGGACAGACCCGCCACTGGAGGTGCTGGGAGTAAGGACAATGGAGGGAGAGGACACCAGAGCCGGGCCTGTGGAACAAGGGGGCTCTGAACGGATCGTATCTGTGCTTTTACAGGGGTGTTCTGGCTGCAGGGTAGCTACCAGATTGGGGTTGGAGGGCGGGGCCGAGCTCACAGAGCTGCTTGGTCCCGACTGTGCTGAAGGAAGGAATTGTTCCCGACCTACTGGTCGCGGCACTTTCTATCCCCGCAGTGTTCGAGTCACTCTCCTGGAGAATAGTAAATATGCGCTCTGCTCGGTACTCTGGGGCCAAAGTAGTTAGTGAAATGTTCCGCCAAGTTCGAGCAAGTAGAACTGAAGGTTATTCAGGCTTCCGAATTCTGCAAGATGAGGAAAAATTGCAAATGAGAAACAGGAAGCAAAACCCTTACTCATGGTGGGTGTTTCTCGAGCCAAGTGCCTGACAGACTGAGGGAGGGGGGAGGCGTCCTCACAGAAGGGATGAAGCCCGGCTGGGAATGCCAGCTTTGGGGGCCGCCGGGTGACAACCAAGAGCTGGCCTGAAGTGTCCTCCAGAGAACGTGGTGGTGTGGGGCCTCTGAATGCCGCGTATCTGAAAAAAGGCAGTGGGCGCTTCTGACTGCTTCCCTTGGCCGCTAACTTCACCCAACGGGTGAGGCAGTGTCTCTGGGAAACCACCCTCGTGTTTCCAAGTTGAGAGAACTGATAACTGCTGTTAAATATTAGCACAAAGATTAGGAGGCATATGTTTCATGCTGAACGCTGAGAGCCTTCTCTCACATGTGCACACTGGCCCTTGGTCGCTTCTGCAATTTAAATGAGTTATGGACCATCATCCCTCGTCTTCCCCAGGAAATGAAGCTTCCAGGCTTCTCGTTAAGATCACTGTTGCCTCGTTGCGTAACGTGACTGATGCGTGTAGTTAATCCTGTCGTGGTGCCTGGATTGAAAAAACAAAAAACAAAAAACCACAAAAAACAAAACTGCCAGCAGTTTCATTGAAGCACCAGAGAGGGAATTTTCTAGAATTTGTTGTATTTGCAGAAAAATGTCGTGTTTGCTGCTGTTTCCCCCTCTGGACTGTAAATCACTCATGTACTTTGCTCTGGTCTTTCTGGCCGAGGCTTTTTCCTTGCAACTCATTTCAGACTTGCACTAACGTTGCAAGAACACTACAGAGAACTACTTTTCTGAACCTTTGGAGAGTAACTTACCAGCAGGACGTCCTGTCACTCCCGAATGCTTGAGTGTATCTTCCGGCAAACAAGGGTCCTCTCTAACATGAATGACCGCAGCGCCCCTGTTCGAATCAGGCCGTTACCCTTAGCACCACCTGATCCACAGACCCCATCCGGGTTGGCCAGTGATCTTAACAGTGACCCCGTGGCACAGGGATCCGATTCAGGCTCAAGGGTCATGTCTCCTTAATCTTCCCGTAACGTCTGTGATCTTGACATTTTTGACAGTTACGAGCCTGTTATCGTATAGATAACCCATCAGGTGGGGCTTGGTGACAGTTCACTCGCGGTCAGATTTAGGCTACGGAGTTTATGCAGGAATATCACAGACGTGGTGCTCTTTCCTCATTGCGTCCTCTCCGGTGGTGAGTGTGCTGTGTTCCTTTCTTCGTGATGTTCATTCAACCATTTGGCCGAGGAGGTATTTGTCAGGCTTCTCTTTGGTTACTCTTTTTTCCCTTTGTGGTAAATATTTTGTGGGATGTCCTTCGAGACCGTGTAAGGGTCCCATTTCTCACCAGCCTTTTAACTCACTGGTTTTAGCATCCACTGATGTTTCCTGGCAGCAGAATTACTTCTCTGATAGCTGCTGCATGGTGATTTTTAGTTCCATACTCTTTCCACACTTAACTACCTGCTCTGCTGCTTTGTAGAAAAGCTTCCTCCTCTCTATTTTTCATTGATTCCTATTTTATCCAATGGACTGTAACACGCTTTTGTCATTGTTTTGACATTCAGATTGTCTCTGATTGGCCGGTGGGAGCCTTCATGTGGATTGTCCTGTTCTCTTGATGTTCTCGGTGTTCTTTGGACACGTCCTTACTTTCTGACCCCCCCCAAGATGGTTCCGTCTCGTCTTCTGCTTTCCCTGCCCTAGATCTGCAATCAGCCATGTTTCCAAGAAGCCCTGATTCCTTTTAGTGGAGAGTGGTATTTAGAAACCACGATTTGGGTGTTATGTGTGCTTATCACCAGTGGTGTGTTGCTGCCCCCAGACCCTCGTAGTGGGCAGGGTTAGGGAATAGTGTACTACGTGTACATACGCATATTTGTATGTACGTGTATATATGTACACACACATATTTTCCCATCTATATTTATTTCTGTGTTTATCGACATATATGAACTCAGTGCTTATTCTATTCCAACACCCAAGATTATTCTAGATTTCTTTCTCTGTTTGAACTTCCTTCTCCAAAAGTGAGAAACCTGGCTTCCATTTCCCCTAATGTATTAATTAATTTACTCTGTTGCCTGCGTGTATCTAATCTCACATCCCTTCGGCCACCCCACTGCAATGAAGTTGCCCTCCCCATCTCATTCCTCAGGCTTCTGTGCTCCCAGACAAGACTGCTGTCCCTGGACAGGAGCCCACTCACCCCACTTGGGCCCTGACACCCCACTCTGGGCTGCTCTTCCCCACTGTCCCCGTGTCTATCCTCATTGCCCCACCTGGGCTCCAAGATCCCCCATACGATGTGCCAGCACCTCCTTCCACCCAAGGGGACACCCTCTTTATGCCAGTAGTCCTCACTAGCATGCCTCTGTTCCGCTCTCCTAATGTCTTCAGATCATTAGGACCATAACAAAGTACCACAGGCTGGGTGGCTTATACAACAGAAACGTATTGTCTCCCGGTTCTGGAGGCTGGAAGTCTGAAACCAGGGTGATGGCAGAGTTGGTTCCTTCTGGGGGCTCTAAGGGAGAATCTGCTCCATGCTTCTTTCCTCACTTTGGTGGTGGCTGGGAGTCCTTGGCGTTCTTTGGCTTGTAGACCCATCGCATCGCCCCCATCCCTGCCTCTGTCTTCATCTGGCCTCCTCCTCTGTGTGTGTCTGTGTCCAGATTTCCCTCTTCTTGTAAGGACACCAGTCCTCTTGGATTTAGGGCCCATCCTAATCTAGTATCACCTTGTTTTAACTTGATTATATCTGTCAAGACCCTATTTCCAAATAAGGTTACATTCACAGGTTCTGGGTGGATGTGAATTTGGGGGGAAACCCATTCAACACAGTACATCTGCTTTACTCCATTCTGCCTAATGGACTTTTGGACTCAATCATTCATGGAGTGGGGGAGGAGGGAGGGAGGATAGAAGGAACCTCTGTAGCTTTGAGAAGTTCATTATTGCCATATTCTACTTCTTCTCAAATCCAAAACTAGAGCACTCTGCCGACATTAAGGCTTTTCAGGACTTGGAATGAACACAGGATGGCACTCATTAGCATGTGACTTTACGAGGCCCCATGGGGACTGTGCCCCTCAAGACACCCTATGCTGTAACGTATTACAGCTTTTTACTCACTGTTGGGCAACCGTCCTCACCTGGTCTGGTGCCCCTGGGGTGGGGGGCTCCCCTGGCCCCTAGCCACCCAGTTCCAGGCCAGACAGTTGTGTCTTGGTGTGCATTGTCAGTCCCGTACTAGGCGGTGCTGGCCTCTGAGAGAGTCGGCTGGAGTCCTTGTGGAGCATGAGGTCTGGCTGTCATCAAGAGAGCCCTGTGTCAGCGCCCGGGCTCAGCAGCCATGGGGACGCTGCCCACGGGCCAGCACATCCGGGAAGCGTATTGCCCTGATAATCGAAAAATGACCTCTGCTCCCTGCTTTTTTTTTCACTTTTTAGCTTGTATTATATTCTGAACTATGTTAACATATATACACTTACATAGAATATATAAAAATATATGGGACATATAATTATATTAATGTATATCTTCTGATCATCATCCCATACAAAGGAAATACCCTTCCAGAGTCACACTGTTTCGTTATTTGAGTCCACCACATGTTATTTAACCATCTCCCTACTGTCTGGTATTTGGATCAACGTAAAGTTTTTGCTTTGTAGATAATGCTCCATCCAATAATCCTTGACCAGATATTTGTGTCTGCGGAAACTATTAATTATTAAACACCCACTGTTGATCAGATAGTAGGCGAAGCACTTTACACATCATCTTAGTCCTACCACAAACCCTAAGGAAGTTAGCCCCATTTTACAGATGAGAAAACTGAGGCCTAGGGGTGTAGGGCTCTGCTACCCTTTGCGTTTGGCTCCTAACGCTTTGCCCTGGGGAGAGGCTGTGTTGCCGAGTGAAATACTCCTAGACCTGAGTGGCCCCTACAGTTGTGGAGAAAGTGGTGGAGACGAAGAGATTTATGAGTTTTTAGGGGAATGGCGGGTGGATTTCTCACTCAGGGTCACAACTCCCCAGTCCTAGCCTCATCTAGGGCATGGTGATAAGGATGTAGCCCTAGCGACAGGCTCACCCCTTGCCCACCTTGGTGGACAAAGGAGCCTCCAAGGCCTTCCCTGATCTCCACTCTGCTCAAGGGTGGCCGTGCTGTCCCTGAGTCATTGTGCCTGTCAATCCTGCATCGTGACACCGTCCTACTCGCTGATAAATAAAGACAGTGCTAGGCCCCGTGGAGATCATAATCACTTATTAGGAAGGTCTAGGTCAAATTAGTTAGCCAAGAGTCAGACAAGATCAGTTATTGTTAACATCCAACTATTCCTTGAAGCCGCCCTATCAGTGTGAACAGAATGACTGCTGTGGTAATAGTTGAACCTGTAATGGTCAGGGAAAGCTGTTGGGGAAGGGTAGATTTAAAACTGGCCCTCAATTCCAAGAGAGAAGGGAGTTGGTGCGGAGGGGTGTAGGACAAACAGGGTGCGGGGAGATGTACGCGGGGTTGGCGTGGCGTTTGCAGACGTGAGGTCTGGCCCTGCCCAGAGCTCCTAATGCTAAAAATAAGGGAGAAGCAAAATGCCCTCACGGCCCACAATTGCTCTTCGTGCACACTGAGGGGATGGAAACTGACGAATACCCCAAATGTTGACCACCATAGTGGTTTCGGTACCTTACAAAAATGTTAACGCGAAACGTCCATCGCGGCGTTGGAGCACAGCTTGTCCAAGAGGGGCTTTTTTGCGCTCCTGAAATAGTTCTTGGGGCTGAGCAGTCATAGGCTGGGCAGGGTGCACTTTCTTCCTCCCCTTCTTTCTGAGGACCGCCCCAGGACCCAGGTGGCCTGTGCTCTGGGCCAGGTGACCCTGCCGTGTGGCAGAAGCAGAAACAACTGGAGAATACACCCAGGGACGGACAGACAGACAGCAAACCCTCTGGTTCTCCTCTGTTGCTTTCTTAAAGAGGAGTGGGAGGGGTGGAAGGCGGCAAGACAGTTTTATTTTGGAGTGGGGAAATACTGTTTTCCTAGTACACATTACAGAAATAAAGGTCTGGCCGGACAGGATGTGCAGTTGGTCTCGCTGGTTTCCACCAGCCAGGAAGGTACTACGAGGGGCAGGAAGTGTGAATCGATGGGGGTGGTGCTGGGCACTGGAGGCGGAGAGCTGCAGTCTACGCATCCGGCCCAACGAGGGCAGCTGGAGCAGCCGGCTCTCTCAGCCCTGGCTGGGAGCCCCTGCAGCGCAGGCTCCCCGTGCAGACTGGGAGGCACTGGGCCCTCCATGCCTCTTTATGTGGACCCCAGTTTGGCCTCATGGTCCAAAGGCCACGTAAGGGCCGAAGACTCCTTCTGTTTAAATCTGAACTCAACCACCCAGTAGCTCTGGGACCTTGGGCAAGTTACTTATTAACCTTCTGTGTCTCAGTTTCCTCATCTGTAAGATGGGGATTTTAGTAGCGCCTACCAGACAGGATCGTGGTGAATCGAGAGAACTAATACTCCTAACAAGCTGGGAACTTGCCTGACAGTGTTAAGCGCATAACGCTCATCAGCTATTGTTCGTGGCCTTGGAGTGTAGCATGGGATACTGTGTGCTCGGTACCTGCCGGCTGCTGGTGTTCTCAAGGGCTTAGCAAGTCCAAACAGGGATAAGAATTACACAGAAGCTCCCTTCACTTAACCAACAGGTTGCCTCCCCAAAGGTGATTAAGCTTATAGAGTGTGAGTCAGGCTTTTCTCAAAACAAAACAAAACAAAAAAAAACAACAACCCAACAAAACAAAAAACAAAGCCACACACACACAAAACAAAAAACAAAACCAAACAAGAAAATAAAACCAACCAAACAAACAAAAAAAACCCCAGGCTTTTCTCAAAATAGAACAGTTTCAACGTCAGGTGGCTAACCTGCCTCTTCAAAAACCCCACCAGGGTGTCCTAGGCAGATACTTTGTTTTTACCAGCCACCTGACTACTCACTGTGATTTGGAAAACTGGAAGTGGCCTTGAAACTATGTGTCTTTGTTTGGGGACAAATGGTTCCTCATTCACACTGGCCACATTTCAGGTGTTCAGTAGCCACGCGTGGCTGATGGCTCCCTTGTCGGACTGTGTAGATACAGAACGTGTCCCGAATGGCTGGATAGGCCTGGCAGGTGCCTGCTGGGATGTAAAGTGCAAGGCTACACAGATCTACATGTTAAGATACGTGGCGACGTTAACACAAGGTTCCAGCTTGACAGGAGCAGAGGATATATATTGGAGGCAGGATTTGGTAAAGATAGGCTTTGTAGAAGGAATGGCATTTGAACTAGCTGTATAGGGGTGGATGGCTATTTTCAGGCTAGGTCTTTCTCCTGAGCTCTAACCCCATGGATCGAATTGCCCACCCAACACTTTTTTTTTCCCCCCGATATCCCAAAGAGATCCCAAAGCCAGTAGACCCAAAACCAATCTCAATATTTCTCCTCTTAAACCTTCCATGTTCCCCTTGCGGAGAGCGGCATTACCACCTGCCCGGTGTAGAGAAGGGAGAAAGGAGGTCACGGAAGTCCAGATAAGTTTGAAGAGGGAGGGGAGTCAGCAATTCAGAAAGAGCCTGGTGGCTTCTGTTTTCCTCCCTGAGGTTAGAGGCAAGACCCTTTGCCGGAACTGATGGGTGTGGAAGTGAATTCGGTAGCGTGAAGATGGAAAGATCTCCGATTGCTCCTGTGGGGAACAGCCACAGGAGCTGATGAGGGAGAAGCAAAAAAGATTTGCAGAAATCTGCATGCTCAGGTGAGGTGTCGTGGATGGTCAGGACTGGGCATCATTCAGCCCAAGCATGGGTTTGTGGCGCCTGAGCAAACAGGAGGGAGGAAGTGAGACCCATCTGCAGTGGAGAAGCGCTGGGGCAGCTGGGTTGGGCAGAGAACGGGGCCGGAGAAGGTGCTCTGGGGAGAGGGGCCCGGGGAGCAGGGCTCCTTGGGCGGAGATGGACGGCAGGGTTCTGGGCCCCCTCTCCGAAAAGCGCACGTTCGCATACATGGGGCATGGTCCGTGTTTCTCAAGGCTTGCTCTCTCTGGATGGAGGACTCCTGATTGCTTTGGGCTGCATTGAGAACCGTTTCCTAGAATGACCGTTGGCTCACCTGCAGGACGGAAAAACCAGTCGTATATTTTGGTGTCTTTCGAGCACCCAGGTGGAGGCCAGAAGTCAGTTTCGGTTGCAGTGGTGCAGTGCAAGTTACTATCAGAGGCTCAGTCACACTGTTTCAGGTCCCAGACCAGCTTGTGGTCAAAGACAGGGAAGTTTTTGTCAAGTAGCTATGGTAATATCTTCTCTAAAGGATACAGAAAACACGTCCAAGAAGAAAATTGTGGGTAGGATGGCAGATATGCAAAACTATAATTTGGATGATTCTCAGTATGGGAAACTTGTTCAGTGGTATTTAAAGGCATTTTGGAATTTTAATTTCATGTGCATTCATATTCCATTCATGATGAAAGCTACTCGTCATTGGCGCCCTCATTTTCCTATGACTCATTTGGAGATGTTTATTAAACATATGGAATCCGGAAGGCCATGGAGCTTATGGGTACTGAATGACAGTGATACCTACACTTAGCTGCGTATCCAAATTGCCCTAGGATAATAAGAAGAACTTGGAAATGCTATTGCAGTGAGTCTAAGATGGGGCCAAGGAGTCTTTTTGTTTGTTTGTTTGTTTGCTTTTTTAATTCCCTAGGTAATAATGTGCACAGGCAGTTTGGGGATCTGGTATAGGAGAAATGGAATAGTATAGAAAAATATAACTATGGTTTATGATACCTCAAGGAGAGCCTTTCCCAGTAATCCTGCCCCATCGTTCAAGGTTGAGTTCCTGAAAGATCCACACAGTAGGAGAATTCATGGTTGAATTGCTTAAAAACCTTGAGAAAAACTGGGCTAGAAACTAAAATTATTAAATGAATCTATGACACGCATCTTTCGAAAGTTCAATAAAAGGAAACAGCCAAGTGCACGAAATAAGGATTACATCAGTGATGAGTGATATCACACAGTTGCTTTGATTGCCATTGTGTATTAACTCTCCTGAAGTTTATTTATTCTTTTAATGTTTCTTTATTAATTTTGAGAGAGCGAGACAGAAGGCAGGGGAGGGGCAGAGAGATCGGGAGAGAGAGAGAACCTCAAGCAGGCTCTGCGCTGTCGGCACAGAGTCCAACGCGGGGCTCAACTCACCAAGTGTGAGGTCATGACCTGAGCTGAAACCAAGAGCCGGACACTCAAACGACTGAGCCACCCAGGTGTCCCTCTCCTGACGTTTAACAAAACGTTTAAATTGGTTTCGCATTGGTGCAGATAACATGTCCACTGAGAGGCATGTTTTTTCTGTGTCCAGCACTCATCCCAGTGTTAACACGTCTTCCTGATTTCCTGAGTGGTAGTTGTTGGACTTCATCCTCTGGGGCCCCACTGGCCTATGCAGAGTGATTTGAATACTGTAGGCAGAGAAGCACTGAGTATAGAGTATGGCCAAATGGGTGGGCCTCCAGCCCCGCCTTCAGATACGGAGTCCTGTTACCTCACTCTGATTATTTATATCCATTATAATAATTACTCACGTGATTGTTTTCATACCGGGTACTTGCTGTTAAATTTCTCTGTCTTCCGGGAGTCCTTCTGGTTCTAAGGTTTGCTATATCCTTCTCTTCTGCTTCCTGCTTTCCACGTGACCTTCCCCTTCTCCCCTCGCCGCACCCCCCCACCCCGCCACATGCTCACACACATCTGTGTGCACACCTGGGGAGTGGTTCTGCCCAGTGCAATGCTTTTTCTATATTTTTTTAATGTTTATTTTTGAGAGAGAGAGAGAGCACAAGTGGGGGAGGTGCAGAGAGGGGGGTGGGCAACAGCAGATCTGAAGCGGGCTGGCACTGACAGCAGAGAGCCCGACGTGGGGCTTGAACTCACGAACCGTGAGATCATGACCTGAGCCGAAGTCGGACGCTCCACAGACTGGAGCCACCCGGGTGCCTCTGCTTTTTATACTCTTTTTGACCATGGTACCAGTATAATATAATTGAAAATTGAAACAAAAATTCCAAGAAAACAAGCTTACTCTTATTTGGGGGACTCTCAGAGTTTGTGTTCTGTGTTCACCTACATTAAAATTGCTGATCTTAATCCAGTAAGTTGACTTCGTGACCCAGTGTTTGAAAAACACTGGTCTAGAGGCTTTTGACATCTTTGGATTTGAATCCCAGCTTTACCACTTAATAGCTCTGCAGCTTGGTGACCAGCTTCATTTCCTCATCTGGAAAACGGGAGCTAAGGTACTATACCTCCTATAGTTTGTTTGCAGATCCAATGAAATCATGCATGAGAAGCCCCTGGCTTAGTGTCTGATTCCCAGGAAGCACTTCAACGGGTGATGGGGATAATGATGGTGATGATGGCGGTAATTTTCAGTGTCCACCTCCAGCTTTCAGCTCTCTCAACTCACATAATTTTGAACTGGAAATTAACTTTTGCCAAAAAGGAACAAAAGTCAATGTGAGGGGTGTAGACTATCATGCAAGAGGAGCTTGCATCTGGGGAAAGATTACCAGATGTGCAGAAAAAGTTACTAGTACAAATTGCTATTACATTCTTACACCTGTATTGTCACTTGGCTTTATTTCCCTTGCATTCCCATAGCCACCATTCCGGACCAGAGAAGCAGCTCGGGCTCTTCTCCTTGCTTCAGTTTGCCCCTGTATGGGTGCTGCTTGGGTCACGGCTAGTCTCAAGCAGGCGCTCAGCAGTCTTCTAGCCTCTAAACAAGCTGGGCAATGGGGGGTTCAAAGGGGCTTGGGTGACTCGGACATGATTTTCTTTTTTCTTTTTTTTTTAAGTTACTTTTTCAAGCTATGCTTTTGCCCCTCTCTAAAACGGGGACAACAATATTTAACTTATTAGGGCCGGTGTGTGGGTTCGTGATGATTTCTGCAAACCAGCCAGCCCACGCTGCTCACCTGCTCGCGGACTCGCACGAAGCTCCACCCACGGTGGTGTCTAAGTCAGTTGCTCCGCCCACGGCAGCAAACACATCTTCCCCGGTCCTGACCTTGGCTGTTTCTACCAACTTCACCTTTGCCAGGCTTGCTTGCCACTTCGCCTAGGCGATTCTTCCCCATCCTATAAGTACTCCCTTTGCCGCACAGCTTTCCCTTTCAAACCCATCCAGTAATGATTTATATATTCCTCGTGAAACTGGTTCGCATAGTTGGCAATTAATCATATACTGCCTTCTGATCTCCTTTGCAGTCTTTTATTATTATAATTATAGTATTATTAGGTAGCTTTATATGATTTATGTCACATACCCCCAGTTAACTTACTAATTCCTTGAGGGTAGTGATCATGCCTCACATGTCTCTGAGTCGTCCATAGCATTTAGCAGAGCTCCCTGCAATAACATGTGTAATAAATATTTGTTGATACACTGGACGACTGGATACTGCCCACACGAGCTGCCATAGAGCTGTGAGGGAAGGTTAGTGGATGAAAAGAGATTTGAGCTAGCTTTTGTGAGGGGGGTAACCCTCCCATAGGTTGGTAAGAGGGGTGGGCACATGGGTACGTAGGGAGGGCTGTTGACAAATACATGTCGCAGCTGCAGAAGAAATGGGATGGAGCATTGCTGCGGTCAGCTTCTGCGACACGGACTCATGCTGAAGCCCTGATGTTAGCTAGCTGCACAACACCAACCCTCCTGACTTCCCTGCTCCCCAGTTTTGACCTATCTCCTGTGCCCTTGCAACTGGGAGATGAGCTGTGGGGCTGCTGGTGGAAACGCTCTGTTTTTCTCTGAGTGAAGATGCTTTTATTTCCACTTCATTCTTGAAGGAAATACTCGCTGTCTATAAACTTTTAAAAATAGCTGTTTCTTTCAGTACTTTTGGAGACACCTTTCCATTGTCTTCTGTCTTCCCTGGTTTCTGTTGAGTAGTAGTAACTGTAAGGCTTCTGGGTCTTGGGGGTGTTGTTCTTTGCTCTTTAAAGGTGATGCCCATTCCCCACCCTCCCCCCACCCCCTCCCCCAGCTGTTTTTAAGATTTTTCGCTATAGTTTTGGTGTTCAGCAAACACACTATAGTATGCTTAGGTGTGGTTTCATTCGTGTTTGTCTGTTTGGGGTTTGTAGCAAGTTATTAAGATAATTGGTCATGGTCTCCAAACATCGCTTTTTGCCTCATTCTTTCTCGTGTCTTCGTGGAACTACAAACTGCCCATGTTTTACATCTTTTTAGATCTAAAATAGAATCTCCTATGGATTTTATGTTCTTTGTAACATTCTCCACTCTTCTGCCTCTAAGTGCTTCATTCTGTTTATTTCCTTCTGACTTCTGTTCTGGTTCGCTGATTTTTTTTTTTTATGATGTCTAATATGTTGGTACACCCGTCTGTTGAGTTCTTAATTTTAATTATTTGCTCTTTAGTTTTATTTTTTTATTTTTTTGAGTTATTTATTGATTTTGAAAAGCGGGGGCAGAGAGAGGGAGAGAGGGAGAATCCCAAGCAGGCTCCACACTGTTAGCACAGAATCCAAGTCAGGGCTCGAACCCGCAAACCATGAGATCACGACCTGAGCCAAAATCAAGTTAATCAGTGCTTAACTGAATGGGCCACCCAGGTGCCCTTGCCCTTTAGTTTTAGAATTTCTTTTTTAGGTTCTAGGTTTTTGCGAACATTTTCTGTCTTGTTTTTATTTCCTTGAACATGTTAAGCACTCGTGTTTTAAAGACTGTGTCTGAAAACTTTTGGTATCTGCGTCTCCATTGTATCTGTGAAAGACCTGTGTCAGAATCCCTGTGGGTCTCTTTTTGTTGTCCATATTTCATTGATTTTTTTATTTATCCTTGTGTTCTCAGCCAGATTGATTGAATGCTCACCGTTGCGTATGAAAAACTCCAGAGATAATATAAATCCTAGGATAATGTTGTCTTCCTCAAGATATAATTTACATTTGCTTCTGGGAGTTCCAGATCATTTTAATTTGCACAGGGATTGAGGTGATTCAGAGCTAGGCTTCAGTCTCTGAGGTCAGTGTCTTTCCATTTAGTTTTATCCCAAACAAGCTTGTGTGTGTGTGTGTGTGTGTGTGTGTGTGTGTGTGTGTGTGTGGTTTCCAGGACTCCCTTTTCCTAGTTGGCTCCTGATCTTCAGTTTTTATCCCCCTAGTTCTGGGATCAGCAGATGCCCCCAGGCTGGGAAAAGAGTGCCCCAAACGTCAGGCTTACCTTCCCGGGTTTCATTCTTCTCCCAGACCCTGCCGTCCTAATTCTTTACTACCTTGTTAGCTCTCTGATTCTTCTAAACGGATTAAAAACACACACACACATGTTTTGTACAGGTTTTCTTGTTATTCACCTTGGGAGTTAGGTCTGAATTACCCATTGTGTCATTATCAGAAGTGCACCCCTCCTCCACTCAGCCAAGGATTTTATTATCTTAAATCCAGCAGGGATGTTTAGAAGTCTCTAGAAAAGAACATTAACGTGATTTAAGTGGTATTTTAGGAAATTTAATATGTCAGTGGTATGCAAAGCAGACAGGAGTTGGGAAAGGCTCAGTACGTAGAACGGTTAAAAGACCATCATAACTGAGTGCTTTCTAGAGTAAGAAAAAAAGCAGGTGTTAGGGTTTCTGAATCTGGGCATTTCAGAGAGACATGAATGAGAGCCTTGGCTCTCCTACTTACTAGCGGGTTGCGTTGAACTGTTCCTTTACCTGTCCTCTCATCTGTGATATGGAATTTTAAAGTCCCTGCCTTCCAGGGTTATAAAAATTACATGAGGAACTCCTAGAAAACTCTGGTTTTAAGACTTGGCATATAGTATGTGCTCAGTAAATAGTAGCCATTTCTGTTACCACTCCAAGATCCAAACTTCAGTGATTCAGGTTAAAATTCAAGATCACTGTTAATGGCGCTAAGCAGGACCATAACAGTGTCATCTTCATGGGGGCTGTTCACTTGCTATGAGTTCAGTCACTGTGTTCCAGGAAATAGCTTGTTTGCGTTTATGCAGCATCGCGGTGCCCTAAATACCCGCCATATACTGAACTGATTTATAGGCTGATTCTGTGGTTTTAAAGATGAGACCAACCCTGTATCTAGAAGGTATAGTGATAGGTGGCTTTAGAAAGTGCCTTTTGTCGGGCTTGATGGTAGATGCTCTGTATTTTAGGTTTATGGAAACTCAAGACTTTAGCGTTTCACTTTTAAATTAAAAAAATTTTTTTAATGTTTATTTTTGAGACACACGGAGAGAGAGAGAGAGAGAGAGAGAGAGAGAGAGAGCGAGCATGAGTGGGGGAGGGGCAGAGAGAGAGGGAGACCCAGAATCCGAAGCAGGCTCCAGGCTCTGAGCTGTCGGCACAGAGCCTGGCGAGGGGCTCAAACTCGCCAACTGTGAGATCGTGACCTGAGCCAAAGTCAGGACGTTCAACCGACTGAGCCACCCAGGCACCCCAGCATTTGACTTTTAAAAACAACCCAGTGTACAAGAATAGATAGAAGCTTACCAAAAAAAGATACATCAGATGATGAGCCTTCATGTTACAAAAGGATTCCTGGAGTCATGGATGACTTGGCATATTATCTTTTTGAAACCTCTTCATTTTCCTAGGGGATCGAAGTGTGGACCGGAGGGTTTGAGTGACTAGTGCAAGGGCACCCGCTAATCATGGCAAAGTCAGGACTGGAACACAAGTGTGTTGATTTCTGGCATACTTTGGTTTTCTTGGCAAAAATAGCCCCTCTGTGTCTTTTCTAACCAGTCCTGTGCCTTCCTCAACTCTGTTAGAGTTTCATATGGGCCATGGGAACTGGTGCCTACGGGAAACTTGCCTTACAGAAGGAAGACCAGTCTGTCACTGTGAATTTCCTGGACAGAAGCTAGAAAATACATGCCGAGTAAGCATCTTTTCTCCGTATTCGGTCTCTGACCCTCTGTGACTGTCATCCCTGCCTTTTAATCTCTAGAAGTATAATTTATTTTTAGTTCACACTAAATGATGAGTTTCTGGGGCTAAGCCCAGAAGAGAATTCTACTTTTGCTTCTTTCACAGAAGTCAGGGTGCACACTCAACTTCTGATGGTCATGGGAAATCTGTGTCAATAACACCTGTTTTCTTCCGTGTCATGTGGCAACACCACTGGTAATTCATTACTTTTTTAGTGGGGGAAGTGGGGCCGGGCTATAAAATCAAGTATAAATAGAGGAAGTATCTTCAGGTAAAAGGATCAGGTTTTCTTGTTTAACATCAGGGATGTCCTAGCTGTTTAAAACATAACAAAACATAGAAACTGAAATAAGTGAAACCCTTAAAAAAATTTTTTTTAATGTTTGTTTATTTATTTTTTTTTTAAGAGAGAGTGTTGAGAGGGGCAGAGAGAGAGGGAGGCACAGAGTCCGAAGCAGGCTCCAGGCTCTGAGCTGTCCGCACAGAGCCTGATGTGGGGCTCGAACCCGCAAACTGGGAGATCGTGACCTGAGCTGAAGTCGGATGCTTAACCGACTGAGCCACCCAGGCGGCCCAAGTGAAGCCCTTTGTCACAGAGTTTGTCCTACTCTGATAAGGCAATACTTGCACGTGTTTGCCTTTCCTACAGACCTGCTTATGATTAATGACAGTCCTGATTGAAGATTTAGAAAATGTGTTACATGTGTAATTTCCATAGCATTTTGGCTCGGTAAGTAATAGCGTGAGGTTTGTTAGGAAGGTGCAGAATGTGAATGAATAAGGGATGAACCACAACCTGAGACGCTAAGACCGGTGGAGGAGGTCTGCCTGCCTGAAGGACCAGGCTGTGCAGGAAGTCACAGAAGAGCAGGTGGCTGATAATTAAAAGTAAAAGGCAATCTAGAGCCTTGCTCCTTTGAGTCTGGTTCCAGGACCCAAGAGTTTATTAGAAAAATGGAACCACGGGTGCCTGGGTGGCTTAGTCAGTTAAGTGTCCGACTCTTGATCACGGCTCAGGTCACGATCTCACGGTTCATGAGTTTAAGTGCTGCGTCGGGCTCTGTGTGCTGACAGCACGGAGCCTGCTCGGGATTCTCTGTCTCCCTCTCTGTCTGCCCCTCCCCTGCTCATTCTCTCTCTCTCTCTCTCTCTCTCTCTCTCTCTCTCTCTCAGCATAAATAAATAAACTTAAAAAAAGAAACATAGACTCACAGGGCTCCATCTTCCAAATGAAGATTTGTGTGCACATTAAGGCTGGTGAACGCTGGTCTGGATTCTGTAATCCACTCTTACCTTTCCTGTTAACAAAATGGATCATGGCATTTATCTGCATCAGTCTCCAGTTTCCCCTTCAGTCTTGGGATGATGGCCACAGGCCCAGGCATGGTTTTCTAGGCCCCGCGGGACCAGCCTGTTTCTGGCACCCTCTCTCTTGCTGACTGCTTCCTGGTATCATTCTGTACCCAGGACTCTTCATTTGGTATGGAAATGTCTTCTTACCTGTTTCCTGTTCGGCTGGGAGTTCCTAGATGCTAGAGGATGTCTTACCTTTTCCTGTTCCTGGAGTATCGCTCTCAATAAATGTCTCTGAGTGGGTGGATGAATGAAAGCGAGTGGAGTGACTTCAGGGCCATTAAGAACCGCTGTGTCGGGAGCTCCTTTGGGCCTGTCCCTGAGGCTCCTGTTACGTGTCTCAAAGAGTGGCCCAGAGCCTCCACGGGAGCGGATGGGGGCCAATCTGCGATGGCAGCCCAGCCTGGCACACCTTTCGAGCTGGCCTGGATCTTGTTTGAACATCTCCTGCGTGGAAGGCAGCGTTCGGGCTTTGTAGGAATATAAAAGACCTATGAGAGGTAGAATTCCTCCTCTTAAAGAGCTTACGGGTTGGTCAGGGAGAGGGCGGGTGTGCAGTGGGAAAGTTTATAGTTAAGGTAAGAGTTGGGTAAGAATAAAGACAGCAGAGAGCCGCCCTAAAGCAATGTTTGATTCTCAAACGAGCAGCAGGGTAAGATCAGTGACTGTTGGGGAAGTCCAGGAGGGGAGGGATGTATTCAGGCTGGAGTGGTCCGGGGAGGCCCGTGGAGGAGGAGGGCAGAAGGGTCTTGGAGGCTGGGTCAGGATGGACAAGGCCGGGGAGGGAGGAGCAGAGAGCACGGTGTGTTGAGAGAGCAGAGCCCGAGGCATCTGCAACCGTGAGTGCATCCGAACTGGGAGAGATGTGCAAGGGAAATGCAGGTTCTAGAATGTAATTAGGCTCGAGAGGCCAAGGACGCGGTCCCACGTGGTTCACGTGGTGATGCTTGCACTCTGGCATGAGCTGGGGGAGGCACAGAGGAGAGAAGTCCTCAGCAAGCTGCAAGAGAGTGTAACTGAAACTTCGCCCATCTCAATGCAAATTCATCTCGGTAGAATTTTCAGAGCTCAGTTTTGGAGGAGGAAATGAGTAAAAGAAGGAAGATGCGACGAAGGGTTGAAAAGAGGATAATGTCCCACTGCCCGTGACGCTTTATAGAGTGGGGGCTTGAGTTGGCCTCCTCTTTGCTTTTGAATCCCATCTCAAATTTAGATTGGTGTGCAAACAGGATGAAGGAGTGGCAGGCAGTACTTTGTTAGTGATTCCACTCTGGATGTTTTAAGTGGGCAAGGGAAGAAAGAGTATCTAGAAAGGTATCTGGAAGGAGGGGAGAGAGGCCTTATGTGGGCTGGTAGAGGAACCGCGTTGAGACCATGCAGCTGTTTGCAGACGGAAGGGGAGGGTGGTCTCAGGGCAGGGGGGGTGGGGTGCCGTGCACACTTGTAAAGGAAGACCGATGAGGGAGGGGGCAAGAGAATGCATGAGTGAGCGCAGAGCTGAAGCCAGAGCCAGATGCTGCTGTGCCCTGGAAGCCGACAGGATATGTCCGAACGGGAGAGCTCGCTGGTGAAAGACCTTGGAGCCAAGTGAACTGATTCTTTTAGGCTTTAAAGTGCAAAGATCGGGGGTTCAAAGCATTTTGGCAGCCCGATTCCCAGAGGCAATGAATTGGTTCTAAGAACTCTTACCCACAACTGTTTTGCCCTGTCCATCCTGGGCTCTTAGAAGGATAATGCCCAGAGGTATTTGTAAGATACTGGTCCTCCCATTACTGGCCTGGTAATACACGGAATGCGTCTGCTATAAACACGGCCAGGTTGGGGCGGGGGTCTTAAGACCTTGCGTTAGGCCAGGTCACTCAGGGCTGTTCGGACCTTTGAGCCCGCAGAATTTCTGCCAGCTCAGGCGTCCTACGTCCCTGGAACCGTCTCCGCCAAGAGCAGGCCTGGCTCAAACCACTGACCCACTGAGCCGGCTCCGGCGGAGTAAGCGTGCCCAGGGTGGGCAGGCGGGCTCGATGCAGAGCCCCCAGTGCCCGCCCTAGCCCTCCAGTCCCCATGTACACATCAGCTGCGTGGTTTTGGGCAAAGGAGGGGGATCGTGGAGGGCGGTCAGGCAGGGGTCTAGAACTTTCTAGTGCAGACATGGCAGGCAGTGGCAGAATTGCCTAATAACTGTGCTTCTCTTTGCAGAAGGGTACCATGCCCGTGGAAAGGATGCGAATGCGCCCATGGCTGGAGGAACAGATAAATTCAAATACAATACCGGGGCTGAAGTGGCTTAACAAGGTAAGTGTGTTGGGTGCTTGTGTGTGTGTGAGAGAGAGAGACTGAGAGAGACAGAGAGAGACAGAGAGACAGAGAGAGAGGAGGAGGAGGAAGAGGAGGAGGAGGAGGGGGTCCTTACTAAAACCACATACATATAGACTGCCAGAAAGTAAAATTGTATTCCTTGTATTCAGAATCTGATGCTTGTTAATTACAAAACCAACCCACCCAAAATGATCTGTGTTTTTCTTTAATGATTCTTACCCTCTTCCTTCTCTGAATTTTTCTCTCGCTTCTCCTGGCTTTCTAGGATCAGAGGACGTGGAAATTCTTGGGTTTTACATTGGGAATGGGGCATATTGGCTTTCTTCTCAGTATTCTCTATGGAGAAGACTTTTGGTTTTGTCTTTAAAAACATCTCTTTCTTGGGGCGCCTGGGTGGCGCAGTCGGTTAAGCGTCCGACTTCAGCCAGGTCACGATCTCGCGGTCCGTGGGTTCGAGCCCCGCGTCGGGCTCTGGGCTGATGGCTCAGAGCCTGGAGCCTGTTTCCGATTCTGTGTCTCCCTCTCTCTCTGCCCCTCCCCCGTTCATGCTCTGTCTCTCTCTGTCCCAAAAATAAACAAAAACGTTGAAAAAAAAAAAAAATTTAAAAAAAAAAACATCTCTTTCTTTTTTTTTTTTAAGTTTATTTATTTATTGTTTGAGAGACAGAGACAGCATGAGTGGGGGAGGGGCAGAGAGAAAGGGCAAGAGAGAGAGAATCGCAAGCTGGCCCTGCACTGTCAGCACAGAGCCCGATGTGGGGCTCTGACCTACGAGACAGCAAGATCATGACCTGCACCGAAACCAAGAGTCAGACACTTAACCAGCTGAGTCACCCAAGTGCCCCTGTCTTTTCTTTTTATTGTGAAACACCGTGTGCCTACTTGTCCTAAAAAAGTAGTCTGTCGTTTACAACCCACACATACACATAAATACTCTCTGACTTTATCAACCCCAAACTCTCAGTCTAATTGATCCTACCTGTTGGGAGTGAATCAGGAAGAGAGCGGATGTCAAAATAAAGAACCCCTGAAAATATATAGTTACCAGCTAGAAAAGCATCTAACATATCACGCTGTCTTTCAGGGGGCCCAAGAGGGAAGTTTCTCTCCCCCTACCAGGAATATCTCAGTTCTTCTGAGTAAATTTCCTTTTTCTCTTCTGCCTCCCCACTCATTTTCATCTTAAGGACCCAATGAATAATTCAGCTGGTCAGGCCTCATCTTTTATCACATGGTTGAGTGCTTAGAGCCTGATTGTGGCCCTCTTCTCACAAGTGTGCAGGATACTACAGCCTGATTGTGTTGACTAAGATCACTCCTGGCTTCATCTTTGCTTTTCAGATAGCTGTCAAGCCTTATTTCTTTTTTCCTCATCCACTTTTTTGGTTCACTTATTTTAAATGTATTGGATTTGAGCGCATCGGTTTCAGTGGGTCCTTTCTGAAACAAGGTGGGGTAAAAAGTAAATAGAAATCACTTAAGTAAACCATATGTCCACTTCATGGGAGCTGTCGTGTATCTCAACGTCGCATGGCAAATAAAATGTTTTTCTAGGCTGGCCGTATCTCTAGCGTTTTAGATTTGTATCCTGGAGGGGTTTTGTAACTAGCCTGCTCCAAATAAATCAGGTTGGGCCTTGGCCTCCGTGGTCAGCAGGGGCACAAGTGGAATTATAAGGAGAGGGGAGTTGAAGAAATGTGGGGTACTCAATGATAATAGTAACAACAGCTACTCCTTTAAGCAAGATCCGTGCATGAGCTCATGTAATCCCCACAATGGGGTAGATACTGTTAGGTTTTCCATTTTACAGACCAGGAAGCCAAGGTGCAGAGTCATTAAGTAGGATTATATTAAAAACAATTTTTTTTAATGTTCATTCATCTTTGAGAGAGGCAGAGACAGAGACAGAGAGCTGGTAGTGGAGGCACAGAGAAAGAGGGAGACACAGAATCCAAAGCAGCCTCCAGGCTCTGAGCTGTCAGCACAGAGCCCGACGTAGGGCTCAGACTCACGAGCTGTGAGATCATGACCTGAGCGGAAGATGGAGGCTTACCCAATGGAACCACCCCGGCACCCTGGTAGGAGTACGTTTTAAAGAACAAGGTAACTTGGCTATATCGATTCAGAGTACGAAATTAACACAGAAGTTCCTGATTTCTGAAGAGAAGTACTTTCTTTTTTTTTTCCTCGTACAAAAATATATCCACCAGTTTGGCTGGCTTGATGCAGTAGCAAACTTCACATGTTATTGCGTCCCCTGTATGAGGAGGCACTTGATATGGTGCAGTGAACTGTCCTTTCAGTAGGGCTGAATTGTGCCCCCGCCCCCCTGCAAACCATATATCCACTTCCTTACCCCCGGAACCTGTGGACGTGTCCTTGCTGGGAGAAAGGGTCTTTGGGAAGAGTTAAAGATCTCAAGATGAGATCCAGCTGGGCCAATGCAGTGACAAGTGTCCATAGAAGAGGCGGAGAGGAGAAGACCCACACAGAGCAGAAGACGGAGTGAAGACAGAGGCAGAGATTGGAGAGATGGATCCACTAAGCCAAGGAGCGCCTGACCCCACCCGAAGCTGGACGTGTCAAGGGAGGACTGTCCTTACAGCCTCTGAAGGAGATGCGACCCTGCTGACCTCTTGGCTCTGGGTTTCCGGCCTCCAGCACGGTCCTGGGCTATACGCTGCCCCGTCTATGGCAGTTTGGGGACAGCCTGTGAGAAGGAAATCCACCCTCTTGGGACTGCTTCCTCGCTGGGACTCCACCGCGACACCTTTTCTTCCATCTACTTCGTCCGTGATTTTCCTGAGAGAGGACCGCAAAGGAAATGGATTCTTCTCTGTGCAGCGAACGCTCCACCCCTGTCAGGTGGCCCTCCCCGTTGAGCTCCGCTCAGCTGGCTCCTGGCTTGTGAGTTCTCTTCCCTGGCGGAGCGGGAAAGGAGACCCCTCGGCCGCCTCGTCTGGCCCCCCTGCTGGCCCTCCGCCTGAGCGGGCCGTGGCTGCCGCAGTGAGGCCTCTGAGGCACAGGAGGCCGCGTGCGCCCTGGGGACCGGTCATACGGGCCGCCCACCGGCCTGGGCAGAGCGTCTGCAAGGTTGTCTGTGTGCTCAGGCAGGGCTGTCACCGGCACTGTGCACCTCGGGTGGCATCAGGACCTTTTCTCTCCGTACCTCCACCTCCTCGGGGCATCTTTATCTAGGTTTCTGCTAACTGAGGCTTTGGCATTCGTCTGCCCAGCTAAATATTTGAGACCTTGCTGTTCTTTCCTTCTCCTTCACAAGCATTCTGCCTGAAATTCCTGCTTGCGTTCTGTGGCTTGAGGTCGTCGTAAAATCTCTTCTCCTGCTGAAGACTGGTGGGGACTCTTAGAAAACGGCCCTGTCCGTGGGGCTCTGTTACTCACTTAGGCCTTACCTGCGTTGTTCAGAATGTGTTGGCGTTGATGGGGGCGTACTCCATGCTGGAAGGCCCTGGAGGGCAGGCCAGGGAGGTCTCGGTTGTTACTGCTCACTGGCTGGGTGCTGGGCCTCCCTCCCGCCCGTTACTTTTGTTTGATATTTGTGTAGAAAGAGGAGGGGGAGGGGCAGAGGAAAAGAGAGAATCTTAAGTAGGCTCCATAGTCAGCATGGAGCCCTCTGGGGGGCTCGATCCCACAACCCTGGGATCATGACCTAAGCCGAAATTAAGAGTGGGACACTCAACGGACTGAGCCACCCAGGCACCCCAGGGCCCGTCACTTTTTATTAGGAGCATTTGCACACATACACAGTAGGTTTAAATGGTATAATGGCTAGAGAGAAGAGTGTAGCAAAATCCCGCAAAATCCCGTGTAGTTTTAAAACTCGCCTCTAGATGTAACCATTATTAACATTTGTTAAAAATGTTTTATTTATTTTTGAGAGAGCGAGCGTGAGCGGGGAGGGCAGAGAGAGAGGGGGAGGCAGAAGATCGAAGCAGGCTGCACGCTGACAGCTGGCTGATAGCAACCTGATGTGGGGCTCAAACTCACGAACCGCGAGATCATGACCTGAGCCGAAGTCAGGCTCTCAACCAACTGAGCCATCCAGATGCCCCAACAATTGTTAACATTTAAAAAATTGGTGTGTGTGTGGTATTTGAAAGCAACTCCCTGACAGCATACATGTATAAGACTTAAAACCATTTTCTATATGTTCACCATACCATTATCAATTGTATAAGCATAAATAAATCATAATTAATCGTAATTTTTTAACATCATCACTGCACCGTCCATATCCGAAATGCCTCGACTATTCCCAAAATGTGTTTCTACAGTTGACTTGTTCAGTCAGAATCCAGAGAAGGCTCACAGGTTGTGTTTGGTTGGTCTGAGTCGAAGTGTCTCCTGATTGTCATGATAATGAACGGTAGCTCCTCCTTTTTTTCCCTTTTTGCCATTGACTTGTGGAAGAGACCAGGTCATTTCTGGATAGGTCCAAACGCTTGTTTGTGGTTTCTCTGGGCCATTTTTTGAGGAGGGAAGGAGGCAGCCACATCCAGGCTCGTTGTTTGCTTTGTAGCTCTGATTGATTCCCACTCTGGTTCTTGGAGTTCTCATTTCATGTGGGAGACCTACCTGGGCCCCGGGGCCAAGGCCACTCTCCAAGCGTACGGTGTCCCTAGGTAGTTTCAGACCTTATCCTTTCATTCATAAGCAGGCTTGTGTTTATATAAATATCAGTCCACCTCAGATCAAGGTAAGGAGTCCAAACAAAAATAGCAGAGTAGATTGGAAC
Organism: Felis catus; assembly: GCF_018350175.1. Taxonomy (NCBI): domain Eukaryota; kingdom Metazoa; phylum Chordata; class Mammalia; order Carnivora; family Felidae; genus Felis; species Felis catus. The sequence goes on along the minus strand of NC_058371.1, from coordinate 15,374,682 downwards.
ATCTTATAGACAGTGGAGGAGAGAAGAAGCAGAGAAAGTTAAATGAGCTAGTTTCCACTTGGGGCCAAGGTATGTTTGTTCTGCATTACTCAAGATAATCTTAAATGTTCTTCTCAGTTCAAGCAGTGCTTCTCTCTCTTGCCCTCAGGTAGGTAGGCAGAGTCCTCTCTCTGTATAAGCACTGGTAGAGTCTGTAACATGCCATCCTTCCATACATGGTAGGCACATCCTATGTAGATGGGACACTCAGGGTTCTCATAGCAAGTACTGATGTCCCAGAGTCTACACAGACATGGAGCAATGTCATTATCAAACCTTTGGGACATAAAGATCTATGACCAGAATGTTTACTCGTCAGAATCTCTTCCAGTGCGTTACATTTTTTTTTAATGTTTTTATTTTTGAGAAAGAGAGAGAGCGAGTATGAGTGGGAGAGGGGCAGAGAGAGAGGGAGACACAGAATCCAAAGCAGGCTCCAGGTTCTGAGATGTCAGCACAGAGCCCAACGTGGGGCTCAAACTCACAAGCCACGAGATCATGATCTGAGGCGAAGTCGGGTGCTCAACTGACTGAGCCACCCAGGTGCCCCCAGAATCTCTTCCAGTTTTAAAATGAGTCTCCCCTTCTTTATCTTTTAACATAGTCTTAAAAAAAAAAGATATATGTGTTATGTTTGTTAGTTGTTTATTTTTTGCAACAGGAAAAAGTAGTTAAAAGTAACATGTAGTTTTTTGGGGATACCTGGGTGGCTTAGCTGGGTAAGAGTCCAACTCTTGATCTCAACTCAGGTCATGATCTCATGGTTTGTGAGATCAAGCTCCTCGTTGGGCTCTGTGCTGACAGCATAGAGCCTGCTTAGGATTCTCTCTCCCTTTCTCTCTGCCCCTCCTCCACTCACACTCTATCTCAAAGTAAATAAATACACTTTAAAAAAGTTACATGTATTTTTTTTTAATTTACCACTTTAACCATTTTAAAATGTACAATTCAGTGGCATTAAGTATACTCACAGTGTTACACAACCATCGCCACTACAACTCCAGAATTTTCATCACCCCAAGAGGACGACACTATGCCCGTTAAGCAGTCACTTTCTTTTTTTTTTTTTTTTGTTTTAAAAAAATTTTTTTTTCAGCATTTATTTATTTTTGGGACAGAGAGAGACAGAGCATGAACGGGGGAGGGGCAGAGAGAGAGGGAGACACAGAATCAGAAACAGGCTCCAGGCTCTGAGCCATCAGCCCAGAGCCCGACGCGGGGCTCGAACTCACGGACCACGAGAACGTGACCTGGCTGAAGTCGGACGCTTAACCGACTGCGCCACCCAGGCGCCCCAAGCAGTCACTTTCCATTGCAAGGCACTGCAAATCCTTTCCTTGTGCAAGGCATCAACTAGTCTGCTTTCTGTCTCTTTGGATTCACCTTTTCTAGTCATTTCATATAAATGGAGCCATTCAATAGGCGGCCTTTTGTAGAAGGCTTCTTTCACTTAGTGTAATGTTCAAGGTTCATTCATGTTGTAGCTTGTGTCAATAGTACATTCCTTTTTGTGGCTGAATAATATTCCATTTAATGCATGTACAATATTTTCTTTATCCATTCATCAGTTGATGGACATTTGGCTGTTGTGAGTAGCACTGTTTTGAACATTCATGTATAAATATTTGTTTGAACACTGGTTTGTGATTTTTTTGAGTGAAATTACTGGGTCATGTGAGAACTCTGTGTTTAACTTTTTGAGGACTAGCCAAACTGATTTCTACTGTGTCTACCCTATTTGACATTCCCACCAGCAATGTGTGAGGGTTCCAGTTTCTCCACATCCTTACCAATAACTTACTACTTGTTTTTTGATTTTATCTAGCCATCCTGGGGTAGGAAATGGTATCTCATTGTTGTTTTGATTTGCATTGGCCTAATGATTGGTGATGCTAGGGGTCTTTATGTGCTTATTGGCCATGTTATTTATCTGCTTTCAACAAAGGTCCGTTCAGACTCTTTGCCTATTAAAGAGGATCTAGGGATCCATGGTGGATAATTGCTAGGTTTAGTCATTATGTTTGTGGTTTTGTGATTTGGGCATAATTTCTGTGGTACTAGGTTTGGTAGGGTGTGTGTGTGTGTGTGTGTGTGTGTGTGTGTGCGCGCGTGCACCTGCATGGACACAAATGCTTGAGAAGATCTATATACCAGAATCCTTTGTGCTTAATGAGATAGATTTCAGCTTGGGTGACTGACCTCCAGAACTCCTTGGACCTACAGAAAGGTGCAACAGCAAATTCCATGAAGGGTTTAGGTCTTTAAGCATAACCCTTTGGATCCTGGTTGTTCTCTTGAGGAGAAGTTGTTTCACTGAAATAAATGTCTTTTCCTTTTTTTTTTCCATTTTCATGTGAACATCAAAAATGACATTAAAATGATTTTGCCCTCTGGTTTTCATCTACATTAAAAAATAAAATTTCACTCAGACCTTTGCTCATCACTGCCCTTTGGAGACAGCTAACCTGAAACCATGCAATCTCGGTGGATGATACAGAATGAACAAGGAGGGGTTTATGAAAAGCCTCTGACTTTCAGTTCTTTTTAATTTTAACAGGTTTTGGGGAACTCTCAAATGTTCTGAAATATTTTTAGTTCAGCCTTTGTGATTGGCTCTATAGAGAGGCACTGAGTCCCTTTTGGGTCAGTTGGGACCCTTTCTGTCTTTCGTCGTATGAAACCAAGGTGGTGGAAAATCCCTACTGACATCTTCTCCCCTTCCCCAGTGTATTGTGCAAGGATCTCCATACCTAGAAACTACCAGAACTACCTTTAGGGCTTCAAAAAATATAGTTTTCCTGGGCTTCGTTTGCACAGAATCCAAGACAACAGATGCGTCATAGGATTGGAAATCTGAATCTGACCACTGGGAGACAATGTGTGATGTGATTAAGTGATTGTGGGATCACGTGACGTGGTTTTGAATTCAGACACTACAGTAATTTCCTTGGCTATAGAATGTAATTCTGTTGCTCAGTTTCCTCAACTGTGAAAGAGAAATAATAACATGTGGAGCTCCGTAGGTTCTCACAGAGAACAAAACTGAGACCATGGGAACACGTGGACAGTCAGATGTAAAGTGCCAGGGGAACACAATAATTGCTGGTCCTGTCCAGTCACGGGCATGGCTTTGTTTCCAAAGCTCTGGTTTCTAATCCTGTGTTTGCCAGGGTTGATTCCAGCTATTCTGAGTTGCCTCTCGGGCTGTAAGAGAGGTGGAAGGGGTCTACTGTGAGAATTGCACTGAGAGACTTCTCCAGAAAAGTAGTATCATCTCTGCACACTCAATACGTCTTTGTTTGTACATCTTGATGTTCCGTGCAGGGCAGTAGACACTTAGGGGTTAGGACATTAGACCACATCTTCGATTTCTGTTGGCTACACGAGTAGATTGAGGTAGTTAGTCTCTGTGCCGGTGACCCCAGATAACCCCGATTTCCCTTTTAGCAGCACAAATGGGTGTCATTTTGGAAAGTTGCCTACTTTTTAATTTGCCTAAGGCAACCAGAGTTCCTCTTTGGCAAATGATGGAAACCAATGGTAATAATAAGCATTAGAAGTTGCAGTCAGTGACCAGTTATATGTGGTCCTTTAAGGAAAAATGACGCAGGTAACAGAACGCATTGGCATATCCCCAGATCATCACATTGACCTTGGAGTACATTCCTATGCTGCCAGACTCCACATGACTCTGAATCTTTCCCGAATAGGCCATCAAGATTTGGGGCCTAGTGGGGAGGTGCGTTTACTAGTGGATTTTACTGCAGACATTTAGCAAACCCAGTGACACTTAGTAGAGAATCTTACTAGCCAGGACTTACAAACCTCCCGCAAAGGTGGCCTGAACCCCGTGGTTGCAGTTGCTTTTTTGCTTTTGTTTTTCAGGAAAAGAAGATTTTCCAGATCCCTTGGATGCATGCAGCTAGACATGGGTGGGATGTGGAAAAAGATGCACCACTCTTTAGAAACTGGGCCATCCACACAGGTAGCAAACGCCCCGCATCATCTCTAGAGGCAGACGCTGTTGTCGGTTGTTGCTTACATGTCTTCTTTTTCTTTCTTTCTTTCTTTCTTTCTTTCTTTCTTTCTTTCTTTCTTTCTTTCTTAATGTTTATTTATTCTCGAGAGAGAGACAGACAGAGACAGAGTATGTGTGGGGGAGGGTCAGAGAGAGAGGGAGACACAGAATCTGAAGCAGGCTCCAGGCTCCCGGCTGTCAGCACAGAGCCTGACGCAGGGCTCGAACTCCCAAACTGTGAGGTCATGACCTGAGCCAGAGTCGGACACTTAACCGACTGAGCCACCCAGGCACCCTGTTTTTTTTAAATTGAGGTATAGATTGACAAATAAAATTGTGAGATATTTAAGACGTACAATGTGATGATTTGATGTATGCACCGTGAGAGGATTTCCCCCCATCAAATTAATGAACCCACCCGTCACTTCTCATATTTACCTTTAATTTTTGTGTTTGGTGAGAACATTGACATTCTATTCTCTTAGCAAATCTTGATTTTACAGTAATACAGTGTTAACCATCGTTTTGTGTTTTTTTCTCACTGCACATATATGGCTTATGGCTTCGTGAAGATAGCTCTGAAAAGCTGGTGACGTGTCCCCAGGCACATCCAGGACACGTGGGG